>NC_081409.1:184441712-185138896 GCF_030272615.1 Cryptomeria japonica
TCCTTACTTGAAACAATACATCTTTTATGAATAATTTATCCTTAGAAAGTGTACAATCCTTCACTAAGAATCCACTTTTTTTCTAGCAATAGGGAAGGTGTGTATTCTTAATGTCCTTCCCCTTTCACAAAAATCATATTTATTAAAGATATCCTCTCTTTTTGGAGGTAGATATCTTTAGGCAAATATATATTCCTCCTTTAAATCATGCATCCCTCAAACGGATCCCTTTGCACTTGTTGCAAGATATCTCCTTTACAACTATCTCTTCCTTGCTTAAAAGAGTTGTGTCCTCTTTAGCTTAGAATGCATTTACATCGTTGCCTATAGGATATCTCATTGGTGATGAAGGTGTTTATCCTTGTTCTTTTCTACCTTAAGATTTCAACACAGGTCTATGTTGACATCTTAAGGGGGGGGCATTATATAGCCTCCTTGTCGTTCAATGTTGCAGGGTTTCCTTACAATCAATGCTTTATTTGGTTATATTTGTTGCAGTGTCCTAGTAATGCCTTTCAATTTTTTTGCAGATTTCCTTACAAACAATGTTTTGTTTGATTATCCTTTTTAATTTGCACCAATCAATTACCTTGTAAAAAGAAAGGTTTTCTTGGCAATCTCCCTTTTCATTATGAGTTGTAGCATAACACAACTTGCTAGACCTTTTGGTTCTCCTTGCCTTTTCACATGGATCATACAACATAATACACTTTATTTTTCCATAGGATCGATGTTCCTTCATGGATCACCTAGCACAACACAACTTGCTAGCCCATGGAATCCATGTTCCTTTCACTATCTCCCATGAACCTATAGCATAACACACTTTGTTATCATTGAATCATGATTTCTTCTCCCCTCAATTGGTATACATCCTTATTCTTTCTATAAGTCCATTTGTGCTCTTGCAATAACATGTTGGGAATGATATTAGTGGTTGAGATATTTTGATGTCTAGGTCTTCAACTAGTTGACTTGAAACCTTTTGTGTAAAACTAATATTGTTTGTTTTGTGTATATTTGAAGGTTACTTGCATGGATTGATAAGATCCTATAATTGGGGGCTTGATCAACCCTCAATTTTATCCCATCCTTGGCGTGTCCTGTTCTCAAATTCATTATATCTTCATTTCTACTTTATCATGAGTGTAATAATAAGGCTATACTCCACTAAAGTGGGAGCTAAATGTAGCATCATAAATTGTACTCCATTAATTATGGAGTCCAACTTCACATCCTAGCACCATTTTAGTATTTCACATTTCTCTATGTATTATAGGACCTTTATTGTATAATTAATTAATATTTAATTCAATATTATGAGTCCTATTTCACTTAAATATATACCAACGCTTTATCATTTGAGCCCTTATTTCAAATGTGCCCTTTACCTTATTTATTTCATGCTTATATGGGTCCTATGTCATTTCAAAGTTTAATGCACCTTTTCCCACACATAAATATTATAACTATTCATATAAATTATATTTGTTGTATCAAGGTCCTAGTATCTCACAATCCCAAAAATTCGAGCTTAACTTGTCGAGATAATTTCACTTTGGGCACCATTGTCCGACACTTTTTGGCTATAATTTCAAGAGGATAATATGTCAGTCTTGCCATTTCTATAACTATTTCCAATTCAAAAATATTATAATTATAAGTCGGCCAAAAGGTGATTTTACTATCAAATCCCTATATAAAGGCATCCCTCCTAATTCATTTCATATTCACATTATCATACATCATTCCTTCACTTCAAGAGAAATTATTCAAATTTAAGAGAAAATTTGAGTCTAAGGAGCAGCGAGATACATCGAGCCATCTTCAATTATGTTTCCATTATGATTGCATGATGAATTTTATGATGATTTATCATGTTATTGCATCAACTCATGGAGGACTTATCTTAAGAGCATTGCATCATCAACTAAAGGTATACTAATTTTAATTAAGTACTTCCATTGAAGCATTTCAATTCAAATTTCTATTTCTAATTCATCATCATCGTAGGGTTGAATCTGAACTTGGGGTTTGACTAAGGCAAGCCCAAACACCATTTTCTCCTATTGTGTGTAGATTTGGGTTTAGCTACAAGATTCTGACAAAAATCAAAGATGGAAAAGTGCTCAATACTTGGAGACAAAGGACCTCTCTAAATTTCATTAGGAATCCTTTGGACAAGGGTGTTTGGGGCACCATTTTCCTCCCATTTTAGGCTAAAATTTGGTAAGAAGCAAACACATGATATGAGGGTTTCAAATCTAGTTCAATGCTTAAAAATTTGCTAGTTGGACAAGGCACCTAACTATCATTGTCCACTACATTTTAAATCAAATTTCTATCATAGGTTTCTCTCTGCATCCCCTTTCCAAATCTGGGTTGGTTCTATGATTATCAATCCTAAAATTATCTATCTTGCACCTTCTTGCCCTAATTCTCACATTCAATTCACATCCTTTCAAGTGCCCATTTTCAACTCAATCAAGGAGTACTGAATTCACCTTATGCTCAGCCTTTCCTAATAAGTTTGAGGTTGAGCCTATTGAGTTCATTCTCCTTCCAAGATAATTATTGTGAAATAATTATAATTCCTAGTTTACATGCATAAACTTGTGAACCCTATTTCCCTCCATTACAAATAGGTATTTATGCACATGAAAGGGGAACAAGAAAAACCAAAGATCAAAGGTCAATATGTTAGTCTCAACCAAAACTAAAACCAAATGAACTTTAAACTTTCCAAATTCATATCAAAAGATATTAAAAGCATATAATAGAAGAAATAACAAGAAAAATAAGAGAGAAAAGACTCACTAAGAAGCTCCCATGATGCTCTTGATGTCTCTCCCTTGTTCTTCTCCTCTCCAAGATCCAAAATGAGTGTAGCTCTTAGTTTTAGGATGTAGCCATGTATGTCAAATGAAGGATTGAATGGGGGTTGAAAATAAACTTCTATTGCTATGCAAATGCACAAAATAGAATTGCTATGAGAAAGCAAAGTAGAAATACCTATGCAACTATAATAATGATGGTCAAGACACTTCCTCCTTTGCTTGAGGATGAGGCTTCCTTTTATAGGGAAAATAAGTCATTGGAGGGTCAAGATTGATCTGGCTTAGTAAGGGCTAGGATTTCATGACAGAGGTGCGATCCTCAATCCATGCTTGCAACTTCCACCAATGTCATAGTGACAAGTGGCATCATGACAAGGCTTGAGAGGATAGGGAAGAAGCATTAAATGCTTGAGAGGACATGAGGGTAACCTCATGTGGTTGGGTTATTGGATAAAGGCTTTATCCAATGGGTAAACACTTGTGCAAGGTTTACCCATGGTTAGGCCTTGGTCAAAGGGACAAGACCCATGTGGGTTAGTGTGTTGAAGAAGGGAAACATTTAAGACGGTGTAAGAGTCCTAAATGGGTGAGATGATTGGTTGAGGGTTAATTTGGGATTAGGATTATGCAAGTGATTAGAAGTGGGTTTAGGCTAATTTAGAAGGGATTAGAAGAATCTAGAAGAAGGGTTAGTGAGCAAGTGGGCTTTGTAGGAGAATGCAAGTGGGAGGATAAATAGGATTTTAATTAAAATAAAATTCATTTATTTCAATTAAATGTGCAACTTACATTGGATGAGTATTTTAAATCAATATTCATTTATTTAAATGGGGTTTTTGATTGGGGATTTTAAATAAATATTTAATTTATATAAATAAGAGGAAAGGGGGTGATTAAATAAATTTATCAATTTATTTAATAGTTGGACAATAGTTAGTGAAATTTAATTTAAAGAAATTTCTAAAACTTATTTAATTAAATTGGTAGAATATGGTTGGAATGAATTAATTGAATGAAAATTTAATTAATAGAAGAACATTAGTGCTTTAAACAAATATTAAATATTTATTTAATTTAGTGGACACATTTATGTGTCTACAGTTATCATAGTTCTTTAGGCATGTCTCTCATTAGGAGTTGTATGATTGACCTTGTAGGGCTCCCTTGAGTTGAGATTGTAGTGAGGATATATTTTCCATTAGTCTACAATTTGTACATGAGATGGAGTGATAGGTGGTCTAGATTAGGAAGCAACTTTAGAAGCCTCAAGATCATCAACCAAATTATGCAGATGCTAAGAGAATTTATTACAATTTTTTAGAGATAGGCTATTTTTTTTGGTACAACCACACAAGAGTTTAATTTGATATGAAAAGGGTTCCAAATTAGCACCTACTTTTGTAGGACCTTTTGATATTTTGGAGAGGATTGTTCTCGTAGCATATGCCCTAGCCTTGCCAACTAGCCTATCACACATCCATAATGTGTTTGAGGCAATATATTCATGATGTTTCTAATGTTTTATATTCGACTACCTTACAAGTGGAGGAGGCTAGATGGTTAGATTTGGATCCAATTCCCATCTTGGATCAACAAATATTAGCCCTTCATGGGTGCAATTTGGATTGGGTTAAAGTATAATGGGATAGGTATGACAAGGGAGATGCTATCTAGGAGGACGCATCACATATGAGGACCTAGTATCCTCATATTTTTCATGACTTCTATGAGGAAGTGCAATCTTATGGGGGAGGATGTGAGACCCCTCTTTAAGTGACACATTATCATATCATCTATTTTCTAGTATTATAGTTATTGAGTTCATAGTTTCATGATTAGTATATGTTATGAACATTATGATGTTATGGGCTATTGATTTTGGTAGTATTTTAGTTGATATTGCATGGGCATAGTTGATTTTTATTTTTATTATGGACGATGTTACCACTATGGCTAAAGAGATATCAAATGATTTCATTCCATGTGAGTCATGTATGTGGATTTATTTATGATTAGATTTTATATGTTGTAAAATTCATTAATTGTTCATTAGTGAATGTGACTTAGTTGATAAATAAAAATATATGTGAAATGTGAATGCCTTATAATGCTTGATTAGAAATGTGCAATTATATATATATATATATATTGAAGTATGTAGGTGTAGTGCCAATGATAATTTGGATCACATAGTAAATCTGGTTGTATTTAACTACTTAAGATAGCCTTAGTCCATATGGAGAGAGTAAGGTCATGTGTAATGTGAATTTTGTTATAATGTGAAATTTGTTGTAATATGAATGTATTTTGAGTGATATGAACATTGTTATTTGAAATTAATTTTGTTTTGTTATGTTGAGAAATATTGTCTAGAAGGTGTGTTTATTTGAGTATTTGAGTTTTTGTGGTAGTCATTTTTTGGTAGATTTGGTTATAAGTGAATACTTTTTGTCTTTTTATTAATTTTGAGTCCCTAAATGTTATTACTGTGTGTAAAGGGTATTTTGGAATATAAAAATTTAGTCAAAGTCATTTTTAAAATGTTTTAACTATAGATTCTAAAAGTATGAACCACAAAGATCTTTTGGTGACCTCCATTAGCTCTTTGTCCAAGATGCCCATGTGGGTCATGGATGACAACATGATGTGTTGGCATCCTATACAAATAGAGTACACAATTTCCTATAAAATGTTGAGTGATGTAATAAAAGCTTTTAAATACTTTAAATATGATGAAATAATAATAGAAAAGTAAACTATTTGTAAATAGCAATTGAAATGACAAAGGAAAAGAAGAGAAAACATTAGAGAGGGTCCACAAAGGTATCCTCATGTAATCAATGAATAAGATTCAACAACCTACAAGATGACAAGAGAAAAGTGTTGGGGTTGTGTTTAGAGGCTTGCCACAGTCAGACCCCCACTTTGGTGTTTCCACCTCCATAGACAACCAAAATGATAGATTGATAAAATAAAAGAAAGATGGATAGGAGCTATAACTATAACTAGATGATGACATACTAATGGAGATAATGAGAAATATGGCAATGTAAACAAAGGAAGGAACTCCCCTTCAATACCAATAACGCTAGAGCTTGCTAAAGTGAAGAAGAAGACACAACCATTGAAGAAGACCAAGGTACAACAATGGTGATGGTGTGACTATGAAACAAAATCCAAGATAAAGAAGTAGAATGTTACAAGTATGTGAGAAAAATATCCAAAATGCATCCAAAAGAACAAATGAGGATCAAACAACTAGGATATAGAGACCAAGGAAGAATCCCAACGTTGGTGGTCATAGAGGGAGACATTACACTACTAGAAATCATAGGAGTAATGCTTCAACAACCATCTTGAGTTTTCAAATTTGTGAGACACTACCGCAACATGTAGACATCTATGTGGCTTGTGTTCGTTCATAATCTGTACAATCATCAATATTACATAAAAGGATGAAGAAGGTGGTGATAATGTTAGACATACTAGCTAAGCAAGCAAATGTCAAAGAAAGGTATCTAATCAACATAAAGCGAAGGTGTTTATGTAGCATGAAATTGCACGAGGTAAAATTTATGATGTTAAATTTTACCCCCACTTCAGCGAGCATATTATTATCAAGAGATGCAAGCTAAAGTAGAGAGATAAAGTTGAAAAGTTTTTACTGATTTACGAAGGGGAAGAAAAATTATCTAACTGTATGGAGTTGCCTCTAGGGAAGAGACCTAAACCCTTGTGAGATCTTGCTAAGTTATTTCATCATAAACATGTCAGATGAAAAATCAAATTTTTTGATAAAAAACAATATGATCAGACATGAAAATAACAAGATAGTGATCACTGAGATAAAATATATGTGTTTGTATGGGTAGAAAGTTGTGTTATGCTAGATAGCCATATGATAGGGTGGTTTACATCAATTGATGATTGATTAGATAGTGATTTGGCCCCCATGAAGGCAATAAGATAAAATGAGATAGTGGATTGGCCCCCACAAAGACGATAAGACCAAGTTGTTTGGACTACACAAAGGCAATAAGATAATAAGGTCATGTGGTTTGGCCCCCACAAAGACAACAAACAATAAGATCATTGGATATATAAATGTGATAGATACAAGATGCAAATACAAATATGCAAAAATATAGAGATACAAATATGAAAACACAAATATGAACATACACATATGATAACCCCCCTCTTAAAATGGTATGTATGTGATGCATGTCATTCTAAGGAAAAGATATGTTATGTCACGTCAACATAATGAGACATTTCTATGGAATGCCATCGTACAAATAGATGGCACATGATACCCACAACATCAATAAAAACACAAGGGTACATGGGGATCCAATTATTCGGTGTCAGAAGAACTCATAACAGTCAAAATGAATAATGTGTATATCCGCATATGAGTTACTCATCATGGTCCCAAAGTTTTTGAATCATATGAAGAAGGTACATGAAAACAAAGATAAAATAAAAATTTGGGTCAACATGGAAGAAGGCCTAAATATCCCCAATGTTTTGCATCATCCCCAAATACCAAAAGGCAATGTATGATAGATAGAAGAAATATGATGAGAAATAGAGAAAGTGTATGATAAATAATCCCCTATTTCCAATCACCTATAGAGTAACTTGGGTCCTCTAGGAGAGCATGAAAACATATAAATATATCTCTACCTCCCATTTTCAAGCACCTACAGAGTGACATGTGTCCTTTGGGAGGGTACAAAACATATAAAAACAAGCACGTGAGAACACATACAGGCACACAATAAGATAAATATAAGGAGGGGACCACACTAGTAGCCATCTTGCAATAGATCATTGACCTCCCAATCATGATCATATAGGAAAGGAGGACAATCCTGAAGAGGGGTAACTGCTAAGGTAGTCCCAGGTGCCTCACCATCAACAAGAGCCAAAGTAGAGGTTGCCTTTGCATACTCATGCAAGAGCTCATGAGAGGTAAGAGTCAATGATCATATGAAGATCATCGATGATGTTGAAATGTCCTCTAAAGAGAAACAAACTACCCTTCATGGAGAGAGTGGGTGGCTAGGCTTGATCTGTAAACTAGGACATTAAATTTTACAAAACTTAATCCGATTACAGATTTAAATCCCTAATCACAACAATAATGCATGATTATGTATTTTAACCATTGAGATTACTAAAACTGAGTTATGCTTCTTAAACACTTTAAATAAGCTATTTGTAATAACATTCACGAGAGAACATAAAACTGAAAGAATTGAGAGAACAAGAAAGAGATGGAAGAGAGATGCAAACAGTTTGATAATGGAGTTCATCCTTGAGGACTACGTCTTTGGGTCCACTTCTCAATTCAGGAGTCGCTTTATTAATGTCGCTAGGCAAAAATAATCCTTGTTACAACATCCAAGCTTAAACTTCATTCACAGTCTCTTTCTTTGCACTTGAAGATAATGTCTTCGTGCTTACAAAGTCTCTCTCACAATTTCCTCTTTTCTTCAAAATTTTCTCTCCAATTTGGGATCACCTTGGAATGCCTTCAAATAAGCCTTCTACCCCTTTAAATACAAAAAGTTGGCTATAAATGGTTTAAAACCATATAAGCCTTATAAGGGATAAAACAATTTACATTTGTTATAAAACAAAATATATGCCCATATTTAACAAACAAACAATGTTTGTTTTCCATATTTTCGAGCTTTGTTAAATATTATGCTATGTTGGGGGCTCAACCAACTCACCTCAAGCTCCCTTATTTCCTCTTACCCGTTGTTGACTAAATTAAAATATGTTTTGCTTATTCGTTGTAACAACCTACGCGTGTGGCGTAGCGGTTGCAAGAGGAAATGGTAATGTGGGGGTTGGGGGTTTGACCCCCACCGAGATCGTTTTGTTTTATTTGTCTCACAATACATAACAAAACATGTATCCTGCCAACTGCATTAACAAACTCGTCTATGGTGTAATGGTGCAAGATGAGGTTGGGATTTCAAATCCCACAACAATTTTTTTTAGAATAGTTCAAACGACACTACCATTGAGGTGCCAAATAGAATTACCAGGATCATTACTCCCCACTGAGAAGCTTTTGGACCTCCAAAAGTTTGGTTTTACATAGAATTGAAATGAGGGAATATTCGCCTCACTTGTCCAATATCATTTGTACACCCTATTGGAATTCCAAACATTTGACTCATCACAAACACAATGAAAAATGGGATAGTATTGTTGACACAATCAACTATACATCCATCAGTATTCATTGTTACATCTATCCTCGACATAGAACCAACTAGTAGAAAAAGAAGCAACAACATTGAACAAACTGATGAAAAGGAAAAAGTATCAACACTCTGGATCTCATGTACAAAAACATCAGTAGAAAATGAATCATTCAAACCCTCTTGTAGCATCACTGGCTGAAGACTTGATTCTGCTTGCAACTGATCCTCACATTCTATTGTCGATGACACCTAAACATCACTAATTATTACAGACATGAAAGTCAATTTATTGCTCACATTTACAATCATTTTCAAATGCCCTATGTTTACAATTGATCCATCATTCTTCATGCGATGAGTTTTCACAATGTATTCAATTCCATCTTTAAATAAATGATACCTGTTATGTTCTCTATAGAAGATTGTTTTTTTATCATAAGTACGGTCTACCCAACACAATCCCACATACATCAAGTGAACCACATCAAATTCAACCTCATTTATAAACTTATATGTTATTGCAAATCTTAAATTGCATTGCTTAGTTACTCACAATCTATTATCATTGCACACCCGACCTAATGGATAAGGTTTCTTATGTGGCTTTTTTTTTAATCCCAACTGTTCAACAATTTCTTCTAAAATTAGATTAACTTGGGACCCACTATCTATCAGTGTATCAATCTTAGTGTTCTTAGAAATCACCCTTATATGAAACAATTCACATCTTTTTCTATCTTCAGGAACAACACAATTTTTATAAGTAGAAGCACATGAAACATCAGTGGTAGAATCATTTCCAACAAAAGCTTTACCTTTCAAACCCACAACTGTTATCTTTGTTTCATCTTCAAAATCCAATCCAAGATCCTGAACGACAACTGCAGCCTTTTGTTTTCCTTTACAATCCTTAAACCACTTTGGTTTCAATTCTGGATGCAATTTCCAACACTTCACATCTTCATGCCCTTTCTTCTGACAATGTGAACAAGTAGGTGTTTCACCTTCCTCTTGTTTTACAAAGGTTGTCCACTGCATTTTCTCCTTCCCTTTCTTTCTATCTTTTTGCTTACTAGATCTCATCAAAAGATAGTTTTGAACATTCTTTGTGCCTGTTTCAAGATGAATGGCTTGCACACTAACTTCATCAAGGTTATTTGGATTGAACATGAGTATTGTATGCCTCAAATTCTCATGTAATCCACCTATATACTTTAACAAATTTTATTGTGTGTATAATGGAATGCCCAAAATTAAAGCTCTTTTCTTGAATTCTTGTGTATATTCCTGCACACTTTGTCCTTTCTCTTGCCTTAATGACTGCCAATTCATTTTTGCTAATTGCATGTGTTCTAATGGATAAAATTGTTTTTTAAGTGAAGATGCAAACTCAAACCAAGAAGATATTATTTTACCATATCGGCTAAGATCTTCCTGAGTTTTTCTCTCCCACCAAATTAGAGTTGTGCCTCCCAGGCAAAGAGTGGCTAACTGGATCTTTGAAGCATCATTAGTGAACTTCTGTACCCTACAATAAACTTCAACTTATTTGATCCAATTATTGAGTTTCTCTACATCCAATTCTCCATTATAGATTGGAAAATGAAATTTAACATCAATTTTTATCAAAGGTGAAGTAGATTCAAACTATACAGGTTGTTTCTTCTTGGGGGAAGAAGTAGAAGAAGATGAAGAGGATGAAGAAGAAGAAGAAGAAGATGGGGATGGAGGTTCAGAAGGCTTACTAGCACCTCCTACTCCTTCACCTTTGTCATCTTTCAAAGAGGATTCACCTTCCTCCTTCTTCTTTTTGTTTTTCCTTTCCTTTTTCTTCTGATGGTCTTTATACAATTCTTCCACCATCATCTTCATATCCAGGAATGCTTTGTGAAATTGTTCTTCATTATCAAAGAGTTCAGGACTAAGAGATTTTCCATCTTCTAATTGTGCCATGGTTGATCTTCAAGTAACTTGCCTCGATCCAATCTTTGGATTAAACTCTTCAAGTGTACCTTCTCCTCACTTTAATTTCAACCTGGTTAACATTCACCACCTGCAATTTCTTGCAAAATAGGCTCTGATACCAAACTTGATCTGTAAACTAGGACGTTAAATTTTTACAAAACTTAATCCATTTACAGATTTAAATCCCTAATTGCAACAGTAATGCATGATTATGTATTTTAATAGTTGAGATTACTGAAACTGAGTTATGCTTCTTAAATACTTTAAATAAGCTATCTGTAATAACATTCACGAGAGAACATAAAATTGAAAGAATTGAGAGAACAAGAAAGAGATGGAAGAGAGATGCAAATAGTTTGATAATGGAGTTTGTCCTTGAGGACTATGTCTCTGGGTCTGCTTCTCAATTCAAGGACCGCTTTATTAATGTCGCTAGGCGAAAACACGCCTTGTTACAACATCCAAGCTTAAACTTCATTCACAGTCTCTTTCTCTACACTTGAAGATAATGTCTTTGTGCTTACAAAATTCTCTCTCACAATTTCCTCTTTTCTTCAAAATTTTCTCTCCACTTTGGGATCACCTTGGAATGCCTTTAAATAAACCTTCTACCCCTTTAATACAAAAAGTTGGCTATAAATGGTTTAAAACCATATACGCCTTATAAGGGATAAAACAATTTACATTTTTTATTAAATAAAATATATGCCCATATTTAACAAACAAGCAATGTTTGTTTTCCATATTTTTGGGCTTTGTTAAATATTATGCTATGTTGGGGGCTTGGCCAACTCACCCCGAGCTCCCTTATTTCCTCTTACCCATGGTTAATTTAATTAAAATATGTTTTGCTTGCACTGGTTTCAAGAGGAAATGGTAACATGGGGGACGGGGGTTCGACCCCCACTGAGATCGTTTTGTTTTCTTTGTCTCACAATACATAACAAAACATGTATCTCGCCAACTACATTAACAAACCCATATATGGTGTAATGGCGGAGGATGAGGCTGTTATGAGGGAGGTTGGGATTTCAAATCCCACAACAATTTTTTTAAACGGTTCAAATGACACTACCATCGAGATGCCATGTGGCATCACCTAGATCAAGGATTGAGGTGGCAAAATAGGAGTTATACCACCAGGCTCTGTAAGAGGGGCAATAACAAACCCTCGAGAAGGCAAAGCCTTCTCAATAAGATAAACAAAAGCAAACAAAGAAATAGTTATTGAATTAGACAAAGAAGTTGCCAAAGTCAATTTTCGTCGATGAAATTCCAAAACGGCCCCAACTCGAACTTATGCTTAGGCAATGGCAAAGGCACGAGCCTCCTATCAACCATAGTGGGTTTAAGGACCCCAAGAAAACTCCAATGAAGATGCAACTAAAAAGTGGGAGAGTCAAACAAGGCTGTACTAGAGACAACTTGTGTATGCAACATGTCAAGAGGCTAGGGAAGTGGAAGAACATCAGGCAGGGAAGTGATGAGGGGAGGCTCTAAGGAGGGAGCAATGAAGACCTGTACCTATTTAGGGTGAGGCTCACCAATAGTTTATGAAGTGGCTAGAAGAAACACGAAAGATGGAATAGATGCATAGGTTGCAAGAGCAATAGGAGCGAGAGAAGGTACAAAAAACAACATGTGTAGGGGTAGACACATCAGGCAGGGAAGTGATGAGGGGAGGCTCTAAGGAGGGAGCAATGAAGACCTGTACCTGTTTAGGGTGAGGCTCACCAATAGTTTATGAAGTGGCTAGAAGAAACACAAAAGATGGAATAGATGCATAGGTTGCAAGAGCAATAGGAGTGAGAGAAGGTACGAAAAAAAAATGTGTAGGGGTAGACACTGATGAGTCAGTAGTAGCCTTTAGAGTAGCCTTGCACTCTCGAACCATCGCTTGTCAATGACACTTATGCTCACATGCAAGATGGTTACAACATAAATGGAGACCTAGAATGAAAGTTTGAGAAGGCTCAATAGTATCATGATCCATGGGAGAGGCCACCAACTTGCCATTGTTGACAAAGAAGAAGGCCCAACCAATGGAGCATGGTGTGTTGTTGAAATAAGTCTTGTAGACACAATCAAGGGCACCCTTCCTCATTTTTTTCTAGGTGTAGTCAGAGGAACAAGAGGTACATTGGAGGTTGTGATGCAAGAGACAAAGATGATGAATGAGTGCAAGGTGAATCCACACCCTTACCATATTGTGCATGATGAGGGATATCAGTTAGGAGCGAAAGCTTGAAGGGAGGGTGGGTTACAAACTTGGACAACACGGGTGTCTTTCCTTTGCTTGCACCAGGTGTAGTCATAGGAACAAAAGACACCACTGAGAGTTGTGTAGTTTGAGGTAGACGAGGTGGTATACCCTAAGGAACAAGACTATCCTCAACCCTTGATGAAGAAGGGACAAAAGATAGTACCCAATGCAGTACAAGAGTAGACAGGGAAGGCAAAGCATAAACCAATGTAGGAGGAGGTAACAAATATCTAGGCCGAATCAACTTAGATGTCAACTCCCCTGTCTTATATTAAAAATAAGATTTATACATCAAATCACCACAGAGAAGCATAGGCCCAACCAAAGAAGGCCAAAAATGATCCAATGAAAAATACCCATGGGCTACTAATGGTCGATATCCAATATCTTGGATGACATGCACCAAACCCTCGTGAGGAAACTTCAAACAAGTATAAATCACTAAGGGGATTGTGTTCATGGCAACCAACCAATGGATACCTAGTTTAACATAAAAAATTATAATTTAGGAATGATAACAAATGTGCTTGATGAAACATTGGGTTCTACAAGGACCGTCAAGGTGATATTACCTAAAGGAGGAAGAGACAACCATTATGTGTGTGAAGGGTAGCACAACACTCATCATATCTTGGCCTATGCCAACCATTAACAAATAAGATCTCCTTCATGATAACACTGACTCTGCATAAAGGGTCAACTATCACACTCATAATGGTTTGGCCATTTAACTTTGCAAGGATGTATAAAGGAGAAAACACTCCATAATAAGGGGTACCCAAAGGGGTGAAAGATATAACAATAGTTTTTGGCATTTGGCTAGGAGGTGAGATCATATTAAGTAACCATATTAACATATGGATGGGCCATCACTTGATGCAAGATCCGAAGATGATGCACAGATAAAATTAGATGATTGAGGCAGAAAAGGATTTGTATAGATCTACAACTCACTAATTGTTTTGTCAACAAACTTATTAGATTTTTGTTTTCTCTCATCGACCCAGATAACACCACTGGCTATGTAGTCTTGGACAAGATAGCTAAGATGAATGCAATGTTTAGTGTCATGTCCAGGCACACGGTGATACTGACAGAATTTGGAACCATCATACCATTGAGGGTATGGTCTGTTGTTGGGTAGAGGTCAAATCTTAGGAAGGGTTATCAAATTATCCTTTAATAACCTTTGCATTATACTCAAATAGGAATCATTTAACTTAGTAAAGACCCGATTCCATTTTGGTTCCTGTGTAGATGTCTTAGTTGCTTGAGGTATAGTAATTATATTAGCCACAACCTTATTCTTTCTAGACCCTTATGTGGAAGACATACTCCCAAAAGTGCCAACACAAGACTTTGAAGTAAATATTTGAACTAAGTCATCGTGTCTTGGTAATTAGTGAGTTTGAAATACAAATTAGCAAAGTTCTGATATCGATTAAGAGACAAATTTTCTCTCAATGTCGGTTGCAAATTTTTGATGAACATTCTTTGCAGATCACTATCTGGCAGGGCAAAGGGGATTCTAGTAGAGATAGATTAGTATCGAGAAATAAATTTAGTAACTCTCTCATTTGAATTTTGCTTGCAATGAACAAGGTTATCCATGGTCATCCTTCTAACAATATTTTCTTGGAACCATTTGGGAAAAAAGTCCATGAGCTTATCAAACATTTGGATGGAGTGATCTAACAATGAACCATACCATTCTAGTGTAGTTCTCTAAGAACCAAGAGAATAGTTTGAGGAGAATGAAATTCAAGCTATGATAGTCACTACACATGGTCATGGAAGAATCAATTTGCACGTTAGGATCCCCTTCTCCATTAAATCGATCAAACTTCAATGGTTTAGCCTCCTGGGAAAGAATATTATTAGGATACTCAGGTCAAGTGGGCTCTTGCAATAGTAAGTGGGTAACGAGGATTGGCCAAAGGAAGATGCAAGATTTGTAAGTTGTTGTAATTGTCCCATGTTATGCAATATGGTGTTCAAGACATGATTAACAAGTGGAGGGGTGGAGTTGTACCATGCATAACAAAATATGTATGAGTATTGTAGCCACCACCTCCACTAGCACTAGCATGAGGACTAATACCACCACCAGGGGTAGTACCAACACCTGCTCCAATCGTAATAGAATCAGTATGAGCTATGACAAAAATAGTGGTAGAGTTGTTGGATAAGCCGATGTAACCTAGGGGAGTGCTGGAGATATTGGCACTAGGAATCAAGGGATCAGTCTTAGGTCTAGCGTCAAGAATGTGTACCGACACTCTAGGCATATTGACACTAATCCAAGGACTAGTAGCATCAAATTGGTTGTCTTGAGAGGGAGTATCGACAAGGGGAACATGATTTTCAACAATCAAGGATAATGCCCTTAACACTTCTAGACCTTTTCTATATCCGAGGTCAACATATCCCTTAAAGTGTTTACAACATTCTCAGCTTGAGGGATGACATTTTCTTGATTTAAGAAACCTTCGAAGTCTCTCAATTTCTCTTCCAATGATTGAATTCAATCAAAGTGGATAGTTACTATAGAATCATGGTCAATGACATGAGGAGATCCTCGAGGACTATTCGTAGGGGTATTTTTTGTGATCCATATGTAGAAGAGAATCCCATGATGATACCTTTAATCTGTCAAGAAGAAAAAGGGTCATTAGGATCTACTTGTCCCACAAACATCAGGCCAGGCCAAGTAGGATTGTAGCGATTAGGAGAGATACTCAGTCTAGAAGTCCTCCCTACAACAACCCCAAAGGTGTTCTGGGTTGTAAAGATCATATGCAAGCTCTACACACTTTGCCCACTCCATAAGTGTGTAATAAAGGGTCCTAATGTAGAGTATTATGTTGTTTGGTTAAGGAGTTTTTTTACAAAGATTTAGTTTTTTTACTTTAGGTAAATTTTAAAACAAATCGAGCACACACACAGAAACAACAAAACAACACCCAAACGCTCCACATCAAGTTCACCAAAATGTGGAGGAAATTCAACACCCAGGTGATGAAACTTGTAGGATGAATAGGCTTACTCTACTGAGCACTAAACTAGTGCTTTGGTGAGCCAAGGAGATACAAGCAGTTAACTATCCAAACCTATGATGGAAATTACTGAATAGCAACCACACAAACAACAGTAAAAATATTTTTACTATAGAACCCAAAAGCATGAACCACAAATATCTTTTGGTGACCTCCATTAGCCCTCTGTCTAGGACATATGCGCAAGTTGTGGACGACAACGTGATGCACTGGTGTCCTATACAAAGAGAGCACAATGTTTCCTAGAAAATGTTGAGTGATGTAATACAGTCTTTTAAATACTTTAAATATGATGAAATGATAACAAAAAAGTAAACTAACTATAAACAACAATTGAAATGAAAAAGGAAAAGAGAAAATAAAATGTAACAAAGGGTCCATGAATGTAGACTTCCACAATCAATGAATAAGCTCCAAAAACTTGCACAAAAGATAATAAGAGAAAAGTGTTGGGACTATGTTTAGAGGCTTGCCATAGTCAGACCCCCGCTTTGGTGTTTCCACCTCCACGAATAAATAAGATGATAGATCTAGATAAAACAAAAGAAAGATGGATATGAGCTCTAACAATAATGAGATGACAATATATACTAATGGAGATAATGAGAAATATGGCAATGCAAACAAAGGAAGGAACTCCCCCTTAGCACCAATGAAGTTAGAGCTTGCTGAAGTGAAGAATAAGACACAACCCTTGAAGAAGATCAAGTTGCAACAATGGTGATTGTGTGACAATGAAGCAAAATCCAATATAAAGAAGTAGAATACAACAAGTATTTGAGAAGAAGATCCAAAATGCATCTAGAAGAACAATTGAGGCTCAAAAAAGTAAGATATAGAACCCAGGGAAGAATCTTGATGTTGGTGGTCATAGAGGGAGGCGTTACATTGCCAAAAAAATGTAGGCGTAACGCTCCAATGACCATCTTGAGTCTATATATTTGTGAGAGGCTAGAATGATGCATAGACGTCTTTGTGGCACACATTCATCCACAATCCATAAGAAGATGGTGATGAAGATGGACATGATAGCTAAGCAAGTAGAGGTCAATGAAAGGTCTCCAATTAGCATAAAATGAAGGCCCTTATGTAGCACGGAATTGCACGAGGTGCAATTTATGACATTACAATATGTACATATGTATCTACAAATACACACAAACATGCATATATACACATACATACATACATATGTATGTATATGTGTGAATGTATGCATATGTATGTATATGTATGAATATGTACATACATACATGCATATACATATATATGATTCCCATGCTTGTAAGTAGCATAAATGATAATTTTATTGTCCAAATCTACTAGTAGAAAACCTTCAACAATAAGAAACAAGAAAATAAATAAAGTATAGTAAAATACCTAGATTTATTACCCTTGCAAATAGAAATCTCAAAGATAAGAATAAAAAGGAGAGAAGATTAGTTCTAAACTTTGGTAAACATTGACAAACTATGGAGACTCATTCCTTTCTTTGTTCAAAGAGGGGTTCCTACAACTTGTACGTAAAATGAGACAAATGAGAAGAAAAAAAACCTAATAGTATTTGTATATGAGTTTAGGGTAGTTAATAAGGCATCCTTTTATCCAAGGGTGTGAATGAATCTCATCAAATTGAGATTCATTCATACCCAAATTAGAGATTTGTTCAAATTCCTTGTTGAAATTAAATAAAAATAAGGAATCCTTTATAGATTTATTATAGAAAACTTAAACTAGATATAGATAAATTAATATCAATATTTAATATTTCATATAGTTAATAGTACTAAACTATTGGGTAACCTTAGTATAGCAGAAAATCCACTATTATTATCATTTAATTCATTACTATTATTTTAGATCATTTGGATTAAGTTAAAATACATAGTAATTTAGCATGTTTATAAGGTTATGTGCATAGTGTTGAGTGTAATGTGTATTCTTTAAGAATATTTTGGCAATAACATTAATTAAAAATTAGTAACTTTAGAAAGGGGAAAGGAATTTTATTTAATAGTTTCCAATATATGCTTATTAGCCCTAGAGTCAATACCAAAAAGAAAAGGGGAATCAATCTTAAATTAATAGAAAAGCACTAGCTTAAGGTGAATAAAACAAAACTAGCTGATTTTAGGTATAGGTCTCATCTAGATGATTGGACCTTCATTCCATAATATAATAAACCCTACCGAGAGTGTTCTAAAAAATGACCTCCCTTCAAGGTATCTTATTTAGACACCTAACCCTATTAGATTGCTTTCATCATGGGTGTGCAAGAGGGGTTCTACCACACCCAAATGTGTTTTTCATTTCCCCACCTTTTGGGTGACATGCTCATAATGACACTACACTTGCATTGTCACCAAGTGCACATGGTAGTTATCATGTTGAGCATGATATTAGGTGAAGTTTTCATTTTTTGAAAAAAATGGGATTGTGTCATTGTTCACATGTGTAAAATATGGTCATGACATAATCAATTTATTATCTAGAAAAGATCACATTAAAAAGAATATCATTAGAGCATATTTCAATTCTAAGGGGATAAAAGAATCACATTTGCATATTGCGAATTTGAATGTTAGTGTGTTTTTTCTTTGATATTGCTAAAAGTATATTTTTTCTTTGATATTGCTCATCATCATTAATTCATCTTATCAAAGGGTTTGACATAGGAGAACCCATTCACTTGTTGAGTCAACAAGCTCCTTAAGGTATCTTTAGGCACTGAAATGGCTAGGAGGCAAAAATTTGCACCCCCACATAGTGTATTTACAAGGGCCCCACCTTGTAAATACATAATGGAGGGGTGCAAATTTTCGCCTGCATAGACGGTGCCCTTTAGGCACTACCTTCACAAACTAATTTCAAGAAGATTAGACAAATAATCTTTAGGTGAACAATGCTAGATTGTTTAAACATAACACAAATCACTCCCACATACCATTTCAAGTTATAAGGATCCATCTCAACACTTTTCTCTATTATTTCCACCTTCACAAACTAGTTTCAAGAAGATTAGACAAATAATCTTTAGATGAACATTATGCTAAATTGTTTAAACATAACACAAATCATTCCCACATACCATTTCAAGTTATTATTTATTTACATTTATTTAATAACACTTTTCATTACAATATTACATTTTAATAGAAAAGTGAGTAGATAATGACCCATTACCTATTACATTTAATTTCAAATTGACATGCCTCCTTATACGAGGTAGCCTCGTACCCCACAATAACTTGGAAATAAAATGTTATGAAACCAAGGTCTAAATATTTCGTGAGCTATTACATTTAAAATATTTAAAAAATATTCCTTTATATTAGGCACTTGATTCATTAGAAAAATTCCGTATAGAAAATTCAGTAGAGAATCTTACTTTCCCTGATGTTTGAACAACACCTAGAAACCTGAAATTTTGTACAAATTGTCAGTGACCTAATTTCAAACTAACAGACAGGCAATGCAAGTATTTGCAAGGACTGAAAATGATTTAGCGAGGATCACAACTGTAATGGCTATAAGTCAAATTGATTAGATTAATATAATAGGAAGACTCATGAAAACTCTCTGAAAATGAGTTGAGAATTGTCACGGGTTTCTTGTCTCTTTCGGTATGTCATACTGACTATCAATAGTTGGAATGGCTTACACTTTCTCCATGGACTGGTGTTCTGGATGAGCTCCAAGGACAAAGTGGGAATCTTGCGAAATTGGGACATTGGTTTTGTCAGAGGTATGGAAATCAGTGAGAGAGAAGATTGGATTCATTTTCCATACCTAACAGGCCCCTGCAGATCCATGATGGAGGACATTGCCAAATGCATTCACAAACATTTGGGTCCGCTTCTTTGCCAAACAAAAAGCCCCCCAGATGTTACCCATTTCACGAGTCCCAGAGGAAATGCAGAGGGGTCATTCATTCTTAGATCCGGAGCCAATTTGTCTCAGGTACAATTTTCTTCTATTTTTGTAAAACTCTACTCAGAAATTCCTATTATATTTTATTCCTCATTTTCTTCACAGATTGGGAATCAATAATCAATCTTCAATAGATTTTATGCTTACTGCTCAGCCGGGCTTGAACTTGGTTTATCACCATGGCAATTGCAAATAATATCGAACTTACATAGATTTAGGGCCGAAATGGGGTTTGACCTGCATTGATCACCATGGCAATTGGAAGACCTTATCACTAGACCTAGGGCACATAGAATTTTTAACACTGCCAATTAGACGAACATTGTGAGTACGACAGCACCTTATGATGAGTGCTTGTATATATGCATAATAGTCTTATGTCCACCTGCATCCTGGAGTACGCTCCTGGTAGTTCTCGCAGTAGTAGCTCTGCTTTCATGACGACATCTTGGTTTTTACACCTTCTACGGCATTTTACTTTTTGTTTTACATCTTAGCTTTGGCATTCAAACTGTAGTTGTATGTGTAAAATGCAGGTCAAATTTGTATTGGGGTCGTGGATTCATTGCCGCCTGGGAGTTGGGACTCTGAACGCTGCAACATTGATTGTAATGTTAGGTCCTGACAATGATGTGCCTCATTTCATGTTTGAAGTTATAGAGAATGATTCATCTAATCTAATACTTCTTTTAGATCTGCTACCAAGGAAGGACCTTGTTTGTAGCCCAGAATATTTGAAAGCTTTTTATGAAGACTCTGAGCTGGAGAGATATAGACAATCTGTTGAGAAAGCATATCACTCGCAATCTTATGTTCCTTCCTCTCTTTACGTTAGGAGTGCTGTGTCTCCAACAGCCCTCCTGTTCAAGTTCAGAGATCTGCTTGCTCCCAATGATTTGAATTTATTGGTTAAGGAGTTGATTCATCCGACAGCCAAAAATGTTTTTGGGACATGGTTCCACGCTTTCAGCCACATTGGGACGACAAGGCCCAAGGCAGAGGGGGAAGAGAAGAGTGTGATTTTGGAAAGGGATGAGCAGATTAGGAGAATGGGTATCGAGAAGGATCTCAGTTCTAATCTGCCCAAGTTGTTTGGACAGGAGATTGCAGACCGTGTAATTGCTGCTATCAGGAAAGGTGAATGAAGCTTAATTTATAAGCCTAACATGGGGTACTGGTCTATCCTCTTCATTATCATGCAAACCTTTCACTAACCATAACTAACATGAAAAATCTGCCATGCATCTTGAGCCAACGTACATGCTATTTGATGAGCACATTTGTATGAGTAGGGAGGAAGGCAAGACCAAACCAGGCAGTGATTCTTACTCCTCTATACTGTGTTATCTTATAACATTCATTCATTCTTTTTCTTTACAATGTCATGTAATTTGGTAACCAAGGCAAAATGGAGTTATTTAAAGAAAAAGGCTCTATATTCTTGCACTCAGCATTTGATCGTTTTTTTAGGTGTTTCTTTGCTTTCTATTGCTGCAGCACTACGAATGAGATTTTTGCTTCTGTTTCCTTGGATCCAATCTGGCTATGGGTGCAAAATTATTTATATTTGTTTTTTTTCTTGGCATTTTTTGACAATACATTGAGTTGTACCTTGGTCTTTGTGCTGATACCCACTTGGTCAGGGCATACCCTCCTGCCAGGCATGAAGAGGCAAGACTGTTGAGATTTTACTGTTTGCACCGTTGAGGTGAGATATCATGTGATTAAGCATCATCTCCACCTGGCCTCTAGCAATCTGTTTGTAATCCCTGTTAGATAATTTCAACACAGTTGATCATTGGGTTCACGTATTCTGATAAGTACTGGTTAGCATTTGACCCCTCAACATCTCAAAATAAAATTAAAATATATTGGGTTCATGCAGAGAAGGGAAATTCAAGTATGAATGCGGTTAGTCTTGTAAATTTTGTCTGGTTGATCCACTGCATTCACCACTTCCGATCTCTGCTTCCAAATCTTACTCATCGAATGGGCTGTTTATGAGGCATCTTCCTTAGCAAAAATGCTCTATAAGAACAATTTTCTTATTGTCCTTCCAACCTTAGAGTGAGAGGAGGCAGAGGAAAAAGGGTTGTGCCCAAGTGACCTTGTGCATGGCCATCTTATGCAGAATGGAAAATATATATTAATAACTACCACTGTCCAAAGGATTTTCAGTGAGGTTTCATGCAAAGTCTTCTATGATGGAGAAACTAATATCTCACTAGGCCATTATCTGTCTTAAATAATGATGGATTTATTAATGCTCAGTCACAGATTTTGATGAAAAACAATTATCAGGCACTGGAGATCAATTGTGTATTTGTTGAGAGGGAAAAGGTAGAACTAGCTTACATTGGAGGTTCAGACTTGGGGAATTCCATTGCCCAGGTCTGTGGGATCCAGAAAACTGTGAATATCTGTATTGTAGTAGAATACATGAGAAGCTTCAAGCATCGCAAAGCTAAATTTAGCAGGTTTTTCGTTTGATGATCCTAGAGTAGATGAGCTGGATAGCTCCTGCTGAATTCATGAAACTCCATCAACAGGTAAGGTAAGATAGATATTCTTATTGTTGGTTGCCTCAAAATATACAAATTTATTGTTTAAAGAGGTTGGAGAATTTGGATGGAGACGACATTCTTGCAACTGTTTTCTTTTTTAGTTCTGAATATTTACTTTGATTTTTTTTTAATATGGGAGTCCACAGAGGGTTCACTGTTTTTAGACCCTAGTTTACTTTAACTCTAAAGCATTGCTGGTATTGAGAAAAGTTAGGATTGTGTTTTCCTTTTCAGTGGCACGTTGAAAACGTCATTGCTTGATAAAATGGTGAACTTTCAATACATGTTACATTTGTAAGATTGGCTATGATTTTTTTATTTGACGTGTCTCAAAAGCGTATTTAGGAGACCTGTACCTGATTAGACTGATACATGAAAATGGCTCGAACCAATTAAAATTTTGGCCAAAATTCAGTGAAAGACATGCTTTTCCATATGAGATCTGATGTGTAAAAGAAGCCTTCTTCTCTATTTTTTAGGTGTCTGAGTAACATGGTCACATTTGGTGAGTCTCACTTAAACTTGAAGAGACTGGCTGAAATTTGGAAAGTCAGTTGACTCCATGCATTTCAACTTGTTTTGGGAAATTCACCACTTCGATGCTGGGGTTTATTAATACTCAGAGAATTCCGACACTATGTGCTAAATTTTTATTCTGTATTCTTAATAATCTTATGGCTTTAAGCCATATGCAGTATTTGATATAAGGGGAACATAAATAACCAGAATTCAAATCTCAAATTCTCTCTGGATCCTACTCAATTCTCAGAAAAGTAAGGCAATAAGGAAAAATATACACCATACTGATAAAAGCTAAGAAGTTTTAACCTGCAATCATCCCCGTGATTTAGAATGGGGATTTATTCTAACCAATCATTGCATTTTATGTAGCAAAATATTATGTTCAAAGTGAACAAATTTTCATGGCATTCTCTGAATTTTGCAGTGAAACATGTTTTCAACTTGTATCTGTCAGGGCTTAAATTGCTGGCCCTGCCAATGTAGACATCACGGTCACAAGAAGTTATTTATACACCAAATTTTTCCTTGATCTGAATAAAAAATTGACAAATGATAGAAGGCCTGGGATCATCCTTCTTTTTTCTGCTATCAGTCAGCAGGCTCAAAAATCCATTCATTGAAGTGATAATCAGCATGACTAACATGGAACCTCACTGTCCTGGGAAATTGGGACACTATCTTGAAAGCTTTTTTCTGTTAAATATAGCAATTCTACAAAGATGTGCTTTGAGAGTCCATGCTTAGTAGTCTGAGGTAGACCGTTCTACCTCAACCATTCTGCACAACCCTGGTGTCCCTTCCATTGATCACAATGTATCTAATTAAAACAATTTCTATTAGCTTGCTGAGGGAAAGTTTTAGCGTGTAGGTGCTCCTGCATCAGCTTTGGGCTTACAATTGTACTTTTGTAATTTTTAAAGTCTTTGTCACTCTCAATAGAAAATGGAGATAGACTGAGACAAAGTTTTGCTAATTTTTCCTTGTACTACATCACTGCAATTTTTCACTATAACTTTTCACTATAATTTCATCTTACAGAGGTTTAAAAATTATAGTTTGCCATCTGTTTTTTATCCTTTTCTAATTCAAAGTAAGCTTACAGCCCGGTGACTAGAGGGCTTCATTAAATTACAACTGCGTATAACTTTTAAACGCCTTAAATTCTGTTCTCAGCATTTGCCAATTCACATGATTATTTGGTAACCTTATTTTCATAATAGTTACCATTATTCATGGGTACTATAAATATTAAAAGCTGAACAGTTGTTAAAGAAAGAATCAAAGAACACAATTATATCAATTTCCAAGATGACCAAAGCATCTCAATGGGATTGAAAAGAACACTGGGTAGAAAAACATTATGGTAAGAAAACCTATACCTCCCATCGCTTTAAAAGCAGGGAAAAGCTTCAGCTTTCATGGCTAATATTCTATGCTTTGATGTTTTCACTTCACATCGAGTTGAAACTAGTCTGGCCAAAGAACTGTTGACATTTGTCTGTCATACACCATCCACCCCCCACTCACCACTGTTCTCACTCACTAAAGTATCTTCATGTTTCCATACAGAGCCAATTTTGTCAAATGCTCAGTTAGAATTTCCGTAGGCTAGCAGTTTTCCTAATATTTTAAAAGAGGAAAAGAAAGTGAGGGATATGTTGGTGGATCATGGAACGGCTTTTCTTATATTGGATAGCCAGCCTCCTGATTAGGAGGCTCTGTTACATATGTGAAATCCAAGGGGCTCTGCCCCTTCACTTTCCATGCCTCTTTAATTATGCTGCCCCCCAAATCACTTACATATATTGGAGATTGTTAATTGTAATGTCTGATAAAGAACTTGTATTTTCTGCCGTTCAACAGTAAAGATATTTATGTCTGCCTTTCCTGTGGATATAGCCAAATTGGCGAACCATGTAATCTCTGTGTCATTTATTGTGTGCGCGCTCTGTTTGTGACATTTAATTCATTTTAAATTGCTCAATTATTGAATTGGCCCAAAATGAATATAATCAAAGCAGTGCTTTAGCTGGATGGGAGCCGATTGAGGTTGGTGCAAACCTGATGACAAGGAGACTCTTCCAGCCACTAGTTCTATGGCTCTTGCTGCTTAGCACTTCTAATGCTTTATGACAAAGACTTGACTATGATGTTTTGTACAGCTGTTTCCTTTTAAGGGCTGGTTGACTGGTTTTCTTGGTAGTGGTTGTTTCCTTTTTGAGATGGCTTGACGTCTTTGTTTCAGAGATGCCAGGAAAGTCCATTATAGAAATGTGGACTGCATACCTGTTCCCATCCCTATTCCTATCCACCATTTTGTGGCAACTGCATTTAAGTATAATATAGCTATTTCTTTATTCACTTAATTGCATACCCTAATTTGGTTGGTGTCCCTACCCCAATACCAGTATTGGTAACCCCGTGTCTCTTGGTAACTTTAGTTTCCTAGGCTTAGCCCAATTTGTGCGGCTTCAGGACATGAACCAATTTTGTCCACATTTTTTTGTGATTAGTTTGTGAAGTAATAATATAGATCTATTTCATCATCAAAACATAGCACAAATACCCAGCTTTGCAATGGCCATTATTCAATTTATATAATTGAAGACCAAAGAGCAAGAAGGTAAATGGGAAGGGATATTCCTCTTTTTTCAAGTTGATTTATACTTACCAACCTTAAAGAAAACTATTCATTATTCATAGTGCTTTTGAATAACTCATGTGGATTTGGTGATCAACTTCTCAGCAGGATTTTTGGCACTAACTTGAAAAGAGTCTGAACTTGCTTGAAGCATTGTTACAACTAGTTTATCCTGCTTGTCAAACATAGCTCATTTTATCAGTTGGTTTAACGGATTGCAATATGTTTTTCAACATAAAATTTCAGCCATCAAAGTATTAATTCCCTTCACTTAGCCATTAATAATTCTTATTATGCAATGCCAAGTAATCCAAGAATAACCTTGCAACATTTTACAACTCAATGTTAGTTTTGTTTGCCTCGTTTTTGGCTTAGCAAAAGTTTACTTTTGCATCAATTTAGCGAGCATTGCCATATGTCGAACCCCACTATCAAAACCTGTTTGAGTTAGTGGTCCTTGTTTTCAATTGTTCTTTGCTACTTTCAAATATCAAAATGATTGTCAAATTAAAGCCATCAAATCGCAAAATGTTGGTGTTATAAGTTTTATTTTTGGCACAATTTGACTTAGACCAGGTGAAATGATTAAATCAAGAAATTTGTTTAAGCTGGAAGCAAATAGTTTTACAGGCATATTTTTAACTCCATTTAGCACAATGTGGCAAATTTTTAGGCCAAAACTTCTTTCCATTTGGGAGATTTTAATTTAGAAAATAAAATTAAATAGATAATGGAAACAATTAAAATGAGTTTTGGAATGAATGGAGCAAAAATAAGCAATAGGGAGTTTCATGGAGTTATTATGCACGATTTGGCCAAGTTTCAATGAAAAATATGTTTCGAGTTGAAAGTTACGAAATCTATTCTTTTCCATGAGTTAATTGCATCTTGAGTTGATTGACCAAAGTCACAATCATCAAAAGGTTAAAAAGATTTCAAGGTTTTGTTTTGTTTTGTTTTGGTTGTTGGCACTTTTCACAAGTTACAAAACCTCATTTAAGTTTTGTAGGTCTTCATTGACACTCTCAAAACCTTCTCCAACTCCCAATGTGCATTTAAACATGAAGAGAGGAGAATGTATTTTGCGTTAGGTTTTTCAAGGTTATAAAATCTCTATTGGCTCTCGAGAAGGTCATTGTAACCATGTTGGAGCCCAACACATCTTTCACAATCATAATGACACTCTAAAAGAAATGTCTTTAACAATAAAAGTTTAAAAATTGGTTAGCACTTTTGAGGGTGACCTTTTGGTGAAATGGGGGGGGGGGGGCTTCTTGCGTGTGGTGCCAACAACCAAGGTTCCAACCTCGCGGGGTTACTCTACCATGTCAACAATTGAGGGGCCCATAAGATCTTGTATCTTGATATACCCGCGAGATGTGGAGTGGGGCATTTGCATTCTGCCTAGGGAATACACACCTAGCCTAAATTTTAAGCCGATATTGGCATGTTGCAATGGTTAAGTTGTGGTGGTGTTGTTCTTGCCATCAAGGTTCAAACCTCGATGGGGTGCTATTGTTGAATGTTTAAATGGGGATGAGGTCTTTCGTTTGTGACCTCATTGGTTCATAACTCTAGGTCAAAAGTGTTTACTTCTCTTTTAAAGGGGTTCTTCCAATAGTAGTTGGTTAAGTGGTGTTTTTTTTTTGTTGTGACCACCAAGGTTCAAACTCCCACTAGGCCATTGTTTTTTGAAGATTTGTTTGACGAGTCAGGAGATCCAAAGATAAAATCTTACACTACATAACATGCTAAAATGCATCATTTGAATGTTGAAGACAATGAAGATGGATCTAAAATTTCCCTTGAAGATCAAGTAATACTTCTTCCTATCCTTTGGAAAAATTGGCTATCATTGCAATCAATGGAAAGGAGTAGCAACTTGTCACACTATAGTGACAACAACCATTAGGCAAATTTTCACAACCATGACTAGCTAAGAGTCAAGTAAGAATGATTACATGCAAGGTGATGAACCAGATTCTCTTCTATATCTAGAAAGATCTTCAAAATGGACAATACCAAAATCCAACAAGGGCAGGGTGAGAATTCTAGGCATACAACAAGTGTCAACACAACTGACCAATGGCGTTGTGAGGAATTTGAGAGTAAAGCTTACTCAAGGAAGATACTCATGATGTCCACCAACTCCCAAAGTTGTGACTTGTCTTCTATCGCTAGTTTGAACCTTGAAGAGCATTTTGATCCTAGTATGAAAAAGTCTTATTAGTTAACTAGTTAACACAACGTGTCATTGATTACCACTTAATTAAATTCTACCATAATGTTTGTTCTTGTGGCCCCTTTGTATTGTAGTAAATGGGGAATGCCACTCTTTTCCTATCATAGCCCTCCTCAATCATAAAATTTTAATGCTCGAATTTTACAAATTGGACATGGCATGTAAATCAATACAAAATTTCATTACACTTTTCCAAAAGATGTAGAATTCTAAAAAATTAAGGGGGCTACTCTTTTCATCAAATATTTCATTCATATGACATCTTGACTGCATTTTTTCTATTTTTCATCAGAGGTTAAAATCATTAAAAAACCAAAGCCTCCATTAATGGAGTCACATGATAGCTCTAAATCCTAAACAAAATTCTTAACTTTTAAAATAAAAGCAATTTCCAAATTTCAATAGTGACCTTTTTTATTCAAAAATGCATACACCACTTTTGTGAAATCAAAATTTTCAATCCTAAAGAATCAAGGATTTTAGATTTTTTTCTCATAACTTGGCTACATAATGTATATTTTTTTAGAGGTTAAATTCTTCTCTTGATAGAAAAGTCATATTACTCCACCTTATGTATGGAAAAAAATAATTTTAATTACAAATTTAAATAAAGAGAACAACTACTTTGAGCTCACACAATGAATGGATTCTTTCTTTTGAGTGCACATTGCGCACGCACACATATACACACCCATTAAACCCTCATCCACTAGTAAGGATTACCATCCCAAGCACAAGCAATCCATATCCAATTTTAAACAATTTCATTCATTCTTTCTCTCACAATCCTTTTTTAATTAAACGAGGGAGAAAAAGGGTTATTAACATGAAAATGCCAAAATAAGAATGAATGAATAAAAAGTCTTCTATGTTTCTATCTTCATTTTCCTTTCATGTCTTTATTTTTCTAATTTCTATTTCTCTTCTATATTTTTCTTAATTTTTTTTATTTAATAATTATTCACTTCAGCAAATAAGATATAATTCAATAATAATTTCGTCAATAGAATTGATTTAATAAAACTATATAGATTAATGTTTTTGACCTTGAAGATAAAAAAAATGGAGTGTGATTGAGATTTTTTTTCTTTTTTTCTTTTTCTTTTGGAAAGAAGTTGGAAATAATACAAAAAAGAATACCAGTCTAAAAAATAGGAACTGCACAAAGAGGATCAAAGATCATACATAAGAAAAACTTTGGATCTGCCCCAAAAATGCTAATACAACTAGCAACAACACAATAGAGATTACAGATCCACTTAAGCATAGCAAAAAATGAGAAGCAGAGCAAAGTAGTGTCAAAAGGCACAAAGTTTGGCAAAAGCAAGAGTTAGGAGGAAGGCAATAAGATCAAATATATCTTGCCCCTTGTCACTAATTGAGCAAAATAGAATACCATTGGGAGCTAGGGAAACAAGGTAAGCTTCGTATGGAGATTCAAAGAAGCCCTCTCATTGGAGTAAGGGTAGTTGTGGCCTAATTATGGATATAGATGGGTCCATGGAATTGGGCCAAGAAGTTCAAAGGGCGGACACAAAATGTAGCGCCAAAGAAACCCCCTCGATAGTAAAGTTGTGGTGATAAAATCAAAAGGCCTCCAATCTATCATTGATCATCTCAAAGATACAACTTTTTTGTCAAATGAATGGGACCTAGAGCAATAGAGCAAGAATACATAAATGGTGGGTAGATAAATGGGGGAAGCAAGTAAGTATAAAATACTTGCCCAATGGTTTCTATTTGATTGAATGTAGATTTAGAGAAAAAAGAATGAAAGTCCGAATCAAAGATTGATAATGATGGACAAATTTGGAGTCTACCTAATAGTTTGGATACCTAATTTCAACTCCCTTAAACATGAAATTGACAAAACCTCAATTTGGATAAGATTGTACAATTTGCCCTCAATGTATTGGAGTGAGGAATCACCAAAGCATATTCAAAGCCTTGGGTTCCTTTATTAGAGTGGAGGAAAAAATTTCAAAAGGGGAGTTTGGGGTGTATGTGACAATGTGGGAGTAGATCTAAACTCAACCATTCGAGACAAGATGGAGGTAATATTTGAGACATGGAGCTAGAAGAGAGGATATAAATAGATACATCCCAAATTGGAAATAACACTAAAAGAAGTGTACCAAGTAAGTATTTGGATCATTTGGAGAAACTAAAATTGTCAAAGGAAAAGGAAAAGGGACAAAGAATAGGGATGGAGTTTCCAATAGAATATAATAGAGCTCCATTAGAAAATGACAAGATTCTAGAAGCTGAGAGAGAAGGAGAGAGTCCCCCTCTTAATTCTATAGTGAAGGACATATCCACAAAATAGATAGTATTGCCTCAACCTTGGAGGTAGCATGTGAGCTTTTTGAGATCACAAACAAACACAAACTAGAGATTCAAGAGGGACTCAAAGAAGAGGTAGGTGGAAAGTAGCTAGAGGAAAATAGAAATGAGTTAGTATATTTGAAAGGAGGAGAGATTGAAGATAAGGAGGAGGGTATGGATATGGAAACAAAAGAGAAAAAATGATCAAATAGAAGGGGGAGTTTCCAATAACGTGAAATTGAGAGTGAGGCAGAAATAATCAAAGAAGTCGTCCCCAAACTATGGGGAAGGGAAGAGGAAAAGAATGCATATAACCATGGAAAAGTTAAGCCATGACGAAGATGCAGAAGGCCAACTAAAAATAACAATAATGTTGAGACTTAGGAAGGGAATTATCCTTACAAGAGAGCAATAATGATTACCTCATGGAATGTTAGGGGCTTAAACACCCCTAATAAAAAGTGTTTGGTAAAGAATTATATGGAGATATCTTCATGATTCAGGATACAAAACTATTTGGCAATTAAATGGATCTATTTAAACTAAAAGTAAAGTATTGGAATGGTAGTTCAGTTGTAGAGCATTAGGTGGATTAGTAATACTCTGATAGCTCCAAAATATTGCAAAGGAACTGTAAGCTAGGTGAAATTAGGGTTTCACCAATTAGGATAGTAAGACCTCTAATTTCACTAGATCAACCTTACATTTAAAAGGGGGATTGAAAACCCAATAGATCTAGCCACCCAATAGATCTAGCCACAATTCAATTAGGGAAAAGGACTGAGATACTTATTGGATTTACTTGTTTATTGTGTCCCCTTTTAGAGAGTTGAAATTGGATTTGAATTGTAGTTTTAGGGTAAAACAATAGATAATTGGAGCAAAAAAATAATAACAGAGTGCTCTAGACTTCACATAAAGCCATATACATAGATCTGAGAAGGGAAAATGAATAAGAACCTATAGCTGAAAATCTGGGCCAAATTGTTGGGACCAAGAGGGTAGGGTGACTTGGTCCTGCAACTTCCAAGGAGGCAAGCAGAATGTTTTCTAGATTAGGGAGACACACAGGATCCATTGTAAGAAGATTAGGCAAAATTATTGAAATCAAGGCAGTGGAAGCTACCTAGTCCTTCGCTTACCGTGCTTGTAAAAGATGAACCTATTTGTTGTCGTCTATTCTATCGAAATCTTGATCACATCACTCGAATCAATTTCTTGCACATAGAAAGAGAGAAAAGAGTTGTGGATAGGGGTTTACCTTGGGTCAAACACTGGTTTAGGAATCAACCTTGAAATTGAAATGGAAATAGAATTGAATTGTAGCAAAATGCTTTCCTTTTGAAGGAAAGGCTAGATTTGATTTTGAATGTTTGTATTTGAAATTGATACCTCGATGAAGCTTGCTTGAATCCTCATGTCAAGGGTTTAGGATGTCATATAGAATGTCTTCATGGAGGTTGATCATGGATGCCATCTTGAATGCTTGAACTTGACTTGACCTCCTCTTTAATGTTTGATGAATGCTCGATTGCTTGCTCACTTGAATTGAATTTTGCTAGAGTTTACTTGAGAGAGAAATCCACCCATCTTAGACTTCAAATGAGAGGGGTAGACCTCATTTTATACTTGTCCATAAAAAAATTATTTGAATTTCCCGCAGCAGGCTAACATGGTGCGTAAATTCCTGGCCAAGCGATGGGGCACCCTAGTCTTGTTAACCAGGTCTCAGATTTGAACAGGGGTCGAAAAGGGAGTTGAAAATGTAGATTTTAGGAAGGTGTGAGCAACATCAAAGTAGACATCAGACACTGAAAGACAAAATGCCAAGGTGAGGTCTAGGCGAGGATGAAACTGTATACAGATACAATTTATGACACTACATTTAGCCTCCACTTTAGCAGGAGTATGAGACTACACCTATAGTGACGATAAAGTACAAAGTCGCATTGAAGAAGTTTCACCAAGATACCAAAGAGAGAAGACACACCAAGCCCTCATGGACTTTAGGATCTTTCTACTCTAATATCGAGATAAAAGGGACAACACATGAAGGGAAAAGGGCATGACTATGTTGGCCTAGTAAGATTTGTGCTTACTATGAGTCATGAAAAAGAAAATTTTGCAATACCAAATTATAAAGCGAAAGGCTTAGTTTGCAAAGTGTAATGGTGGGAAAATGATGAGTGATAGATCAAGAGGAAAATTAACCCTTTCCCTCAAAGAGAGATGAGAGTTTCACTATTGATTATCCTTCAAGCACTTTTCACCATTACATTAGGGAGATAAGGGGTAATTCACTAGATTCAATCTCCACACAAAGATGATAGCTTGAATTTTGAATGAATTAAGAATGTCAAGTTGATTCCCTTATTCCTTGTTTGATTTAGAAAGGAAATTGATTGAATTATGTAGTGCAAAAGTGACAAAGAATCGATTATAACTTGAGATCTGAATATGGGATGAAGCTGTGCACTTGGATTTGGTAGTGAAATGTCGAGACGAAGTTGCCCTACAAATTTGACGAAAAGTTGTCTGGACTGTGGCGAGAATGTACACGGTCCTTCGAAAAATCTGCGAAATGAAAAGGGTTTTTCCGCCTCTGCAAATGAAGCCCGAATCCAAAAGTATAGCTGCGCACCTACAACCTACACACAGAAAAGAGATGGGTTGGGATTGGGGGTTTGCCTTTAGGTCAAACCCCAGTTTTGGAATTAACCAAGTAATGAAAGAAATACTTGCAAGTAGATGTAAATGAAAGACTGAATTGTAAATCATCTCAAGGGAGGTTGTAGTAGCAATGTTGATAGAAATGCTTGTGTAGAATTGTATGTTGGAATCAATCTACTTTTCAATGGTTGGATCCTTGACTTGAATGCAACTCCTAGCCTTGAAGGGAGACTTGAGAATGCTCAATGCTGGAAAAGAATGTTGGAATGCTTGAATGCTCTTGAATGCTTGATCGCTTGTGAATTTCCCACTCATCCAACTTATGCAAATGAGAGAGTGCATGCCCCCTTAAATACATGTTTGATGGATTTGAATTTCATCACGGGCTGACATTGGGGAGATTTCCCACTCATTGCACAACCCACAATGCTTGCTCTAGAAAGGTCTTTCCCCAAAATAGGGTAGGGATAGGGGCGCCACGCCCTTGTCCTACCCCTGTCTCCAGGGTAGAGTGATGTGGAGGCCAAGGAAGAAGTTGTTTTCACAAGTCGAGAACTCTCCGGTCTCCGATCAGGGTAGAAGATTCGAGTTCGCATGCGTGAGGACCCTAATGTAGTCGTAAATTGCTAGGGTCGCAATTTAATAACATTACATTTAGCCCCCACTTTAGTGGGAGTATAAGCTTATGCCAATACTACTGGTAAAGTACAAGGAATCAAGATTGAAAGACTTTCACCACATCAAGAAGGCAAGATGCGCCAAGCCCCTAGTGGACTTAGGATCTTACGACTTCGATTGAAAAAGTAAAAGGGAAGATCGAGAAGGGGAGAACTATGAATGGAAGTAGCAAAGTTCCCTTCACTATGAGTCATGAAAGAAAGGATACAAAATATTACAAAGCAAAGAAAAGTTCACTAAGTAATTCTAAGTATCACAAGAAGGAAAGTATGAGCAGAGTGTATGCCCCCATGTTAAAGCGATCGCACGTGCCTTATCGGAAGCAATTGCTTTAAGGTAGGATACACCCAAGAGAGAGAGAAGAGAGGGAGCACGTTATCGCAAGGATTTAGCCCCCAATCAAGGTATAAAGCCAAGGATAATAAACACAAAACACGAGGTAGTGTCGCTTTCCTCGGTGTCAGTATGTTATATGATAACTCATGTATATCATGTATGTATATGCATATAATAATCTTCATTCCCCAAAGAAGGACATTACCTTAGAAGAAAGGGAAGAGAGGATGTCTTTTGAGTCAACATGAAAGAGACCAAGAAAAGATCTTAATGCTTTGCATCGTCCCCAAGTAGACATTAAGGGAACAATAGAAGAAGAGGGATACATATAGAAGAATGGTCACAAAAGAGAAAGAAAGGAGAGAGAGAAAGATCTGCAATGCTAATATTGCTAATCTAGCACGACATCCACCTCCTGATCTTGTTGATCACTATTTTGGGAAGGCGAGCAACATGCCAGAGGAGTGACATCGAGCACAGTAGATGGAGCTATCACAAGATCCAAACAAGGACTATGCTCATGTTGTAAGTCACTTTGTTCGATTCTAGGAGCTAGGATTAGGGTTTGTGAAAACCCATCCGATAAATGTTTGTCCACATCAATATATTCATGCTCACTGTCAGAAGCATTAAGAGTTGTAATACCATTATGAATAATATTTTCACCCATTTCTTCATCAAAGTTTAAAGCAAGAGGAGCAAGAACATGAATAGGAGTAAAACCATCACATGTTTTATGCAACTAATGATTTGGAGATGTTGGTTGAACATCTTGTTTAGGAGAAAAGGGAATCATATCAACTATTGGAGTCTGAGGAGATTGATTATTTTGAGGGACAAATTCATGAGCTTGAACACGACATCTTCATCGGCGTTATCTTGCACAATGATTCTGTCGAGTCTTAGTGGAAGGCTGAGAAGGAGTAGGAATCTTTTAAGAAGTAAGAATGGTTTTCTCCTTTATAGTGGAAGGTTTAGGTTGAGGTCTTTTTGGTTGAACAATAGGAGAGGCAAGTCTCTTCTCTCGATAAGAGGAAGGAGGTGGAATTGCGCCATAGAAAGGAGGAATATTAGGTGTAGGGAGGAGACCAAGTCCAACATGAGGAGGAGGGATAGATCTAACCTTAGGAATAATATTGGGGTTTTGCTTAAGAGAAGGTAAAGTCACATCCATAGGAGTAGGTGGACAATTTTTCTTAGGAGGGAGATTAGTTCTATCCGAGAGGGGAAGAACCTTATCTTGAAGAATAATAGGAATGTGAAGTGTTGGCGATCTAGGTTGACTTAAGGATAAGATCACATCGTTCTTCCATTTTTGATAAGATTGAAAAAGAGCATCGCTCCTTGATGAAAGAGATTGAAATTGTTTAGGCCAAAAGAGATCAATAGGAACACTAGGGCTTATTTCGGATGGACAAAATAAGCTATGGTTCACGGTTATGATTTCTCCATTGTGAGGAAATTTCAAACACTTGTGGATTGGAGAAGAAATAACCTTTATGGAAGATAGCCAAGGATAGTCCAACTTCACATGAAATTGCTCAGAAGAAGCTATAATAACAAAGTCAACATCCATGGATTTAGTATGGACTTTGACAGGAAGGGTGATAGAACCAATGGTAGGACAAGAGAAGCCATCAAATAACTTCACAACTACATTAGAAGCATCATATAGTGGTTTATGCAATCGTAAAGTGAAAAGATACTCTTCAGTTATGACATTAACCATGCAAGAGGGATCAATCAGGGCACCACGACAAGGGATATCCTTAACCTTTGCAACTATGTATAGAGGGCCATCGGGTGCTCTAATGGTCTCACTAGGGTCAAATGTAATACAAGGATCCTTAGGCGAATCTTGTGTTTCTACCATATTAACCAAGTTTGGAGCCATACAGATGAATGTTTCAGAAGAGAGAGAATTAGGCAAAATCTCAATAATGTTAGAGGTATGAGATGGCAAGGGATCGATGAAAATCTTAAGATTTTGATTAGGAGGAGCAACCGATTTATTCCCTTTATCATTCACACCTGTCACAGATATAGTATTATTATCAATCAAGTTTTGAACCTTATTTTTCAATGCAAAATATTTCTCAGTATCATGACCAGGTTGACAATGAAATTAGCAAAAGGAATTGTTATCAAAATAAGGAGATGCAAGTTTGGAAGGATCAACTTGTTTTATAGGAGGAAGTTTGATAACATTTCTATGCAATAACTGAGACATAATACTATGCAAAGATTCATTCAAAGGAGTAAACTGTCTTTCTCTTTGGAAAAATTTAGAAATAGGAGGCACAGCTGTTGTAGCATTCACATGGTCATTGATTGGATAATTGAACTTGATGAAGCTTTTTGTTGGTTTGAACTTCGCAAATGGTTGTTGAACACTCTCCCCCTTATCACTCAGAGCCATAGGAGTGGATTGCTCCATTTGACTCACAACCAGTTGATAATTGTGGAGTGTTGCGCACAACTGCGGAAAGGAAGTAAACTCAAACAAAAGAAGCTTTTTCTTGATATCTTTTTGTAAATTAGAAATGAAAATTCTTTGAATATCATTATTAGGCACATGAAAAGAAATTTGAGCACACAAATGCTTATATCTACCAATGAAATCAGTCACTTTCTCTTTAACACCTTGTTTACAATGCATTAAATCAGTCAAAGTGATTTTGGGACCAATGTTGTTTTGAAATTGTTGGATGAAAGCATTTGCTAGTTGTTGAAAGGAAGTTATAAAATAAGAAGGCAGAGAGCAATACCATTGTAAGGTCTTATCTCTTAGTGTTCTTGTAAACAATTTTGCAAGCAATCGTTGATCATAAGCAAAATCAGTACACAAGGTTTGGAATGTTTTGACATGCGTAAGAGGATCACCTTTTCCATTATAGAGTTCCAATTGAGAGATCTCAACATGTTTAGGTGGCACAACTTTAACAATATCAAGAGAAAGTGGGCTCACAACATCAAAGGTGGGCACACTAAACTTGGATTGACTCATGGAAGCAATTTGTTGTTGTAAGGAAGACACAGTTGGGCAAGATTGTTGATTGTCAGTTTAGTAGAAGAATTCATGTTAGACATAGGTGATTGAGAAGGTGGTGTGCTATAGTTGAAATAAGGCATGGACTGAGAATAGGGTGGTGGGACACTATGATAAGTAGGTATTGGTGATGATTGGGTGGGAAAAGGGACACTTAAAGGAGGAATAAAGCTGTTGAAGGAATTGCCCCCTTATGTCATATTGATTGATTGAGGAACAATAGGAATACTCATGGAAGACATTGGTATTGATGGAGGATTAAATGAAGAAGAGGGATTGCCCCCATGACCTATGGTTGTAGGAATGACATTTTGAGTTGAAGTAGCCATGATGTTGGATGTGAAAGTAGGAAAACTAGTCATAGTATTGGTCAAAGGAATAGAGGAATTAATTTGTGTTGAAGGTTGTGAGTAACCTAGGGTTTCGGCACAACTCTTGATAGGCATGACATTAGAATCAACAATATGTGCAATGTCACACAATATATCAATTCCATTCTTATCACTTTGAAGCATGCGTTTAAGATCTTCAATTAATGGAAGAGCTTCACTATTAGGGTATTCTTGGGACATCCATTGTTGAAAACTATCAAATTGATTGTCCAATGTAGAAAGATGATCTAAAGAAACCCTAGTTAAAAATTCTTTTTCATCATGAGACCCATCAATAGGCACATGATTAGGATGGGAAGAGTTACCATGATCCTCATTAAAGAAGTCACCAAATTAGGCTCCATCTCCTCGGTAATTAAACCTTGGGAATCCTTAATTCTAATGCTTCGTCTAATGGAGATAGGATAGGTAGGACTAATAGTGGTAAAACTCATGCACTAGAGGGAAAAATTTGAATTTTGAATTGTAGGACAAAGCTTGCAAAAATCGAGTAATGAAAAATTTAAGAAAATAATGATTACACAATCTGAACTTTGTTGGAGGAAGGAAATGACACAATTTCCAAAAATGAAAGGAAATTGAAATTTTAAAATTAGGGCCAAGGGAATACCACTTAATTTTAAAATCAGGGCAAACAATAATTAACCTCTTAATTTTAAATTTTTTCTTGAAAGTTGAAATGTTGAATTTTGAAGGTATTTCCAATTCTAGAGGGTTCAAAAATCAATAAAATTAGCCAAACTTTCAAATTTAGGCTAATAAATACAATCATAACAGTCTCTCAAAATTTCAGGAAAAAAGTCGAGGACCGTGGCGGGAACGCACATGGTCCGACCAACTTTTATTGAAAATTTTCAGGGATGGATATTTCAATGATTTTAAAGCTAACCCCAAAAAATTTGCAAATTTTACGATCTCGAAAAGGCACAAAGGTGAAAATAGGACCCTATTAGGGTTTTGAAGAAAAAGGGGAATTGAATTGCAATTTTGAAAAGGGTCAAACCTAATGGATAGGGACACCTTAGAAATTTGAATGTAACTGAAATTGATTTGAAATTCACACAAAATCGAATTAATTTTAAAAATTAGGGTTTGATGACCTAACAACTTAATTTTGAAATTTGTTTTGAGAAAAAAATGGGGAAATTGAAAATTTGAATTGTAGGATTGAAGACAAGTCTGTGAACAATCAGAAATCTGAAAATTAAATGCAAACCCAATTTTTTGCACAAGTTGAAGACAATGAAGAAATTGAATTTGACAATCAAAACAATTTTTAGATCTAAGACGAACACAAACAATTTTTACAAATCACAAGTTCAATTTTAATTTTAAAAAGTAGGGTTTTTAATGATTTAACCACTAAGTTTGCAGAAATTTGAAACTTGTAAATGAAAAATATGCATTGTTGGTTCAAAGGAGAGCATGCAAGATGTCGGGTTCACCAAAATGTAATGGTGAGAAAATGATGAGTGATAGATCAAGAGGAAAACTAACCCTTTCCCTCAAAGAGAGATGAGAGTTTACCATTGATTATCCTTCAAGCACTTTTCACCATTACATTAGGGAGATAAGGGGTAATTCACTAGATTCAATCTCCACACAAAGATGATAGATTGAATTCTGAATGATTTAAGAATGTCAAGTTGATCCCCTTATTCCTTGTTTGATTTAGAAAGGAAATTGATTGAATTATGTAGTGCAAAAATGACAAAGAATCGATTATAACATGAGATCTGAATATGGGATGAAGATGTGCACCTGGATTTGGCAGTGAAATGTCGAGATGAAGTCGCCCTGCAAATTTGATGAAAAGTTGTCCGGACCATGGCGGGAATGTACACGGTCCTCTAAAAAATCTGTGAAATGAAAAGTGTTTCCGCCTCTCCAAATGAAGCTCAAATTCAAAAGTACAATTGTGCACCTGCAACCTACACACATAAAAGAGAGGAAAATGGGTTGGGATTGGGGGTTTGGTTTTAGGTCAAACCCCAGTTTTGGAATTAACCAAGTAATGAAAGAAAGTACTTGCAAGTAGATGTAAATGAAAGACTGAATTGTAAATCACCTCAAGAGAGGTTGTAGTAGCAATGTTGATAGAAATGTTTGTGTGGAATTGTATGTTGGAATCACTCTCCTCTTCATTGGTTGAATCCTTTAATTGAATGCAACAACTAGCCTTGAAGGGAGACTTGAGAATGCTCAATGCTAGAAAAGAATGCTTGAATGCTCTTGAATGTTTGATCACTTGTGAATTTCCCACTCATCCAACTTATGCAAATGAGAGAGTGCATGCCCCCTTAAATACATGTTTGAAGGATTTGAATTTCATCATGGGCCGACATCGAAGAGATTTCCCGCTCACTGCACAACCCACAATGCTTGCTCTAGAAAGGTCCTTCCCCAAAATAAGGCAGGGACAAGGGCGCTACGCCCCTATCCAAGGGGGGACAGGGGCTCCACACCCTTGTCCTAGGAGGACAAGGGCGCCACACCCTTGTCCAAGGGAGGACAAGGGCACCACACCCTTGTCCTACCACTGTCTCTAGGGCAGAGTGTGGATAGAGTGATATGAAGGCCAAGGAAGAAGCTGTTTTCACAAGTCGAGCACTCTCAAGTCTCCGATCAGGCTAGAGGATTCGAGTTCGCATGCATGAGGACCCTAATGCAGTCATAAATTGCTAAGGTCACAATTTTATGGCACTACACAAAGTAACTTGAATATTGAATTGAATTCAAAACATATCTTTGGTGTGTGCATAAAGTGTAACATTAAGTGGAGTGTATGCCCCCATGTTAAAGCGACCGTGTACACATTATCAGGAGCAATGCCTTTAAGGTAGCATGCATCTAAAAGATAGGCATGTTACCACAATGAGATGCCCCCAAGAAAGGACAAATCAAAGGATAATGATCACAAAACATATAGGAAAAAAACACATATGAGATTTGCTAACTCTGGAGTCAATAATGCACTTGTGATAAATAAAGTATATCAAGAATAATTGTATTGAATTGACCTCATCTCCCAAAGGTAGTGGAAGTATGAACACAATGGAAGAAGAGGATACAAGATAACAAACAAATATCTTTTTGAGTCAACATGGAAGAGACGAAAAAGGAGATCTCAATGCTTTGTATCGTTCCCAAGTAGACAACACAAAGGGACATTTACAAACAATAACACATGTAGGACATAACAGAGACACGACATATAGAAGAATTGAGATACAAATAGAGGAATGCCACAATGGATTCAACCTCTTTATTATCTTGCACTAACAGAGTAACAATGGTCATCCAAAGGGAACCTAACATAGCACAAAAACACATCAAGCAACACATCACGAGGAAAGCACTTTACGAACAAGAAAACACATAAAAGAGAATCCACGATATGAATGAAGCTAGTTAAACAAATCATCTGCCTCTTAATATTGCTTAACATTGTTTAGGGATGGTAGATGATGCAAGAGGAGCCACTTAAAACACAGTAGATGGAGCTACTGCTAGTTCCAAATAAGGACCATGCTCTAATGATGAATCACTTTGTTTGGCACTAGGAGCTAGGATCAATGCTTTTGAAAAATTTGAAAATAACTCACGATTAATCTCAACAAACTCATACATGTCATCAATATCTTTAGGATCACCAATGTTAGCATGGACAACATTATTATCATCATTCATATCATCATCTAAATTAATCATGATAGGATCTTTAACACAAAAATAAGTTGAACCATCATTTTTCTTGAGCATTTTTAATTTAGGTGATTTGAGTTGAACTACCTCCCTAGTGTTTGGCGAAGGCTAGACAAATGGGACCAAGTTAACATTTGATGTGTTTAGGGAGGAAAGCGTTTGGGAAGAAAGCTCATGAGCCTTAACATGACCGTCTTTGCTAGTGTTCTCTCACAAAACAATTCCTTTTGTTTTAGTCGAGACTTGCGAAGGCTGAGGATCAATCAACATAGGCTTCTTTTCTTCTCTTATAGGGGGAGGAACAAAATAAACCACAATAGGTTGGGAGATACATGATACCAAGTGCTTTCCTTATAAGATGTAGGAGGTGGGATTGTGGTATATATAGGAGGAATAGGAGTATGAAGAAGACCAAATCCGAGATAAGGAAGAGGAATATCCATGGGTGTAGGGTCTCTAGGTTTACTCAAGGCCATGATCATCTCATTTTTTCATTTTTGGTAAGATAAGAAAATGATGTCATTTCAAGGATTTAAGGGATTAGGTTGTTTAGGCCAAAAGTAATCAAGAGTTAAATTTTCATGCTTTGTTGTGGGTTGGTAAAGGCTATGATTAATCATCATAATAGTGCCATTACAAGGTAATTTAAAATATTTATGAATTGTAGAAGGAATATCTTTCATGGGAGAGAGCTAGGGATGTCCCAACTTCACACAAAATTGATCCGATGTAGGAATAATAGGAAAGGTAACATCTAAGCACCTAGTAGTTGTTGGCAATATTACATTATAACAGACAATGACAAATTGTTGACATTTCAATAAGGATATTGAGAAGGTTGTTGATGATTATGGACATAACTGATTAAAGATGTTTTACTATCTTGATATTATTATTTTGTCATTGATGTCAAGAAATTGATTTTCTAATTCAATATGATGTTGCCATATCTTGAGAAGTATGATATGAAATTATAAAGAAGTCGGTAAAAGATACAAGAAAGAATATGATGAATAAGGGGATAAGTTATTCAATGGGCAACTTCTACCCAGTCAGACAATGATGAGATCATGATGTTTTAAATTGTTTTAACATCATACATATGTTGTAAAATGTAAAGGTTAATACTACACTATGTTATCAGGCAAGGAACCTAGTCGGTAAACCCTAAGGAACCTAGTCGGTAAACCCTAAGGTTATCGCTATCGGTTAATGAAGGCAGAATGTCTACCAAGTGAAGTTTAGTATTCACCGAGTTACAACCGAGCTATAACAAAATGCATTAAAAGTTTACATGTGATATTTAATGAAAGAAGCTAATGAGCTGGAGCGGATCAATGATTGGTAAGCCGTGGAAGAAGTTTGTTAACGAATCTAAGGCAATGGAAAGTCGACATGAAGATCTACAACTCAGATTGAACCACATTACCCTTACACAAGTTCCAAGGTGAATATGCAAGTTCCAAGGCGGGGTAAAACATTTTCAGATCGAAAGATACATTGAACCTCGACAAGATTCAAAATCTGATGGTTATGATTGATCATGGGAAATGTGATCAATGAGATTAAGCGGTTAGAAGATTGTCTATAAAGAGAAAATTTTTGATAAACAAGATATGCGGGCAAGTGTATGCACATGGATGCTACATAGTGATCACCAAGCACAAAAGCTTGAAGACCTGTTAGAATAACAGAGTATTGATGCCCAACAGATAGACAAGATTAGTTCTATGTCTAGATTGTATTGAACAAATAGGAATCTACTTTAGCATTTTTAGATGTGAAGTTGCAGACATATCTTTATTACTGATATTTTGTGAAAGTGACAGAAAATCTCTTAATCGAATAGACTTAACAATCTTATATGTAAATCCTCTAGCAAGGTGACATTCTGATTGAGTGTTTGAAATCCTTTGACAAGGTCACTTCTAACAAAGTGAAGATCCTAACAGATCTGAGGGAAATCCCTTAACCAGGTCACATCTAGCAATGTGTTTGAAATCTTTAACAGGATTTGCTTTTAACCGAGCATACTCTAGAAGAGTATATTTCTTAGTGGGTCCGAAATCCCACAGTGGGTTTTCCCTATTTGGGTTTCCACGTTAAATCTGGTGTTATGAGGTTTATATTGTTCATATGCTTTTGAGTTTGCATGTTTGATAGTTTTGGTTATATGACTGATATATATGTTACCGAGGTTGAATCTGATATTTTTATGGATGATTAAATTTGTATGATTCACCCCCCCCCTCTCATCTTGTTGGCTATTGGATTTGTACTGATATTAAGTATCAGAACTATCAATAGTGACCTCAACATGAGAGTAATATAACCAATAGTAGGGCAAGAGAAATCATCATACACCTTGATCATAACATCAAATTTATCATTGTAATATGGTGAAAAGGGATGAGGGGAGATCAAGTGGAAAGCTTTACTCTCCTCAAACGAGGGATGAAAGTTTCATAAAGGATTCCCTTCAACTTTTCACACACATTACATCTAAAAGAGGGGTTGAATTCACTAGATCCAATCCCAATGGAAAGAGATTGAATTCTAAGTGAATTGTAGGGAATTTGGAATGCATTAGGAAAGTAAATTAACCCTCTTGTATAATATACTAGTTGAATCAAGCAAATTAAGACTAAGTGTAGGAATGACAAAGAAGCAATTATATTTTGAGATAGAGATGTGGGATGAAGCTGTGCACCTATAATTAGCAGTAAAATGTTGAGATGAAGCTTCCTTTCAAATCTAAGCAAAAGTTGTGGGGACTGGGTTGATGTTGCACTTGGTCCTCTGAAAAATCCGTGCGTCAAAAAGGGTTTTTTTGTCTCCGAAAATGAAGCCCAAACCTGCAATTACAACTGCGCACCTCCAACCTACACAAAAAAAAAAGAGGAAAATGTTGTTGGGATTGGGGGTTTGCCTTCAGGTCAAACCCTGTTGTGGAATTAACCAAGTGATTGAAAAATGTTGCAAGTAAATGAAAGGTAACGTTTGAAGTAAAATCCACCTCAAGAGAGGGTGCAATTGAAATGTTGATAAATTTGCTTGAAAGGATATGTGAAATAGAATGTCTTGAATGTTGGTAGAGATCTCCTCTTCAATGGTTGAATCCTTGACTTGAATGCAACACCTAGCCTTGAAAGGAGACTTGAAATGCTCAATGGATGCTTGAATGCTTAAATGTTTGCTTGAATGCTTGAATGCTTATGGTCAAATTTTCTTATCAACTTGATTTTGCTTGTCGAACTTAATTTTTCTTTTTGAACTTATGCAAATAGGAGGGGAAATGCTCCTTATATACTTGTCAATCAGGGATATTTAGCTAATTTTCCATCTTAGGCCAACATAGGAAAACCTTTCCCACTCAACAATTGACAAGCCCAATGCAAGATATGATCAAAGGAGGCCCAAAATAGGGCTAGGACAGAGGCGCCACGCCCTTGTCCTACCCTGATAGGTAGTGAGAAAAATGTAGTGTGGGGTGATGGAAAATGCAAGTTTTTTATGTTTTGAGCATGTCTCAGGTCTTTGATTAGGCTTAGGGATTCATTCGCTAATGCAAAGACCCAAATGTGGTCAAAAATTGCAAGGGTCACAATTTTATGACATTACAATCATATGTAATGATATAACATCATATTTATCATATGCAATGATGCAATTTTTGAGTAAAAATATGTTCTTTAGTAATGTCTTTTGGAGGTGTAGGTTTGTCAACAAGGCTATGATTTATCATCATAATAGTGTCATTATGAGGGAATTTCAAACATTTATGAATTGTAGAAGGGATAGGTTTCATGGAAGAGAGCCAAGGATGTCCCAACTTCACATGATATCGATTTGATGTAAGAATAATAGAATATATGAAATCTAAGAACTTAGTACCAACCTCAATGAGAAGAGTAATAGAACCAATGGTAGAGCAAGAAAAAGCATCATACACCTTAACCATAATATCAGATTTATCATATGTTACTTGATGCATTTGTTGAGTAAAAAGATAATCTTTTAAAATTACATTCACAATACATGTTGGATTAATGAGCAACCCCCATGAGAGTTTGTCTTTGATCTTCACAATAATATATAATGGGCCATCAGGTGCAACAATAGTCTCACTAGGATCTAAGGTAATCCATAAGTCTTTTATAGGTTTACGTTTTTCGATGAGGTTCACAACATTATTAGATTCTATACCAAGGTCATTGGGAAAAAAACAAGTGGCTCAAACTCAACAACATTTGTAGAATGAGAAGGCAACAAATTTGTGAATATTTGAATATTTTGGTTATGAGGAGTTACAAACTTATTCCCTTTTTCATACACACCAGCTATGGATATAGTATTGTTATCAATAAAGTATTGAATCTTATGCCTCAACTGGTAACATTTTTTAGTGTCATGACCTAGTTGATGATGCTATTGACAAAAAAACTTTGGGATCATGGGAAGCTGGAAATGGTTTAGAATGGTCAATTGGTTTCATTGGAGGAAGTTGCAACACATTAGCATTCATCAACCTCAACATTATACTATGCAAAGACTCATAAAGAGGAGTTAATTCTTTTATAAAGTATATGGATAAAGAGGCCACACCTGGTGTTGTGGCTGACACTTGAGTGTTGATGTTGTCATTTATCTCGACGAAACTTTTTTTGTGTTTGAAATTCATAAACAATTGTTGAGCACTTTCATTCTCATCAATCATAGCCATTGAAGAAGATGATTCAAATTGACTCACTTGAAGTTGATTATTGTGAAGCACTGCACACAATTGCATGAAAGAAGTAAACTCAGAAAATATAAGCTTATTTCTAATATCCTTTTGTAAATTAGTAATAAAAATTCTTTGAACATCATGATCAAGTACATGATGAGCAATTTGTGAATGCAAACATTTTTGTCTACCAATAAAATTAGTCACTTTTTCTTAACTCCTTGCTTACATTGAATCAAATTAGTCAAAGTAATTGCAGGACCAATGTTATTTTGAAATTGTTGAATGAAAGCATTAGCCAACTGTTGAAAAAGAAGTATTAGAATAAGGAGACAAAAAACAATACCATTGCAAGGCTTTATCTCTAAAGGTTCAAGTAAATAAATTTTCCATGAGTCTTTGGTCATGAGAGAAATCACTGCACAAGGTTTTAAATGTCTTCACATGAGTCAAGGGGTCACCTTTTCCATTATATAACTCCAATTGAGGAATTTACACATGTTTAGGAGGAACTACATGCACAATCTCATCAGATAGTGGGCTTGCTACATCAAATGTTGGAACATTGAATTTGGATTGAGGTAAAGATGCCAATTATGTTGTAAGGATGGAATGGTTTGAGCTAGGGTATTGATAGTCGCTTTGGTGGATGGATTGGAATTGGATATATTGGATTGTGATGGAGTAATATTTTTGCAAGTGGAGGTTGAGAATAAAGAGGGGGAATATTATATTATTTTGCTATGGGAGATGATTGGGAAAAAAATGGAAGACTCACATAAGGAGGTATGTAATAATATTGATTAATAGGATTTCCCCTATGAATAACATTTGTAAGATTAATATTTTGTGTGGAAATAGTCATGATAGAAGATGTAAATGTAGGCACACTAGGCAAAGATGTAGGCATAGGAATAGAATGGTAAACTTGGCTAGTGGGTTGAGAGTAACCAAGAACTTTAGCACAACCTTTGATTGGCATAATATTATTATCAACAATATGAGAAAGATCACGTAACACATCCACATCTACCTTATCACTTTGAACCATTCTTTTCAATCCTTTAATGAAGGGGATTGCCTCACTATTAAGGTATTATCAACCCATCCATTGTTGAAGATTTTCAAACTCATTATCAATCTTCTCCAATTGGTCAATAGTAACCCTATTTAGTGAGTCATCCTCATCATGAGAAGTATGAGGGGAATAAGTCTCCATGATGTGGGGTATGTCATGTGTGGGATTAGAGGAAGCACCAGTATTCACATGGAATAGGTTAGTCAACTGGGGCTCCATATCCTTAGTATTTAAACCTAGAGAATCTCTAAGTCTCTAACTTCTTCTCACTAAAATACTAGATGTGGGACTAAGGGTAACAAAACTCATGCACAATGAAGGAAATATTAAGTGCAAAGATTAACAATGTAAAATATGATTAAACAATGCAATTTCTTTGTAAAATGATTGACTAGCCAATGAATTAAACCCTATGAATTATGACATTGAACACTAGATGCATCTAAATCTGAACATAACATGTCATAACAATCAAATCTAAGCATACAATTGAAAAATTATGCAACCCACAAGTCAATTTAGAAGAATAAATTAGTGCGTTTTCTAAATTTAACCTCTAAATTTATGTAATTCAAGTGCATATATGATCTATGAATGTTTAAGTGCATACAAATCAAATTTGAGACAACAAATAAAAAATAATGCAAATGTAAGAGCGATAGGTTCACCAAAATGTAATGTGGGTGAAATTAGGGTCTCACCAATTAGTATAGTAAAACCACCAATTTCACAAGATCAACTTTACATTTAAATGGGGGATTGAAAACCCAATAGATCTAGCTACAATTCAATTAGGGAAAAGGGTTGAGATACTAATTGAAGTTACTTGTTTGTTTTTTCCCTTTTAGAGTGTTGAAATTAGATTTGAATTGTAAAGTATTAGGGTAAAACAATAGAGAATTGGACCAAAATAGTAATAACAGAATGTTCCAGACTTCACATAGAGACATATATAGAGATCTAAGAAGGAAAAATGAAACAAAACCTGTAGCTGAAAATTTAGGTTTAATTGTTGAGACCAAGAGGGTAGGGTGACTTGGTCCTGCAACTTCCAAGCAGGGAAGAAATATGTTTTTTTAATAGGGAGATGCATGGATTCATCGTCAGAAGATTGAGCGAAATTCTCGAAATCAAGGTAGTGAAAGCTACCCGGTCCTCCACTTTTTGCGCTTGTAGAAGTTGAACCTATTTTTTTGTCGTCTATTCTATCAGAATCTTTGATCACAACACCTGAATCAAGCACATAGAAAGAGAGAAAAGAGTTGTGGATAGGGGTTTGCCTTGGGTCAAACCATGGTTTAGGAATTAATCTTTAAATTGAAATGATAATTGAAATGGAAAAAGAATTAAATTGCAGGAGAATACTTTCTTTTTAAGGGAAACACTAGATTTGAATTTGAATTCTTGTAATTGAAGTTGATACCTTGATGAAGCTTGCTTGATTCCTCATCCTAAGGGTTTAGAATATCATGTAGAATGTCTTCATAGAAGGTTAATCATGGATGCCATCTTGAATACTTGAACTTGACTTGACTTCTCCTTTAATGCTTGACGGATGCTTAATTCCTTGCTCACTTGAATTGAATTTTGCTAGTGTAATTGAGAGAGAGATCCACCCATCTTAGACTTCAATTGAGAGGGGAAAGCCTCATTTTATACTTAACCACCCAAAAATTATTTGAATTTCTAGTATATGTTGACATGAGACCTAAATTCCCACCCAATTGAAGTGATCGTTGATGGGACTAAATTTGGGTCCTAATTCGGAGGACCAGGGTGGTGGGGGTGCCTCGATCTTAAGCTAGGACTAGGGCACTCCTAGTACCCTAGTCGTATCAATCGGGACTTAGATTTGAACAAGGGTCAGAAAGGGAGTTGAAAATGCAAATTTTAGGAAGGTGTGAGTAGAATCAAAGTAGACACTGACACTGAAAGACATAACACCAAGGTGAGGTCTAGGTGAGGATGAAATTATATGTGGATACAATTTATGACACAGCAACAAATATTAGCAAACAATAAGAATTGGATGGGATGTAAGGTAAATACCCTTTTGGAAAATTTGTTGTTCATTTTAATAAATGCATATCACCCCTCCTCTCTTTTGGGTGAGAAATAGACTTGACAAGAAATAGATATTTTCATCCTATTCTTCCTTGTTGATTTTTTTATGATTGGGGGGGACTTTAATGCAATCTTGCAAAGCCAAGACAAATTGAGGAGAGTTCAAAGAAGATACTTGTCTTAGATTGATTTTGAAGATTTTGTGAACATGAATAATATTATAGAAGTGCCAATTAGGAATGGAACCTTATCTTGGACTAACAAAAGATTGTGATTCAACAACATTGCAAAAAACTAGACATATATTGTTTAAGGTAATCTAAGTGAGTTCCCATATATATTGGAGTGCGTTCTTGCTCTATATTTAGGATCGAACCACTTCCCAATTCAACTAAGCATTGTAGGGTATAAGAGGCCAAAAAGGAGTCCCTTTAAATTTGAAAATTTGTGGATGAAGGATGCAGATTTTCTTCATTTAATAACTGGTTGGTGGAGTGAGGATTCTTAATTAGGAACCAAGATAATTTGTTTAGTGAAAAAATTGATATATGTTAAGCGACAATTGAAAGAATGAAATAAGAACCACTACAAGAACATTTTTTATATAAAAAAAGAAAATAGAAAGAAAAATTCAAATCCTTAATGAAGAAGTATTTATAGCAAGGATGGATGAAAGTAAATTTTTAGCAGAGAAAAAAGAACACTTGGGAGAGTATTCAAATGTGTTAGCCAAGGAAGAAATGTTTTGGAGATAAAAATCAAGAGAGGTCTAGATTAAGGATAGGGATAGAAATTCTAAATTCTTCCACAATACAACCAAAATATGAAGGCTCAAGAAAATAATTAGTTAATTAAATTTGGAAGAGGAAACTATCACTAAAAGCCTAACTACCATCAATAGGGAAGTTTTGAATTATTTATAATTTACTTAGTAATTAGGAGGGCTCTAACTTGCTTTCTCAAAATCAGATTTTGGAGTGCGTTCTAAAACTAGTGACATCATAACAAAACATGGTGTTGATGGGGTCATGCATAGAGGTAAAAAAAAGAAGCAACATGGAAACTTGGTTGAAACAAAGCTCTTGGTCTAGATGTTTTTTAATTTTCCTTCTACCACAAGTGTTGACATCTAATAGGTAAGGATATTTTTTAGGCAATAAATAACTCCTAAAGTAAGGAAAAAATGTTAAGGATGTAAATGCCACATTAATTAGTTTAATTAAATAAAAAAGCAATCTCTCTCGTTGGATGAATATTGTCCTATCTCATTATGCAACACAATTTATAAAATATTGGTAAAAGTAGCAATTAATAACTCAAGAAAATCCTACCAAATATTATAGCAGAGGATAAAATAGGTTTTGTGCCAGGAAAATTAATTCTAGATGGAGTCATCATTTCTCAAGAACCAATCCACTCAACTCAACAAACTGGTAAACAACAAATGTTGGTTAAGTTAAATATAAAAAAGTATACGATATAGTGCCTTGGAGGTTTCTTTTCAAAGTTCTAAAATCCTTTCGATTCAAAACATGTTGGATAGAATAGACTTTCAATTGCGTAGATAGCCCAAGGAATTATTTATTGGTGAATAGTGATTTTGAAGGTATTTTCAAAGTTTCAAGGGGCCCCAGGTAAGGGTTCTATTATCCCCCTTCCCCTTTGTGATAATAGAAGATGCTTTTTGAAGGGTGATGAATCAATCAAGATTGGAAGAAAAAATTGAGGGAATCTAAATCCTCAACAATATTTCACATGTGTCTCATCAACAATTTTTTAATGGCACAATAATTTTTAGAGAATCAAAAAGGAAAGAAGCCAAGAGGATGGAATAAATACTGAAAACCTACACTAAGGTCTCATGTCAAGAATTAAATGCCACAAAATCTAAGATATTTTTTTATCAAAACCTTTAAGGAAACATCAAGAGATAATAAGAGTCTTAAATTTCAAGCAAGGGTATCTCCTCAATACTTATCTAGGGATACCATCAACCTTGGATTTGAGAACAAATAGGCTATGGGATCCTCTGGTTAATGAAGCCCCAAACAAGGTGACAAATTGGAAAGGTTGGTGGTTTTAATGGGAAGGAAGAATTGTCATGCTTAAAGAAACCATATTTGTTGTCCCTATATACTTTATGTCTTGTTTGGCATTACCTAGTGGGATAAACTAGAAGCTAAATAAAATGATGAGGAAATTATTTTGGCAAGGCTCTTCAAGAAAGGATAAAATGACAGTAATAACATGGGATAAAATATGCAAACCCAAGGAGGAAGGCGGTGTGTGGCTTAGAAGAAAAAATTCACAAAAGAAATCCTTTATGGTCTAAGTTAGTTTGGAAGATGTCTATTCAAACCCAATTAAAATGGGTAAAGATCTTGCATACTTGTACCTGGATAACTAGGATCCTTCAATAATTTTCACAATTTATATAAAGTTTATTAAAAACTTCAAGGATCTAGATTATGGAATTTTCTCTCCAATTATAGATCAATCATCACTGATGATCTCACATGGGATATCCATGATGGATAAATGGCTCTTTTTTGGGGAGGACTCTTGGGGTGGGTTTCCGCCATTCTTGGACATAGTTTGGAAATAGGACACAAAACAAAATCTGGTGCAAATTTGGGTTCAAAGTTTATAGATTATTAGGTGAAAGTATTTAGAGATGGGATCTCATATTAGGAATGGAAGAAAATAGAGAATAGAAATATCCTAGACAATGAGGTGAGGGAATTGGAAATTATACTAAAAGACAAAAAACATAACATTAGGAAGAGGTTGGGATGTTCTAACTTGGAATGGGGCCAAAAATGACCAATACAAGTCTTAGGATGGATATGGTTTGATTGAGAAAAGTGCAAAGGAAACATAAATTCCAATTCATTTATGCTAGAACAAGGTCTGCACCAAAAGTAGGGCCCTTTGCATGTGCATCACTATAAAGGGGGATGCTAATAGCTGATAGATTCATAAAATTGGGTTTTAATGGTCCTTCAAGGTGCTCTCTTTGTAGGTGTTGGGAAGAGGATACATATCATCTATTACTTAGATGCCATTTTTTACAAGAATATTGGAGATAGTTATGTGCCAATTTGGGTTGGATAAGTGCTCACCCCCGCGACATACTAAGACTTTTCAAATCATGGCCAATCATTAACAAGAGTGTGGTGTTTTCATGTCTTTGGATGACGAGTCTCTCAATGTTGATATGGGGAATTTGGAAGGAGAGAAATGGACATATTTTTCAAGAAAAATAATGAGTTTTCCATCTTTTTAAAACAAAGTTGAAGCCGCCATAGTAGAAGTAGCAAATAATAAGATATGCTATTAAAGATCAAATGAAAAGACATGGACGATCTGGGAAAACAAATTGATGAAAAGTTGGTTTAGAATTAAACCTCCTTTAGTATATGGAATGTAGGGCTCTACTACCTATAATATCAAAGAAATAGAAAAATGGATTCCTTCACATTAGGGTTGGTTTAAATTGAACTTTGATGATGCCTCTAGAGGCAACCTTGGGGCCTTTGGAGTTGAATGTATTATTCGAGATTGGAGAGGTCAAACTATTTGTTGTGTACTCATTCTACTCTCAAAGGGAACACATGATGAGGATGAACTGCATGCACTCCTCTTTGGATTAGAATTAACTCATAAACATAGTATTCTTGACTTGGACGTGGAAAGAGATTCAAGTATAGTAATGAATGCAATTAGATTAGAATTAATTCAAGTTGGAAATTAAAAGGTTTTTTGGAAAGAAAATCCTAGATGTGTTAGCCAAATTTAGAAATTTCATTGCCAACCTTGTGTACAAAGAAGATAACATGGTGGCTGACAAACTATCCAACCTGGTTGTTGATGATACCTTTAGAATCACAAAGAATTACACTAGCCACATTGAAAGTAATGATGGTTTCAGAAGGATATTAAATTCATGTTCTTTGTAATTGAGATGATGGGACCATTGGGTGTGTGCTTTTTGTCAAGCTACTATTTTCAGTTGTTTTAAACAAGTGGTAAGCCAAAAAGAGGCTCAAATAGACATCTCAATTGTCCTTTTAATAATTACATAAATCATCAAGAGGGATTTTTAGTACTCCCACTCTAGTTGAGCAAGGTGGCAACTCATGTGGTGAATGAGAAAGGAGTCTAGATTTATGATGAGATGTAGTAGGAAGGGATATAGTTTTCACTAAGAGCATAATTAATTTGAGAGTGGGAGATGGAAAAACCTATTAGACTTATGTGTGTCAAGAGACAAATATATTTCTTGGGGGATATTTTTGAGAACAAGCTCAAGATGGTTTTTAAATCTCATCCTGGGTTGGTGTTGTTGGCAATTAAATGGGTCCTTGGGAATGATTTTTTGGTAGTTGATAATAATTGTAGGGAGAATATTGATATTGCATCTAGGTTTGTTTCCTTTCTCCTAGGATTGGGAGAGCCAAAAGATATGGTGAGGGGTTTGGATCAAGAGTTGGTGAAGAAGGTGTTCCTTAGTACATTGGAGGAAATTTTACTTGTGGCTAGACTAGGTGTTGGGATTCTAAAATCTAGAGATATCACGTCTCCTTATCCAAAAATGTTCAAGTCATTGTATCCTTGTGATATGTCCAAAATTTGATAGTAAAAAAATATTACATGCATGTTCATGGACAAAGAATTGTTGAGATAGGTAATGGATATATCAAATTAAATTAGAAAATAATTTTATTTTCATATATCAACTCATGGATTTATAGAAGATACTTGAGTTTACATCCACTTTAGCCACTATTAAATATTCATAGAGAAGAGAGGTTGTTGCAATTGACATTATTGATCATTTCTCTTGTGTTTACACCTTTTACTTTTCTCTCAATAATTTATTCTCTAAGATTGATAGTATTACATCTAGTGTGGATAGTTCATCTCCTCCACCATCACCTATTGCTGCATCAAAATTTAGAGATGCTTCATAGAGAGAATCCAAATATTCTTTCCCTAAGACATCACATGGAGAATTCAAGCACCATTCAAAGATTTGCATAGTGTCTCTTTTCTTTCCTTTGGGGTGACATCTATTGTCATCTCTCTTTTGGAGGGAAGTTTTTTTCCCACATGGCTTTCTTCCTTTCTCCACTTTATGAGAGATTTAGTTGTAGAATGGGTAACATGGCTAGTAGATAGGACCCAACATCATCTTTGTATACATTACACCATGAGTTGCACTAAAAGGGGGGTGCTAGTGTAAATAAGGTGATTACATAACTAGTTAGTTATTTATACTTTCTAAGTTGACTTATTCACATTGCTTAAGTTTACTTAGGCTATTTTTTAATTTTTGTCTCATCTCATGCGATTGAAATATGTCTTTGCTTTGTGAGATACCGCTTGCATGCACACTTGCCACTCACTAGAACACTTATCAAGTGAGCTCACAAGTGTTCCATCTTTGGAGGGGTAGTTAGTTGTTGTGTATGACTTGCTTATTGTTATGATTCAATAAGCCTAGAGAAATACACAATATCAATTTTTATAATGCAGAATGAAACGTAAAAATAATAATTCATAACAACACATAGATCGAATGTGGTTCACCCAATATGGGCTACATTTGCATAGAAACAACTATCCAATTTCCTTTTATTATCCAACAAAAATAAATTATAATATTCTACAATTAAACCACTATAGTGCACTTTGTCAAAGCACTCACATTGCATCAAATCTCTTTTCCTTTTATATTTTATAACCACTTATTTATCAAGCCCTTTTTGGCAGTTTATAAAGGTCAATTTATTTACCAAAATAATAATTAACTTCTTTATTAAATAATGAGATTTTTTTGCTTTGGGGGTGTTTCCCCTAGTAGTCCATACTAGGGGTGTTGTTCCCATACCCCCACCATGGGATCTACCCTCAGGCCCTTGTTGGGGGGATAAACCCCTAAGGCCTTGCAAGACTTAGGCTATGCCCCCTTGCACTCCCCTATTAATTGATTTGTGAGTAAAACACATCTACAAAAGTCACCAAAATTTAAGACCAATAACATGATTAGTCATCACAAATCAACACCTATCCCCACTACCTTATGTATATATGCAATGCTTCTATGTGCTTGAACTATTCATTCAATTAAGCTATTGCTTTCATTCTTTTGCATACTCATTTTTTAACTATTGGAGGGAATTCAATTGCACGACTTTCACAACTGAACAAAGTTTCATTATTTGTCTAGTTGATCTTGGATCTAACACTTTGTAGTTTCCCCCTTGTGTTTAAGTATCCTTTATTGGATGATATTTGAGCACTTTAATATTGGTAAACATACATGCATTCAAGAAACTAGTGGTCATTACAACTAGTTGGGGTATGGTAGCACCTAGCTATCCCACCTCTTACATAGGTTTTCCTTGATGTATTGAGCATTGTTGGGTGTTTTTAGGTAGTGGATTCAAGGTAGATGACTCCCTCATCCTACCCTAGTGTTATGTTTGAGAAAGAGTGTGATTAGTGGTTAGGAGACAATTGTTTTCATGATGAAGCTCCACTCTCTTGTGGACCATCATGGTGACTCCATCACATTATTTGTAAGTCTTCCACTTGGCTCCACCATGATTGAAATAGTTGTTTCTATGCCTTGTGTTTGTGTGTGATGTGGGATGACACACCAATGTCCTTTTCATGTCTTGTGAAGTCATTCTTCTTTTGTTAATTCAAAAAAAAAATCTCCAAGGTTAATGTCCCAAGTGTGAAGCTTAAGGCATTACAAAATGTGATATAATTATAATTTTTATTTGAATGGATTAATTTGTTTATCATGTTTCAATTGCGTAGTTGACGGATTAGTTTGTTCCCTAGATAGAAAGTTAAAACAATATCATAGGTTTTGGGTATAGTTTCATTCTAAATTAATTGTAACTCTAGGGAGTGTACATATATATTTTTATTTATTGGGTAACATAGTGTGATAATAATAGCCCTTGAATTCATCCTATTTGTATAGTTTTTTAATTCATTTTCTTATCTTGTCTCCACTGTATATTTTTGTTTTGTTCTTTGCATGTGCATTTGATTATTGTTCATTTGATAAATAGAATTGTACTTCACTAATCTAGTATCAAATAGGGCGTTTCAAGTCATATGGGCGAGCCTATAAGATTTTTATTAATGAAGCATTTATGTGAAGTTTTGTTATAATAAAAGTGAACATGAGGTGATAACTCATAAAATAGAAAGGAGAGTTAGAAGAAACAAACAAGTGACCTATGATATAGATTCAATGGATGTAGATGGTGATTATGATGACATCTAAATGTATTAGATATTCTATATAGACTTGGTAGAGGCTAAGAACAAGTAGAAGATTGAACTCTCAATATATTGGAGAGATTAAATTCAAAAGAATTGATTTATTAGATCAATAAGCTAGATATATCCTTCAACTTTAAAGAAATAAAGAATTTGAAGAGAGTCAAGTATTCCATCATTAAGTAAAAGGAGATGCCTCCTTGTGTTCAGGAAAGTGCAAGTTCTTGTAGTGGGTTCACATGGGAGAAAGTATATAGGGAATTTTAGTTTCCTAATTGCATGTTGGATATATACTAAGAAACCCATGATAAATTTATATAGTGTTAGGAAAATAGGGTCTCAACCTTGCAATAATAAAAGGTTACTATTGATACATCATTGTGAATCCTGTCTGTTTATCATTAGGTCAAAGATCTAATAGTGGATATTATTTTCTCTTTTTTTCCCTAGAAGGGAACCATATCTTATAATGGAATTGTATTATGGTTGTGTACTATGATGTATTCAAAGAGTCTGATAGTTGTTGAGTTGCCTCTAGATCTTCGTTGGTGATACTCATGTGAGAAGCTTGCTCTCCAAGTATATTTTTATTTGTTGTCAATTTTTGAATAATATATTGGGTGACATTTGGAGTGTGGTTTTTTCTCCCAAAAGATTTTTCCCCACATAAATCATTGTGTTGTGATATGCATGCTATTTATGTTTATTTTTGTTAAGTTTTTGTAATTGTTGTAAAGATCTATAAATGTTTTTGCATTACCCTCCTCTTAAGGTTAGACTATACATTCACTTTAGTCAAGTGAAAGATAATACTATGAAGGTGGCTAAGTATGTGTATGAATTGTACATCTCAATTTAGGATGATAAGTTCTTGCATATGATGCATTCTACTAAGAAGGCCTACTAGATGGAACTTTAGGTGGAGGTAAATCATCTTATAAACAAATAATCATCTTTAGTGGTGATAAGAACAAAGATGGAAAGGGTAAGTAGAGTCTAGGAAGGTATTACTTTACATGAAGAAATATGTTAGAAACTAGTAACACCATGCTGAGAAGAAAGTGTAGATATATATGTGACTGAAGTGGGTGAACAAGAAGAAACCATTGGAAAATATTTGAAGGGACTCAATTTGAATGTGGGAAACCAAGTCACCACACATTTCAGTTTCCAAACATCATGTGAGATAAAGGACACACTAAGAAGTGTTTTCATGTTGTATAGACTAAAGAGACAAGCTCATCAAGTAGTAGAGTAGAAATGAAAAATCCAAAGGCTAAGAAAAACCATGATATGAATTATTCTATTGAAATTAATTGACAAGAGTAATGATCCATGGTTAAGGAAAAAAAGAAAACGTAATTTGAGAGGAAAGCATTTCAAGAAAATCATTAATGGGGGTAGCACCAAAAACTTTGTATCAATAGAGATGGTGAGATTGTCGGATTGAAGACTAACAAACAACCAATGACATATCAAATCTCTTGGTTATATAAGTGATAACAACTCAGAGTGATATATTTGTGTCAAGTTGATATTTTTTATTAGAGGATACAAGGATGAAATATGGTGCACAATAATCTCAATAAATGGATGACATTTGTTACTAGGAAGGCCATTGTAATAACAATCATACAGTATGCATAACGTGTGCAAGAAAACCTTCACCATCAAGAAGGATGTGAAGAAGTTTAACTAACTTCCCGTGAGGGATGAGAAAAAGTTCTTATAAAAGTGAAAGTTTTAGTGTTGTTATAAATGATGAATACTAAGAGGGGGGGGGGTGTGAATTAGTATCCCAAAAATCACTGCACTAGAACACTTACATAGTCTAAAGAGAAACTGGTAAAGTAGTCTAACAGTCAGACCGGTTACCACACATGCAAACCAAAATGCGAATAAAGCATTCACCCACAAAAGCAATACAACCATAACATAAGATATTTGACGTGGAAACCCAACTGGGAAAAACCATGGTGAGATGGAACTCACAAGTCACTATCTGCATAATAGAAACCAGACCGGTTAAGGTCTTACAATGTTCTTCACCAGAACAAATCTTGTTAGGAATCTCAATCTCTGTTAGGAGATAAGTCCGATTAAAGACTACCTTGTTAGAGGATTTTAGATTCACATGTGTGAACCACCTTGTTAGAGGATTTTACAAAGGCTTTGAGGCCTACCCGATTAAGGGCTACAGACTTGTCAAAGATGTGAGTAATCAACAAGTGTTTGATCTATCTAATAGCACAAACTGCTTGGTTAGATCCAGTATTGCTCACAGCTAATGCATTCCAGCATTACTTCAGTCTTCTCTCTCTCTCTCTCACACACAGTTACAACTTGATCTTCTCAAATAAGATCGTTCTCAACTTCCACCTTAAACCCTAGCACGACATTAACCCTTTTTAGCAACAACTTAAAATTCTAAACATGATGTCCTTTTAAAGGAATTTGATTTCATGTCGGTCCAATAGGATTACATTACAATTTCCTAGGTTCAATGCATCTAGAAATACTTAGTAACACAACACAAAAAGCACCATCAATGTGTCGGCACCGTCAAACAATCGGTGGATTGGTAACTCATCACAAAATGCCGGTTGGTAACTCATCACAGAATATTACCGGTTCATACAAAATACCGGTTGCCAGTTTGACAAAAATGAAGACTGGTAAGAATGTGTTGTGCCGCTTTGCTCCCTCGTGCCGCTTGGGATCTACGAACCGCTTGGGGTCGACATGCCGCTTCAGACTGGGAAACACATTCGGCAAAATCACCACTAGTCTAAAGACTAGTATACAACATATCAGTTGGAACAAATACCAGTTGAGCTTGAGCTCATACATATAAAGGGGATCGCAATACAAGTGTGTGTCCATCAATGACAATCACAACATAAACAACAAAAATGCCAACAATCTCCCCCTTTGGCATTGATGGCAACACTTAGGAAAATAAAATTTTGACATCTAAGTGTTTTACAACAAAAACTTGCCATTAACAAAATTGCTCCCCCTAAGCATATACACTATCCCTTAATCAACACAGTGTATAGCAATTTTGCATACAGAGCATAATCATTGAGACATCAAAGCATATAGCATATATCAAAATTTCAAAACCAGATACTTCTCCCCCTATGTCAAAAGATCAAAATTTTATAACCAAAAACTAGATATACTTCTCCCCCTTTACCAACAATGACAAAGTACCACTGAATAACCCTGTTTCCATATATATATATATATATAAAGTTTATGACATTAATGAATAATACTTGTCAAAAACCGATTTATAGTCCTGCAAAAATTATTTCATGGATAGAGACCAAGACTCAAGTAGGGAGGTTGCCACTTCCTTCTCTGTTTGCATTTGGGATACCTGTTCCTCCATGGCATCTACTGTGCTCAGTTCCTGTGTGACTGTCAGGGCATCCAGGTTCAGATAACACTTCTGAAGAATTTGCAGTCGTGGAAGTAAAACCAGTTGAAGCTCCTGCAAATCCCTAGACCGTGTACTGATCTCTTGCTCCATCTTGGCTATCTGGATCTAGAACTGGTGAATGGTTTGCCCATATACTGCAAAGGAATCATAAGGTGTCTTAAATGTGCCCAAGTAGGACTGTAAGTCCGTTTAAAGCTTTTGCTTCTTGGCTAGCACATCATCACAGAACATATGAGGTTGACAGATTTTGCTGAGTAGCAAGTTTCGCTCATCCAAGGCATTCCTTATGTCCTTTTGATCTTTCAGCAGTTCAGTCCTAAGCTCATTCATCTTTTTCACTAGAGAAACATTAAGAGCCTTTTGGTGCTCTTTCTTTACATTGGCCTCTGCTGCTTCTTCCAGACTCTGCACCTAATCATCCACTACAGTACATAGAATTTTGAGCTGTGCTAGTGATGAATCAGTGTCATGAAGATTAGTACCGGGGATTAAACCGGTAAGTGTGTCTACAGCCGCTTGAATAATATCCTATTCCTTTTTCCTACGAATGACTTCAAGGCGCTCTTGGGCAACTTTGATGCTCTGCATAAGCTTAGACTCACTTGTAGATTGGAGATCAATAGGACTCGAGATAGTAGCCGATTTGGCTTGGCTCCTGGTTACCTTAGGAGTCTCCATCCGTGTGCTCTTCATTGCTTCAGCTGTCTTGTCTGCTTCTTCCTTCTTTTTCTTCTCCTTCTCTTCTTTCTCTTTCTCTTCTCTCTTTTTCTTCTCTTCCTCTTCCATCTTCTTCTTGTCTTCCTCTTCTTTCTGCTTCTACTCTGCTTCTGCCTTCTTCTTTGCTTCCTCTTCCTTCTTCTTATGTGCTTCCTCTTCCTTCTTCTTCTTTTCTTCCACTTCCTTCTTCTTCTTCTCTTCTTCTTCCTTCTTTCTCTTCTCTTCTTCTTCCTTCTTTCTCTTTTCTTCCTTATCCTCTTCTTCTTTCTTTTTCCTATCATCTTCTTGCTTCTTCTTTTCTTCATCTTTTCGTTTCTCCTCTTCCTCTTTTCTCTTCTCTTTCTCTTTCTTCTTTTTCTCATCTTCATCCCTCTTCTTTTTCTCTTCTCGTTCCTTTGCCACTTGTTGTGTGTCCTCAGCCTGTTCACCACCCTGTTTGGCTTGTTACCCCTATTCAGTTCCCTCAAAAGGTATGTCCTGAGTGACATCTTCTACATCCAGGGCATCGACATTGATAGTGTTGATTGGTTCTTCCACCAGGTTTCCTTCCTCATCAAAGACCTCATCCGGTTTGGAAATAACCGGTTCTTTTTCTGCTTGGAGGTTGGCCATTCGTGCTTTGTGAGAGTTGATAGCATGAGCCATATGTTGATGAGTATCTTTTTCGACATCATCAATTCTCCCCTCCAACAACCAGAGTCTTCTTCTCCTTGTGAAGAAAAGACCTTTATTTTGATCCAGGACATCAAATGATTTTGAATTTGAGAGTTCGGGAAAGTATTGTGCAAATATTTTCTCCCTAATCTCCTGTTCTTTTTCAATGGCAATGCACCATTTATTATCTAATGCTTTAAATAATGAATCCGGTGTCTGAGATTTAATCTCTGATGGTGACCGATCATTTTTACACAAATAAAGAATGATTTCCTGTAGTACTTCATCTTTCTCCTCACTATTAAATTCATCATAATAGTCTACTAAATCATGAAGTAATTTTCTCCTAATATTTTTTACTGTTCTTTGACAATGTGTCAAAGGTTTGTATGAGGAGATATCAATATTTACCGGTGCAGATGCTGCCGGTTCATTCTTCTTCATCTTCTTTGTCTGTCTTGCCTTCTTTGGCTTTTCATCAGACTCGGTTTCTTTGGAGTCTGGTTCATTTGTCTTAGTCTTCCTCTTTCTTTCTAAGACTTTTGCTGGTGTTACCTCCGGTTTCTTCTTTGCCAGTGACTGCTTGGTCACTCTTGGAGTTGCAGTGGTAGCCGGTGCCGATGTTGCAGGCACTGCCTTGGCTTTCTTTGCTGCTGGTTCTTTTCCTTTCTTCACCGATGGTTCTTCAGTCGGTGCAATCCTCTTCAAGTAGGTTTCGGTCCTCTTAGCCTTTGGATCAAGAGGCGAGGCAATAAGGGTTGAGGCATACCCTTCCAGCATGTCATACATAACCTCATAGCCCATTGGCTCCACTTCCTCCATTCTAGGTTCAATAGCCTCCATTAAACATTTGTCCACCTGGATGGCGAAACAGATGTCATCTTCGTATTTTTTCACTATATCACCTGAGATCCTTACCCTCTGACTCATCTTTCTTCTAAACTCATCAAAATATTTGTTTAGTACTTTAGGGTAGCCGGTTTCAATGGCTTGTATGCTTTCCTTTATCTACTTGGTTACCGGTTGGTTAGGGGACCACTGGACATCTCCTACACTCGAAAAGTAGCCTTGGAAATGGAAGAACAACCCTACCAGTAGTTGTCCAAACTTAAACCTCAGTGAATTGTCCCATTTGATTGCCTTAAGATTCAACAGGAGTTGTCTCTGCATACCAGTGCATAAGTCAAAAGATGCATCCTCTTTTATCATCCGGTAAGCGACATTTACCACTGCAGCAGATATAGAATTAATCCTGTTGGCTGAAAATGTTCTGTAGCCTATCACCATGCAGGCATATTTCACCAGATCATTCTTGATAGGATTCACTGTCATACCTTGTGAGTCATTGGTTGAACCGGTGAGCTTGGCTATTTCGGTTTTGCTCACTTTTCTCAGGGCTGGCACTTCCCCTGTGTTGCAAAAGCCGGTGACTGCATGAATTGCTTGAGGCGTAATGTCATGCATCCTCTCCAGATACATCTTGTCACCGTGGGCTTTGCTCAGAATGATTCTGATGTGGTCCTCCATAAAATCTTCTAGAAAATATACTGCATTATGGAATTTCTTCTTCTCTAAGATACTAAACTCCGGTTTGATCTTTTTGTCCTTGCCGCAAAATAGACCTAATTGAGTGTGAATGGCTAAAGACCCTAGGTCTTCTATTTTGCAATCAATATAATTAGAAATTCCCTCTTCAACTATGACTCCAGCTGGAACTTGTGATAAAGCATTATATTTGGACTTCCTCTGAATAAAACTTTTTGACTCTATGGATGTACTTGAATTGGTATGAGATGCAGAAGCCATTGTAGAGTATTTCAAGAACATGAAAAATATGTTTCAAACACGAATTTAGGGCTTCCTGATTCTGCTTTACTCCACTCTCTGTCGGTTGCCAAATCACTGCTTTGTGTTCTCCACTACCGCTTGCAAATTGGATTTGAATCTCTTTCAAGGTTTATCAATTTCTTGAAATCTAAGTTCAAATTGCCTTTTTTTCGCTCTGCACTTGAAAACTTCTCTTCACTCGAAAACAAATAGTGAGAAATGATTTGAAAAGTGCTTTTATACATGTCGCTCACCTACCGCCATTAATGCTCCTCTATTAGGGCGTAAAACCTAATTTGCCTTTTTACCATTTTCGGTCTTCTGCCAAGTGACAGGTATCGCATATCGGTTAAGGTCTTTTACCGGTGTCAACCGGGGGTTCGAAAGTATTTCGCCGTTTGCTCCCCCTAAGCCTTTGAGGCTTAGTTTGCTGGTTCCGATATTTTTACACTAGGTGCAGAAACCAGTTCCTCTTCCAACATTGTTGGTTTCTTCCTCCAGGTTTTCTTCATGTCCCCTTGAAATTTTTCAACATTGATTTCTCCTTCCTAAGTGACCGGTATATCATCAGATATACTTTTTCTGCTTTTGCATAATCTTGCAATGTGACCCGGTTTGTTGCAGTGATAACAAACAAGTCCAGGTGCTCTCCAAGGTCCATTGTACATGTTTCCATTCTTCCTTCTGCATGTTGCAGCAGTGTGACCATGACCATGACAGATCATACAATTTTCTCTCCATCCGGTTGCCACTTGATGACTACCGCTTCTCGACTGATGATTGAAGACATTAAACCGGTTGTGGTTCCAGTTCACAAAAGGTTCAGGACCAGTTCCTTGGGTCCTTTGAGGATATCTTCCAGTGTTATCCATCACAAACTTGCATTCAAATGCTCTATGCCCAAACTTGTTGCATGCATAACAATGACCATTGAACTTATTGGATCTAAGTACATTGTTGATAAAATAAGGAAAATTATTGTAGGCTTTGCTCCTACATACATTGGCAATGTGTCCTTCTTTAAGACAGTTAAAGCAAACAGGTTTGAATTTTTACTTACCTTTTCCTTTGAGTGCCGGTTGCTTCTTTGATGCTTCAGTATTTGTTCCTGAGGATTCTCCTTCCTCATGTCTAGAGAAACCAAGACCATTGGTATTCTTTGCCGGTCTAGATGACTCAAACTTTTGCTCTAGCTTGAGAGTACTTTTGCCAAACTTAGCAAGTATTTCCTTTGACTCAAAGAGTTCTTTGGAAATAGCAATGTTTGTCTCCATTAGACTTGCATTTTCTGAGATGGCTATGTTCAGTTCTCCTTGCATGTCTTCCTTTTCCATTCTGCTCTCATGAAGGCGAGCAGTCAGTGCACTAATCTCTTGTTTCAACTTGGAGATCTCATGATCTCTGTCCTTTACCTGATCTTCAGCTTTTCTCCAGTTCTCAAGCTCTTGACTAAACCGAATAGTCAGTCCTTCTAACTCCTTTCTTAGGTTGGAGTTTGATTCATTCAACTTATTTACTTTTGCTATCATGGCTTCCATATTAGCTTCATCTTCAGAACCACTTTCAGATAGCTCCATCAACTTTTCTACATGTTCTCTCCTTTTTGCTTGAGATGCCTTGTATTTGACCATAAGATCATCATAGGCTTGCTCAGACTTAGTGAGCTGTTGAGTAAGTTCCCTCATGGTGTATTCCCCCATATTTCTTTCCAAGTGGTTAAACTTATAGAAAGGTAGGCTCTGATACCAATTGATGAATACTAAGAAGGGGGGGGGGGGGTGAATTAGTATCCCAAAAATCACTGCACTAAAACACTTACACAGTCTAAAGATAAACCGGTAAAGCAATTTAACAGTCAGACCGATTACCACACATGCAAACCAAAATGCGAATAAAGCATTCACCCACAAAAGCAATACAACCATAACATAAGATATTTGACATGGAAACCCAATTGGGAAAAACCATGGTCAAATGGAACTCACAAGTCACTATCTGCAGAATAGAAACGAGACCGGTTAAGGTCTTACAATGTTCTTCACCAGAACAAATCCTATTAGGAATCTCAATCTCTGTTAGGAGATAAGTCCGATTAAAGACTACCTTGTTAGAGGATTTTAGATTCACATGTGTGAACTACCTTGTTAGAGGATTTTACAAAGGCTTTGAGGCCTACCTGGTTAAGGGCTACAGACTTGTCAAAGATGTGAGTAATCAACAAGTGTTTGATCTATCTAATAGCACAAACTACTTGGTTAGATCTAGTATTGCTCACAGCTAATGAATTCCAGCATTACTTCAGTCTTCTCTCTCTCTCTCTCTCACAGTTACAACTTGATCTTCTCAAATAAGATCGTTCTCAACTTCCACCTTAAACCCTAGCATGACATTAACCCTTTTTAGCAACAACTTAAAACCCTAGACATGATGTCCTTTTAAAGGAATCTGATTTCATGTCGGTCCAATAGGATTACATTACAATTTCCTAGGTTCAATGCATCTAGACATACTCAATAACACGACACAAAAAGCAATGTCAATGTGTCGGCACCGTCAAACAATCAGTGGATTGGTAACTCATCACAAAATGCTGGTTGGTAACTCATCATAGAATATTACCGGTTCATACAAAATACCGGTTGCCGGTTTGACAAAAATGAAGACTGGTAAGAATGTGTTGTGTCACTTTTCTCCCTCGTGCCGCTTGGGATCTATGAACCGCTTGGGGTCGACATGCCGCTTCAAACCGGGAAACACATTCTGCAAAATCACCACTAGTCTAAAGACTAGTATACAACATACCGGTTGGAACAAATACCGGTTGGGCTTGAGCTCATACATATAAAGGGGATCTCAATACAAGTGTGTGTCCATCAATGACAATCACAACATAAACAACAAAAATGCCAACAATAAATTGTGTTTTTCAAGTAGATGGGAGATTCACGTGAATCCTATATGCTATTAATCAAGCTTCGAAAGGAGTAGATAGATTGAAGAAAAGTTGAGTAAAAAAATTTCCACACTACTCAAAGAGTTCATAAATGTTATTAGTGGAGGAATGATGGATGTATTTCCACTAATGTGCAACATCTCACACTACATGAATATAATTCTAGGTTCTATTTTCCAAGAAAGGAAATACATATAATGAGTCCCAACATAAGTCCAAATTTAATATTAATTAGGTTGAAAAAGTAATGTAATGAGGTTTGATAAGGAAATTTTTAAGTTACTTCATAATTCCCACTATAATCATTCCAAAAAGGGATGGAAAATGAAGGATATGCATAAATTAGAACATTATCATTAAGATCGAAGAAAAAACTTACATCCAAGATTATCTCATCATGGAGCGAGGGTTTCAGGGTGGTCTTGGTAGGGTTGATGTGGTTGTTGTTGCTGGTGGTTCTCTACTAGGGCTTTTGGGAGCTAGTGTTCCATCCTCTTTACCAACTGGTGGATCCGATAAATAGGGAGACGCTGAATCTGAAGATGGTGGGGACCTAGTTTCTAGGTTTCAGATAGACCCAGGTGACGGGGCCACTAGGATGGCACCTTCTGAGGGGGCCCCTCGTGATAGGGTCTCTTCACATGATCCTCAATTGAATCAACCTATCAAGGGGGCCATTGAGTACACTTTTCTTGCTGGTGCTATAGGAATTGATGGGCATCTTTGTTTGGAGTCAAACCTACTGGGAAGTCTTCCTTTCCCCCTGTCTCTGTTATTTATGATAAGGATAGCAGTAAGGTGACTCTTTTGATTTCGGATCAAGTGATAGACCATAATATTGCTATTATGGAGCTTAGCCTTGTTGGGAAATTTTCTGGGCCGAAAACCAACATTGATGTGGTAAGGGTATTTGTTAGTCAGAGATGGAAGCTTAAAGGATAGGTCGATATCTCTGCTCTTCCACAAGGTTTTTTCTCCTTTGTGTTCCCTTGCTCTGAAGATATCCTGATGATCCTTTGCGGCAAACCATGGGTTATGGGAAGGTCTTCCTTAACCCTAAAAAAATGGGCTCCTAATATGGATATGTCAGATGCCTTTTTTGAAATAGTTCCTATTTGGGTGAAACTCCTGGGGCTCCCTTTAGAATATTAGCATGGAGGCATCTTTAAGGGTATTACTGGAGTGTTTGGGGAGCTGGTTTCGATTGAACCTATGATGGCTGCAAGGAAAATAATGGTTTATGCTAGGATTTGTGTGGGGGTTAACATATCTAAGGATCTTCCCTCCTCATTTGAACTCATTTCGAAGCTAGGATTGTTGTTCCAGGTCATTGAATATGAATCACTGCCTTTTGTCTATTTCTTATGTAAGAAGGTTGGACACTGGGCACATATATTCCCTTAGAACAATAAGAAAGAGGAAAACAAGAATAAAGGCCCTGGGGTTTTGAAGCCTAAGCAAGCGCGAAATGGGGATCAGGGTAGTAAGGAAAATAACAAGCATGATATGCCTAATGACGTCCATGGGGATAGAAATGATAGAGAAGATAACAAGTTGCCTAACAATCCTAATGGGGTCCAAAAGGATATAAATGTCAGAGAGGATGATCATCACTCTGAGCATATTATGGACACCGAGGAGAAAGGTCAGGAGGAAAATGGTACAAATATATAGAGGAAGTGTAGAATAGTGAGAGGAAGGAGGAGAACTAGGAAGAGGACCAATGTAATGTCTCAGAACAAGGAGAAGAAGAAAATATTGTTAGAGTTGTCGAGATGGATTGTACTGAGGAGGAAGATATGGAAGATGGTCTAGAGGAGGGAAAAATGAACCCGAACGATGTTGGATCTAGATGCATTTCTCCTAGTACCATAAGAAGTGAGGCTGAAGGGGAAGGGGCGAACCCTATTTGTACTTTCAAGGATCATCAATCTTCACCAGTTATGGGCTCTTCTTTTGGAAATATCTTTCAAGATTGATTAAGACCCCCATTCTGGGTGATCCTTCATCTCAAAATTCTAATGGAGGTCATTTTGATTTGGACTAGAATATAGTCATTCTGGATTCGATGCAATCCCCTAAGGAAAAAGAAAATATAAGTTTGGAGCAGATTGAGTTTGATGATTAAATGAACTATACTAAAGTGGAAAAGAAGAAGAAAAAAATGCAGCAGAAACCTGGTCTTGGTGTCACTACTCAGAATAGAGTAAGAGCGGATTGTGGGCCTTATCAGAGAGCGAGTAGGAAATCCAATAGGTGGCAAAGAGAGAAGGAGTGTATGCAAAACATTACACATGGATCACAAAAGATGATCCACAGAAGTCTTTTTAACTCTCTTGGTAAGAACTGAAGATTTTATCTTGGAATATTAGAGGTATGAATAGTTGTCATAAACAAGACATACTTCATAATCTGGCTAGGGATCATAGACCGAACATTTTGCTTATTCAAGAGACTAAAATGCCTAAAGAAAGAGTGGAGAAAATTACTTTTTTCAAATTTTGTGACTCTCAAGGAAGTAGCTCTGATGGGGCTTCTGGAGGAGCTGTCACTTTGTGGAATTCTCATTTTATTCAAGGTGTTCCTCTTTGTCATGATGATAACCATGTTGCTACATTGTTCAAACATACCAGGGATGGGTTTTCTTGGATATTATCTAACATTTATGTGCTTAACAACAAAGTCTCTAGGAGAAAAGTTTGGGCCAAACTTTCTTCTTTTCATTGTAACCATTCTAATATCCCATGGTTGCTTATTGGAGATTTCAACACTCCTCTCTAGGAGGTTGGGAAATTTGGGGGATCTCAAATACAACTTGACAACAAATAGGATTTGGCTTATTTTATCAATGATTAGTGGCTTATTTTATCAATGATTAGTGCCTTATTGATCTTGACTTGACTGAAGCCTCTTTCACTTGGTCAAATCGCAGAGTTGGGGCTGAGTTGATTCAAGTTAGATTGGATCGGGCCTTAATTTCTATTGATTGGCTCCAACATTACTCTTGTTCTTTGAATTCTATGATTAGTGTTAGCTCTGATCATTATCCTATCAGCCTTATGGCTAAACCCAAAGGCGGGAAATGTAGAAAGTTTCCTTTTAGATTTGGGAAGATGTGGTTATCCCATCCTAGTTTGTATAATAGTGTGAAGGAGTGGTGGAGTGTTCCTATTGATGGTACAACTATGTTTCGTATAGCTAAAAAGCTTAGATTTGTTAAGGAGATGATTAAAAAATGGAATAAGGAGATCTTTGGGGACATTTTCTTGCAAAAATCCACTCTTCAAGTGGAGTTGAACCTCATTCAGGACAAGATACAAAAAGAAGGATATGTGAGTGATAATTTTGCGAATGAAGTGATGTCTTGACTAAATACAATAGTATCATTGCTCAGGAAGAGATCTTTTGGAGACAGAGACCAAGGTCTTTATGGCTTAATGATTGTGATAGAAACACAAGATTTTTTCATGTCACCACTCTCAAACATAGAGCAACCAATAAAATTGATCACTTTGTCAAAAATGGTAGAAGGATAGAGAAGGAAGAGGAAATCAGTGAAGCTGCTATTGAGTTTTTTCGAGCCAGGTCTTTGCTTAAGTGAAGCAGTCACCAACAAGGAGGGACCTCAAAGAGATTAGTCCAAACCGGTCAGCAAGAGTCAACACAATGGAAACACACATATATGATGGAGGCAAATGTAGAACAAATTGTTTTATTGCATGAAAGTCAAATACATCCAACCGACAACAATTAGGTTACAACATATCGACACACAGGCCTCGTAGAATAGGTCTCATAGGGACCTTGAATCAAAAGATCTATCTTCTAAGCACTATCTATTTGATATTCCTTATCTTTGAGTTGATTTTTTTGATTGATTACATTGCAAAGCATGATTACAAATATATATATATCGATCCAAAGGATCAAGTTGGCCCAAAAAAGGATCAAAACCAAATGAATGAAGTTGGCCTCCAGAAAATCTCAAAGGATGAAATGTAGAAGGTCGACAACACATTAAGAAACATCAAGATCAATGTCCAAGCCTCCACAAGCATCAGAATGGGTTCTAGTAGATCACCAAAATTGGTCTCAAGCAACCGAGAACCAGAAACTATCAAGGAAAACCGGTAGCGAAAACTTGCCCGAAAGTGATCCAAATGAGATGTCGTTAGGAAGCAAGAAGGATGATCAAGTCTTCAAGAAGAATCCAACTCCACAGGAAACTGATGTGCTGAAACCGGGACACACAGAAAGGAAAACTGAAACTACAAACAAAAAAGAATGTTTTTGGTTGATGCAAGATTGCTATGAACCAGGGATGCTCCTGCATCATTAAGGAATTGAATGCAACCTTCATTTTTCTCATTCCTAAATTGCATGGAGCTAACTCTTTGGATGCTTTCAGACCTATCAGTTTGTGCAATTCCTTTTACAAAATCATTTCTAAAGTTCTCACATCGCGAATGCTACGGATTCTACCCCATTTGATCTCTCCTCAACAGAATGGCTTTGTCCTAGGGAGACAAATCCTTGACTCCATCATCACTATTCATGAGAATATTCATTCATTGATGGAGGCTAAATCTCTAGGTTTCTTGTTGAAGTTGGACATTGCTAAGGCTTATGATAGGGTGGATTGGTGTTTTCTAAAAAAAGTTCTTCAAGCCTTTGGACCTTCAGGTAAAGTCATTAGCCTAATTTGGTAGCATATCTCTATTACTTCTATTGCTGTTATTGTTAATGGACCGCCTTCTCATTTTTTTACAACCTCCAGGGGGTTAAGGCAGGGTGACCCTATATCCCCAATTTTGTTTACTATCATGGCTGAAAGTCTACTCAAATTTATTGACAAACAGGTGTTGGAAGGATCTCTAAAAGGTTTGAAGCCTTCCTCTGCTAACTTGACTTGTTCTCACCAGTAGTTTGTGGATGACATGATTTTATTGCGGAGCTCTTTTTTTGAGGAGGCTAGAGTTATTAAATTTACCCTCAACCTCTATGAAAAGGCCCTGGGACAGATGATCAATAGAGCTAAAAGTTTTATCTACTTTATTAACACTCCTAAGTCTAGGCAAAAGAAGATTGCTAACATTCTTGAATACAGGATTGGTTTGTTTCTTTCTACTTACCTTGGTCTTCCTTTGGGGCCTGAACCTTTTGATACCTTTTGCCTCTCTTTGATTGACCAGTTCAATAGGAAGTTGGTTGGTTGGAAGGGGACCCTCCTTAGTCAGGTTGGTAAGATTCAACTGCTCAAAGCCACTCTTTAGAACCTCCCAGTGTATGCTCTCAGTTTGTTCAAGATTTCCTCAAAATTTGTTGAGACTATTGAAAATTTTTATAATAAATTCCTTTAGTCTGGGGTGGAGGAAAGAAAGAGAATTCCTTTGGTTGCATGGGAAAGTGTCTGGAAACCCCAGAAGTATGGGGGTCTGGGGATTCAAAGTATCAAGAGTTTTAATCTTGATCTTCCGGCTAAACAAGTTTGGCAAAACTATGCTTGTAGAAGAGAATGGAATGCATTATGGCATAAGAAATACCTCTTTAATGTTCACTTCTTTTAGGATTGTTTTCTTTCCCCTCATATTCCTGCTAGATCCCACCAGTGGAATAATGTTGTCAAAGCCAGGGATGTGGCTAATCATGGAATTTTCTGGAAGGTGGGGAATGGGAGGAGTATTCGTTTTTGGGATGACTGCTGGATTGAGAAATGTCCACTGGCTTTTGATCCTTTGCTGGGGGCTTTTAAAGATACTTGTGTGGCTTCTTTTGGACTGATGGTGGCTGACTATTGGAAGGAAGTTAATTGGGTGAACCTCACTAATGTTAACCCATCTTTTACTCAGTTGCAGTTGTCCTTAAACTCCTTCAGGTTAGAAAATAGATCTAAAGATGAGCTTATATGGAAATTTTCATCTAATGGTAAGTTTTCGGTTGCCCCTATGGATTGTTGTGTTGATCCACCTGTTTCTTGGTGGTCTAAGGTGTGAATTAAAGGTCTCACTCCTAAGGTAAACATGTTTTTGTGGTTTTTTTTCCTAAACAAAATCTTGACTATGGATAATCTTTCTAAGAGAGGATTCTCTATACCTAATAGATGTTATTTATGTATGAAGGATGTGGAATCGATTGATCATTTCTTTCTACACTGCTCTTATGCTACTGAAATATGGTACCAAGTGCTTCAGAAATGGGATCTTTGTTGGATCTTCCTTGGTTTTATTAAGGAGTTTATTTATCAATGGAGACCGCCAACTAGGAATCATCTTTTTAAGATTTTATGGTCCTTTCTGTTTCCTCATCTGGTGTGGGGTTTATGGAAAGGGCATAATAATAGAATTTTTAGGGACATTTATCTTCAGCCTGAAATTGTCTTGAAGAAAATCACCAAGGCCATCAATGCAAATATTTCTTTAGTGAGTACCAAGAGTCAAAATCAGAATAGAAATGTTAATGATTATGAGGTCAGAGTTGCCAATTCTTGGGAGTTAAATCATCTCTTTCAGTCAGCAGGCCTAAGTTAAATAAAAAAACCAACATTAGCTAGAGTTTACTTCCCAATGGGTGGGCCAAAATCAACTTTGACGAGGTGGCCAAAGGGAACCCTGGGCCGACAGGGTGCGGGGGAGTGTTGTGAGATCACAATGGCAATTTTCTTTTAGCAATGGTGCTCCCCTTGGGCACTCAAACCAACCATATTATTGAAGCCATATGGGCCTATCAAAGCTTAATTCTTGCTAAAAATCACAACTTTAGTTGTGTTTTGGTGGAAGGGGATTCAAAAAATATTATTAACTATCTAAGGAGTACCTCTAAACCATCTTGGAATGTCGAAATGTGGGTTCAAAAGCTAGGGATATAATTAAAACTTTTGATACTTGCATTGTATCCCATGTGTATATACAAGCTAATGTGGTGGCTGACTATCTTGCTAATAAAGGCATCATGAGTAAGAGTCAGCTGAGCTGGACCAATGGTGGCAGATTGGACTTGGATTTTTTGATGCATTTGCTTCATGACCAAAACCGAGGGAGTAACATTAATGATGACTTAGGCTATTATGACTCAAAGTGATTCTAGAAAGATAAGAACCTTTCTGATTAAGGCAGGTGGCAAGAGAGCACATAATATCTTGCCTGAATTCATTTCGCATGCTTTGTGGGCAATTATTGGCATTCTTTGGACTCTATTTTTTTGTTTTGCAAGCCGATTGTTGTGAGAGTGACAAAGAGAAATTGAAGATGGGGGGTGCTAGAAAAAGGATTGAACCTCCTATCTACATGAAGCTAAAGAAGGAATGTAAGCTGTGGAGGATTTTGGAGAAAGGGGGTTTCACCTCTTATATTGAGAGGTTGCAGGGCTATAACAAGGATGTTATGAATTAATTTGCCAAGCATTGGAAGGATGGGACCATTGTTCTCCATGTGTAGAAATTTCTGGTGGATGAAAGCCTCATTGTCCAAGTCGCAGGGCTTTCCATGGATGACATGAAATATTATAGAGATAGAGTGTATATAGAGCAGGCTGTGAAGGATTTTCCCAAGAAGGAAGCAAAGAGAGCTAAATTTTTTAAAAAGACTACCAGTTACTATTCCATTGCGGTGTTCAAGCCCTTTTGGTAGAAGATTTTAAAGGTAATTATGTAATACCATACTTTAGATGGTCATTTTACTAGAGTGTATGGGCATCATTTTGTGTTCATGAATCATTTTCATCATGGAGTGAAGATGTCATTCCCGTTTTATCTTATGTCTGCCTTGAGAGCCAATTTTAATGACCACAAGAAGAACCCCTCTAAATTCCCCATATTGCATGAAGGACTGCTAGTCCTAATTGATTCTCATTTATGTTCCCTTCCTACCCCTAGCGACTATATTCATACTTCTTCTGAAGAGGATACTAGTGCGGAGTGAGTCGGGTGAAGATGAGTCCGGGTCTAATTCTGAAGGTGAGTCCCTCCCCCCTCTAAAAAGTTTAAACTTGAGAAACTTGTGAATACGAATCCCCCAGGGGGCAAGGGTAAAAAAGGTCTAAAGAAAATTATGGTTTCCTCCTCTTCCACTTCAGCTGGAACCCCTTCTTCCAATGGCTCCAAATCTAGTCCCGAGGATTCTATGAGTGAGAAAGAGGATAGAAAGAAGCCGGATAGGCATAATCTGCAAACCCCTCCTTCCCCACCCCATGATTATGGTAATGTGGGTGCGACGGCTCTGGAGGACCTTCACCCAAAATAAGTAGATTTTAGTGATAAAAAGGAAGATTATGAGAATGTATTGGGTATGGTTTGGGAACATGCAATTGACATGTTCAACATGTTTAAATGGTTGTTTCATGAATTAAAGGATGCTAGACTTAATCAGAGAGCTCTAGGTAGTAAAATGGAGGCCATCCCTTTTGGGAATGACCAAAGCAATCAAAAGGATGTGGGGTAGTGGACGATGAAGGAGAAGAAGTTGGTATTGGAATGCATTAAAAATATAGGTGAAGGGATTGATTAGATAAAATAAAGGTTCGGAGACTGCATCTCCAATGTTGAAGAAGGATACAATAAGACCTAGGCTATGCTTAAGGCTATCATGTCGAACAACCACAAGATTGTGAAGCATACTACTGACGTTATGGCTGTTATGGTGCATAGCTGGGAGCAACATGAAAGGGCTATTGTCACCATTGGAGATGACAGTGATGTGACCCATGCTAAAGAGGGACCCAACAAGAGGACCCGTGGTAACATGAAGAAGAAGGCAGTCCTTCAGAAGGTGGACTACAAAGAAATAAAAGTTGTTGTTGAAAATATGAGTGTCCTTGAGCCTGAGTTGGTTGACACCCTCAAAAGCTTCATGTAATTGGGTCTGTGTTTCTTTTGTTTGTCGTTGTTGCTATCTCTGTTTTGTTGGTTCTGTGTTTTTTCTCTTTACTGGCTTTTGCTGCCCATCTGGGCTTTTGTTGTCTCTATGGCTGTCGTTTGTAATGGATTTCTCTTGAAACCTATTTTGTTTTGGGTTTATGTTAATCTCTAATTCTAATTCTCTTAGAACCATTTTGTAAAGTGTTTCAGGGGCCCTTCAAAACCTGTTTTTGCTTTAATCCGAGACATTATCATTAAGATCACCATCAAGTACAAGTTCCCTTCACTACTTATGCACGACCTAATGGATTGCACAAGTGGAGCATATTCCTTATCCAAGATAGACATGGAGATATATATCATTATTTTATTAAATAAGGCTTGTAGGAATGTATGGTAATGCTATCTAAGATAATAGATTCCTCAATAATGTTCATTTAACTAATGAATGAGGTTTTGAAGTTGTTTTGTACGAATTTTTTATTTATTTTTAATGATGAAATTTTAGTTTTCATCAAGATGAGGGAGGAAAACCATAGAAACCTACACAAGTGTTATCAAAATTGTGATAAGAACTATACATCAACCTAAAGATGTGTAGCTTCATGTAGGATCAGTTGATATTGTTGATCACTAAAAATGCTTCTAGGAAAGCAACCTTATGGGAAACTCAGTGATGGGGGACCTTCGCATTTTCATTGAGTAACCTCTGGGATTTTAGAAGTCGGTTCTTCATTCGTTGGGGGGAGAAAAGGGGAAGAAAGAAACATAAAAGTAAATCTATTCTAAAGAAATATGGCGAATTGGTCTTTGTATCAAATTAAAAAGCATAGAGAAATTCACATACATGTCATTTTGAGGCCCATTCAATAATCTACATGTCCTGAACACTAATCAAGATACATTCCAAGATTTCTTTAACATAAAGCAACATACACAGAGTATCTACTAGATAAAGAGTATGAAACATGATTTAATCAATCGAGCTTTTAAGTATACATTTAAAGTCATGCCAAAATTTCAAGATGCATAGAAAACTATCAATTCATACCAAATAAAGTAATCCAAGAGGCCACAAGCACATTTTGATTATCTTAATTAGAAACGCAACAATAGATTTGAGGCTAAATTCCTACCTAGAAAACTTGTCTATATCCTCTTACTCAAATAAAAGTTTCGACCCCTCACAAAATAAACATTGCACTTATTATAGGGTGGGGCTTAACAACTTGGCACTGGCTAACAAGAAAAGCATCTTGAAAATGCACTGCTGGTGACACCCTCATCATCTACGAGAACAATAAGGAGTGTGAAAGAAAAACTGCTTTTGGCATCTAGCAGAATTGCCCCCAACCTCCTGGCGATTGGATCAAAAAAAATTTCACGGTTGTTTCTTCAACTATTTATAGTTTGAGCAAGACACCCCACTCCTTGGCAGTCGAACGTAGAGAACCTTCCAGGCAGCGCTATGAAAGACACATGGAAGTAGGAGGGAGAGACCCAAGCCTTGACAAAACTGCTATTCATAACCTCTTGAGGAGTTGCCACGCATCATAACAAATTTTTAAAATGCAGGCAAAACATTGGTGGGGGAAAGAAGACCACCGCCACACAACAATGGATTGGGGCTTAAGGACGCACATCGTGCCAATATGTGGCAGGCGTGTGCGAGATGAGAACAAAAACTATGCAAGCAAAGACAGGGGGCACAAACTTAGACAAAATAAAAGATACCCCTTTCATGAGTGGCATGGATAGATAAATCCATAATTTCTTGGTGACTTCTAGGAAAATCCTACTTGCGAGATGTTGATACCCAAAATTTTTGGTTTGCAAACCAAACTTATGCCTCTGTTTTGAAAATTTTGCCAAAACCTATTGCAAAGGGAGCCAATCATCCTCTAAGGGTAGAGCTTGAGTCTTGAGGGCCTGATAATTTTGATCCAGTTCAATGATTTCCTTGAAAGGAAAACTATTTAGCTCCTTGTGGGTCAACTCAAATAAAGTTAGGAGCCGGGCCAATGGATGGATCAAATTTTCTGCTTCATTGACCTCAAGTGGTTTTCTCAAAGCCTAGAGGAACAAGTGATCCTATTGCTTTTGTACCACTACGTTCAAAACCTTCTCAACACTCATGATTGAGCTATTAGAGAGGAAAGGTGAAGGTAGGATGAAATTTGTGAAACTTTCAAAATGCTCCCTTACAAAAGTGGTCGAGGACCTCAAAGTTGACAAGCTTGTTGCATCCTGCATTGCTACCCAGTTGCAATTGAGGAAATCATTAGCCTTTCGAGCCACTTATTTGGGGTCTTCAATTCCTGCAATGACTAACTCCTAGTTAGAAGCAACATATAACCAATTTACTAGCTTCTGAGCATTGGGAATTTTAGGTACAATGGACTACACCATTTGCTCAATAGTGATATTGGCTTCAACACACAAGGAGTGCGAGTCTTCCAAAAACTTCAAAGCTGGCTCCAAGGAGGGAATGGAATTCTCTATTTTCTCCCAATATGAGGTATGAAATTCCTATATTATGGGAGTGAAATCCGCGAGAGGAGTAGGAGGGGGTGTTGAAGGCTTTGAAAGGAGCTCCACTTTAGCTTCTTTAGATTCTACCTTATCTTGCAATTCCTTCATTTTCCCTGTTGAATTAGTCACTTGATGTTGCAACACCACTATCCCAGTGTGTTTATCTTGTACCAACTCTTGCAACCGATTATTGCTCGCTCACTCATTCTCCAAAGCCACCTTTGAATCTTGGAGTTCTTGCTTGAACTAGACTTTTACTTTTCTTTCTTCCTCAAGGAGGGTCTATGCATTGGTTAGCTCATGATGATATTGCTTCTTTTCCCTAATAGCATCCTGCAATTCCATCTAGATCTGAGTTACATCACGGGCACCTATCTTAACTTACAAAAGTTCTTGCTCCTTGTCATACAACCCCTTGGTCAGCCTATTCTTTATGGATTTCTCTTCTTACAACTGACTTACTAGAATATTCAATGAATTTTGAAGCTTGTCATTTTCAGTCTTCTCCTGCAGCATTGTTGACTGAAGACGAGTGACTTCCTCTTCCCTAGCTTTTCCTTCTTTCTACAATCGTTCATTTGTAGCCTGCACTCTCTCCAATTCAATTGTAAGTTTATCCAAGAATTGAGTACGCTTCAAATAGTCAGATGACACCACTTTCTGCATATCCTCCATGAGTTTCACTCTATCTTGTGGATGGGCTTGCTTTAAATCAATGTTGATGGCATGCACTATATAATCTTCGGGTTGCATTTGACTTGCCAGCTTGGCGATGCTTGGTAGCATAGTTGCAAATAACAAATTTTCATGATATTCCTTGTACAATGTTCGTATGAAAGACTCAGTAGGCTTCTAAGAGTCCTTCTCTTTTCTTTTCTATGCCCCCTGAGCTCGGGCGAGTTTGGTGGATCCACATGTTTCATGAATTCTAATGGGGAAGTGATCATTTGTCCTGTAAAAGGAGACCCAGGTGGAAGAACAAAACGAATTGGGGCTACAGTGGTTTGTAACTTAGATTGAACTGGAAAAGTGAGACTAGCAAGGGAGAAAGGAGGGATTCCTCACCACATGCCAATAGGAGAAGAAAATAATAGTCCAACACTTGATGATGAAGTGGACATGTAACTGGCAAATTGTAAAGTGCGCGCTATAGAAGATGTGTCTGTTGATTGACCTGGGGTTTGAGCAGAATGGGAAGGATTTACTACTATGATAAAAGAGGTGATGCCTAGCGGGGTGGATGAAACAAGGGTAGTGGATACTGAGACTGATTGGGATTGCAAGTGATTGAGGAGATATAACTGTGGTCAGGGAAATAGATATTGCAACAAGTACAAGAGAAGATGAGGATGCTAGTGGAATAAGAGATTGAGAAGAAAGAAGGGAGGGAGAAAAGTTTACTTGAGTTGAAGATGTTACTGATTCAACTAGGGCTTGTGATGCTATAGGTACCTGTGTCTGAGTACTCCTGATAAAATTTGCTGTGTTTTGCTTCTTCTTCTTCTTCTTAGGAGCCATGGTAACACTTGGAGGACTCTACTGCTAGGATGTCTTGCTGGATCGCTTCCTCATGACTTGGGAGTGAGGCCTACTATCAGGCTTCTTTATAGCTTGATACGTGGACAGAGGTCCAAGACTCATCGAAGGTGGTATTAATTCAACCTACTTTCCTTTTCCTCTAGGTGTTGCAATCTCTTGTAAAATAGCTACCTCATCGGTATCACTTAGGGGAGGGTCATACTCTTCCTCGATATCATCATTAAATTTTTGCCATTCTTTTTTGAAAGTATCATCACTAGGGAGATTACCCAATCTCACTTCGTTTTGTTGGATCTCCTGCCTGTATACCCAGAATGCTTTCCTCTTATCCTCAAGCCAAGCATCTTCTTCCATTCTCCTATGCAAAATAGCTATAATTTCTTAGCAGGATCTGCCTCTGCTGTTGGTTGATAGAACATCAACCATGGCAGTCAATCTTCTCTAGGGATGGAGGCTAGATTCACATATAGCATTGGGTCATCTTCTTTTGGATTTGTCCATGCCTCCTAGGTGGGACTGCATGGTATGTGCACTATAGGTGTCTTTCTTTGGGAGAGGCAGCCATGTAGGTCGTAGCTCCATTTTTCATCAATAATTACTAGGCCCAACTGAACCAACTTGGAGGTGACCACACCTTCTGCTTGGAGTCTTTTGGAGACAATGATGGACCCTATGATCTTATTGTATTGTGTTATAGAAGTCCCATGCCTCCTTGCACTTATACGTCTTTCAATTATAACCAATTGCCTAAAATTCTCTAAGTCTAGGGTGTGGTCACGAACAAACTGTGCGAGATGGAAAGGCTCTTCCGTGAACCCATGACTCCCGATGAAAGAAAAATCCTAACCGAAGAACCAATCACATGGGGGTTAACTCGCCAACATCCAACCAATTTGACTTCTGGAAAAATGAATAATAGAGTATATATCTTGCTTATCCAAATTTTGCATGGCAGGGGCTAGGAAAGCAATAGGAAATGCATACGCATCATCGATAGTGGATAGGAGGTGGGTCCATACAGTCATAGATTTGTTCCTATTCTGATTATCAAAAATTGAAAGGTCCATATGTTGATGAAATAAATCTATGTTTTGATGCAAAAACATATGTACTAGAAAAGAGGTGTACCTAAACCTATAATGCTTTGGAAAATTTGTCAATTGTTACACAATCCCTTGAATGAGGACATCTGCAAAATCATACCAGAAAGCCTCTCTCTATTTTTGGAACTTGAACATGAAACCCATCTGAAAAGGGTAGATAATGTCATTGCTATCAAAACCGAATATATACGCTAGCATAGATGCAACGTCCTTCAGATCCTTCTGCTTGAGGTCACTATATGACAATGGAAACTTTGAGAGATCTTTGATACTTTGGTCTCTATCCATTGAATCGTTAAAGAAACTTACATCATCCTTCCTGCCTCACCAATATACCTCCAAAACCTTTTTGCATAACTGTTGGCATTTTGTATAACTGATACAGATACAGGTGATGCAGTTGAAGTTGGATGACTGCACTAGTAAAGGATTGAAGTCTATTTGTGATGAAGATATTGAGATTGCATGATGGATGACTTCGATAAGATATTTGTGTTGTTATTGTTGGCAACTAATGTTTATTCATGTCTACTAATGTTTACTTATATTGTATTATTTCATCTAAATCTTTTGGTCTACCAGAGAGAGCTTATTGGTAAAGAATCAAGAAATTAGGAATTAGGACCTTAACCGGTAAACGAGGAAATATTCTAATTATATCTGGCGATTGCTGATGATTGAGGCTTTGTGGTTTTGAATGTCAGTTTTTATCATTGTAATATGTATTTGACCGAAGCTGCATCATGTTGTGACAACTGGAAGTTATGTTTATACTTTTTGTTGAGTTTTTGCAAAGGTTTAAGAAGGGTTTAAGGACCGGCAGAGAATTCTCTTGACCAATAATGATTTTTGGTTTGACGGTGATCTACATCAAGTTCACATGTTGATGATAACGCAACACAAACCGCGTGAAGTCTGAAAGATATTTTGGCACGTTTGGAAAGCGAATTTCTTGGGAATGTGCAAAGTGCTTAGCAGAATGAGCTAAGGGTTTGACTTTGTATTAGATCGACTTGTTGTGATGACTTATGATCATTCAACAGTTGATATTGATTTGTAATTAATTGTAATGATCCATTTGATGATCTATAATGAGTTGTAAAGATCCATGATGATCTATGTTGTAAGTCTTAGGGTTTTGATGCCGACTTAGTTGTAAATTTTTTATGTCAGTAGAGTTGATGTTTATTGTGTCGGTGATTTTGAGAAGTGTGTGAAGCCGAACCAGTGTGTGAGAAGATATGCCAAAGTGTTGCAGACTTAGAACTTAATTGGATCTGATCAAGCAAGCAATTGAGTGCTATACACAGATCATTCACTGTTGTTCTCTAACAATTACAATAGTTAAAATCCCTTAACAAGCCTCACATTGTAAAATCCCCTAATAGGGTGACTCAATATCTAATTTCTAAATCCTCTCGTGAGGTTGATCCTAACAGATCAAAGCTCCTATCATGGTTGAGGTAGATCCTTTAACCAAGTGACTCCTAATAGGGTCTGCTCCTAACAGGGCATCATTGTAAGCTTCGAACTGAGCTTGGCTCCTAACAGGGTGCATTCCAAAAGAGTGCAAAATATTTGTGGGTACCAATTCCCACCGTGGTTTTTCCCTATTTGGGTTTCCATGTGAAAATTGTGGTGTTCATATGGTAAATGTTTTTGAAGTGATGGTATGCTTTACTTTTAGTTTATGCATGGTTAATGAACACTTAATGGGCAACATTGATATATGAGTTTAGTAGATGCTTACAAGAAGATACCGGTACTGGTAAATGACTCTAATGTTGGTCTATGTTTGATTTGGTAAAATTTTTATTAGTCTAAGTTTCTGATTTCGAATTATTGTTAATACTGATTCACCCCCCTCTTAGTATTAACCGGATCCTCGAAGATTAACAATTGGTATCAAAGAATTGGCCCTTTGTGTGCAAAAAGCCTAACAGCTTGAGGGAAAAATCTCGTGAAAGATGATGAAGAAGGAGGGTCCCAAGTTTACCAAGGATAACTACCAGATATGGAGTGATCGGATGAAGATCTACATTAAAGGAATGGGTTCATAGTATTGGAATCATTTGGTAACCAAGTATGTTGCTCCGTCTACCAATCCTTTGACTCTAGATGAACTTAAAGAATATCAAGAAAACATTCAGGCTCTTGAAGTAATTTTAAGTAATTTTTCTGAATCTAAGTATACAGATGTTCATGGATTAGAGACTGCAAATGAGGTATGGGAGAAGTTAAAATTGATTTATGGAGGAGATGAACATGTACAAAGGGCAAAGGAAGAGAGTTTGAGAGGAAAATTTGATGATATGAAAATGGTTGACGGTGAGGACATATCTCAATATGGTCAAAGGATTAAGGAAGTTGTAGGTGGTATAAAGAGTGTCAGAGGTAAGATTGAAGATGATACTATTGTTAGTAGAATGATTATAAATATTTTACCGCAATATTCTATTAGAGTTTCTGCTATTCAAGAACTTAGATCCATTTCTAAAGATAAAGTCACTGTTGATTCTCTAATTGGAAAGTTGACTGTATTTAAACTAAATAGTTTTGATAATAGTGTTTCTAAGCCTTCTGAATCTTCTTTTAAGGCTTCTATAATTGGTACAACAACAAGGAAAGGAAAAGATATTTGTCATAACCATGAGTACAGGTCTAGTCATGGCGGTGACAGAGGTGATGTTGATGATGAAGATCATCTGATGAAACTTGAGGCATTAATGGCTAAAAGATTCCCTAGAGGAACAAGTAAATATAAAGGTAAATTACCCTTGAAGTGTTTCTCTTGTAGTAAAATTGGACACCTAGCTGCTAACTACCCTAACACTGATAAGAAAGAGAAGTCTAGGAAATTCAAAGGAAAAGGCAAGAAAGATTGTTATGTTGTAGTGGATGATGGTGTGATCGATGATGAATCAGAAGAAGATGACAATGAGGAGATAGTATTTGTTGCAGTGAAAGAGGATCTGACTGATGAGAATGCATTGGTGTCTCACATGGATAACAATGATGAATGAATAATAGATAGTGGTTGCTTACACCACATGACCGATGATAAAACTAAGATCTTATCCCTTGAAGAGTTTGATGGAGGTGTTGTAAGGTTTGGTAATAACTCTCCTTGCATGGTTAAAGGAAAAGGATCCATTTTATTAAATGGGAAGAGTAATGTAGATAATGTCTTTTGGGTTGATGGACTAAAACATAACCTCTTGAGTGTTGGACAACTTAATGATAAGGGATATCTACTTGAATTCAAAAGTGGAGTGTACAGGATTCTTGGAAACAATGGAGAATTGATTGCTATTGGAAAGTAGACCAGAGGTAATCTATTTCATCTGAATACTAATGTAAATGATTGTTTGGTGGTGAAGATTGAAGACAACTGGTTGTGGCACAAGAGATTTTGTCATGTCAATTTTGACAATTTGATTAAAGTTAGTAAGGCACGTATTGTGAGAGGTTTGCCCTAGCTTGTGAAACCAAACAATGTGTTATGCAAGGAGTGAAATATGGGTAAGATAACCTCTGTATCTTTTAAGAGTAAGTCTTTCTCTTTAGAGAATATTCTTGGTTTGGTTCATATTGATCTTTGTGGTCCTATGAGGACTAAGAGATATTTTGGTGATAAGTATTTTATGATCTTTACTGATGATTTTTCCAAAATGATGTGGGTAACTTTTTTGAGAGAAAAGTCTGAGGCATTAAGTAAATTTAAAACATTTAAAGCTCTTGTTGAGAAAGATATCGGGAAGAATCTAAAATGTTTGAGATCTGACCGAGGAGGTGAATTTACTTCTGATGAGTTTGTGAAGTTCTATGATGAACAGGGAATTTAGAGGCAGATGTCAGCTCCTAGAACTCCACAACAGAATGGGACAACAAAGAGAATGAATAGAATAGTTGTTGAAGTTACTAGAACCATGATAATTCAAGCTGAAGTACCAAAGATGTTTGGGAGAGAAGCAGCTAGTACAACTATTTATACTTTGAACCGAGTACTTGTCAAGAAAGGTAATAACAAAACACCTTATGAATTATGGCATGGAAAGACTCCTAGTGTAAGTTATTTCAAATTTTTTGAGAGTAAATGTTTTATTAAGAGAGATGATTACACTAAAAAGTTTGATGCTAAGTTTGATGAATGTATTTTTTTTGGTTACTCTACAAAGAGTAAGACATTTAAATGTTATAACAAGAGAACTAAGAAGATTGAGAGTGCTAATGTGAAGATAGATGAACTCTCTGAGAAATATGATAAGACCAACAAATTTGAGCCTGAGAAGGATCAATAAAGACTTGTGTTTATAAAACCAGAAGTGCAGAAGACTGATGAGCAAAATGTTGTAGAAATAGGTGCTCAACCAGTAAATGTAGAGAGCGATGAAGAACATGAAGAACATGAAGTAGGAAGCACAACACCGAAACCAGTAATACCAAGGTATGTCAGGCTAAATAACTTTGAAGAACAAATAATTGGAGAAAAAAATGCTGGAGTACAAACAAGGAGGAAAATTAGAGAAAATTCCTGTCTGATTTCTACTAGTGAGACGAAAATAGTAAGAGAGGCATTAAAGGATGCTAACTGGATTAATGCAATGAATGAGGAGTTGGATTAGATAGAGTAGAACAAAACATTGACACTTGTTCCCAGACCGGAAGACAAGAATGTGATCGACACTAAATGGGTCTTTAGAAACAAGTTAAATGAAGAATTTAAGGTTGTGAGAAATAAAGCAAGATTGGTTTGCAAAGGCTATGCACAAGAAGAAGGAGAAGATTATGGTGAAACCTTTGCACCTGTGGTGAGATTGGAAGGAGTAATAATGCTAATTACTTATGCTGGATTTAAAGGATTTAAAGTCTATCAGATGGATGTTAAATCATCTTTTCTTAATAACATCCTTAAAGAATAAGTGTACATAGAACAACCAGATGGATTTGCTTTGTCTGAAGACAAATATATGGTTTGCAAACTACATAAGGAACTGTATGGATTCAAGTAGGCATCAAGAGCATGGTTTGAAAGGCTACATGCACACCCGATCAAGATAGGATTCCAACGTACCAATGAGGACAGTAACATATATCTTAAGACTGATAGAGACAAAGTATTGATAGCTGAAGTATTTATGGATGACATAATTTTTGGTGGTAATGATGATTTATGCATGGATTTTGCTGAGGAGATGAAAAAGGAATTTGAGATGTCTCTTATCGGTGAAATTAAATTTTTCATTGGGTTGCAGGTCTAGTAATTGGATGGTGGAATATTTATCTGTCAGAGAAAGTATGTTAAAGAGGTGTTGAAAATATTTGGCATGGAGGATTGTAAACCAGTTGGTACTCCGATGGTGACATGCTGCTAGTTGTCTAAACAAGATGATTCACCATCTGTTGATGAGAAAGAATACATGTCTATGAATGGTAAATTGCATTATGTCATTTATAGAAAACCTGATATTGCACATGTTGTTGGATTGGTTGCTAGATTTCAAAAGGATCCCAAGGAGACTCACTTGGTAGTAGTGAAAAGGATATTCTGGTACCTAAAAGGCACAATAGATTATGGTTTATGGTATCCTTATAAAGGAAATTTTTCTTTGAATGTGTTTATTGATGCTGATTGGGCAGACAATGTTGATGACTGGAAAAGCACTACCGGTGGAGATTTTCTTCTTGGAGGTAGATTGGTTTCTTGGACAAGTAAGAAGAAAATGTGTGTTTCTCAGTCAATGGTAGAGGCAGAGTATGTTGCAACATCAATAAATTGTACACAAGCAATTTGGATGAGACATGTGCTTGAAGGATTCAAATTTGATATGTTTGAACCAGTAACTATTTACTGTGATAATACTAGTGCAATTAATATTTCAAAAAAACATGTGTTACATGCAAGAACCAAGAATATATAATTGAAATATCATTTTCTAAGGGAAATAGTACAAGAGAAACAAGTTATAATGGAGTATGTGACAAGCAAAGAGCATCTAGCAGACATTTTCACTAAACCATTGCCGAAGACAACGTTTGAATATCTCAGAGGTAAATTAGAGGTCAGACCCCTACTCAAAAAGAACTAGGACGCAGGAGACACATTAATCCAGTAGGCTTAATGACAATTTTCACATTGGATTGATGAGATGCAGGCTACTCCGCAGGGGGAGCAACTTAGATGAGTTTGCAGACATGTTGAAGACAACAACAACAAATTTGATGACCGACGATGCATTAACATATTTGGCATTATTTTCAAAGGGGGAGAAGAATAGAAATCAGATATGGAAGACATGTGAGAAGTTGAAGATCAATTTGAGTGAAGCATTTGTTAAGGGGGAGATGACAAAAGGAGGAGAACTGGCATAGATGTGATACCGGTAAGCATGTTGTAGATGATGATGTTACTCTGGTTATATATCTGATTGGTGTTATCAACAATGCCAAAGGGGGAGATTGTTGGAATTTGGCATAATGGATACATATACATGTGATGTAGTTGAAGTTGGATGCTGCGCCGGTAAAGGATTGAAGTCTATTTGTGATGAAGAGGTTGAGATTGCATGATGGATGACTCTGATCAGTTATTTGTGTTACCATTATTGGCAACTAATGTTTATTCATGTCTACTGATATTTACTTATGTTGTATTGTGTCATCTAAATCTTTTGGTCTACCGGAGAGAGATTATTGGTAAAGAATCAAGAAACTGGGAATTAGGACCTTAACCGGTAAACGATAAAATATTCTGATTATATCTAGTGATAGGTGATGATTGAGGCTTTGTGGTTTTCAATGTCAGTTTTTATCATTGTAATATGTATCTAATCGGAACCGCATTATGTTGTGACAACTGGAAGTTATGTTTATAACTTTTGTTGAGTTTTTTCCAAGGTTTAAGAAGGGTTTAAGGACCGATAGATAATTCTCTTGACCGGTAATGATTTTTGGTTTGATGGTGATCTACATCAAGTTGATGATAACGCAACACAAACCACGTTAAGTGTTTGAAAGATGTTTTGGTATGTTTGCAAAGCGAATTTCTTGGGAATGTGCAAAGTGCTTAGCGGAATGAGCTAAGGGTTTGACTTTGTATCAGATTGACTTGCTATGATGACTTATGATCATTCAACAGTTTATGGTGATTTGTAATTGATTGTAATGATGCATTTGATGATCTATAATGAGTTGTAAAGATCCATGATGATCTATGTTGCAAGTCTTAGGGTTTTGATGTCGACCTAGTTGTAAAGGTTATCTATGTCAGTATAGTTGATGTTTGTTGTGTTGGTGATTTTGAGAAGTGTGTGAAGCCGAACTAGGGTGTGAGAAGATCTACCAAAGTGTTGCAGACTTAGAACTTAATTGGATCTAATCAAGCAAGCAATTGAGTGCTATACAAAGATCATTCATTGTTGTTCTCTAACAATTACTACAGCTAAAATCCCTTAACCAAGTAGGTCCTAATAGGCCTCACATTGTAAAATCCCCTAACAGGGTGACTCAATATCTGAGTTCTAAATCCTCTTGTGAGGTTGATCCTAACAAATCAAAGTTCCTAATAGGGCTGAGGTAAATCCCTTAACTGGGTGACTCCTAATAGTGTTTTCTCCTAACAGGGCATCATTATAAGCTTCTAACCAGGATTGGCTCCTAACAGGGCGCATTCTGAAAGAGTGCAAAATATTTGTGGCTTCCAATTCCCACCGTGGTTTTTCCCTATTTGGGTTTCCATGTGAAAATCATGGTGTTCATATGGTAAATGTTTTTGATGTGATGGCATGCTTTACTTTCAGTTTATGCATGGTTAATGAACACTTAATGTGCAACATTGATATATTAGTTTAGCAGATGTTTACCAACAGATATCGATACTAGTAAATGACTCTAATGTTGGTCTATGTTTGATCTGGTGAAAGTTTTATGAGTCTAAGTTTCTAGTTTCAAATTATTGTTAATACTGATTCACCCCCCCCTCTCAGTATTATTTAGATCCTCTAAGATTAGCAGAAACAACTCTGTGTTGCTATCAATTGGTGGGATACACAACATATCTATGATAGCATCCACACTTATCACTACTCTTAGCAAGTCCCCTTCAATTATTGGTAGATTTGGCTTAAAATTCACAACACACGCATCAATAAACTCTGGGCAATGAGGAACCATGGGGACCATGTATTTTGGAAGGCTAGAATTCCAAAGTCTGAAAGCAGATCCTCTTGAACTACTCTTCTTGCTCAACTTCCTTTGGCAGGTACCCTCTTAGAGGGTCTTTGGATGCTCGTGAAGTTCTAGAGCGTATACTTCCTCATACTTGTCTTCTACCACAACAGATCTTTTAGTCATGGTTTTGGCTTTCGGTCTTGTCTTTGGATGAAAAGGCTTTGGGGGCATGACATGAGACGCATAGGATATGCCCCCAAATATGTCCACATATGGTTTGGTTGTGGAAGAACTTGCAACATCTCTTTTCTCTCCTCTAGAAGCCATTTCGCTTCAAAATTATACCTCGGTGCGAAAAGAAATTGTATTTGCATGCACATTTACACCTTGTTAATCTTCCTCAAGAAGTTAAAAGCCTCGATTTTCACATTGAATGGTGCGACAACTATGCGCTCTGCCCGACACATATGCCACCTTGCACATTCATGCGGAATTAATCTGCATGACACTCGCACGATTGCCTACTCATTGATCTGAAAAGATACCACACCTTTTTCGCTGCCATTTAAAAGTTTGAACATCCTTCTTGGGAAGGGTAAACTCTCTTGGCTATACACATTTATGACATCTTGCCAAACATATGCTTGCGAGGGGTTACTTAGGACCTGCCATAATAAGGAAATATTACGGAGGAATGTGTGGCTAAATTTCGTCCACTGCACACTCTCCAAACCTTTGTACAACTGGATTATGATCCTTTTTAAAAAAAATTCACTTGCCATGAAATGAATTACCATCAAATATCAACTTGCACTACTAGATGAGTTGTTAATATTGCTTCTAGCACTTGATTTCTACATATATGCCTTGGAAAAATTATTACATTCACACTGAGCCTTTGTTTTTTAACTGCTAGGACTAGAAGCTATGGATACCCCAATTAGGTTAGTGAGCACTGGAACTCAGATTGTCTTTTTAGGAACTATTTATGACCATCGCCTGCAAAGGATAACTGGTCACAAAAACTAGGTTCTTATTGTAGCCATAAAATGGGTATTGGGTGAGGACTTCATGAGCTCTGACGATAGGTATCATGTAAAAATCGACATTTGTTCTTGCTTTGTTGTCTCACTAGTATATATCAGCTTGCCAAGGCATCTCATTACCCATGTCACTGAAGTGCTTTTCCCTACAAAGTATTTGGGCAGGTTAGAGGAGGTAATGGGAATTACAGTCCCTTATGTGGGCATCCCCACAACATGAGGCTTGAGGCTCTTTATTGACAACAACAAGGTGGTCCCATGGCTTCCCTTTGTTTTGAGCTTCAAGACCATGTCTTTGATGCAACACCGGGACTGGCAGGACCGGGTATGATGTGCTTCTAACTTCCTGTTGTGGCTGCACTTCTTTGTGGACTTGGATGGAGTAACCCAATACTTTGATTTCTATGATTATATCTTCCCAAGGATCTTGACCCCTGATGATCCTCCCATTCTCTAAGTGATCATGCTCTTCTCTGATTCGAACTCGGATTACATGGAAGAAGAAGATGATGATGATGAGGAAGACGAAGATGAAGAAGAAGAAGATTAGGCTCCTTCTATTTTCTATGACTTTTACTTCCTTTTTGCTTATAAGCTACAAGGCCTAAGAGTCGAATTTGTCATGAAATTATGTAAAGAAAACAACACATAATACAATATAATACTTTTTTCTTTCATTTTACCATGGCTTTTGTCAGAAATGTGATTGTTTACTTCTATCTTGCTTAAGATTTTCATTTTTCAAAATTTAAGAGGGTTTAAGAACTTCAAAACTACTAGACCTAGGACAAAAATGACCTCTGAGAAACGGAAAACACACTCTTTACAATATTTACACAATTAAAGCAAACACAACTTAATTGAAAGGTTTAAGATGGGTCCCATTAACTGGATTCCCGAGTATTTCACCTTGCATATCCTCTAGAGTGAAGGCATTGAATTCTTTGCATTCGAGGATATGAAAAGGTTTAGTAGCTTGTTCATTATATTTCAAAATGAGGTCACCACACTTAAAACCTGGGTCTGAGCTCTTTTTGTCAAACCATCTCTTAACAATTTGTTGCCTATTCTGGAAGGAATTGAAAGATTTCTCCCTCTTTTCTTGCAATTCTAGGATCTTTTCTAGTCTTACTTCCATGGGTTCATTATCTTCTAACTCTAGAGATTTCAAAAGCTACAGAGTAGGGATCTCTAATGAAATTAGGAGTTGGGCTTCTTTACCATAGACAATCTCATACGGGGAGTTCTTCAATATCTGTTTAGGGGTCACTCAATCTTCCCAGAGCACACTCCTTCAGTGTTTGTGCCATTCTTTTTTATGCTCGGCTCCTATCATTTTGATGAGTCAAAATAGGTTTTTGTTTGTTGATTCGACTAAGCCATTTCCTTGTGGATAATAGTTAGAAGATGTTTTTAGGTAAATTCCATGGTCGAGGGCAAATTGAGTAACCTGAGAACCTATGAAATCTCTGGTGTTATCTAAGATGATGGTTTTTGGTGGGAAAAACCTTTAAACCAATTCCTCTAAGAAACCTAAGATTTCACTCTCAGTTGTGTTTCTTAAGGGAATTGCCTCCGTCCATCTTGTGAAGTAGTCCGTTGCGGTGAGGATCCATTTGTGGTCGGCTGAAGATGTCGAGTTGATCATATGTATGAAGTCCAATCCCCATTGAGTGAATGGTTCATCTACCATCACAAGCCTAAGTGGCATGGCCATGTTTCTACATTTTCCAACATAGAATCGATACTCCTTACATTTGTGGACAAGAGCATGCACATCATTGAATAATGAAAGCCACTATTACCCTACACAGGTGATCTTAATAGTGGTTGTTTGGGCTAAGAAGTGACCTCTTACGGGGCCATTGTGGAAATCATGTAAAATTCTCTTGGCTTGCTGCTTATCCACACAATGGAGTAGCACTCCATCAATGTTTCTCTTGAATAATATTCCTCTGATCAACTGATAACCACTGTTTTGCAACCTATAAAACCTTCCTTTTTTAGGAGGATGGTTCGAAGGGAATGTTCTAGTTTGCATAGTCTTTCTTATTGGTAATCCAACACCTTTCATCTTAGTCTATATGCATCAACACTACTTTGTCTTGTGCCTCTCCCAGAGCCTCAAGCTTCTGAGCTATATATTCACAGAGACCTTTTCCTCAAATTACTTTGGTAGGTCAGACATCAATGTCATACTCTAGGATTTTGGTAATCCAATTTGCTCTCTTTTTTGTAATTTCTCCCTCCATTTTGTATTTGCAGATAGTTGAGTGAGCTACATATACCTTCCTCTTATTACAGGTGATTAAATGTCTGAACTTCTTTATACCTTTCACAATAGCGAATGCCTATTTGTCCATGAAGTTGTACTTGATCTCATAATCTTTCAAAGTCTTTGAATGGAAAGCGACTGGATGCTCCCTTGTACATTTTGCATCTTTCTGTGTTAGCACAACAACAATACTAAAGTTGCTAGCATAAACATACATTAGGAAGTCCTTGGACAAGTCAGGATTAACTAGGATAGGAATGGATGAGATGGCTTCTTTTATTTTTTTGAAAGCTTCATTAGCCTTCAGGGTCCATTTGAAGTGGTCTTTTTTCAGCATCAAGGTGATGGGTCTAACCATCCTAGCAAAATTGGATATAAAATGGTTGACAAAGTTGATTTTTTCCAAGAAAGACTAAACACCTTTCTTGTTCACAAGTAGGGGAAGTTCCTTGATGGACTTAATGCGATCCAGATCAATCGACACCCCTTCTTTGGACATTATGTGTCCTAATAACTTTCCCTAGGGAACTTCAAATATGCATTTCTTTGGGTCTAGGAAGACACCAAACTCTAGGCATTTCTGGAATACTAAATCTAAGTGATCAAAATGATCCTCTTTATTTTTTGAAAATACCATCAAGTCATCTAGGTAGATGAGGATGATCTTATTTATCAGTTCCTGGAAAGCTATGTCCATGGCTCTTTGAAAGGTGGCTCCTACATTAGACAATCTAAATGACATTTTTCAGATAGGCAAATGTTCCCCACTTTGTGGTGAATGTGGTTTTTTGTTGATCTTTTGGTTTAACAAGAACTTAATTATACCTAGAGAAACCATCCAGCTTAAAGAAACCATCAAGCATGAAGAACACTTTTGACCTAGCTACTATGTGAAAAAATTTCTCCATTGGTGGTAGAAGATAATGGTCTTTGAAGGACTCTCTATTCAAGTCTCAAAAATCCACGCAAAGGTGAATATCCACATTCTTTTTTCTGGACCAGTACCAGGTTAGAAACCCATGTACTATGCTTGATCGAATAGATAATTCGAGAGTCAATTAATTTCTGTAGTTCTTGAGACATCATGGATTCAATCTTCGGATTAACAGGATGATGCTTTTGCCGAACTGGCTTTGCTCCTTTAGTGAGCTCAATGGTGTGTTGTATTATATCAGGATTATAGCCCTTTAGCTCATTGTATGACCAAGCGATCACTCCCATGTATTCATCATAGAAATGGATTAGTCTATCCCTATCATGTTGAGGGACATTTTTTCCAACCTTGAGCTTTCGTCCATTTCCAACTTGAAGATTAGTGTAATCCCCTTTATCAGTTGCAAACTTTCTCTTATCATTCTAGGCATCATCAGAATCAAAAAAGATTTTTGAAGGTAATTAAGCCTCTGGGAAGCTTATTTGATTTTAGTTGTGAATCACATGGTCACCATATGCTTCAACAACTTTGGGCTGTAATTGCTCAACAAATTCACATGAGTGTTGTATGGACATGGCTATATGTTCATCATTTTCAAAAAAATTCCAATGTAAATCGTTATCTTGTATAACCAGTTTGACGATCACTCAAACCAAGTGCTTGTTCTCTAGTAATTCTCAAACAGGATCAATCTGAGATCCAATCATAGCCATGCAATCAACAAATTTGTTTTATTTTTGGGGAACTCTCTAGATGTTGAAAGATTCAAAACTCTCAGTTGGATCCCAAACTTGGTGATGGTAGGAACACATACGGACATGCTTTGCAACTGATATTCCTCGAACCTGATGGACCACTAGCTCTGAATCTCCCATGACTCTCAACTATTTGACGCCTAAACATTCCGCAAGGCTCAAACCATGAACTGAGCCTTCATACCCTGCTTCATTATTCGAATAGGCAAAATGGAAGTGGAAAAACCTTGGGATTTGTTCTCCTGAAGGAGAAGTTAGGCAAATGCCCACTCCAGACCCTGTTTTGCATCTTGCTCCATCGAAGTGCAAGGTCTAGAGCTTCGAGGTCAGGTCTTCTTTTTAATTTTCCCTACCCTGTGGGTCTTTTGATACTTTCCGATTCCTATGTTATGGTAATTCCCATAGCGGTCCGCATCTATAAATTCATTGAGAAAAACTTCTTAATCCTGAGTTTGGTCTCCGATTATCTCTTCATCTTCAAACAATTCCACACATCTCATTTTGTCTCCCGAAATGGATGTATGGGTTGCTTCAAAATTGATCATAGCTTCATCGGCTATAGGTTCTAAATGTAAAGGCTCAGACAATATTTTGAACTTATCCCCGTGCTTGGTTTTGAGGATAAGGTGAGATCAATCTAAAGAGAGATATCCTCCTATTTTTGCAGTGAAATCTCTGGACAAACAAAGGCCGAAAATAGGGGGAGTATTAATGATCGCTACTTCTTAGGAGACGGTGATACTCGAAAAAATGAACAAGGTGAGTGGGAGATTTTTTATTACACTCACAGTTCGGACTTTGTTACCATCAAGATACATGACCCCCTATTTACGGGCTTATATTCTAATTTCAAAACCTCTGTGACATGACCATAGTGCTAGCACCAAAATCAATCATAGAGTTGTGGAGTAGTTTGACTCCAACAATAAGAGTTAAAAAGAAAGGATTGGGTTTTGAATTTTCTTCTTTTATATTAACGAGAGCCTCTGATCTTTCATTGGTAAGCACTGCAGACATTCGAGACTGATTTCCCAACTCAGGTCCTTTATCTTTGCATGTGTTATATTTGTTGTTGAATTTTTCGAAGGCTTTTCTATTTCACCAAGCACCCCCCATAGGTGGTTTTTCTACTCTGGAATTGCTAGAATATCCCATAGGGACACATTTGCAAGAGACTTATTTAATTGTTCTAATAAATCAAGAATTGTAGGAACGAGAGCTTTTGGCTCCTTGGCCTTGTAAGGTATGAAATCCTTAGTTTTCTGAAAATTAGGAGCCACAACAAGATGCTCCTCAGACTTTTCTGCACTTCCTTTTGGTTGTTGTATCACAGGTTCTCCCGTAAACTGGCACTTTGAGCAGAGGTTATAGTCAGACTGCACTTGAGGCATCTTTGATGATGCTGTGAAAGCATCATTTGTAAGTAATGTTTCTTCTCCCTCCATTGATGAAAAAAGGGCGTGATCTGGGGCGATTTTAGCCTCTTGTTCCATAGACATGCTCTACATTTGAGCTGTAAGTGCAACATTATCTATCCCCAGGGAAGCATAAACCCCAGCATCAGGAAACATTCCTTGACTTCTTTGATCAGCCACCTTCTGCTGCAAGTTTCCCCTTGGGCAATTTTGTGGTGTATGGGTGTCGTTGCAAGGGAAACACCAAGAATTGGTATCACCCGCTAGATTGTTCTAGCTACCAACTAACTCCTTGTTTTGATTGAGAGGTATGGTTTGCAAAGGGGTCGACACAAGTACAATCTAGTTGTTCGGCTGACCTTGGGTAGCTCTCGCACATCCTTGGTATTGATTTTGCTGAAAAGGGGGCCTTCCTCCTTGGTAATTTTGAAAAGGGGGTCTAGCGGGTGATGATTGTTGCCTCTTAAGGTTGATTATTTCATTTGAAAATATCCTAAGAAAATTCTTCATATCTTTCACTTTGGTAGCTAGGGAGGAAGGAGCAGAAGTGCTTTCTTGCTAGGCATTCAGGTATATGTACATGGATTTTCAAGTAGATGTATTCGAGGATGATTGCTCGGGTGCTTGGCTTGTTAATTTAGGAAATATCGGCATGGGTGGTCTTGGAGGAATCTTTCCTACATCGATCAAGTTATTCTCTACTCAGACCACAAGCTCATATGCACCTAGAAGCATGTTGCCGCCTAAAGATTGGATCATAACAAATATATCAAAATCAAAAGATTTAGGTAGAACACGAAAGCCATATCTTTAGGAGGTCGAGTAGATGTAGGTATTCTTTGCCAGGTCTTTTGGAACCTAGAATCAAAGTCAGTCACAACCTCTTGAGGAGCTCACTTGATGGTTATTAGTTGCTGCAATAGGGAAGATCTATCTCCCTTTCTGGTGAAGCACTCGAAAAAATGGTCCCCCAACTTATCCTAGTCTCCTATAGAATTTGGTGTAAGAGATCTATACCAATCTTGAGATTTCCGTTTGAAGTAATCTGTGAGCAGTCTTAATGCCACATTTTGTTGTGTGACATTGTGTACAATGCATACATCAACTACGCCTTGCAAGTGTTCTCTAGGGGTTTTAGAATCTTCTCATGTAAAATTTAGCAAATTTTTTAATGCAAAGGTAGTAATAACGCCCCATTGGGAAGGATGGGCAGGTGATATAAGGGGGCTACTGCTATTCCAAGTAACAAAATTTATAGGAGGTTGGGCTACCATCGATATAGGGGTTTGGACTGGGATTTGTGTTCCTCCTCCCGCTACTGCTTGGACTACTACTAGAGGTGGTATCAATAAACTTGGGCTCACTACAATTTGGATCCTATTAACAGGTCTATGGCTCATACACCCTCTTTTAGAGATAAGAAAAATGTTCCAGCGAGAATGCTAGAAAAAGAACTATTGATCACTAAAAATACTTCTAGGAAAACAACCTTATGGGAAACTCAGTGATGGGGGAACTACACGTTTTCACTCAGTAACCTCCAAGATTTTAGAAGCCAACACTTCATTCATTGGGGGGAGAAAAGGGTAAGAAAGAAACATAAAAGTAAATCTATTCTAAAGTGATACGCTGAATTGGTCTTTATGTCAAACTAAAAAGCATAGAGAAATTCACATACATGTCATTATGAGGCCCATTCAATAATCTACATGTCATGAACACTAATCAAGATACATTCCAAGATTTCTAACATAAAGCAACATACACAGAGTATCTACTAGATAAAGAGTATGAAACATGATTTAATTAGTAGAGCTTTTAAGTATACATTGCTAAATTCATGCCAAAATTTGAAGATGCACATAAAACTATCAATGCATATCAAATAAAGTAATTCCAGAGGCCACAGACACAATTTGATTATCTTAATTCAGAAATACAACAATAGATTGAGACACAATTTGATTATCTTAATTCAGAAATGCAACAATAGATTTGAGGCTAAATTCCTGCCTAGAAAACTTGTCTATATCTTCGTAGTAAAATAAAATTTATGACCCCTCACAAATAAACATTGCACATCTTATAAGGTGGGGCTTAATAGCCCAACACCGGATAACAAGAAAAGCATCTTGAAAATGCACTGCTAAGGAAACCCTCATCATTTGCGAGAATAGCAAGGAGTGCAAAATAAAAATTGCTTTCACCATCTAGCACAACTGCCCCCAACCTCCTGGCTATTGGATCAAAAAATTGTTCATGACCATTTCTTCAATTGTTTGTGGTTTGAGAAAGATGCCCCACTTCCTGGTAGTCGAACGTAGGGAACCTTCCAGCCACCATTATGAAAGACGTGGTAGGAGGAGGAGAGACTCGGACCTCAGCAAAATTGTTATTCATAACCTCTTGGGGAGTTGCCATGCATCATAACAACTTTTAAAAATGTGGGTACAACATCGTGGGGGGAAAGAGGACCACCATCGTGTGTCAACAAATCATGGATCCTCGACGAAGAGAAAATGAGTCCCTTGAGGACGCATGTCATGCCAACACATGGCAGGCGCATGCGAGATGAGAACAAAAACTATGCAAGCAAAGAAAGGGGGTGTAGACTTAGACAAAATAAAAGATACCCCTTTAATGAGGGGCGTGGATAAATAAATCCACGAATATATTTGGGATTAGTGATATATCTCAATATGGTTTTGTAGATGGAACCTAAGATGACGAGTGTAACTATTAAGCGGTCCGATCCAAGAAACATGATGGAGGCCAATTTTTTTTTTTTTTTGTTAACTTCTATGAGAATTTCATTAAGAACATTAGTGACCCATGTGTGCATCCTTGATATATCACATATGAAACAAAAAGCTTTAAGTGAATGGATATTGTTGCCAAGAGTTTTGGGTTTTTAAAGAAGGTGATGGACTATCCCAAGATTGTGCTCCTATACTATTAAAAGGTGTTCCTTGTTAATTATGATGCTATAAAAATGATAATTTCCATATTGATGTAGGAGAGTAGACTAATTACATATTTCAACAAGAATTTGAATTGAGGTTAGACATTGATTGTGTTAATAAAACTAAGAATTTTAGACTACAATGAAAGTTTTATGAAAATATAGGCATTACTTTGTGCCAAAGAAATTTTTGTTGTACATAAAAGAACAAACACTATAGTTCATCAATAATTACAAAAGGATCAACAAGAGATGCATGATTTAGTAAAATGATATATAGGGTTGCTCTTTTGTATTTAAGTATCCATGGACAAACCCAAAAGATTCTAGACTCCTTAAGCAGGAGGCATACATGTTATTTTCTAAAATGATAGTTAACTTAGTGGGAATGGAGGTGATCAAGGATATGCATGTCATAGATCTAGATTTTATAGATGTTCAATGTGCATGCATGAAGTCTTGGGTGAGAGATAAGATATTGTGTGGATGATACTTCATAAAAGGAATAAATATTTAAGAGACAATAGTTTTACATACTACAAAGTTTGAGGGAGAACCTTATTAGAGATTTGCACAAAAGGTAGACTCAAAGGACACTAACATAGAAAGATATAAGCCATGTTGGAGGAAAGACGTTAGAAGCCAAGTTTGTGGAAGATTGTGCCCAAAATTTTGGAGAATTGCAAGAACTATCAAATAGTAAAGGGTATGGTGAAAAAAAAGGGTTGTATAAGCCATTGCATATACTAGATATATCATATGAGAAACTATCCATGATTTTTTATTTTTTTTGGATTATTACATACTTATAGGGGAAAATACTCAATATATATTTCCTAAAATATCATAGTTCATCCATTGTCATAAGTTGAAGACCAATGTAGGATAGCATATATTTTTTCTTTAAGGAGATAATTTAGTCACAACATTTTTGTATAACATTAGGTCAAGTCGTGACACTAAGTTTCTTAACTATTTCTAGTTAAACTTGTGTTATAAATTGGGCATGTATCTCTATTATATATCTATATCATGTGCAAATGGATGGATATATAGGGTTTCTCAATTAGAGGCTGGGTAATCCACTTAGAATTCTATCAGGAGGGAAGTCTATGTAGTGGGACTCTAAGTTAAAATATTAGTGTTTGTATACAACTTGGAAAATTGAGTAGTTGGGAAGACATTGTTTTTAGTGGTGTATGGGAAATTCCCATGAGGTAAATCAAGGAAAGAAGTAATTAACTAGAGGGATGTACAATAAGTTACATCCTTCAAGGAATCATTTGTGTCATATTATATAACAAATAAATATGACTCAAATGAGATTGATATATGAAAAGGGTTGTATATGTCACCAATGTTTATTTTATTGATATATATGCCTAGCATGTTCCTAAAGATCCTAAATATGTGTAGGTGGTGTAAATGCTTGATTGGAGAAAGGAGATACTAGAAAAGTAGTGAGAGGAAATAACACAAATATTGGATATCATATAGGAAAGAAGACCCTATTGAGTGAGTACAATGAATAAATTATTTGATGGAAGGGTAAAGGGAAAAATGAAGTCTCAAATTTTCAAAGATGAACTAAGTTAATTTGGGTGATTAAATAAGTTGTTTTCATGTAGTCCTAATTGAGAGCATATTTCTTGTAATATTTTACCATGAGTGTATAATGCAAGACCATCCTCGGTTTGTTGCAATCTTACATCACCCAAAACATGTACAACATGCATGTAGGATTAAGATAGCATGCAAATAAACTAACATAGTATAGGATATGCACAAAGTAAGCCTTGAGACAAAGTCACATCACCCAAAGCATGCACAACATGCACGTAGGATTAAGATAGCATGTAAAGAAACTACCATTCATTTGTTATCTATTGGCATGAGCCTACCCATCTCTTCCAAGTGTAAATTATCTTTGGTACAACTCATTTTAGTCTCACCATACAACTTATTTTATACAACTATGTAGTCTCACCATACAACTTATTTTATACATGTACTTCACAATGAGTAGCCAATATTAGATGTTAAAGAGTTAGAGTAACCCTTAAGATTACTTTTTGTTTTTAATGATAACTATTAGGTTTTTAGATGGCTTATCAATTTTGAAAGGTCAAAATAATGCATTTTGAATTTAGTAAGGAATGATTTTGTTTTGTGTTTCATTTTACCTTACTAGTTGTGCTACTTTCTTATCATGCGTTTATTTTTACAACCTACTCTTGACCGATATGGTAATGCAAGATGTATTCTATATATAATGAGAAGTTCTATCCATTTGAATGGTATGGGTGGTTGGTCGATGGTTTCTAAGTTGGTTAGTTAGTGTAATGTTAAGATCCCTTACTAGAGGATTAGACCAACATATTTTTGTTTTGATTAGAGTTTCAAACCAAATTGATTGTAAATGAGGAAAAGGCCATTGCGTATTTCTTTATAGATTAGTAGTAGAGCATGCTTGGGTTTAATATATTGGGGGTTCTTGCATTCTTTTCATTTCTATAGTTTTTGTTTATCACTTTCTTCTCTTGTCTATATAGTTTCTGCCTTGTTTATTTCCTTGTGTGCTATGTATACCCATTTTATAAATTTTTGTTTGATCAATAAACTATTTTTTTACCACTAAATACCCTATGATTACTACAATATGTTAACATCAAGCTAAGGGATTTAGGATGTAAGAGATGTGAAAGGTCTAGTGGATGGTAAAGTAACTAGATCAACCTCTAAAATATTTGGTAACATAACATTGAGGTAATCAAGTAATTAATTATTCTTTTTTCCTTTGAGACTTAGTTGAACTAACATTGAACATGTCAAAATATTCTTAACAATGAGTATTACTAGGATTATACTTAGAAAGAGTATCATCAATAATCTTTAAAGTGATTTTTCTAAGAAAGTCTAAGACACGTGCATTTAACATGAAAAATTATTACAGCTTTTCAAAGATGATAGAATGTTGTGGATCATTATGTGAAGTTGTTATATTCTAATTTTAAAAGTTCAAAATTGTAAATTATATAAGTCTTCCTTCTGTGTTTAATCAAGTAAACATGAAAATAATAATTAACGAGAATATTGGACGAAGACATTGGAATGAAAGAGTTTGAATTATATTTTTAGATGACTTTTGACCTGGAAAAAATAGCAATTTACAAAGCACACAAGTATGTTAGAAATACTTGATTGGTAAAAGTCATTGATGTCAAACTAGGTGATCTGGATATGTTGCAGAATAGGTATATATGATGCATAACAATGGATGATAGGTATGTATGTATGTATGTATGAAAGGTAGTTAGTAGTGGTTGTAAATATGTTACTGATATACTCTTTTGGTAGATTGTTGCTCCAGAATTGTGTAGTGTCAGCTCGTGGATATGTTTCTCATAGTGTCTAAGTTTTGGTGTTGGTTTTGGCAATCAGTTTCATGCTCTGAATGTATGTTATTTATTAAGAATGTAGTCTGGTGATATTTAGTGGACAATTTTAAAGATTGCAATGCTTCAAATTCTTATCTTGTTGCAAATGTGATAGCATATTTTTTATATGTTGGTTATAATTGCTCAAGATTGTTGTACTCAGGTTTTGGTGCTCTTTAAGTCGTGCTCGAGATGTTGTGCTCCAGAGATATATTTGGCTATGCAATGTTTGACAGTTCTATGAGCTTCAATTTTTCTCTGATTTTTATTTCTAATAATAATCATTTTGATGATTCGTTATTCATGTCTTTAACCATTCCTATGATGAGGTGGATCATGTTTTTTATCCTTCGAAAGCACTTTCTTGTGGAATTTTGAGGTTATGTTCATTTCGGGTTAGGTTGACCTTGAATGCTCTTATTATTGTTTTTGCTCTAGTGATTGTAGCATGTAATCTAACCATTGGATTATCTTTCAGGAAAGTGTTCTTGAGGCCGACTTGATGTATATTCTTATCGGTGTACACACACACATACATATTATGTTTGTACATGAGGGGAAAGAAAGAAAAATAAAACATGAGTGAAGTATAAGTGAAAAAGAAGGTGATGAGAGACAATATGAGAAATTTGAAAATTGTGGGTGAAGAAGAAGAACAAATTTAGTGCGACAATATTTTGAGTGTGATTGGAGTAGGCAGATTACGAGTGAGTTGCAGAGTTCCGTAATCGGATCTTCTGGAAGCAATTGATCTGTTGTTTGAGCTTAACAAGAACTAATCCCAAACATATGTAGATGCAATTTACTCAGTTCATTCTTATTTTTCTTGGTAGTGAGCTATTGTAATATGGGCAGTGAGCCCTCCGATAGTGAGCCTTTTAGTAATCCCATATAACTAGTTATGTTTTCTTGATAGTTAACCCTCTTTGTGGTTTATCCCATTTGGGTTTAATGCAACCATAACCGGTAAAAACCCTCAAAAGAGTCAATCAGATTATGCAGCAAAAGAGACACAATGAAAACAACAAGAAAACATAACAAAATCACATAAACAGATCATATTACAGCCTTAGAACTTCCGACAATCTTCATATTATTATCAAAGAACATCCAGTAGCTTACCAGTTACATGTAGGCTTCAATGCAAGTAGAGTCTGACCAAGACTCAAAGAATCAACCGAATCACAATATGCGAATCTCAATCCTTATTCTGAGATCTACTTCCTATGCCCCTACAAATGAATACATGATAACATATTTATACCCACCGAAACACTTCTGGGTCATCCTCATAAGATTACATTCACCAATATAGGAAAATGAAATGTGTAATTAGGTCATCCCTAAGAATTAAGAAATCTTTTTAGAAAACAACAACCAAGTGATGCGGCTCAATAGGATGGTTGACCACACACCAAAGAACATCAGACAAGACCCAAGATGGATCCACATGCCAAGAATCGCATTGGTAATGAAGGAAAACCAACCGGTAAGCACAAGAACTGTCCCAAAACCCAGAAACAGTCAATTGGAAGTAGTAACTGATCGGAAAAGAAACCAAATGAACTGAAAATCCAGAATCAAGCACATGAAACTGTCTGGAAACCAAGGAAATCCAAGAAATTGACCTAGATGCTAAAGGAACAGGGGAAGCTCAAGGTCCCAGAACCCGCACCAGAGGCAAGAGGAAGGAAAAGAAAATGAATAAGGATCTGAAAGAGCTGAAAGCAGTTGGGGCGACCTATGATGAGTTGGTGATAAAGGCAGAGGATCTACTAAAGAAAATTGCTATGTAGTGTCTCCTCGGTTTCTTTGTTGTGTTTTGTTGTTTTGCTGTTCTTTCTGTTCGCTGGTCTTTTGGCCAGTTGTTATGTATGCAAAATTTTTTTCCTTTTGTTTCTCTCTTCCTTTCTATGATGTAATGGTTTCGGGTCCTTAAAACCTGCTTTTTAATCAATCAGAACTATCTGGAAACCAAAAATAAGATCTTCCATGAAGAACAAGCAACTACCAGTAAGAGTAGAAAACTGCATAAAGAACTAAACAAGAACAAAATAGAAAGGAAATATTTTTGGTTGATTCAAGATTGCTCATCGATCGGGGATGCTCCTACATCAGACAACCCAGGTAGAAAAAGATGTTCCTTGAGAGGAAACTCATGAACATCTAAAAGGATTCAGAATGAAGATCCCATGCTCATTTCTGATCCAAACATCTTCTTTATCTACCAACCTTTGTTTTAGCTCCTATGGTGCCTCAACTGGCTTCTCTAACCTCTAACCCTCTTTGTTTCCCTTTCTTTGCTTCAGATCTGCATAGTGTCTCTGTTTCTGCAACTTTGATTTGGTTCTACCACAAGATTTTATTTGGTTTGTCACCATCAACTCTCTATCAACCGGTTCTATTTGTCCATCAGGCTCAACTGTCAAATCCTTCTGCAAGCTCCTATCACCCTCCAGTATAGCCTTTGGAACTCATTTTACCAGATCTATCTTCAAACCCTCTAGTATAACCTCTACCACTGGTTTTATCAAACCTTCCGGTATAACCTCTGCCACTAGTTTCTCAGTGTTGCAATTTCTCTCGGGACTTAGATTATTTACCTTCTCTTTCTCCTTCAAAGAAATCAATGTGAACTTTTGTCCATCATTTTCAATAGTAACTAGGTTTCTTCTACAGTCATAAATAGCTCTTCTATCATACTGCCAAGGTTTTCCCAACAAGACATGACAAACACTCATAGACACAACATCACATAAAACTTCATCTCTAAAAGGCCCAATATTGAAACTCACCAAAGATTGCTCCTTTATCTCTATCATTTGATCATCTTGTAGCCAACTTACCTCATAAGGACAAGGATGTTTAAGCCTCTTCAAACCAAGCTTCACAACCATCTCTTCATATATTAAATTATCAGTATTTCCACTATCTACAATGACCTTGCAACACTTATCACCTAATTTGCATACAGTCCCGAAAAGACTCTTCCTCTAAGTAGATCCGGTATCCTTTCTTTTGAACATAAGGGATTCTCCTTTCTTTGGTGCATAGTCAGATCTGGTACCATCCGATTCTTCACTTGCCATACAACTTCTTTCCATTCCTTGCTTAAATTCATAGGATCTATGTTCGGTTTCTCCACACCTGAAACATTTGCCAGGAAATTCTTTACCAGTACTGCTACTACCTTTCCTCAGTGTCTTCTCTTCCGGTTCTCTACTCCATACAACTTATTTTATACAACTATGTAGTCTCACCATACAACTTATTTTATACATGTACTTCACCATGAGTAGCCAATATCAAATGTTAAAGAGTTAGAGTTACCCTGAAGATTACTTTTTGTTTTTAATGATAACTATTAGGTTTTTAGATGGCTTATCAATTTTGGAAGGTCAAAATAATGCATTTTGAATTTATTGAGGAATGATTTTGTTTTGTGTTTCATTTTACGTTACTAGTTGTGCTACTTTCTTATCATGCATTTATTTTACAGCCTACTCTTAACTGATAGGGTAATGTAAGATGTATTCTCTATATAATGAGAAGTTCTATCCATTTGAATGGTATGGGTGGTTGGTCAATGGTTTCTAAGTTGGTTAGTTAGTGTAATGGCAAGATCCCTTACTGGAGGATTGGACCAACATATTTTTGTTTTGATTAGAGTTTCAAACCAAATTGATTGTAAATGAGGAAAAGGCCATTGCATATTTCTTTAGAGATTAGTAGTAGAGCATGCTTGGGTTTAATATATTGGGGGTTCTTGCATTCTTTTCATTTCTATAGTTTTTGTTTATCACTTTCTTCTCTTGTCTATATAGTTTCTGCCTTGTTTATTTCCTTGTGTGCTATGTATACCTATTATATAAATTTTTGTTTGATCAATAAACTATTTTTTTACCACTAAATACCCTATGATTACTACAATATGTTAACATCAAGATATGGGATTTAGGATGTAAGAGATGTGAAAGGTCTAGTGGATGGTAAAGTAATTAGATCAACCTCTAAAATATTTGGTAACATAACATTGAGGTAATCAAGTAATTAATTATTCTCTTTTCCTTTGAGACTTAGTTGAACTAACATTGAACACTTCAAAATATTCTTAACGATGAGTAACACTAGGATTAGACTTAGAAAGAGTATCATCAATACTCTTTGAAGTGATTTTTCTAAGTCTAAGACATGTGCATTTAACATGAAAAATTATTAGAGTTTTTCAAAGATGATAGAATGTTATGGATCATTATGTGAAGTTGTAATATCCTTCTTTAAGAGTTCTAAATTGTCAATTATATAAGTCTTCCTTTTGTGTTTAATCAAATAAACATGAAAATAATAATTAGAGAGAATATTGGATGAAGACATTGGAATGAAAGAGTTTGAAATATATTTTTAGATGACTTTTGACCTCGAAAAAAATAGCAATTCACAAAGCACACAAGTATGTTAGAAATACTTGATTGGTAAAAGCCATTGATGTCAAGCTAGGTGATCTGGATATGTTGCAAAATAGGTTTATATGATGCATAACAATGGATGATAGGTATGTATGTATGTATGAAAGGCAGTTAGTAGTGGTTGTAAGTATATTACTGATATACTCTTTTGGTAGATTGTTGTTCCAGAATTGTGTAGTGTCAGCTTGTGGATATGATTCTCATAGTGTCAGAGTTTTGGTGTTGGTTTTGGCAATCAATTTCATGCTCCGAATGTATGTGATTTATTAATAATCTAATCTAGTGACATTTAATGGACAATTTTAAAGATTGCAATGCTTCGCATTCTTGTCTTGTTGCAAATGTGATAGCAGATTTTTTATATGTTGGTTATAATTGCTCAAGATTGTTGCACTCAAGTTTTGGTGCTCTATAAGTCGTGCTCAAGATGTTTTTCTCCAGAGATATATTTGGCTATGCAATGTTTGATGGTTCTATGAGCTTTGATTTTTCTCTTTTTTTTTTAAATTCTAATGATAATCCTTTTGATGATTCATTATTCATGTCTTTAACCATTCCTATGATGAGGTGGGTCATGTTTTTTATGCTTCGAAAGAACGTTCTTGTGGAATTTTGAGGTTATGTTCATTTCGGGTCAGGGTGACCTTGAATGCTCTTATTATTGTTTTTTCTCTAGTGATTGTAGCATGTGATCTAACCATTGGATTATCTTTCAGGAAAGTGTTCTCAAGGTTGACTTGATGTATATTCTTATCGGTGTATACACACACACATACATATTATGTTTGTACATGAGGGGAAAGAAAGAAAAAGAAAACATGAGTGAAGTATATGTGAAAAAGAAGGTGATGAGAGATAATATGACAAATTTGAAAATTGTGGGTGAAGAAGGAGAGCAAATTTAGTGTGACAGTATTTTGAGTGTGATTGGAGTAGGTAGATAGCGAGTGAGTTGCAAAGTTTTGTAACTGGATCTTCTGGAAGCAATTGATCTATTGTTTGAGCTTAACAAAAACTAATACCAAGCATATGTAGATGCAATTTACTGAGTTCATTCTTATTTTTCTTGGCAGTGAGCCTTCTGGTAGTGAGCCATTGTAATATGGGCAATGAGCCCTTCGATAGTGAGCCTTTTAGTAATCCCATATAACTAGTTATGTTTTCTTGAGAGTTAACCCTCTCTGTGGTTTTTCTCATTTAGGTTTAATGCAGCCATAATTGGTAAAAATCCTCAAAAAAGTCAACCAGATTGTGTAGCAAAAGAGACACAATGAAAGCAGCAAGAAAACATAATAAAATCACATAAATAGATCATATTACAGCCTTAGAACTTTTGACAATCATCCGACAATCTTCATATTATTATCAAAGAACATCTAATAGTTTACAAGTTACATGTAAGCTTCAAGACAAATACAGTTTGACCAAGACTCAAAGAATCAACCGGATCACAACATGTGAATCTCAATCCTTATTCTGAGTTCTACTTCCTATGCCCCTACAAATGAATACATGATAACATATTTATACCCACCGGAGGCCTCATAAGATTACATTCGCCAATGTAGGAAAATGAAACGTGTAATTAGGTCGGCCCTAAGAATTGAGAAATCTTTTTGGAAAACAACAACCAAGTGATACGGTTCAGTAGGAAGGTTGACCACATGCCAAAGAACATCATACAAGACCCAAGATGGATCCACACGCCAAGAATCATGCTGGTAATGAAGGAAAACCAACCAGTAAGCACAAGAGCTATCCTAGAACCCAAAAACAGTCAATCGGAAGCAGTAACTAACCAGAAATGAACCCAAATGAACTGAAAATCTGGAATCAAGCACATGAAACTGTCTCGAAACCAAAAATAAGATCTGCCACAAAGAACAAGCAACTAGTAGTACATGCCGGTAAGAGTAGAAAACTACACAAAGAACTAAACAAGAACAAAACTGAAAGGAAATATTTTTGGTTGATGCAAGATTGCTCATCGACCGGGGATGCTCCTGCACCAGACAACCCAGGTAGAAAAAGATGTTCCTTGAGAGGCAACTCATGAACATCTAAAAGTATTTAGAATGAAGATCTCATGCTCGTTTATGATCCAAACATCTTCTTTAGCTGCCAACCTCTGTTTTAGCTCCTCTGGTGCCTCAACTGGCTTCTCTAACCTTTGACCCTCTTTGTTTCCCTTTCTTTGCTTCAGATTTGCATAGTGTCTCTGTGTCTGCAACTTTGATTTGGTTCTACCACAAGACTTCATCTAGTTTGTAACCATCAACTCTCTATCAACCAGTTCTATCTGTCCATCAGGCTCAACTGTCAGATCCTTCTGCAATCTCTTGTCACCCTCCGGTATAACCTCTGTAACTGGTTGTATCAGATCTTTCTTCAAACCCTCCGATATAGCCTCTACCATTAGTTTTATCAAACCTTCCGGTATAACCTCTGCCACCGGTTTCTTAGTATTGCAATTTCTCTCAGGACTCAGATTCTTCACCTCCTCTTTCTCCTTCAAAGAAATCAATGTGAACTTTTGTCCATCCTTTTCAATAGTAACTAGGTTTCTTCTATAGTCATAAATAGCTCTTCTATCATACTACCAAGGTTTTCCCAACAAGACATGACAAACACTCATAGATACAACATCATATAAAACTTCATCTCTGAAAGACCAAATATTGAAACTCACCAAACATTGCTCCTTTATCTCTATCTTCTGATCATCTTGTAATCAACTTAACTCATAAGGACAAGGATGCTTAAGCCTCTTCAAACCAAACTACACAACTATCCCCTCAGATATTAAATTATTAGTATTTCCACTATCTACAATGACCTTGCAACACTTACCACTTGATTTGCATACAGTCCGGAAAAGACTCTTCCTTTGAGTAGATCCGGTATCCTTTCTTTTGAACATAAGGGATTCTCTTTGCTCTGGTGCATAGTCAGATCCAATACCATCCGGTTCTTCACTTGCTACACAACTTCTTGCCATTCCTTTCTTAAATTCATAGGATCTATGTATGGTTTCTCCACACTTTAAACATTTGCCAGGAAATTATTTACCGGTACTGCTACTACCTTTCCTTGGTGTCTTTTGTTCTGGTTCTCTACTCCACTTAAGTTTTGACTCCTCTTCAATCGGTTTCTTCATACTATCACTCATTTTGAATCTCTCCTTTCCCTTATTCAGTTGTTTTCTCCTCACCTTCTCCTCAGCCTTCAAAGCATACTGGCAAGCTTCTTCAACTGTGGAAACCTTCAACATACGCATCTCATCTTGAATGTTAAAAGCAAGTACATTGATGTACCTTGCCACCTTTTCTTTGTCCATTTCTCTATGCCCAGATCTAATCACCACCTTGTAGAATTCCTTAGTATATTCCTTCACAGTCATGTTTCTCTATTTCAGGTTTTGCAACTTCTTGAATAGTTCCAATTCATAGTCTCCCGGTATGAACTTGGCCTTCAATCTTGCAACCATCTATCTCCACCAGGTGATCTTCAACTCACCATTCTCCACTTTGTCTTTCTGTAATTCTTTCCACCACAAGGCAGCATGCCCTTTCAACTTGGTCTATGCCAACTGGACTCTTTGTGGGTCCTTGATATCCTCAAACTCAAAGTAGTCCTCCAACTCTCTAATCCAATCAATTAGATCCTCCGGGTTCAACATTCCAGAAAAGTTGGAAACCTCAACTTTATGAATTTTACTTGCTTGCACCGCTGCTCTTAGGAATCTTTCCTCTCTTTCATCTTTCGTTCCTTCAACTTCCTCAAGCTCTTCACTAACTTCCTCATATTCATCCTTAGAATTAGGGTTTCTCCACAAACCAATCAAAGCGTTTCGAATTTCATTCCTTAATTCATTCTTGAAGTCTTCCATTATCTACTCTACCCTCCAGGGGTTTGTTCTCCTCGAAGACATCTCTCCTTCCACTCTGGTGAACTACTTCAACTCGATGATCTGACTACCGGTTTCAATTGCCTCCCCTCGATGATCTATTGAACACACGTGCAACCTGCCTCCAATCAGCGATCCGTCCACCCCAAGGAACGCCTCAATGTTTGCAAACAATTTTTCCACCAGCCAGTCCATAACCAAATCTGATACCACTTAATGCAGCCATAACCGGTAAAAACCCTCAAAAGAGTCAACCGGCTTATGCAGCAAGAGAGACACAACGAAACCAGCAAGAAAACATAACAAATTCACATAAACATATCATATTACTACCTTAAAACTTCTGACAATCTTCATATTATCATCAAAGAATATCTGGTAGTTTACTAGTTACATGCAGGCTTCAAGCTAGATACAGTCCGACCAGGACTCAAAGAATCAATTGGATCACAAAATGTGAATCTCAATCCTTATTTTGAGTTCTGCTTCCTCTGCCCCTACAAATGAATACATGATAACATATTTATACCCACCGGAACACTTCCGAGTCGGCCTCATAAGATTACATTCACCAATGTAGGAAAATGAAACATGTAATTAGGTCGGCCCTAAGAATTAAGAAATATTTCTGAAAAACAACAACCAAGTGATGCGGTTTAGTAGGAAGGTTGGCCACATGCCAAAGAATATCGGACAAGACCCAAGATGGATCCACATGCCAAGAATCGTGTCGGTAATGAAGGAAAACCAACTGGTAAGTACATGAACTATCCCAGAACCCATAAATAGTCATCCAGAAGCGGTAACTAACCGAAAAAGAACCCAAATGAACTGAACATATGGAATCAAGCACATGAAACTATCTTGAAACCAAAAATAAGATATTCCACGAAGAACAAGCAATTACCGGTACATACCGGTAGGACTAGAAAACTGCACAAAGAACTAAACAAGAAGCAAACTGAAAGGAAATATTTTTGGTTCATGCAAGATTGCTCATCGCCCGGGGATGCTCCTGCATCAGGGTTTTCCACATATAAAAATTTGATGTCTCTCTTATGGTTGTGTATGTTTTGGATTTCATTTCAGTTGCTTATATCATTTCATGCTAAGGTTAATTGAGATCAAATTAAGTTTCAGATTTTCAGTGTGTTATTTTTGGGGAATGCTAATTCACTCCTCTCTCAATAATTCGATCTGTTCAATAATTGGTATTAGAGCTTGGTTCCTTGTTGCTAGCTTAACCACTTGAGGGGGATCTTGATTTGAACAGATGGCTCCTTTAGAGATCAGATCTGAAAGTTCAAAGCAAGGCATCAAGAAGCTAACAAGGATTTAAAACAAGCAAGTGAAACTACTGTAGCAACATATTGAAGAAAGCAAAAGGGTGGAAGAATGTCTGAAGGATATAATTAATCAGAAGTGAGAATCATGTGGGAAGCTGGAACAAGAACTATTAATGCTAAAATTAGAAGCAAAAGTCAGTGAAAGTAGTGCATTATTGGATAAACTATTGGCCATGCAAAAATCTCATAAGGGCAAGGAAGGATTAGGCTTTTTCGGAGAATGCTCAAATCAGAATGACAAAGGCAAAGGTAAGGAGAAGGTGGAAGCTAGAAAGAAACTTAAAGATTCAACCAAGGTCTAGAATCCAGGATGTGTTGCAAGAAGACCTTTGGTTCGACAACCTAATGCTCAAAGGTATCCATCATTCAATGGTTATTATTTTCAGTGCAATTATTTTGGACATAAAGTTGTAGATTGTAGACATAAAGTAAATCAGAATACTGAATGCTTTATTTGTAAAAGTTTTGGATATAAGGCCAATAACTGTAGTAATCAAGTCATGAATAGAATCTATAGACATAAGCTATAGACCATGTGAATAGAGTAAATGGATCACATGTGAATAAGCCCTTTCAAGGTTATTGTCACATATGCTATAAATTTGGTCACAAAACTAATCAATGTAGATCTAGAACAAATTCATTGAATTCAAGATAGAGGAGTATGAAGTGCTAAAATTGCAACAAGTATAGAAAATTTTCTAATAAATGCAGGTATGTGAATACTCCAGTAAAATCAAATAAACTTGAAAAAGAAGAATGCTATGGTACAGAGAAAGAAAGAAGCTGCTAAGTTTATTGCACCTAAGTCTATTGTGGGTGCTTCTTCCTCTAGAAATTGATTCGATAGCTTTGGATTAGGGGGAGTTTCAAAGAAAGATCTATCTATACCCCCTCTTGTGAAGGAAATGCATGTGGTGGCTTGTGCATGTCGGTGTTGTTCATGTTGGTGCTATTGGTAGATTGCATATGTAGAAGTACAAAATTCAATAGACATCACTATGACAAGAACTTTTTTGGTGGCAGAACCTCGGGTAAAGTGAACAAGTTAAATATCTAATTTTCAAGATCATTTTTGCATTGTGTTGAAGAGTTGTTGAAGAACAGAAAAAAATTTAGAGTAGAGTAAGTGTGAAAGGTATTTTTCAAATCCTTTCTCTATGGATCCTAAGATGTTTGTTGTGGGAGAATCTAGTAGTAAAAATGTTCGGAAGATTAGGAATTTAGAATTTTTTTTGTCAGATGTAGAATTGCACAAATTCAAGGAATTAGGGCACTAAGGCTTGGATATTTGGAACGTGTTTTCATGGTTTGAAGAAGAGGATTCAATCAATTTTTCTTAAATCATACTGAGGGTGGTCATATGATGCTGGACAAACCCTACCCAATGCAGCGTCGTAAAATTGCGACACTTGCAATTTCGACTGCATTTGGGTCTTCACGATGGTGGCACAACGTTGAACCTGAATGGAGACCCCGAAACCAGTTTATGACATCAAAAAACTGCATCTTTCTGCACCTTGGCCTGATCCTCCTTGCACCCTACTATCCCGGGAGGTGGGACCATGACGCCTAGTGCCCTGGTCCTTCAGGACCATGACGCCTAGCGCCCTGGTCCCTCAGGACCATGGCGCCCAGCGCCCTGGTCCCTCAGGACCATGGCGCCCAGCGCCCTGGTCCCTCAGGACCATGGCGCCCAGGGCCCTGGTCCCTCAAGACCATGGCGCCCTGGTCCCTGGCCCTATTTTGGGCCCAGTCTCTTGTTGGGCATCGGGTCTTAAAGTTTGGAATTTGGAAAATAATGCTCCTAGGTCGGCCTAAGGTCGAAAAAGTCAGTCTCCTAACCCTAATTGACAAGTATATAAACTACATTTCCCCTCCCAGAAAAGAGGAGGAAAAAAACATATATGTGCAAGAGGCGGAAGCAATAGGCAAACATTCAAACATTCAAGCATTCAAGCATTCCTTCAAGCAATTGAGCATTCTAGGTCTCCATTCAAGGCTAGGTGTTGCATTCAAGACAAGGATTCAACCATTGAAGAGGAGATCACCTACAACATACAACATACAACATCATTACACCTTCGCATGTAAGAATACAAACATTCTTACAACAAGGTATCAGTACTTGATTACATTACAAACATTTACATTTATAGCATTCTCATTTCTTGGTTAATTCCAAAACCGGGGTTTGACCTGAAGGCAAACCCCTAATCCCTAACCCCCCAATCGTCCTCTCTTTTCTGTGTGTAGGTTGCAGGTACGCGGCTGTAATTGAAGATCTGGAATCCTTGTGTAGAGACGAACAGATCCCCCTTCGTTTCGTGGATTTTTCGGAGGACCGTGTGCACTCTGGGCGCCATCGTCCTGTCAACTTTCGCTCAAACTTGCAGGACAGCATCGTCTCGACATTTTACTGCTAATTTTAGGTCCGTAGCTTCATCCCGTGTCTCTATCTCCGTCTACAAGCGAATCTTTCCTACTTTTACATACACTCCTAGTTCAATCCTTCCATCTACATTCTTTACAAAAGAGGGTATCCTTGTTGTCTCAACCCTTGAAACTCATTTAGAATTCAATCTTGCATTGTGTGGGATTGGATCTTGTGAGTTTCAACCCCTCTTTTGAATGTAAAGTCTCTCCTAAGTGAAAACTGTCAATCCTAGTGACCAACTTTCTCTCTCCTTGGAGTGGGGGAACACCTAGGGTTCGATTTTCCACTTTACATTTTGGTGAACCCGACGTGAACATCCTAATTCTGATTGTTCATGGTTAGATCTAAAAAAATTTTGCTTCCTTAATTACATTTCCATGTTTGATCTTTTGCAAATTTTAGAGGTTAATTGCATAAAAACCCTAAATTTTCTTTTTAGTAATTGAGCTTGTGAAATGTCTAATTGTTGTTTCAGATCTACCCTTCTATTGCAAATTGTCAATTCATATTTGTGCTTTAATTCTAAAAATTAAGTGGTTAAGTGTCAAAACCCTAATTTTTAACCCTCTTGATTCAACCTTTGACCGATGATTTCACTGATCAAAACACCTCCAAATCGACTGTAACTTTGGATTCCGCAACAAAGTCATAATATCTCTCATCCCTGAAAATTTTGAAAAAAGTTGTGAGGACCGTGTGCACCCTGAGCGCCATTGTCCTCGACATTTTTTTCAAAATTTCAGGAGCTAGATCTTACTGTATTTTTCTGCTAGAATCCAGAATCTTGGCTGATTTCATCAATTCTAACACTTTCAAAATTAAAGTCAAAGTTGGTCTAGTGATTGCTTGGATTAAGGCTTCTAATCATTCAAAAATTTTTGAAATTGAAATTTTGTGTTAAAATTGTGTTTCTTACTGTCCTAAATCTGAAAAGTGTGTTGGCATTCATTCAAAGTTTCGGTGCTTTATTCAAATTTTTGCAATTTGTGACTTTTGAAATTAAGTGTTTAATTGCAACAACTTTGATTTCCGCTTTCAAAATTGAATTTTGCATGAAATTGAGTCAACTTTTAAATTTCAAAGCTTGCATTGCTTTTAGTATTCCCTCTAAAATCATAAAATTCAAAATTTCAGTTTCCCTCTCTTTTTCAAAATTCAAATTTTGCATTTTTCAACAATCTTGGTAGGATTCAATTTTCAGATTGCAACTTTAATTTGGCCTATCTACAAATCGTAAAATCACTCAATTTTTTCAGATTAGCTTTAAAATCATCATAACCTTCATCCCTAAAAATTTCAAAAAAAAGTTGCAAGGACCGTGTGCACTCCGTTCACCACGGTCCCCGACATTTTTTTTGAAATTTCGGGAGATTGTCATGATTGCATTTAACAGCTTAAATCTAGGGGATTGGCTGATTTTATTGAAATTTGCTACCTCTAAATTCGAAAATAAATTCAAATTTCAAGATTTCAATTTTCAAGATAACAATTAAAATTGAGAGCTACCCCCCTTGGCCCTAATTTTTCAATTGTGCCTACCTTTCTTGGAAGTTGTGTTTCCCTCTTCTTTCACAAAGTTCAAATTGGATAATCATTATCCCATTGTTCAATTTTTCCAACTTTATTTTCAAAATTCAAAATCTTCTATCTTTCTCTAGTGCATGAGTTTTACAGCAATAAGCCCTACTTACACTATTCCCGTTAGACGAAGCCTTAGAATTAAGTCTTTCCAAGGTTTAATTACCGAGGAGATGGAACCTAATTTGAATGGCCTTTTAAACGAGGGCATTGGTAATTCCTCTAATCTTCTTAATGATGAAGAAGCTCTCCATGAGGTTTCTGTAGAACAACTTTCAAAATTGGATAACCAATTTGATGATTTTCAGCAATGGATGTCTCAAGAATACCCCGATAGTCAAGCTCTTTCATTAATTGAGGGTCTAAAATGTATGGTTCAAAGTGATAAGAATGGAATTGATATTTTGCGTAGTATTGCACACATCATGGATTCGAATGTGATGCCTATGAAGATTTGTGCCGAAACTTTAGGTTATACACAACCTCTTACTCAAGTCAATCATTCTATCCCTTTGACAACTTCTATTGCTAGTATACCTACTTTTACATCAAACATAATGACTACTTCAATACAAAACATTCCACATATGATCACCAGTCATGGGGAAAATCCTTCCTCTTCAATCAACCCTCTTCCTTCATTCAATCCAACTTCTTCATTCATTCCTTCAATGAGTGTCCCTATTACATCTCCACAAATGAACATGACGCAAGGGGGCAATTCATTCAACCACTCCATTCCTCCTTGTAGTGCTCCTTTTTTCCAATCATCTCCTATGGCTAACTATCATAGTGTCCCGCCACCTTACTCTCAATCAATACCTTCTTTCGATAACATAATACCTCCATCACAATCTAACATGTCTAATATGAACTCTTCAACTGAAGCGACCATTAACAATCTTGCACAAACTGTCTCTTCTTTAGAGCAACAAATTGCCTGTATGAATCAATCTAAGTTTAGTGTGCCCACATTTGATGTTGCGAGCCCACTTTCTCTTGACATTGTTCGAGCTATCCCCCCTAAGCATGTTGAAATCCCACAGTTGGAGCTTTATAACGGTAAAGGTGATCCTCTAACACATGTTAAGACCTTTCAAACAATATGTACCAATTTTGCTCATGACCAAAGGTTGCTTGCAAAACTGTTTACTAGAACATTAAGAGATAAGGCTCTACAATGGTATTGCTCGTTGCCTTCCTATTCTATTACTTCTTTCCAACAACTGGCAAATGCTTTTATTCAACAATTTCAAAACATTATAAGTCCTAAAGTTACTTTGATTGATTTAATGCATTGTAAACAAGGTGTTAAAGAAAAAGTGACTGATTTCATTGGTAGATATAAGCATTTGTGTGCTCAAATTTATTTTCCAGTACCTGACAATGATATTCAAAGAATCTTTATTTCTAATTTACAAAAAGATATTACAGAAAAACTTCTATTTTTTGAGTTTACTTCTTTCCAACAGTTGTGTGCAACTCTTCACAATTATCAACTGACTGTGGGTCAAATGGAACAAGCAAATCCTATGGCTCCGAGTGATAAGGGTGATAGTAGTCAACAACCATTTGGGAAGTTTAAACTGAATAGAGGGTTCGTTAAGTTCAATTAAAACATCACCAACAACAATGTGAATGCAGCATCAGGTGTGCCTCCTATTTCTAAGTTTTTCAAGAAAGAAAGAGAGTTTACTCCTTTGAATGAATCATTGCATAGTATTATGAATAAGTTATTGGAACAAAATGTGCTTACTCTCCCTCCTATAAAGCAAATAGATCCTGCAAAGATTAATTCACCCTATTTTGGTAACAAATCTTTTTGTCAATTTCATCGTCAACCTGGGCATGATACTGAAAAATGTTTTGCTTTAAAGGGTAAAATTCAAGATTTGATTGATAATAATACTATCTCTGTTTCAGGTGTGAATGATAAAGGCAACACATCTGTAGCTCTTCCTAACCAAAATCCATTACCTTCTCATGCCTCTAATGTGATTGAGACTAATGATTCCTCTTTCTCACCTGATGGTCTTGTGTCTATGACTCCGAATGTGATTAACTTTGTAGAGCAGCAGAAAATCCCTAAAGAACCTTCCATCACATTTGATTCCAGTGAAACTATCAGGGCACCTGATGGTCCTTTATATATAGTTGCAAAAGTCAAGAATACACCTTGCCGTCGAGTGCTTATTGATCCTTCTTGCATGGTTAATGTTATTACTGAAGAATTTCTTTTTACTTTGCAATTGAATCAAGTGATCTATGACAAAACAAATGTGGTTGTGAAATTATTTGATGCATTTTCTTCTCCTGCAATTGGTTCTATTACATTACCTATTAAGGTCCATAACAAATCCCTTGATGTGAGCTTTGCTATTATTCCATCATCCGAACAATTTCGTGTGAAGCTAGGCTATTCTTGGCTATCTTCCATGAAAGCTATTGCTTCTCCTATTCACAAGTGTTTGAAATTTCCCTATAATGGTGAAGTTGTTACTGTCAATCATAGTCTCTTTAAACCAGCTGAAAGAACTTCTAGCGTTCCTATTGATTATTTTTGGCCTAAACAATTCCAATCTCTTCCACCGCGAAGTGATCATCTTTTCAAATCTTATCAAAAGTGGAAAAAAGATATGATCCTATCTCTAAGTGAACCTCGAACACCCAAACTAGATATTCCTATCATTCTTGAGAAGGAAGTTCTTCCTTTGAAAGATAAAACTAATTTATTTCCTCAAGAATATTCCCAACCCATTCCTATGGATGTGACTATGTCTATGTCTAATAAACTTTCTAAAAGTAGACCTATACCTCCTCGTCATGATGGACTTGGTCTCCTTCCTAAACCAAATATTCCTCCTTTATATGGAGCAGTTCCTCCTCCTTCCTCTTATAAAGAGAAGAGACCTCCCTTTTCTCCTATTATCCAACCTAAGAGACCACAACCTAAACACCCAAGCGATAAGGATGAGAAAATTCCTCTTCCTTAATCTTCTCAACTTCCTACTAAGACTAGATGAAATCGTTCTGCGCGTGAACGCCGACGAAAGTGTCGTCTTAGAGCTCGTGCAGCTGCTTCTCAAACTTTGCAATCCCCAAAAACACCTTCAGCTAGTATTATTCCATTTTCTCCTCAGCCGAAAATTGAGCCAAAATCTCCTAAGCATAAGATGCATGATGGTTTTGATCCTATGTGAGTTAAAGATCCTATTTTTATAAATCTTGATGATGATATAGATGAAAATGTTATTCATGATGAAAATGTTACTTCTCTTGCTTCTGATAGTGAATATGAATATGTTGATATTGATAACCATTTATCTAACGAATTTTCTAAAGCACTTATCTTATCTCCTAGACAAGAACAACGTGGCTTGGAACATGAACATAGCCCTTGTTTGGATCTTGTGATAGCTCCATCTGCTGTGTTGGATGTTCCTCCTCTAGCGTGTTTCCTGCCTTCTCGAAATATTGACCAGCAAGATCGAGGGGTGGATGACATGCTAGACTAGTTCATTAGCACAACAGACTCTCTCCTCCTCTCTTGATATCTTTTGTTACTTCTTCTATGTGTTATTCTCACTCTTCTATTTGTTGTCCTTAGTGTTGTCTACTTGAGGACGATGCAAAGCATTGAGATCTCTTTTGGTCTCTCTCATTTGACTCAAAAGACACATGTGTTCCCTTCTTCTAGGTGACCTTCCTTGATTGGGGAATGAAGCAATTATGCATACATACATATGATATACATTAATTATCATACAGCATACTAACCCCAAGGAAAGTGAAGTCACCTCGTGATTTGTGTTTTGTGTCTATTATCCTTGGGTTTATCTCACACTTGGGGGCTAAATCTTTGTGATAACATGCTCCTTTCCCTTCTCATTTCTTATGTGTATCACTACCTTAAAGCAATCACCCCCGATGAGGCATGTGCAATCTCTTTAAAGTAGGGGGCATACACTCCGTCCATATCTCTTCAAGATTCTTAAAAATTTCTTAGCAAACTTAGCTTTGCCTTGAATATTTTTGGTATTTTTCTTGCATGACTCATAGTGAGGGAACCATACTACTGTCAGTCATGGTTCTCCCTCGTGATCTTCCCTTTTACTTTGCCAATTGAAGTCGTAAGATCCTTAGTCCACTGGGGGCTTGGTGTATCTTGCCTCCTTGACGTGGTGAAAGTCTTTCAATGTTGTTTCCTTGTACTTTACCGGAAGTATGGGCGTATGCTTATACTCCCGCTAAAGTGGGGGCTAAATGTAGCGTCGTAAAATTGCGACACTTGCAATTTTGACTGCATTTGGGTCTTCACGATGGTGGCGCAACGTTGAACCTGAATGGAGACCCCGAAACTTGTTTACGACATCAAAAAACTGCATCTTTCTGCACCTTGGCCTGATCCTCCTTGCACCCTATTGTCCCAGGAGGTGGGACCATGGCACCTAGCGCCCTGCTCCTTCAGGACCATGGCGCCCAGTGCCCTGCTCCTTCAGGACCATGGCGCCTAGCGCCCTAGTCCCTGGCCCTATTTTGGGCCCGATCTCTTGTTGGGCATCGGGTCTTCAAGTTTGCAATTTGGAAAATAATGCTCCTAGGTCGGCCTAAGGTCGAAAAAATCAGTCTCCTAACCCTAGTTGACAAGTATATAAAGTACATTTCCCCTCCCTGAAAAGAGGAGGAAAAAAACATATATGTGCAAGAGGCAGAAGCGATAGGCAAACATTCAAACATTCAAGCATTCAAGCATTCTTTCAAGCAATTGAGCATTCTAGGTCTCCATTCAAGGCTAGGTGGTGCATTCAAGACAAGGATTCAACCATTGAAGAGGAGATCACCTACAACATACAACATACAACATACAACATCATTACACCTTTGCATGTAAGAATACAAACATTCTTACAACAAGGTATCAGTACTTGATTACATTACAAACATTTACATTTGCAACATTCTCATTTCTTGGTTAATTCCAAAACCGGGGTTTGACCTGAAGGCAAACCCCTAATCCCTAACCCCCCAATCGTCCTCTCTTTTCTGTGTGTAGGTTGCAGGTACGCGGCTGTAATTGAAGATCTGGAATCCTTGTGCAGAGACGAACAGATCCCCCTTCGTTTCGCAGATTTTTCGGAGGACCGTGTGCACTCTGGGCGCCATCGTCCTATCAACTTTCACTCAAACTTGCAAGACAACATCATCTCGACATTTTACTGCTAATTTCAGGTCCATAGCTTCATCCCGTGTCTCTATCTCCATCTACAAGCGAATCTTTCCTACTTTTACATACACTCCTAGTTCAATCCTTCTATCTACATTCTTTACAAAAGAGGGTATCCTTGCTGTCTCAACCCTTGAAACTCATTTAGAATTCAATCTTGCATTGTGTGGGATTGGATCTTGTGAGTTTCAACCCCTCTTTTGAATGTAAAGTCTCTCCTAAGTGAAAACTGTCAATCCTAGTGACCTCCTTTCTCTCTCATTGGAGTGGGGGAACACCTAGGGTTCAATTTTCCGCTTTACATTTTGGTGAACCCGACGTGAACATCCTAGTTCTAATTATTCATGGTTAGATCTGAAAAAAAATTGCTTCCTTAATTACATTTCCATGTTTGATCTTTTGCAAATTTTAGAGGTTAGTTGCATAAAAACCCTAAATTTTCTTTTGAGTAATTGAGCTTGTGAAATGTCTAATTGTTGTTTCAGATATACCCTTCTATTGCAAATTGTCAATTCATATTTGTGCTTTAATTCTAAAAATTAAGTGGTTAAGTGTCAAAACCCTAATTTTTAACCCTCTTGATTCAACCTTTGACCAATGATTTCACTGATCAAAACACCTCCAAATCGACTATAACTTTGGATTCCGCAACAAAACCATAATATCTCTCATCCCTGAAAATTTTGAAAAAAGTTGCGAGGAGCACCCTGAGCGCCATTGTCCCCGACATTTTTTCCAAAATTTCAAGAGCTAGATCTTACTGTATTTTTTTGCTAGAATCCAGAATCTTGGCTGATTTCATCAATTCTAACACTTTCAAAATTAAAGTCAAAGTTGGTCTAGTGATTGCTTGGATTAAGGCTTCTAATCATTCAAAAATTATTGAAATTGAAATTTTGTGTTAAAATTGTGTTTCTTACTGTCCTAAATCTGAAAAGTGTGTTGGCATTCATTCAAAGTTTCGGTGCTTTATCCAAATTTTTGCAATTTGTGACTTTTGAAATTAAGTGTTTAATTGCAACAACTTTGATTTCCGCTTTCAAAATTGAATTCTGCATGAAATTGAGTCAACTTTTAAATTTCAAAGCTTGCATTACTTTTAGTATTCCCTCTAAAATCATAAAATTCAAAATTTCAGTTTCCCTCTCTTTTTCAAAATTCAAATTTTGCATTTTTCAACAATCTTGGTAGGATTCAATTTTGAGATTGAATCTTTAATTTGGCCTATCTACAAATCGTAAAATCACTCAATTTTTTCAGATTAGCTTTAAAATCATCATAACCTTCATCCCTGAAAATTTCAAAAAAAAGTTGCAAGGACCGTGTGCACTCCGTTCGCCACGGTCCCTGACATTTTTTTTGAAATTTCGAGAGATTGTCATGATTGCATTTAATAGCTTAAATCTAGGAGATTGGCTGATTTTATTGAAATTTTCTACCTCTAAATTCAAAAATAAATTCAAATTTCAAGATTTCAATTTTCAAGATAACAATTAAAATTGAGAGCTACCCCCCTTGGCCCTAATTTTTCAATTGTGCCTACCTTTCTTGGAAGTTGTGTTTCCCTCTTCTTTCACAAAGTTCAAATTGGATAATCATTATCCCATTGTTCAATTTTGCCAACTTTATTTTCAAAATTCAAAATCTTCTATCTTTCTCTAGTGCATGAGTTTTACAACAATAAGCCCTACTTACACTATTCCCGTTAGATGAAGCCTTAGAATTAAGTCTTTCCAAGGTTTAATTACCGAGGAGATGGAACCTAATTTGAATGGCCTTTTAAACAAGGACATGGATAATTCCTCTAATCCTCTTAATGATGAACAAGCTCTCCATGAGGTTTCTGTAGAACAACTTTCGAAATTGGATAACCAATTTGATGATTTTCAGCAATGGATGTCTCAAGAATACCCCAATAGTCAAGCTCTTTCATTAATTGAGGGTCTAAAATGTATGGTTCAAAGTGATAAGAATGGAATTGATATTTTGCGTAGTATTGCACACATCATGGATTCGAATGTGATGCCTATGAAGAGTTGTGCCGAAACTTTAGGTTATACACAACCTCCTACTCAAGTCAATCATTCTATCTCTTTGACAACTTCTATTGCTAGTATACCTACTTTTACATCAAACATAATGACTACTTCAATACAAAACATTCCACCTATGATCACCAGTCATGGGGGAAATCCTTCCTCTCCAATCAACCCTCTTCCTTCATTCAATTCGACTTCTTCATTCATTCCTTTAACGAGTGTCCCTATTACATCTCCACAAATGAACATGACGCAAGGGGGCAATTCATTCAACCACTCCATTCCTCCTTGTAGTGCTCCTTTTTTCCAATCATCTCCTATGGCTAACTATCATAGTGTCCCGCCACCTTACTCTCAATCAATACCTTCTTTCAATAACATAATACCTCCATCACAATCTAACATGTCTAATATGAACTCTTCAACTAAAGCGACCATTAACAATCTTGCACAAACTGCTGAAGAGATCTATCAAGAACAAATAAGTTGTTTAAAATCTAGATGGTTTTATAGATGATCAACGAGCATTGATAATTGATAAAATCATCAACCCTGTGGTGAGGTATGTTGCTTATGGAATTTTATATAAAATTTATTTCAGAAACAAAGAAAGATCAACTTTGGCGATAACAGTATATATTGCACATCAAATGGTGAAAGAAAGAAAATATTTTTATTTATGTGAGTTATTGCAGACACAATTAGTAGAGAATATTACTTTGATGAAAAATGAAGGATATCCTTTCCAATTTGGTTATTTGATCATGTTCTTAATGTTTTACTTTACAAGATCCTTACCATTGAAGTAGAATGTTGTGTGGAAATCAAATATTTCTATTGGAAAGCAAATTTACAAGTATCTAGATTGTTTGGAAGAGAAAGATAATGCATGCAAGAATAATTTCATGAACCTTCAGAAGATGTTATGCTTTGGTTTGGTTCCTAGCATTGTCGGTAATCCTGAGGAGAGCCCTTCCTTTGGTAGGGAAAGTTTAAAGAGAAGAACCAGTGTATCTTATCAAGAACCAATGAAGAAGATAAAGTGTGAAGAAAAGAAAGAGATAATTTCCCTTGATGATCTAAAACCATCTACAAAAGCTAAGGGAAAGTTGGCTTTAGTTGAGAAACAAGAAGGCGGTATGGATGAATATGATCTTTGCAAAGTTGAAAACATTTTAAGTATGCTTGGGGATGAAAATGGCTTGAAGAAGACTGACGATTTGTGTAACCTCATATTCTCAAGATAGGATTGAAGTTCTAGTTGATTATTTTCTCTGGAACAATATTTCTCTTAATAGTATTGCAAATGTCATCTCAGATGTTTTGTTTCAAATGCTTATAGATCATATGAAGCAACCTCCTAAAGAATCGAGTGAAAAAGATGAAGTTCAGGAAGATATGGAAAAGAGGTGTGTAGTACCCTTGCCCTAATCAATTTCTAATCTCAGTTTGACCTTGGTTAGTTTATCATAATATAATGTTATAGTCAAATGTTTTGATTTAGTGTATACCTGTTAATGTGGTTTTCACACCAATTCGTATGCAAGTTATTAATTCTCCTATTTCATGTTATTATCTCGGGCTAACGCTTTCATTAAGTTTCTATATGTATGCATGTATGACTCTTGGTTGCAGGAGATTTCAGGTATAGTACCACATGAGTGCAAGGTTCGTCTCCGCCTGAATTTCCATGTTTGAGTGTACCTCTTTGGTTCTTAGATTTTGGATTAAGTGGTCGTAAGACCCTCCTTTGACCATAGTCGTGCTCAAGTGAGTGTCGTCAGTCATCGTCCGTATTCCCTTTGGTTGGTTTTGCGGGTCGTCTATTCATTTGACTTTCTTGGGTTGTGTGTTTTGTGTGTGGTTAAATCGAGTAATTAATCCTTAATCTCTAATTTGATTTAATGTGTGTTTTCGCATTAGTAATTTGGGGACTAAATTAAATAGGCTCCCTTTTTATGTGATTAATCGTTAATTGAATTGCCCAATTCAGGTTGGTAGCAAGTTCAATTAAATGGTTAATTTTAATGTTAAAATTATTATGTTTATGCTGTTGAAAAAGAAAGATTTAAATTTAATTGAAATAGAATTAATTTTATCTTCTTGGCATTTTGGAAATAGAAAGGTTAATTTTAGTTATTTGGAAAAATCGATTTTTAAATTGAAAAGCAAGTTAATTTATTGATATTGTTGGAAAATAATGATTTTTGAGGAATTATTTTAAATAAAATATTTTAATTCCAAAAATAAATTTTTTGGTCAAACTTCTCCCATTTAACCTAGATTTTTGGAAAAATATGAGAAATTAATATTTTTGGATGAGAAAATTTGGGGGTTTTGGGAGGAGAAGGAATTTCTTGAGCTGGAGAATTGGGCTCTTCTTCAATCTTGCCAGGATTGTTGAGCCAGGTAAGCCTCTAGTTAATTTCATTGGTTTCTTTGTTTTAAAGAAATTATTTTGGATTTATGGAGAAATCTGTTTGTGAAGATTAAAAAAAAATCTCATCTATTTGGGGGAAAATGAAACAATTGTAATTGTAATTCCAATCCAATCCCTTCTTGTTCTGTTTCCATTCCAAGTTTAGACTATGGTTTCTCTGGCTGTTTTAAAATAAAAAATAAACTTGAAATTGGCTATTTGCAATGAAAATTTGTGTAAATTCCAAATTAATGCTTTCAAATTCAAGCTTGAATCAAAGAAATCTGCCTGTGTTTGGATAATGGATGTTAATCCTTATTATTTTGCCAGTATGGTTTTGTCTTGGAGAGATTTTCCTTCTTGAATCTGGGTATTTGGAATATGTTAAAAACCTATGCTTTCTGAAAAAAAAAATTAATTTTTTTTTAAAGTCTCTGGGAGACTTTTTTTTGAGACTGTGTTTTTTTTTTCACAGTAAATATTTAAAAAAATAAAATAACATAAAACCCCGCCACGCAGGGAGGGGGTAGCGACTGCTACCAGTTGGTAGCAACGCTACCAATGTTAGTGAACTGCTACCAAATGGTAGCAGCGCTACCAAAGGTAGCGGCCTGCTACCATTTGGTAGCAGCGCTACCAATGGCAGCGTGAGCTACCATGGGGGCCACGTGAAACCCCCCCCTCTTTGCTTTTTTTTTTTTTTTTTAATTATAAATTGTTTTTTTTTTAATATTTTTTTAATTTGTAAATATATATATATATATATATATATATATATATATATATATATATATATATATAATAATTTAATATTATTTAATTGTAAATTTTTAAATTAACTTTTTAATAAAGTTTAAATATGGCATTTAATTAATAAATTATGATTATTTTGTAATTAATTAATTGTATAAGTGGCAATATACATTAATTAATTTTCAAATTCTATTTTATTAATAATGCATATTTTTCTAATTAGATACTTAATTTGTTATTTGGTTATTAATTATTAATTGCTTGGATTTTATTAATTGCAGATTAATAAATATATAGTAATTAATATTTAATTTTGGTAATTTTCTATATATGCGTAAGGAAATAATTATTAAGTTGGGAACAGACTATCTTTATTTGGGTTCCTTATATGTATATGTTTCCTTGATCTGTATAATGTAAATGGGCTCTAGAAAAGACAAATTTGAAAAGATTGTTTTTGAGCTAGTATGGCAATGATGTATTACTTGAAGATTAAATATCTTGTTTATGCAGTTAATGTTTATTTAATTATATTCATGTGAGCTTGGTTTAAAAACTCGTATTGATGTATTTATGTTATGCTTTGATGCAAACGAACTTAGAGGGTTAGAAAACCCAGAATGACCTATACCTAGATGAGGTAGATAACTGAAATTTAACTTAGATCATTTAGAAAACTTGATCGACATTTAATGTTTAAATCCATATGGGAAAAGATTGTCTCTACCAGTTATTGCCTTTGCAAGTTTAATTTATGTATTTGCTTTTTCTTAAAGTAATGGCAAAACCTTGATTTGTGTGTTTGGACCCTGTCGTATGGTTGATTTGGGTACCTGTTTCTATCCTCAGTCTCGAGTTTGACTATTGTTTTGCGGTGGTGTTATATTTGGTCTTATCCTTTATGCGAGTGTCGAATGATGTTTGGTGGTTGACCATAGTTGGTTAGGTCTCTAGTTAGAGTACCGTCTGTCAGTGCACCTCATATGAAGTCGTGTTTGACCAAATGGTTGTTTCCTCCTTTTTGAACTCTGTTTGTTTGACCATGTGTACTCCTTGGTTTTTGAGTTCATTTGAGTATGGTCTAGTGTCGTATGGGAAAGTAGCTTTTGATTGGCGGTCGCACCCAAAGTGGCTGCTGGGTAACCCATCGAAAGTGTGTCTAATAAGTAATAACCTAATAGTATATTAGAGTGTTAGTTAATGAATCAATAAGTAAGATAATTGTGCCTCACACATGGGATGAGTGCTAACATAGTTTTGACATGCTGTGAGAAGGCTTGAAATGGCGAACCATCATCCTTGTCTTCACGAGAGGATGTGTGGGTCCACATGAGGCTTGGATGGGTCGGAGGTTTGGATTAGGTTGCTAGGGTAGCCTAGTGTATGGGGCCAGAACCTATGAAGACCTGCCATGGTAACCATACCAGGTTGTGTGATGACACTTGCCCCTACATTCACTAGTGTGTGGTTGTATTGTCTTGAAAGGAGCACTTTTGTGGAGTCGTCCTGTTGCTTATGCCCTTGTGGATACCTGGTTTCATGCTATACCTTGGGTTGTGATGACTTAATGTGCGAATGCTCCAGTGGACCCTTGTATTAGCTTTGATTATGTTCAGCTGGATCCTTTCCTTTTCAGGGATCGTTTATGTATTTATTGACCGATGTGGTCATTTGTATATTGGTTATGTTTCACCTTGATGGCAGGATTGTAAATAATGAGAACCTTATGTATTATGAACTTATTTAATTATCAGAGGGGTCTTGCAGTTTAGCAGACCCAGAGATGTAGCCCTTTAGGGGTGAACTCCGAGATCAATTTGGTGTTATGTGATGCTTATGCTCTTATGTTTCCTTTTTAGTTTTAGCATGTATGTATGGCATCATGTTAGAATGTATAAGTGGTTTAGATGAAATTATTCTTAAATGCATGTATGCAGTCGTGTTTTAAATGTTGTAATTTGGATCATGAAAGAATGTAGTTTTGAACAATAGAATGCATTCAGTTATTGTTAATGAAATTAAGTATGCATGGAAAGATCTCATTAGATGCATGACTTAAATTCTAATGAAAGTTTGAATGAAGGGTATAGATAAATCTTATTGGATGAACCTTATGTTGTGAACTATATTTTCATCTATCTGAAAGAAATTATCCTTGTTTAAGAATTATCTCGTTATAAGATAATCAGCTTATTGGATTTATTAGTATGAGTTAAGTTAAATGTGTAATTAAGTAATCACATTGGGAAACTCTTTAGGTGTTAGTTGATGTCTTCCGCTATGTAATCTAAACTTTGATATCTTGTTGTATCTTAATGTTGTGTAACTTTAAAAAATAAAAAGTTATTGCACTCTATTCTTGTGTTTTAGCTTTATCCCTTTGAGGTTTCTTGGCAGGGCATTACATTCGGTATCAGAGCCCATGTTGCAAACACTGGGATCTCTGGTGTCACATGTGCCCTTAGTTGGTGTGAGGTGTATCGACCTTATGTGTAGGGTTGTCCTCCTCTTTGTATGTGAGTGATTGAGTAGAACTTACTTGTGTGTAACGTGTGTGTTCACACCTTGTTTTCACCTTCTTGATGTTGGTGTTTTGAGTGATTATATATGCTTTATGTGCATATTGATGTCTTGGTCTACGATTACTCATATTTTGAAAGAGAGTTGTATGTACCTTCCTTATTGAGTGTTGTACTCTTTGGATTAATCCATTTGGGTTGGTCAGTGCTTGTCTGGAATTTGAAAGTATGAAATATGCGTGTTTAAAATTATGATCTATCTTAGTTTTGTTCACTTGAAGGACTAGTACGGTAAATGTTGAATGCTTATTTTGTAGCAAATTGAATGATTAACACCATTCCTCCTCTCTCTCTAGAAATTAAATGGTTGTGATATGTGTAATTATCTCTTATGTGAGTTTTCTTTTTGCAAGAGAAAGGTGTGACTTCTTGAACCCTTGTGTGAGCCTTATAACGCTTATGTGTTTTTAGATTATAAAAGGGCTTTGGATTTGAAAGTTAATATTGGTTATTGGGAGAAAACTATATGTTTACATTAAAGAATTCTCCATGTATAATGTAGGAGTAACATAATTAAATTCTAGCTTAAGTAAGGTGCATTAATATGCGAATAGTTGTTATGTGAAACTACTTTGTTTGTAAAAGAAGTATAAAAAGGGAACATGTTATAATAGCTTCGAGAGTGTATTAATGTGTTCCACGAAATATTGTTTTAAGTGTTGCATTAAACTAGTTGAACCGAGGATCTATTTTAGCAAATGCTCCATTGAACTTGCTTTTGGATATATGTAATTGCCTTATTATGTTTAGAAAGTGCGAATGAAAAGCTTTTTTGATGTGTATGCATTAATGTGTATTATTTAGTTGATAGCTCCTAGCTCACGTTCTTATCGTATTTTGATTTTCAATGATAGGTTGCAAATTATGATACGTTTTGTATTGAATTAAGAGTAGTGAGTGTTCGCAAGAGGTCTGGTATTATCGAAAGATTGTCTGTTTTGATCTCTGTTGTTTGGAAAACTAGAACATTCTGTTGCAACCATAATAATTGAAGATATCATGTAGTCCAATTTGCATTCTTCTAAAAATGGTAGCGAAATGAAAACCGTGCAATTAAAATGATAGGCTTATAGTGAGAAATTTTAGTATATAGTATGATCTTGTTGATCTTGTGTCTTTGTAGGAAATAGTTTGGTTATCAAACTCTCTTTCCCTTCTTGTTGACTATATTATAAGATTTTTAGAAATGCTACGAAGAATGCATTGATTTAAATAGAATGCTTATAAAACATGTGAAATTGTAGTGTTGCATTTTGGCTTCATATTGAAAGATGAAAGTCCTTTTTGGAAAAGAATTTACATAGTTGGTAATTTAGATATGAATGTTTAGTGGAATTCGAAAAAGATATAGGAATGATGTTATTCCTTATGTAATTGTGAATTGTTAATAATTTTAGTACTTGTATCTAGAGTAAACTTGATTCAGTTATTCATGTGGGAAGCATTATTTAAACCTTCCTTGAGTAGATGATAGCGTACTGGAAAGTACTCCCCGTAAATGTGACTAAACTAGTACTGGTGTATTTGTGTGTATTGTAAGAAACCAGTGCTTATTGTTGGTATTTTGGTATGGTTTTGTCATTGATGTCAACACCTACTAAAACACTAGCACTTTGGAGATCCAGCAGCATTCACCGACAAGCAAAGTAACTATTGCACAGTTACTGGTATATGGTTCACTGACAGGATATAATGATTACCGGCACTTGGAATGATATGGAAGACACTTGGTAATATCAAAGACATCGTGTGGACATCTTGTAGTAATGAATTAACCATTGGTATATTCACAGCTGCATATTTGTTGTTATTGACAAATAGGTCTAGGGTTACACCGATAGGTTTATCTTTTCCAGATCAGCATGGCACACTATGGAGATGATTAATTATTATTGTAAATGTATTAAGCCAACATGTTCAATCGATTATTGCATCAGATATTATATTGTTTGTAAAATGTTTTTATTGTAATATCTTGTAGAGCCAACCTACTAAAATTGGTCTTAGGTTACGGTATAAATGTAAGATCTTATTTGTAAGATCAAGTGTGGAATGCGAAAAAGAATTGTGTGAAGGTATATGTGAGATTAAGTAGTGCAATACACACAGACATCATTTGAAGGTGAAGCTAGGTTTTTGTGGAAGCATATTAGCATTACATCGGTACTGAATCCGGCATATGAAGATGCTATTTTGAGCAGTACATTCTTATTGGATTTAACCATCCAATTGTAGTCAGTGTGATTCCCATTTTGTGATTGAGCAGTGAGCTCTAGGTGCTTGGCCTTTCTACATGTGCAGACCCCATTTATATACACTTACTATCTGCAGTAGTATCATCTGATTGTGGGTAAGGTTTCCCACTATGGTTTTTCCCCTTACAGGGTTTCCATGTACAAATATTGGTGTTATGTGTTGTGAATGACTTTGTGTTTATGTTTCATGCACTAATATTTACCGGTATAGCAATTAACTATTAAATCTGTCTACCGGCATACTTAACTAGTTTATCGGTATTAAGCATTAAGTTAGTTAAGTTGTTTTTGGTTTGAATTTAGTTGACAATTAATTCACCCCCCTCTTAGTTGTCTCCAAGACCTAACAATTGGTATCAGAGCTTAGTCCTCTTTTGCAAAAGTTTAACAGCTTGAGGAGATCCAATGTCTACTAACTATTTCAGGAAGGACAATCCTAAACTTGATGGAACCAACTATGGCATATGGAAGATCAGAATGGAGACACATTTGAATTGCATTGGAAAGGACATCTGGGATGTTACAAAGAATGTTTATACTGCTATTGTACCAGGTCAGCCCAGTCCAGCTAACTTGACTAAAGATGAGGAAAATGATTGCAAAGCAAGAGAAGCACTTTTGAGCGCATTATCAGATCAACAAATCATGGGACTATAAAATAGGTCTACTGCTAAAGATATTTGGGATCATTTAGAAACACTGAATGAAGGAGATTCTATAGTCAAAATTGCAAAACTTGAAAGCTTCCGAGTCAGGTATGAACATCTGAAAATGGAAGAAGATAAAAGGATTTTGGCTTTTATGGAAAGAGTAAATGAAATTGTTCTGGGTATTAAATGTTGTGGAGGAACCTTAAGTGAGGATGAAATTATTTCAAAAGTTTTAAGAGGATTGCCACCGGCATATAAAATGAAGGTTACTGCTATAAATGAGTTAAGAACAATGCCTAATACATCAATTACTAGGGATACATTGATTGGGAAACTTTTTGCTTTTAAAATTGAAGAATTTGGTCCTGTTGCTACTATAAAGACAGATTTAGCCTTTAAAGCATCAACATCATCTGCTCCATCATTTGACAAATCTGATTGGAAAGCCTTTTATGCAAGAGAACTTAAAGAAAGTAGGAAAGAAAATGAAGAACTTGAAGCATTGTTTGCAAGGAAAATGCCCAAAGGTCCAGTTGGGAGTAAGTATGAAGGTAAAACACCCTTTAAATGTTTTAACTGCAATAAGATTGGTCATATGGCTTCGAGATGCCTTGATAGACATGCTAGACTAAGACAAGAAGCTAGAAGAACATACAAGCCAAATCCTGAATATCAGAGATACAGATTTAAGAAGAATAAAGACAAATCTTGTTACATTGCTGATGAAGGTGTGACTAATGATTATGATGAGGATCCAACAGACAATGGATGGGTTTTTGTTGTTAGAACAGAAGATCAGCTGACACCTACTGCTCAACCGGTAGAACAAGCCCTAGCAGCTAAAGTTGAAGTAAATGATGAATGGATCATTGACTCGGGATGCTCACATCATATGACAGGAGACAAAAGTAAATTCTTGAACTTTCAAGAATACAATGGAGGCTTAGTAAGATTTGGAGATGACAAATCCTGTTCAATCAAAGGTAAGGGTACAATATCTCTTGATGGTAAGCATAACACTGACAATGTATACTATGTTGAAGGATTAAAGCATAATCTTTTAAGTGTTGGTCAATTAGTTGAGAAAGGATTTCAATTACAATTTAAGAATGGAAAATGCAAAATCATGAATAAAACTGGTTTAGAAATTGCAACCGGTAATTAGACTAGAGGTAATATTTTTCATTTGAATAACAGTGAAAAGACATGCTTGATTGCACATATAGATGAAAGTTGGTTATGGCATAAGAAACTCTATCATGTAAACTTTGATTGCATGGTGAAGATCAGTACTTCTAAGGCAATTAGAGATTTACCTAAAATTGTCAAACCTCATAATACAATATGTAAGGAATGTCAATTTGGAAAACAAGTTAGAGCTGTGAAGTGAATGGAATCAGAAGACAACTATTAGCACCTCAGACACCACAACAGAATGGAGTTGTTGAAAGGAAAAACATAACTATCTTGGATGCAGCAAGAAGTATGTTATCAGAAGTAAACCTACCATGTGTATTGGAGAGAAGCAGTCAACACAATAGTCTATACATTTAACAAAGTTCACATCAAAGGTGAAACTAGTAAGACCCCTCATGAACTATGGTTTGGCAATACTCCTACTCTTAAGTATTTCAGAATTTTTGGAAGTAAATGTTATATCAGAAGAGATGAGTATATTGAAAAATTTGATCCTAGAAGTGATGAAGGAATATTTCTTGGTTATTCATCTAAGAGCAAGGCATATAGATGTTTTAAGAAAAGATTGCAGAAAATTGTTGAGATTACAAATGTAAAGACTGATGAACAATTCAGAGGAACTTCAAGGTATATAGACTCTGAACCGACAATAGAAATTTTGACAAATGAACCTACATTGAATCCACTAGTACAGAATGAAGATCCAGTTACCCCGGTACCATCTGAGGATTCCATAGTAACTGAGGAACAACAACAAACAAAGACACCCCAGTATGTAAGATTGAATCATTTTGAAGATTAGATAATTGGAAAGAAATTTAAAGAAGTTATGACAAGAGGAAGATTGGCAAATGAAGAGGTAATGAGGCATCATCAACTTGAACCATCATCTGTTAATGAGGTATGTGAAAATAAATTTTGGATTAAAGCTATGGAAGAAGAATTAGAACAAATTGAGAAAAATAACACTTGGACATTAGTTCCCCGGCCTAAAGATAAAATGTAATTGGAACCAAATGGGTATTCAGAAACAAACTTAATAAAGATGGTAAGGTTGTCAGAAATAAAGCAAGACTAGTGTGTAAGGGATATTCTCATAAAGAAGGAGTTGATTACAATGAAACCTTTGCATCGGTAGCTAGAATTGAGGCAGTCAGATTATTTTTGGCTTTTGTAGCACACAAGAACTACAAAGTTTATCAAATGGATATTAAATGTGCATTTTTGAATGGAGATCTTGAAGAGGAAGTCTATATTGAACAACCTGCTAGATTTTCTTTGACAGATGACAATGATATGGTTTGTAGGTTAAGAAAAGCTTTGTATGGACTAAAACAAGCCCCAAGAGCTTGGTATGCAAGATTGGATAAGTATCTTTTAAAGATTGGTTTTACTAAAGGAAATGCAGACAACAATTTATATTATAAAATAACTAATGATGACATCTTGATTATAGAAGTATTTGTTGATGATATAATCTTTGGAGGAGAAGATGGATTATGTAAGGAATTTTCTATTAAAATGCAACAAGAATTTGAAATGTCTATGATTGGAGAAATAAAATTCTTTTTAGGATTATAGATTTCACAGACTGGCAAAAGTATATTCTTGAGTCAATTCAAATACCTAAAAGAGTTACTAAAGAAATTTGGGATGGAGAACTCTAGACTGGTAAGCACACTTATGACTACAAATGACAAATTATCTCAAAGGGATGAATCTACACTTGTTAATCCAACTAGATACAAATCTATGATAGGAGGTTTACTGTACTTGACACAAACCAAACCTGATATTATGAATGCAGTATGTATTGTTTCAAGATTTCAATGTAATCCTAGAGAAAATCATGACTCAACAGTAAAAATGATTTTCCGGTACTTACAAGGCAGTATAAATATTGGATTATGGTATCCTAGAAATGAAAATTTTGATCTATGTGCATACACAGATGCAAATTGGATAGGAGATGTGGATGATAGGAAAAGAACCACCAGTGGAGCATTCTTTTTTGGAAACAAATTAATTTCTTGGTTAAGTAAGAAACAGAGTTGTACATCTTTATCAACAACAGAATCATAATATGTTGCAGCAACAACTAACTGTACACAGGTACTATGGCTTAAGAAAATGTTAAAAGATATAAAGGTAAAATGCAAGGAACCTATTACTATATATTGTGATAACACTGCAGCAATTGATATATCTCAGAATCCAGTACTACATTCTAAAACAAAACATGTTTCTATCAAACTGAATTTTCTAAGGGAAAAAGTTGAAGAAAAGGAGATAAAACTGATTTATGTGAATACTAAAGAACAACTTGCAGATATTTTCACTAAACCTTTGCCCAAGGAGACTTTTGAATATCTCAGAGATCAGCTTGGAGTCATACCACCACCGGTAGAGACTTAGATAGTTGATTTTTGTGATAGAATTAACAGAGAAATCTTTTATTTCGGTCTTTGATGAGGAAGCTACTTCTCAGGGGGAGTAGTTGGTATATTAAATTGGTTGATATTTTGTATATGAACTTGGTTTTATTATAACTTTGGCATTTGATGTCAAAGGGGGAGAGATATCTATGGAAAAACCTATGGAAAAACACATTATCTTTTGAGGAGAGATTGGTATGGAAAAACTTTGGATAACACATGTTGCTCCCAGGGGGAGAGATTGTTGTTTGGGAGAGACTATTACTCTCTGTATGTATTTTGATTTCTGGTTATGATCTTTTTGGAGATTGTTGGTTTTTAGTATTTGGCATTTCTATTTTGGCACTTTGATGGTTTTTCCATCTTGTGTTGCCATCAATGCCAAAGGTGGAGATTGTTGGTATTTTGGTATGGTTTTGTCATTGATGTCAACACCTACTAAAACAGTAGCACTTTGGAGATCCAACAACATTCATCGGCAAGCAAAGTAACTATTGCACAGTTACTGGTATATGGTTCACCGATAGGATATAATGATTACCAACACTTGGAATGATATGGAAGACACTTGGTAATATTGAAGACATCATGTGGACATCTTGTATTAATGAATTAACCATTCACAGCTGCATATTTGTTGTTACTGACAAATAGGTCTAGGGTTACATCGACAGGTTTATCTTTTCCAGATCAGCATGGCACGCTATGGAGATGATTAATTATTGTTGTAAATGCATTAAGCCGGCATGTTCAATCGGTTATTGCATCAGATATTATATTGTTTGTAAAATATTTTTATTGTAATATCTTGTAGAGCCGACCTACTAAAATTGGTCTTAGGTTATGGTATAAATGTAAGATCTTATTTGTAAGATCAAGTGTGGAATGCGAAAAAGAATTGTGTGAAGGTATATGCGAGATTAAGTAGTGCAATACACGCAGACATCATTTGAAGGTGAAGCTAGGTTTTTGTGGAAGCATATCAGCATTACACCAGTACTGAATCCAGCATATGAAGATGCTATTTTGAGTAGTACATTCTTATTGGATTTAACCATCCAATTGTAGTCAGTGTGACTCCCATTTTGTGATTAAACAGTGAGCTCTAAGCGCTTGGCCTTTCTGCATGTGCAGACCCCATTTATGTACACTTACTATCTGTAGTAGTATCATTTGATTGTGGGTAAGGTTTCCCACCGTGGTTTTTCCCCTTACAGGGTTTCTACGTACAAATATTGGTGTTATGTGTTGTGGATGACTTTGTGTTTCTGTTTCATGCACTAATCTTTACTGGTATATCAATTAACTGTTAAATCTGTCTACCGGCATACTTAATTGGTTTATCGGTATTAAACATTAAGTTGGTTAAGTTGTTTTTGGTTTGAATTTAGTTGACAACTGATTCAACCCCCCCACCCCCCTCTCAGTTGTCTCCGGGATCTAACACTTATTATATGTGCCCATGGGTTGGTGAAGTAATCAACCATGGAGGATATGTTGCTTATGAGTATGGGAAACCATATTGTTTATGTAATGTTGTTTATTTGTTTCCTTATTGAGTACCAAACCTCGGGTTGTGGGTAATTCAATATGTTAAGGGGTAGTATTTGAAGTCACCATTCCTTGAATAGTATGGATTGGTGTACGAGTAATGTCAGCACAAAATGACTTTAGCTTCTCTATTTCGAGGAATGATATGGTTATACTATAAGACTGTATAAAAGGTGTACTTAATACTTTCCCTTTTGATGAATCTATTTATAGGTTTATGTGTGGCAGCCTATTCCTTTCCTTTATTTGAGCATTTTGATGGCATTTCTTGAGCATAGTGATGGTGTATTTTGGAGGATCCTTTGCCTTGTCTTCATGAAAGGTAGGTTTATCCACATGAGCTACTGGTTAGTATGTGTTGGTGGACATGTGGGTGGACCTTAGTCATGTATACCTCTGGCTTATGATGAGTATCCTTATACATACGTCGCTATGCAGGATGTGACTTGTGCATGCTTGTTTCCGTGAGGTACACTACCATGCGGGATACGTCCATTGTGTGTCTTCTCCACTTGGGGTATTGCCATGCCGCGTGACGACGTGATGCGGGGTGATGTCAAGGTGCACACCACCATGCCATGTGGGTAGTGTGACTATGTCGCACCACATGATGAGCTATTGCGATGGCTAGACGATTGTTCCTTCCTTCCTCGTTGGTGGCTAGATGCTAGTCATATAGTGATGTTATGTGCAGTTGTGATATTCTTATTATTCCTTTGGGGACTAGCAATTTATTTTACTTTGACTTTGAAGGTTTAGCCAAGATCTTGTGATCTTTTGCATTCTTGATTTGGTGTTGCAAATTCCAGATTATTTTCTTGCCTTACTGTTGGAATTGATGATTTATTATCTTTATTCATCTATACTTTGGTATCTAAACTGGTTTATCCTTATTGTTTTCATATGCTAGTCTTGTGTTGAAATGTGAAATTCATCTCCAAGGACGTATGAGATGGTTTTGGTACAGTGTGTACGAGGAAGTAGATGTAAGGAACCTTTAGGATGGGGGTATGTGAAGCTGTGATGTAGCTAGGATCCACTACCTACCTATGTGTGGTGACTATCTCTTGGAGGCTAACCACCTTACTCAACAAGGGATGTTCATGAAGGTCTTGTATGGAAGGTAACACTGCTATGGTGTGCCTAGCACCATCGAGCCTTGAGTGAGATATTGGATATTTATGATCATATTATTGTTCTGAGATTAGGCATAGAGATGTTGATCATGCATGTTATCTTTGACCGAGCATTAGACATGCTCACATGTGGCCTTTTGAGTTGTGGATTCTAGTTATGTGGATGGTTATTATGTGTAATCATGGAGTAAATTGTGTTAACTTGTCACTATGTTATGGGACATAGTCATTGGAAAGGTTTTTGTGTGTCTGGCAAGTGTAAACAATTGAGTTATTTACGTTGCTCTTATTTCATGAAAGTTAACTTGGTTGTAGAATTTGAATTTTGAATCTAGTTCTATACGATAAATTTTTATGATAAAGATGGATTGGTAAAATAAATTGATCATGATGGCATGTTTTCTTGTCATGTTTGATAGATGAGTATGGTAATATTTGCTTACCTCTTTTAATGCTTTAACTTGGTGTAATGAAAGGGAGAAGATTCTTGTATCTCTACTATGATTATAGATAGTTCCTAGAATATTTTAAGAAACGCATGGATTTAGATGTATCTTGCCAATGGATAATGGCATTCGCAAAGGATTTAGCAATAATGTTTCATTTATTTATGGAAAGATTCTTATGTGCAATTTGATATTTGTTGAATGAGTTTCAGGGCTAATGCGTGCGACATGTTCTCCATCTAGCCTTACGACTTCCAGGAGTAAGTCGAAACCTGGGGGGAAGAATGTAGTTCCCCTACCCTAATCAATTTCTAATCTCGGTTTGACCTTGGTTAGTTTATCATAATATAATGTTATAGTCAGATGTTTTGATTTAGTGCATACCTGTTAATGTGGTTTTCACACCAATTCATATGAGAGTTATTAATTATCCTATTTCATGTTACTATCTCAGGCTAATACTTTCATTAAGTTTATATATATGTATGCATGTATGACTCTTGGTTGCAGGAGATTTCAAGTACAACACCACATGAGTGCGAGGTTCGTCTCCTCTTGAATTCGTAGGTTTGAGTGTACCTCTTTGGTTCTTAGATTTTGGATTAAGTGGTCGTAAGACCCTCCTTTGACCATAGTCGTGCTCAAGTGAGCGTCATCAGTCGTCGTCGGTACTCCCTTTGGTTGGGTTTGCGGGTCATCTATTCGTTTGACTTTCTTGGGTTGTGTGTTTTGTGTGTGGTTAAATTGAGTAATTAATCCTTAATCTCTAATTTGATTTAATGTGTGTTTTCGCATTAGTATTTTGGGGACTAAATTAAATAGGCTCCCTTTTTATGTGATTAATCGTTAATTGAATTGCCCAATTCAGGTTGGTAGCAAGTTCAATTAAATGGTTAATTTTAATGTTAAAATTATTATGTTTATGTTGTTGGAAAAGAAAGATTTAAATTTAATTGAAATAGAATTAATTTTATCTTCTTGGCATTTTGGAAATAGAAAGGTTAATTTCAATTATTTGGAAAAATCGATTTTTAAATTGAAAAGCAAGTTAATTTATTGATATAGTTGGAAAATAATGATTTTTGAGGAATTATTTTAAATAAAATATTTTAATTCCAAAAATAAATTTTTTGGTCAAACTTCTCCCATTTAACCTAGATTTTTGGAAAAATATGGGAGATTAATTTTTTTGGAAAATATTTTTGGATGGGAAAATTTGGGTGTTTGGGGAGGAGAAGGAATTTCTTGAGCTGGAGAATTGGGCTCTTCTTCAATCTTGCCAGGATTGCTGAGCCAGGTAGGCCTCTGGTTAATTTCATTGGTTTCTTTGTTTTAAAGAAATTATTTTGGATTTATGGAGAAATATGTTTGTGAAGATTAAAAAAAAATCTCATCTATTTGGGGGAAAATGAAACAGTTGTAATTGTAATTCCAATCCAATCCCTTCTTGTTGTGTTTCCATTCCAAGTTTAGATTATGGTTGCTCTAGGTGTTTTAAAATAAAAAATAAACTTGAAATTGGCTGTTTGCAATGAAAATTTGTGTAAATTCCAAATTAATGCTTTCAAATTCAAGCTTTAATCAGAAAAATCTGCCTGGGTTTGGATAATAGATGTTAATCCTTATTATCTTGCCAGTATGGTTTTGTCTTGGAGAGATTTTCCTTCCTGAATCTGGGTATTTGGGAAATGTTAAAAACCCATGCTTTCTGAAAAAAAATTTAATTTTTTTTAAAGTCTTTGAGAGACTGTTTTTTTTGTGACTGTGTTTTTTTTTCACAGTAAATATTTTTTTTAAAAAAATTAAAAAAAAAAAACATAAAACCCCATGTGGTAGGGAATAAAACCCCACCAGGTGGGGAAGGGGTAGCGACTGCTACCAGTTGGTAGCAGTGTTACCAATGGTAGCGAATTGCTACCAAATGGTAGCAGCGCTACCAAAGCTAGTAGCTTGCTACCATTTGGTAGCAACGCTACCAATGCTAGCGTGAGTTACCATGGGGGCCACGTGGGGTCCACGTGAACCCCCCCTGCCTCTTTGCTTTTTTTTTTTTAAATTATAAATTTATTTATTTTTTATATTTTTTTATTTGCAAATATATATATATATATATATATATTTAATATTATTTAAATGTAAATTTTTAAATTAAGTTTTTAATAAAGTTTAAATATGACATTTAATTAATAAATTATGATTATTTTGTAATTAATTAATTGTATAAGTGGCAATATACATTAATTAATTTTCAAATTCTATTTTATTAATAATGCATATTTTTCTAATTAGATACTTAATTTGTTATTTGGTTATTAATTATTAATTGCTTAGATTTTATTAATTGCGGATTAATAAATATATAGTAATTAATATTTAATTTTGGTAATTTTCTATATATGTGTAAGGAAATAATTGTTAAGTTGGGAACGAACTATCTTTATTTGGGTTCCTTATATGTACATGTTTCCTTGATCTGTATAATGTAACTAGGCTCTGGAAAAGACGAATTTGGAAAGATTATTTTTGAGCTAGTATGGCAATGATGTATTACTTGAAGATTAAATATCTTGTTTATGCGGTTAATGTTTATTTAATTATATTCATGTGAACTTGGTTTAAAAACTCATATTGATGTATTTATGTTATGCTTTGATGCAAACAAACTTAGAGGGTTAGAAAACCCAGAATGACCTGTACCTAGATGAGGTAGATAACTGCAATCTAACTTAGATCATTTAGAAAACTTAATCGACATTTAATGTTTAAATCCATATGGGAAAAGATTGTCTCTACCGGTTATTGCCTTTGCAAGTTTAATTTATGTATTCGCTTTTGCTTAAAGTAATGACAAAACCTTGATTTGTGTGTTTGGACCCTATCGTATGGTTGATTTGGGTACCTGTTTCTATCCTCGGTCTCGAGTTTGACTATTGTTTTGCGGTGGTGTTGTATTTGGTCTTATCCTTTATGCGGGTGTCGAATGATGTTTGGTGGTTGACCATAGTTGGTCAGGTCTCTAGTTAGAGTACTGTCTGTCAGTGCACCTCATATGAAGTCGTGTTTGACCAAATGGTTGTTTCCTCCATTTTGAATTCTGTTTGTTTGACCATGTGCACTCCTTGATTTTTGAGTTCGTTTGAGTATGGTCTAGTGTCGTATGGGAAAGTGGCTTTCGATTGGGGACCGCACCCAAAGTGGCTGTTGGGTAACCCATCGGAAGTGTGTCTAATAAGTGATAACCTAATAGTATATTAGAGTGTTAGTTAATGAATCACTAAGTAAGATAATTGTGCCTCACACATGGGACGAGTGCTAACACAGATTCGACATGCTGTGAGAAGGCCTGAAATGGTAAACCATCATCCTTGTCTTCGTGAGAGGATCTGTGGGTCCACATGAGGCTTGGATCGGCTGGAGGTTCAAATTAGGTTGCTAAGGTAACCCATTGTATGGGGCCAAAACCTATGAAGACCTACCATGGTAACCATACCAGGTTGTGTGATGACACTTGTCCCTACGTTCGCTAGTGTGTGGTTGTATTGTCTTGAAAGGAGCACTTTTGTGGAGTCATCTTGTTGCTTATGCCCTTGTGGGTACTTGGTCTCATGCTATACCTTGGGTTGCGATGACTTAGTTTGCAAATGCTTCAGTGGACCCTTGTATTAGCTTCGATTATGTTCAGCTAAATCCTTTCCTTTTCAGGGATCGTTTATGTATTTATTGACCGATGTGGTCGTTTGTATATTGGTTATGTTTTGCCTTGATGGCAGGATTATAAATAATGAGAACCTTATGTATCATGAACTTATTTAATTATCAGAGGGGTCTTGCAGTTGAGCAGACCCGGAGATGTAGCCCTTTAGGTGTGAAATCCGAGATCAATTTGGTGTTATGTGATGCTTATGCTCTTATGTTTCCTTTTTAGTTTTAGCGTGTATGGATGACATCATGTTAGAATGTATAAGTGGTTTAGATGAAATTATTCTTAAATGCATGTATGCAGTTGTCTTTTAAATGTTGTAATTTGGATCATGAAATAATGTAGTTTTGAACAATAGAATGCATTCAGTTATTGTTAATGAAATTAAGTATGCATGGAAAGATCTCATTAGTTTATGATAAAATCCAAGTGTGTTGTTAAATTAGATGCATGACTTAAATTCTAATGAAAGTTTGAATGAAGGGTATAGATAAATCTTAATGGATGAACCTTATGTTGTGAACTATATTTTCATCTATTTGAAAGAAATTATCCTTGTTTAAGAATTATCTCGTTATAAGATAATCAACTTATTGGATTTATTAGTGTGAGTTAAGTTAAATGTGTAATTAAGTAATCATGTTGGGAAACTCTTTAGGTTTTAGTTGATGTCTTCCGCTGTGTAATTTGAACTTTGATACCTTGTTGTATCTTAATGTTGTGTAACATTAAAAAAAGAAAAAGTTATTGCACTCTATTCTTGTGTTTTAGCTTTATCCCTTCGGGGTTTCCTGGCGGGGCATTACAAGGTGTGCCTATGCTCAAAAGAGATTGTCTAAATGCATTAAAGAAATGAAAGATTGTATTGGAGAAGAATCTAAGTATATAAGTATTGTCTTCAATAGCCTACAACTATGAAACATTTCAAAGCTAAAATTGATTCCATTGAGTCTAAATTGAATTTCATGGGTAAATCATTTGACATTTTCAGTGATAGAGATGGTGAACAGAGAAAGAAGATAAACTCTTTTCAATCTGACCTTATATATTTTCAAAGGTAGAAAGAAGATGTGGTGAAAAATTTCTAGAAAGTGAAGGAGTTAGTTGAAGCCAGATTGAAACGTCTTTCCAATCTCCTTATTGAAGTAGAAAAGTGTGTGAGAAATCCTTCCATCCCAAGTTCCTTATCTTAATCGGTGATATGTTGATAGTAAATGATAGTTTAGGTGTGAGTCTTAGTTTCTTAGTTTAGGTGTGAGTCTTAGTTTCTCCATGAATTATTGGAAGACCTGTAGTGGCCCTCTCTTTTGGCTTGTCAGACTTTATATTTTTTAGTTTTCTATGTGTGGTTTAGACCCCTTTGGTGTTGGTCAATTTTTGTTTTTGGGATGTGATGGTCATCTATGTTCTCTGGATTTCTGTGTGACTTTGATACTTCATGTTATATGGATTGTTAGAATAATGATGTTTTCATAATGTTGATTATGTCATATTATTTGATGTATCTTCTCTCTCTCATATATATATACACACACACACACATATATATATACACATATATAGATATATATATATACACACATATATATACATATACATATACATATGTATATACATGTATATATATGTATATCTATATATATATATATGCATGTATATATATGTATGTATATATATACATACATGTATACATATATACATACATGTATACATATATACATATATATGTATACATATATGTATATATGTATGTACACACACACACACACATATATATATATGTATATATGTGTGTATATGTATATATATACATATGTATATGTATATGTATATACATATACACATATATACATACATACATACATACATACATACATATATATATGTATGCATGTATGTATATGTATGTATACATATATATACATATATATATACATATATGCATATTGTTAGACACAATGCACCACTGAGAGGGGGAAGGGGTGAATTAGTGGTTCTCAACCCTTTTCCTTTTAGTTATCCTATGTGAGCATACCAGTTATTAGATCTAACTATGAATAGACTTACTGGTTAGTGAGGAGACTAACTCAAATGCAAACACTCACAATGGGACATCACATAACACCATATACGAGGAAAACCCAAGATGGGAAAAACCTCGGTGAGAAATGTTGCTAGAGTCTACTGCTCCAATCTAGCCTCACATTGAAAACATTGTTACAAAGTTTAGGGTACCAACCCAAGGAAAACCAACCCTTGACTTTATGGGCTACAACCCAAAGTAGCTACAACCCCTGACATTAGGGCACCTACCCAAGGAGCACCAACCCCTGAATTTATAGGCTATAGCCCAAAGGAGCTACAACCCCTACACCGAGATACAACCTAGTGTTCTTAAAGTAAATTTCAATTACAATAGTAGTTATCTTGTTACAAGTGAATCTGGCAACCATTTCATATACCTTACTCTGTCGGTGAGATACCTTCTCTGCTACACCGAATCACTCTTTTGTTGCTCTTATTTGCTACTTACCTCTCGGTAAACTCTACCGGTACACCTCATCTCTTCGTCTTCTTTGCTAGATCTCCTCCTCACTGCTCTGCACTTTACTAGTGTTGAACTCTACCGGTTCTATTTCTTCCTTCTCTACAACTTCCTTCTCTTCTATTGTGCCAGTGTGAACACTACCGATTCTTCTCTCCTACTCGTTGTGTTGGATCTCAAATCAATAGATTGGATAGGTTCTAAGGAAATGCCGACTCCTATGATCAAACCCTTCAGTTGACTTGGCCAACTTATAGAGTGAACCTATTTGGTTACTAACTCCCTCACTTTAGGCTCTACAAGACCTAGGCGGGTATACCTATTCACTAGTGGCTTTTGATGACTAATGCTTTTTATAGAAGATTGAGTATCTTGATCTAAATTCTTCCCTACTTCAGAATGACATAGGTTCCTAGGATGGGTGATTTTAGATGAGTTCAATATTGTTGTTGTGGAAACTATTCAATCTTTATACTTGAAATTTATATGTATGTATGCTATTGCTAATTGGTTCTATTAATCCTACGTACTTATCCTATAGTTTTAATGCAAAGATAATTAATATGGTAAAGGTTGTGATTTGTGAATGACCAGTGTCTTTCCTGTTATTTGGGCTACATAGTCTTATATTTCTCTAGGACTTAATGTATGATTTGTGAGACAGTTTTTAAACCTACCCCCTTCGGTAAGTCTGTCAATTACTATTTCTTATGAGATCTGCTAAATGTTTATATCATAAACTGCCTGAATGAATTTAGCCCTAACCTTAAGGGACCATTCAAGGAAGAACTACAAGGAACAATTACAATCCACGAGTAGAACTTTTTAATCCAAATTTATAACATAGGAACATAGAGTTCACTGTAAGAATATGAATAACCTTATCTCCTTTAGATAATATCACAAACAACTGCCTATAGAAAATGAGATAATCCACAACACATATGCAGAAGAAAATGACTGATTCTATTAACAACTTCAAAATGGTACAATAATATGCCAGAGGCTATAGTATTTTTTCGATATCTAGTATCCTAATAATGTCTCTATTTTACAAAATTTGCTCATATAAATAAGTGAGCAACACCTATTCTATGAGAAGCTACATCTCTTCATTATTAACAACCTAATTACAATTGCTTAACAAAGTGAAAGATAAAGAGATTAAGCATGCCAAGATGATTAATATAATTGTCACTCTAATAGCATCTAATGGCCACACTCTTTCTTTTCATATCTGTCTCCAATGAAAAAAAATCAAACACTGCTTGGTTGACATGTGGGGCTACATCTTCATCTTGGTTAAATTGGGCCACAAATTTCTCCTCTTTTTTCAATTTATCGAGCATTCATGGTGACTTTATCAGTTACCATTACTAGTTACACAATGGTCATAGAGGCATTTATTTGAATTTATGATAAAGTGACTTTATTAAGATTTATATTGATCCTCGCAATAGAAAGTAATCATTCATCTAGCAGCATTTCATATTGTCCATTGATGCTCATCAATTTTATGGCCGCACCCTTTTTTGATGGAATTGTGTACTTCGGTGGCTTAACCTTATCTTTCCTTGAAATGTCATGTTTCATCAATGTCTCCTTAGTTTCGATGAAACCACTATCATTGTTAAGGAGCTTTGTGTCTTCATCGATCTATTATCTTTCATCGAAAGGCTCTACCTTACGTATTTATGTCGATGTAATCCTCCACTGGCTCGTCATCGTGTTTTGCAACCATCTCATCGGTCAAGTCATTGATGAAATTTTTTATGTCGACGAAAGAAAAAAATCCTCCTTCGACTTTTCATTTTTTGATGAAACTATGCTCGTCGGCCAATAACTTTTGCACCTCTTTGATATGCTCTCTTCCTTGAAATATCTTTGTTGATAAAATATCCATTGGTTCCTTCGATATCACTCTTTCAGCCAAACTTCTTCCCTCGGGTGAGATGTTCACATGTCTCATTGATACTGTAGTTTCATCGAGACTCTTTATTTCATCAGTGGGACCACTCCTGATTTCCTCGATGTACTTTATGTCGATGGAACTAATGTATTCAATGAATCTTTTTGGAAGTCTATCACGGCCAAGATTTATTCGATAAGTCACTTCATCGATAGGATAATGGTAGGCTTCTTTAATAGAGTCATTTCAGTCAGACTGGGAGTTTCGGTGAAGGATTAATATGTATATCTGATGGCCTTGGTTTGAGCAATAATTTTTAGGATTATGATGTTGATGGAAATGCCAAGGGTTCTATCGAAATTCTTAAGGGCATGCTTGATTTCAATTTTTTTTTAAGAAAACTTTTGTAGCTTCAAATGAAACCACGGGATTCCATTGATTTAAATTCAATTCTCAACAAGTTGAATGCTTCAATCAGGTTCTCCCTCACTCTCACTCACTTCTCAGATGCTCATTGAGCACTTGGCTAATTTGCTCTCACATGCAAAAGTAATACTCTACTACTTCACAATAGCACAATATATTTCTTCTATTCAGCAGCACTTAACTATCTCTTAGGTCTGCATATTTATAACCCAGATTTCCTGCCAAAAACCAATTCAAACTTGGAGCCTTAGGGTTTTCTCTACTGATCATGAGGCACATCGAATCCAATCAGATATGATCGGATCACAACTCTATGATGACTGCCTGCACATTTCTGCCAATATCGTGTCTTCCAAAACATGCCTTCCTTCTTAAGCAACCTACAACCAATCTATCGACTTTGCTCAGTCAATCACCATAAATGGCCCAGTTGTCTCCTTCGCCTACTTCGATCCACACAATCAATATGTCTTGGATCTCAAGCCTCACAACTCTGCAACTCTACCTCGAGCTTTGCAGTCACCATTAATGTCGAACCAATCATAGCTACCTTACCGACCTCACTTCACCAACCTGTGCATGTTTCAACCGCCACTTCATCTTCACGTGGCATCACTGTCAGTATCCACCTCATCACACTATTCTGTTAGTTCATGCCTAGTCACCGAACACACAAATAACCAGTTTCATCTACCTATAAACAAACCCTACCAACATATAACACCTTACTGGTAAACCTTCATGCCCACACTAGTCTAATCTTGTTGGTGTAGAACATCAACCGGGTAGAAACCATGCCAATCCTCAACAGCTATTAGGAGTAACACATCATGTGTAACTCCATCAGATGAAGGTCTTCCATTCTTTCACATTATTCTCACTTAGCTACATACCAGTATCCATGTTTACTAGTAATTACCTAGATGACATGATGTCATCATCATTCATTAGTTCTTCACTCCTCTTTATCAGGTGAGAACCTTAGCTTCCTTTTCTCTTCTCTGATGATTCATCGATTGACATAACATGTCAACTAACATCAATATAAATTCTGGTAGATGTGTTTGCCAGTGGACAACATACTTTCCTTCTTGCCAGAGAGACACATTGATGACACCAAGTCATCCCACTCCAACTTTTCTGCATCAAGCTTCCTTCAGTATCCTAGTATCCCATGTCTATTCTTGTAGACACACCAACATTCTTCTCCATCAAATAAATTCTACTCTCATCTGGTTTGTTAAGATGACAAACACACCATCTCAACTCCTCAATCTTCCTTTACTGGTATAATCAGTCTCTTCATTCAATCACTTGTCAATCTCAAGGAATCATTCTGCTGGTCCAAGTGAGACTTTTTTGGGGGGGGAGGATACACCATCCTCATGACATATGTCATCCTGCAAACAAAGGGAACATACTTTGTCAACCTATCACCTAGCTTGGGAAAGGTTCTTCATCTGGTGGGAGACCTGCTAGTTATCCTTACACTAGCAATCTAGTGGCCTGCTCATACTTTTACTTCTCCTCTGGTGTTGATATTAACCAAATAGTAATCTGCCACTTCATCATAACCAATGCTCATCATATAATCTCTTCATGTTAGTTGTATGCAACACCATATCAACAACCCTTTTTCAGAGTGGTCACATTACTGCACATCAAACATACCGGTACATGCCAGTTCTTCCTTCTGCATGAAAAAGGTCACCTGGTTGTCACAAATGACAACACATTAATTCTTCTCCCATACCGGTCCATCTTCTATTCTGGTTGTCATCAAACTTCTAATGCCAACAACCTCTTGTTCACTAGCTAACATCAGTGTCAGTGATACCGGTAACATCCTATACCGGTTTACATCAATGACAACACAATGCCAACAATCTCCCCCTTTGGCATTGATGTCAACATGTGTAGTATCCGGTATACTACAGTAACTTTCTCCCCCTTTGATAACAATGGCAAAGGGCACTATCAGGATAAGATTCCTCCTTGCATCTACCGAGCATTGACAAAAATCTTTCCCCCCCTTTTTACCAGGTGCATCTCCCCCTTTGAAGATTATGCACAACAACATATCAATCATCTATACATGAGATGGAACGCTCAGGTACCAAACAACCCTTAATAGCTAACATGGGTCTCTCTCCTTCTTTGAGAATCTGCTTGATCTGCTTTTGTGCTTAGTATATCTGATATTAATCTGAGGATATAGTTGTGAACTCCCCCTGAACCATAGATCTCTGGTCCTCATTTCTCATCTACCAGATCCCAAACCGGGACTCACATCAATACCTATGACATCCATCATCATGACCACAATGCCAACTAGCAGGTCACATATCCAGTTGATTGACCCAAAGATATGTATGCACATAAGGTCAACACATGTAATTCAGGTCCTTTCCAATAACACCTGAGACATAACCTCATCCATCCAGGCTACCAAAGTTACTGCAATGATCCCTCAACTCATTGACTTATATAACCTCCAATATAGATCACCATTCGTGCTAGTAGCATGCTGCACATACCGGTGTCCAATATCGATTCATTTTTCCACCGGGACACTTACCTCTCTACCTTTCATTCCCAATTCCCATTTCCTCTGCTACTATTCATTTCATTTGTAGAAGTAAACCATATTCTATGAGTAGTTAGGGTAACTACACATACTGCCATCATATTTTCTTCCTCTTACTGGCAACAGCTTGTCATCTCCTTATCCACATTCAACTAAGGGGTGAAAGATCTGGTCAATATCTAACTCCCCCCGAGTCCTGCATCTCCTTTAAGCCATAGGAGATAACACTTATGTATTTAATGCACAATGCTAGTCCATGGTCCTATTTTCCTGCTTCTTCCTCCATGTCTGCTTGGTCTCACTTTTCTTCCTTTTTTCAATCTGGGGAGCAGGTTTCTTCTTCTCATGCTAATGGATCCTTGCACTTCTATATTCTCCATTACAGCTGGAAGCAATGCTATAGTAGCACACAACATCCATCCTAACCTCATGATTGGGGAACCTTCTAACATACCAGTTAGCTCTTCCTCCTCTAACCATGTCATTTTGGCTGGTTACCGATTTCCTTGAATTCCTTGCATGTGCAAGAACACTTTTCATTTTGTTCCATGCAGGTCTTTGTTGCTTATATGTCCTATAACTTCCTCTGAGTTGATTAGGATGGTTCCACTAGTTGCCATAGGAAGGTGAGTTCTTCTTCCTGCATTCAAATTTTCTATGGCCAGATCCATTGCAGTCATAGCATACAACATTTGCATTTCTAGGAGCAATAAATAGATTCTTGTTAGCATGACCGGGAGTGGGCATATGCATGTTTCTACATTCTTATATCTTATGCTCAAATGCATTTCTTCTCTTGCAATCTAATATGTTATTCCTAGGAGGAATACCCTGTCTATTCTTAGGCCTCATTTTACATTCATCTACCCTATGACCAAATCCTTTACATTCAAAGCAATAACCAAAGAAAGGTGGCTTATTACTTACAAATTTGTTCTGCCAGACATGAGGTAATTTTACCTGTTTTGCCTCACTATTTCTGCTTCTCCAGAAATGGATCCAGGGTTGTCCATTCTCTACCGATCTTCCATTAGATCCCTCCTTCCACACTTGGCATGATGTGTGGGCAGCAACATCTCCCTGTCTTCTACTGGTGAAAGGTCTTCTAGGCTGCCTTCTCATGTTCTTGCTTCTAGTGAAGATATCTTCTCCTATTTTCCCTTTTCCTTTTAGAGCTGCATTGTTCCTCCATGCAACACCATTCTTCATTCTCAGCTTCATGACCTCACCAGTTGTAGTCAAATCTATCCTTTTCTTTGGAGGATTTTTTGGCAGTGAAGGACTAATCTTTTCCATTTCCATTTGAGGAGACAAATTGAATATCTTTGTGGGAGGTCTCCTTGCTTGTAGAGCATTCACCGACAACACATCCTAATCCTCCAGTATCCTTGGAATGTTTTTTTTTACTTAACATTTTATCCAAGGCCTCAGTACTGTCATCATACCGGATCCTTATCTTGAGCTCATTTTGACATTTCTTAAGGTCTTTCCTGATGCTCTCCATTTCCTCTTTCTGCTTCAGACACTCTTTGTCCTTTGTTTCCACTTCTAGCTGGAGATCCTCACATATTCTCTCCTTACCATCGAAGATTGATTTCAACTCACCAGTCAATCCTTTTGCCTCTTCAAGTTGAGATGTCAATATGCAGATATTGTTATTTGATTCTTCAAGACATATTCTCAACTGGTTGCATTCATCACGAACTGAATCTTTGTAATTTTTAAAATCCTTTCTAACACTTTGCAGCTTATCTAGTGCACTTACTAGTTCACATTCAAGATCTACTTCAACTTCATCTTCATCATCACTCACAAACACATCTTGCCAGTGGGATCTATTAGCCTTGTCACACTCTGATGTGTGTGCATCACTTTCTGTCTCTTGTGCCATGAAAAGATGAGTTTTCTCTTCATCAAAACTATAGCAGCTGACTGATCTGCTGTCAACACTTCCACATGTGTCAACATTGTTGTCCTTCATGCTTCCACAATCCAATTCAACAGTGCATGGCTCATTTCCATAAAGCATCTTCAGTTTATCCCATATACTCTTTGTTGTTTTGCATTTGTCCACCTATGAGGAGACATCACTAGTGAGCCCACTAAATATAGCCTTCATGGCTTCTTCATTACATAAACATCTTCTTTCTTCTTCAGTGCTGGTGGGGGGACATACATTCCTAGGAAGACCATTTACAACTACCATCAAGACATCATAACCTAGGGAGGATAGGAAGACTTCCATTATGCAACTCCAAATAGCGTAGTTTTAACCATCAAACATTGAAGCAGGGAATGACACTAAACAAACCATTGTGTCCTTAGGCCAGAATCTACCCAAGCTAGAGAAGGCTCATCTAGCTGGGAACCTAGGCTCTGATACCAATTGTTAGACATAATGCACCACTGAGAGGGGGAGGGGGTGAATTAGTGGTTCTCAAATCTTTTCCCTTTAGCTATCCTCTGTGAGCATACTGGTTATTAGATCTAACTATGAACAAACTTACCAATTAGTGAGGAGACTAACTCAAATGCAAACACTCACAAGGGGACATCACCTAACACAAACATATACGAGGAAAACCCAAGATGGGAAAAACCTCGGTGAGCAGTGCTGTTGGAGTCTACTGCTCCAATCCAGCCTCACAATGAAAAAAATGTTACAAAGTTATGGTACCAACCCAAGGAGAACCAACCCTTGACTTTATGGGCTACAACCCCTGACTTTAGGGAGCCTACCCAAGGAGCACCAACCCCTGACTTTATGGGCTACAACCCAAAGGAGCTACAACCCCTGCACCGAGCTACAACTCAGTGTTCTTAAAGTAAACTTCAATTACAATAGTAGTTATCTTGTTACAAGTGAATCTTGCAACCATTTCATATACCTTATACTCTGTTGGTGAGATACCTTCTCTGCTATATCGACTCACTCTTCTGATTCTTACCTGTCAGTAAACTCTATAGGTACACCTCATCTCTTCTTCTTTTCTACTGGATCTCCTCCTCACTGCTCTGCACTTTACCAGTGCTGAACTCTACCAGTTCTATTTCTGCCTTCTTTGCAGCTTCCTTCTCTTTTGTGTTGTCGGTATGAACACTACCGGTTCTTCTATCCTACTAGTTGAATGCTTCAACCAGGTTCTCCCTCACTCTCACTCACTTCTCAGATGCTCGTTGAGCACTTGGTTGATTTTCTCTCACATGCAAAAGTAATACTCTACTACTTCACAATAGCACAATATATTTCTTCTATTCAACAACACTTTACTATCTCTTAGGCTTGCATATTTATAACCCAGACTTCCTGCCAAAAACCAATTCAAACTTGGCACCTTAGGGTTTTCTCCACTGATCATGAGGCACATTGAATCCAATCAAATCTGATCGGATCAAAACTTTGTGATGATTGCCTGTACATTTCCGCCAATATCGTGTCTTCCAAAACAAACCTTCCTTCTTCAGCAACCTGCAACCAATCTATTATCTTTGCTCAGTCAATCTCCATAAATGGCCTAGCTGTCTCCTTCACCTACTTCAATCCACAGAATCAATTTGTCCTGGATTTTGAGCCGCACAAATCTGCAACTCTACCTCGAGCTTTGCAGTCACCATTAATGTCGGACCAATCACAACTACCTTACCGACCTCACTTCACCGACTTGTGCATGTTTTAACCGCCACTTCATGCAAGTTTGCTACTTCATCTTCACATGGCATCACTATTGGTATCCACCTCATCAAAATATTATGTTGGTTCATGCCTAGTCACTGAACACACAAATAACTAGTTTCATCTACCTATAAACAAACCCTACTGACATATAACACCTTGCTAGTAAACCTTCATGCCCACACCAGTTTAATCTTGCTAGTGTAGGACATCAACTGGGTAACAACCATGTCGATCCTTAGTAGCTATCTGGAGTAACACATCATGTGTAACTCCATCAGATGAAGGTCTTCCATTCTTTCACATTATGCTCACTTAGCTACATATCGATATCCATGTTTACTAGTAATTACCTAGATGACACAATGTCATCATCCTTCATTAGTTTTGCACTCCTCTTTATCAGGTGAGAACCTTATCTTCCTTCTCTCTTCTCTGATGATTCACCGGTTGACATAACATGTCAACTAGCATCAATATAGATTCTAGTAGATGTGTGGTGCAAGAGCACCTCAGCACACAAGAATACCAGGAGGTCAAAAGTCATAATGTGAAAAATTTGATTGTATTTGAGTCATTCGTAATGTATTAAGGTCATTTGAGTCCATTGAATCATAATATGTAAGGCTAAATGAGCCATTTTGTCCAAAGTTGCCCAAGTTGTGTATTTGAGTCTTGATTGGGTTTATGAGGTCAAATTTGTGTAAAAGTATCATGAAGGGGGAAAATGATGTAAATTGTGTTATTTGGTCCATTATAAGGTGTTAATAATTTCCATGTAATATCTTAACAAGTTTTGAGTGCAAACTCAAAGAGTTGTCAAGACAAAACCTAGATAGAGGAGGTGTCATTTGGTTGAAAGGTGGTTATTTAGTTAATTTTCAAAGGGAATTCGACGCAAGAGGTTGATTTATGTATTTAAGGATTGTAATCCATGAAAATGAAAAAATGGAAGGCATTGGGAAGCATTGAAATCAATTTGGTAACAAGTTCTTGGTTTTTCAATTGGTTATTTTGGTGTTTTAAAGGTTTTCCTCTGGTTTCCAGGCCTTGTACGGCCATGTACAGCCTGGAAAACCATGTATTATTAATTGGATAGTGTATAAAAATGAATAAGCTTTCCATTTCTTTTTTTTTGAGTTTATTTCATGCAGATTTGAGAAAGTTATGGACGTTTTGGTGAAAATAGTTTGTAACTGCAAAAACCCTGCCTAGGGTTAACCAGTTTTGGGAAAAGCTTCATAAATTTTGATTTAACCGTTGGATCTGGCTATAACTTGGGGAAAAGTTGTTTATCTGACCTATCTACAATCTGACCGAAGAGATTGGATTTATTTTCAATATGTAAAAAGTTATTAATGACTGTTCATCTGCATTTTATTGTGAAATCAGACTGGTAAAGGCAGGAGCAGTCCTGTTGCAGCATTTGATATGGAAAAATTAAGAATAATGATGAAGCAAGGATATATGTTTTGGAAAGCTCTCTGAACCCTCTTTCAATTTATTTTTATCTCACTTAATTTGGTTAAGAATTGAAGAAGTTGTGGTTATTTTTGTGAAAACAGTTTTTAAGGATGAAACCTTGAACTAGGGTACTCTATGGGAATAAAGAATTTGTTGTCTCATGTTTTGGTGAATTTTATGATCTAAAATATTGAATTAAGGTCTGTAGGGATGGAATATAACCTTTTAAAGTGGTTTGGGGTTGATTGGTGGCATATGGTGGAAGTATTTGATAGACAACCCTTGTGTAAAGATTATATTGTGATTGCATTGTAGAATGGATGAATACCATTTGCATTGCCACTTAATGATTGTAATGATGATTGGATCAGCAAGATCCTTGGTTGTGAGTTGGTTCTCCATGATGCTCTGCATCAAATTGGTATCAGAGCTAGAAGAGCCTGAGTGTGTGGGTAGAGCATCAAAGGAGGCAATCCGCACCAGGACCTAGCCCAAGGAGAGTTGAAATTTTGTGTTGCTAATGTGTTTGGTTGCAGGTTCTTGTACATCTAGCTGCAAGAGGAATTTGGTTTTGTGTGTGGGCAGACAAGGAAGGTCTGTCAAGGGCCAAAGGGATGGTCCATTGGTTGCCAAGAGACTAGGGAGAGAGGCAAGGAGAGGACTCCTAGGTGAGGCAAAGGTGAGTTTTTTTTTTTTTGGTGAGGTGATGCAGCATGGAGAGGTGGACTTATGGTTGGTAAAAGCACTTGGATGGCAGCCATTACATACTCCATTAATAGGAGTTATTGAGGAGGCAGATATAAGGACAGTCCTGTGTCCTTTTGGAGATGTTGATTGTCACAAAAGGCATGAGAATGGTGATAAGATGAAGGAAGACAAGAGGCATAAAAAGGCAAAGACAAAGATGAAGGTTTCAGTCTAATTTTTTTGCAGGTTATTATCCCTATGTTTCCAAGGGACTTGGAAACTTTTCAACGTCGGTAGTATGGTGCAAGAGCACCTCAGCACACAAGAATACCAGGAGGTCAAAAGTCATAATGTGAAAAATTTGATTGTATTTGAGTCATTCATAATGTATTAAGGTCATTTGAGTCCATTGAATCATAATATGTAAGGCTAAATGAGCCATTTTGTCCAAAGTTGCCCAAGTTGTGTATTTGAGTCTTGATTGGGTTTATGAGGTCAAATTTGTGTAAAAGTATCATGAAGGGGGAAAATGATGTAAATTGTGTTATTTGGTCCATTATAAGGTGTTAATAATTTCCATGTAATATCTTAACAAGTTTTGAGTGCAAACTCAAAGAGTTGTCAAGACAAAACCTAGATAGAGGAGGTGTCATTTGGTTGAAAGGTGGTTATTTAGTTAATTTTCAAAGGGAATTCGACGCAAGAGGTTGATTTATGTATTTAAGGATTGTAATCCATGAAAATGAAAAAATGGAAGGCATTGGGAAGCATTGAAATCAATTTGGTAACAAGTTCTTGGTTTTTCAATTGGTTATTTTGGTGTTTTAAAGGTTTTCCTCTGGTTTCCAGGCCTTGTACGGCCATGTACAGCCTGGAAAACCATGTATTATTAATTGGATAGTGTATAAAAATGAATAAGCTTTCCATTTATTTTTTTTTGAGTTTATTTCATGCAGATTTGAGAAAGTTATGGACGTTTTGGTGAAAATAGTTTGTAACTGCAAAAACCCTGCCTAGGGTTAACCAGTTTTGGGAAAAGCTTCATAAATTTTGATTTAACCGTTGGATCTGGCTATAACTTGGGGAAAAGTTTTTTATCTGACCTATCTACAATCTGACCGAAGAGATTGGATTTATTTTCAATATGTAAAAAGTTATTAATGACTGTTCATCTGCATTTTATTGTGAAATCAGACTGGTAAAGGCAGGAGCAGTCCTGTTGCAGCATTTGATATGGAAAAATTAAGAATAATGATGAAGCAAGGATATATGTTTTGGAAAGCTCTCTGAACCCTCTTTCAATTTATTTTTATCTCACTTAATTTGGTTAAGAATTGAAGAAGTTGTGGTTATTTTTGTGAAAACAGTTTTTAAGGATGAAACCTTGAACTAGGGTACTCTATGGGAATAAAGAATTTGTTGTCTCATGTTTTGGTGAATTTTATGATCTAAAATATTGAATTAAGGTCTGTAGGGATGGAATATAACCTTTTAAAGTGGTTTGGGGTTGATTGGTGGCATATGGTGGAAGTATTTGATAGACAACCCTTGTGTAAAGATTATATTGTGATTGCATTGTAGAATGGATGAATACCATTTGCATTGCCACTTAATGATTGTAATGATGATTGGATCAGCAAGATCCTTGGTTGTGAGTTGTTTCTCCATGATGCTCTGCATCAATGTGTCTACCAGTGGACAACATACTTTCCTTCTTGTCGGAGAGACACATTGATGACACCAAGTCATCCCACTCTAATTGTTTTGCATCAACCTTCCTTCAGTATCCCAGTATCCCATGTCTATTCATCCAGCACACTAGCATTCTTCTCCATCAAATCGGTTCTACTCTCATCTGGTTTGTTAAGATGAAAAACACACCATCTCAACTCCTCAATCTTCCTTTACTGGTATAACTGGTCTTTGCATTCAATCACTTGTCAATCTCAGGGAATCATTCTGCTGGTCCAAGTGAGACTTTTCCAGGGGGGATAGAGGGAACATACTTTGTCAACCTATCACCTAGCCTGGGAAAGCTTCTTCATCCGGTGGGAGACCTTCTAGTTATCCTTACACTAGCAATCTGGTGGCCTACTCATACTTCTACTTCTCCTCCAGTGTTTATGTGAACCAAACAATATTCTGCCACTTCAGCATAACCAATGCTCATCATGTAATCTCTTCATGTCAGTTGTATGCAACACCATATCAACAACCCTTTTTCAGAGTGGTCACATTACTGCACATCAAACATACTGGTACATGCCGGTTCTTCCTTCTGCATGAAAAAGGTCACCTGGTTGTCACCAATGACGGCACATCAACTCTTCTCCCATACTAGTCCATCTTCTATTCCGGTTGTCATCAAACTTATAATGCCAACAACGTCTTGTTCACTAGTTGACATCAATGTCAGTGATACGGGTAACATCCTATACCGGTTGACATCAATGACAACACAATGCCAACACACAGACACACACACACACACATGTATATATGTATATATACATATATATATATATATATGTATATATATGTATATACATACATACATACATACATATATACACACACACACAAATATATATATAGATATATATGTATATATATAGATATATATGTATGTATGTATATATATATATATATGTATATATATGTATATATATATATACATATACATATACATATACATATACATATACATATACATATACATATATATATATATATATATATATATATATATATATATATATATATATATATATATATATATCATAATCAACATTATGAAATCATTATTCTAACAATCCATATAACATGAAGTATCAAAGTCACACAGAAATCTAGAGAACATAGACGACCATCACATCCCAAAAATCAAAATCAACCAACACCAAAGGGGTCAAAACCACACACAAAAAACTAGAAAACATAAAGTCTGGCAAGGCAAAAGAGAGGGGCACTACAAGACCTTTCTTTTGGAACTCAAAGATAAGTATAAGAAGATATTCCAAGATAAGCGTAGTTGAAAACCTTTTTGTAGTGCAGTTTTGGTAACCTTTTTGTTACCCTTTGTCATTGATATCAAAGGAGGAGAAATATTGTGTATTGGGAGAAATATTGATGTTTAAGGAGAATTAAGGAAACAATATCTAAGGGGAAGATATAGCATATATGTTGTAAGTGTTTTTCCATCAATGACAAAGGGGGAGATTGTTAGAAAGACTTGATTGGTTGTCATTGATATCAAACCAGGTGATCCAGATTAGTCTGGATATGTTGTAGAATAGGTATATATGATGCAGAATAGTGGAAGATAGGTATGTATGTATGAAAGGCAGTCAACAGTGGTTGCAAGTATGTTACTGATATATTCTTCTGGTAGACTATATTGCTTTGGAATTGTGTAGTGTCGGCTCATGGATATGTTTCTCATAGTGTATGATTTTTGGTGTTGGTTGTGGTAATCAATTTCATGCTCTGGATGTATATGATTTATTGATAATGTAGTCTGGTGATATTTAGTGGACAATTTTTTAGGATTGTAGTGCTCCACATTCTTGTTTCATTGCAGATATGATAACACATTTTTGATATGTTGGTTGTAATTTCTCAAAATTGCTATACTCAATTTTTGGTGCTCCAAAAGTCGTGCTCCAGATCTTGTGCTCTAGAGATATATTCAACTATGCAGTGTTTGATAGTTTTATGAGCTCTGGTTTCCTTCGATTTTTTTAATTTCTAATGATAATCCTTTTGATGATCTGGATTATTCATGTCTTTAACCATTCCTATGATGAGGTGGATTGTGTTTTTTATGATTCAGAAGCGTGCTCTTGTGGAATTTCAAGGTTATGTTCATTCTAGGTTAGGTCGACCTTGAATGCTCTTTTTATTGTTTTTGCTCTGGTGATTGTAGCATGTGATCTAATTGTTGGAGTATCTTTTGAGAAATTGTTCTTGAGGCTAACTTGATGTATATTCTTATTGGTGTACACACACACACACACACACACATATTATGTTTGTACATGAGGGGAAAGAAAGAAAAAAAAAACACATGAGCAAAGTATAAGTGAAAAAGAAGGTGATGACTGATAGTATGAGAGATTTGAAAATTGTGGGTAAAGAAGAAGAGAAAAATTAGTGCGACAATATTTTGAGTGTGATTGGAGCAAACAAATAGCGAGTGAGTTGCAGAGTTTCTTAATCGGATCTTCTGCAAGAAGTTGATGTGTTGTCTAAGCTTAACAGGAACTAATCCCATGCATATGTAGATGCAATTTACTCAATTCATTCTTAATTTTATTGGCAGTGAGCCCTCTGAGCAGTGAGCCCTCTAGCAATTAGCCTTTTAGTAATCCCATATAACTACTTATATTTTCTTGAGAGTTATCCCTTTTTGTGGTTTTTCTCATTTGGGTTTTCCATGTATAAAAAATTGGTGTCTCTCTTAATGTTGTGTATGTTTTGGATTTTATTTCAATTGCTTATATCATTTCATGCTAAGGTTAATTGAGATCAAATTAAGTTTCAGATTTTCAGGTTGTTATTTTTTGGGAATACTGATTCACCCCCCTCTCAATATTCCAGTTTGTTCAACAAAGCATGGATCCAAAAATTGAAAATCAATGAATATTACTTCAATTAAAATTGAGGAGATAATAAGTAATAGTAATTAAAAGATAAACTAATGAATATTAAAAGATCTAATTAATGAATATTAAAATATCTCAAAGTTAAAAATAGACAACTAAATTTGGAAAGAATCATTTCCAAAAATGAAAAGGAGGAAAACCCCAGGGCAAGGGAATCCAATGATGTAAGATATGTTGGATTTACCAAAATATAGGGAAACAAAACACACCTACCAATAATTTAGAGTGTAATTAAACAATCTAGTATTAACAAAACTAAACCTAATTTACCTAAGGTAAAATTGAAGTTAATGATAGATTGAAATAAGAAAAGAGGACTTAGCTCTTTGTTAATGTATGATATAGTTGCTCTCACTATAATGATGTTTGGAGTTGTTAATTTGCAACTCAATCAACATAGTTATAGTATGTGACAAACTCTATAATAACATAGGGCTAGACTACATCCCCAACCTAGTTTATGGATTCTATAATAAATAGTTATCTTTTTCTAAAATTTGTCTCTATTGAAGCAACCTTCTAGCCTTTGGTACCTACTTTTGAAAAAGAGAATAATATAGCTTGTTATAAAATAGACAAGATTATTGACTTCCTTGATATGAGTCAAGCTCCTTTGCTGATGATACAAATTTGAAGATAGGACAAGCATATGATACAATGTCTTCAATGTGAATGTTAATGTAGTGCTAATGTAATGAACTCTAGTGTAGACACTTTTGTTATATACAATTTTAATTTGAACCAATGACAACTAATTATATAGGAATATCTATAAATACAAGATCCTAGTCACTCAATTCAAGGTATTTGACATAGTGTTAATGATTTAACAATCAAATTTTGAAGAAGTTAGCTTTAGAAGTGGGAGATTTGTAATTCAAATTGGGAAAACTAGGTGGGGGTCTCACCCAATCTAAGAGATGGAATTATATACATCATCTAGTCTAGGAAGGTATAACTCCCAAGATATTAGATTAGTTGATTGAGGATTTAAATAGATCTAATTTGAGTGATAAGTTCAAGTTAAGACCTAATATTTAGCAAACAAACAAATTTAAGCACCAAAAAACTACCAAAAATAAATGTAAACTAAAAATTCTATCTCTCACATAAATTTTAACATTAATTTTTAATATAAATGCTCTATTTTTTAATTTTTTATAGATAAAAGTGGCTAAAACCACTGAAATATATTAATTTTAAATATTTTTTTATAGTGTTTGGTTCAAAGAGCACTGAAGGGAAAGAACCAGTAAGAAAACCTTTCAGTATTGCTCAAATAACACAAGCCTATTTATATCTTTTGGCAGCTTCCTTTATATCTAATATAAATGCTCTATTATTTTTAATAACAAATTACATTAAATAAAAAATATTTGTTATAACATAGTGATTAAACTCAAATATAATAAACATTTGTAACAATGTAAAAAACTGAAAATATAGGCTGTATACAATTCACAAATTAACTGGCTGGTATTCACACAACCCGCAACAAAAAATATCCCATCAAAATTAGCTTTAACATTCACATGATGGAATGCATAAATATATAATTATAAATATTTTTAGTATAAACTATTTTGATATTTTCTTGTGGCTATTACAAATGCTTTTCCCTTTTTTGGAACAAGCTTTTGGTGTTCTCATTGATTTAAATTTTGAATTAATTCTTTCACAGATCTCCTCCCACAGAAGTTTAATGTGTTTGTTTGACTTAGGACACCTGAAACTTGCATCCAAGTATGTTCTCTCTTTCACCAGCTCATTAATCTCATCCAAACTCCATTTCACTGGAGCTCTACCTTTAGCTAATTTGGCAGGAGGATCCTTTCTTCTGCTACCATTTATATTCCTGCCCCTCTCTTCATTACCACCACCTTGTTTGAGTGAAACTGGATTGACAGAAAAATCATTCAATATGGATTCTTCAATAGGATTGACAGAAAAATCATTCAATATGGATTCTTCAATAGGATTGATAGAAAAATCATTCAATATGGATTCTTCAATAGGATTGACAGAAAAATCTTTCAATATGGATTCTTCAATAGAATTGACAGAAAAATCTTTCAATATGGATTCTTCAATAGGATTGACATAAATTTCCAGTGGAGACTGTGTGAGCAGCATACAAGTAGTGTGAGATGAAACCTCCTCCTCCATGTTGATACCCATTTCTTTGAGTCCTTTCACTAACTCAATTGTCTCTTTCAAATCAAAGTTCCATGATAAGGTAGGCTCCTCATCCAAGCTGTTTGCAATTGCCATTGAGGTTCCCTCAATACAAAGACCATGTTGAAGTGGATTGCAGGTGTCCATACAATCAATAAAAGCCACCCAAGATGTGCCTGCATTAGGATTGTTATTACTCAACCTGTCAATAAAATTTGACCTCTTTTTGCTGCTTTGTGAGAAAATAGTAGAGAAACAAAATCTCTAGCAAATACATTTGCTATGCATTCTGATCACTCAGTATAGACAACTTTGTAAAATCTTAAACAGTAGAAGAGTTTGGAGTCTTCAACAAAGATTTGATTTACATGGTTAGTTCATCTGGAAGGATTGAATGTAAATAGATGGTAGTTAGTTCTTTATGAGATTTCTTTAGTTCAGTCTTTTTTTCTGGTCTAAAATTTTGTATCATATACATCTTTAACACTTCAAATAAATTTAAAGAAATTTTTTTTTTATCTCTGTATCAAAAGAAAATGGTGATCTACATTTTATTTTATATCATATTCTAATGATTCATAAGATGTGAATCAGAAATAACAAATGTTCTGAAATTTACAGTCAATTTTTTTCTTTTTTTTTAAATTACATACTGTAACTATAAAAATTTATTATCTTTCTAACATTATATTTTTCAACTGAAATTGAAAAAAATAAAATCCAAAATGATAAGTTGAAAAATCATTGTGAAATATGAAGAAACGGTATAAAATTTTACAACCTTCAATTAATCAAAGTACTAAGCCAGAGTCGACGTTCGCTAAAATCCAAGTTGGGAATTGACTAACATTAAAAAAAAAATATATACCACTAAAATTTAGGTAGAAGAGAAGCGAAAGCCGACTATGAACAATAAAATAATAATGAAACTCATTCTCAATGTCTTCTAACGAAAAGCTATTATGTTTGAAATATAAAAACTATATTAAATTTAAATTATAAAAGAGTTATTAAAATAGAAGAGTTGAGAATCAAGTAATTGCAATCGAGAAATGAAATAATTAAAAGAGTATAATTTATTTATTTGATTTTTGACATGGTATGTTGACCTTGTTAAATAATTGATATGGTATGGTAGAAGATAAAAAACAAAAATATGATTCAAGAACAAAGATCAAAAAGTTGTCAAGGATAAAGATATTTATAAATTTGTATAATTCAAAATATGATCATGTTGGGTAACTTAGTCCTATTATAAATCATATTAGATTAGCCTAGTGTAATTATTGTGATCTTATTTGCGAGTGATGTGATCTCTTGGACCATTCTTTCCTCTTATGTAACTATTAATTGAGTAAGAGGTTGTATTAGAAAGAAAAATGGAGGGCTTATTGTAAGATAGAGGAAATTATGTTCGCTTCCTTGATAGCAATCAAGTCTCTTTGTTAGCATATAATTAGAAAAAGTACATAAAATAAAAGCGTAAATACTATTGTGATTGATGTAATTGAGATTGAGACCAATAATACTACGATTGAGTGCTCTAAATGAAAATCATTAAAGCTAATAATCAATCATCCCAATGACTTAGGATAATGTCATTAATACACATTATTGGACACTTAACTTCAGAGTTTTAACATAGAATCAATAAGATAGTGGTCATATTGTAGGAAGTCTATGAAATATCTCATTCTCAACCATTTTAAATAGAAAGATTTGAACTAGAATGCCTATATTTTTAGAAATCTAAGTAAAGTACATCAAGAGATATCAAGTTTGAAAATATGGAATATTTTTATATTCAATGATAAAGTATGAGGTGCAATTAAATCCAATGATGGATGATGTTTTTAATTTAATTTTGGTTAAATTTGAATTAATGATAATTAAAATGAGATAAAGGCAATATCATACTTTTTTAGAGGTATAATAATAACATTTGTAAAATATTATGCAAATTAAAAATTTGGAATCATTTATCAAAATGATATTTTAAAAAAGGAAAAAAATTCACTTGAGTAATTATTCACAGAGTAGTAATAATTGTTAAGCAACGTCTATACTATATTATAATCATTTAATTTAGTCATAGATACAATACTACACATGCAGTTTATTTTAATATAAGTTTTTAAATTTATTTTAATTTATTTTATTTTATTTAAATAATTTAATTTCATGTATTAATAATTAGATATAGTCTAATAAAATTAAATATTATACTATTACAATACTAAATATGCAATTCATTTTCATTTAAGTTATTTAATTTCATTTTATTTATTTATTTTAATGTAAGCTATTTAATTTATTTAGTTTGGTTTAAACTATTTAATATCTTTAAATCTATTTAGTTTATTTAATATAATTTAGATTATTTTAATTTAATTTTAATTATTTAAATAATTTAATTTTATTCATTATTTTATTTTATTTACATTAATTTGAAATAAAATCTAATATATATTTTATTGATTTCTATTTATACTCTATAATGAAAATTTTAAATATTTAATTTGACAGAGCTCTTATTATAATTGGTTGATTGACTAAAAATGTTTAAATTTCATTTATTTAATTTTTCTTTTTGTATTAAGTATCATAGAATCACAAAGTTCATTTTTTTGCTCATTCGAGCATCCACCTGTCGAGCACCAAACTAGAAACAACAATTGGAAGACCAAGAGTCACAACTTAGAATTATACACAAAGGCGTCCCTCATGGGAGTTGAACTTGGATCTCCACATTGAGAACTCAATGCTTTAACCAACTAAGCTCAACCCCTTGGACTTAATTTTTTAATTTAATTTATTAGTTTATTTTTTTATCACTATTATAGAATTGATTCTAACTTGTTACAATACTACATGTGCAATTTATTTTAATTTACCTGTTTTTAAAAGTTATTTAAATTATTTTTATTCAAGTAATAGTAAAACTAATTGTAATTATGACAGGCGTCAATTAATATGATGGGTGTCAATTTTAATCATAGGGGATTTTTAATCATGTGTATCTATCAATCCATCATGTGAGTATTTTTTTTATTTTTTATTTTTGATCGGTAAAAGGTCGAAGCCAAAGAAATTTTATTAATTAAAAAAGTAAATACAACTCCATTCAGTGTGGGCACCGGTAGGAAAGAATTATGTGAGTATTAATAACTAGTTGACCAGATTAAAAATATTTAATTATTTTAAATTATTTTTTAATTTAATTTATTAGTTTATTTTTATTATCACTATTAAATATTGATCTGATTCTAACTTGTTACAACACTACATGTACAATTTATTTTAATTCAGGTTATTTAAAGTTATTTAAATTATTTTTTATTGAAGTAATAATAAAACTAATTGTAATTATGATGGGTGTCAATTTTAATCATAAGGGGTTTTTAATCGCACATATCTATCAATCCATTATGTGAGTATCAATATGCCTCTCGACATAATAAATATATATAATGATATATTTTGACAATGTTACTAATTTATGTTTCTTAGAAAGAATAGCTATAAACCAATGCAATCTAAATTTGGTTTGCAAAGATGATAAACTTGCAATCCAAAATGTGAAGTAATGTGTGTTTGAATTAATTAATTAAAAAATAATTAAATTAATGATGTCTTTTTAATTAATTAATAGTCTTTTATTTGAATTAATTAACTATAGTAATAATAATTAATATTATTTTTAATTGAAAAATTAATTTAAAACTTAAATATTTATGTAATAAATTTAGTATGGAAGTTGCATTAATATTTAATTATCTTTTGTTCTTATTTACGAATTTAAATAAAATATTTCTCTAAAAAATTAGTTTTGATGGGATGTTGGGATTAAGGTGCCTCAACCTTTGTAAATCCTAACATTAATTATTACATTTATTTGTTATATTTATTTATTATTCTTAACTGCCTACAATGTCTAGTTATCTAGTGGGACCCATAGGCTTGATGACATCCTACTTGGTGATGATTGTATGACGCATATGTTGCACATGTGGAGGTAGAAATCCCACTTTGAGGATCTTGACAAGTGTCATGTTCCATTTTATGACTAGATTATATGACATGCTTGCATATGACAACATGATAGCATATGATAGATTCTATGACATATTAGACAAGTGGCAAGAGATACCTTTTGCATGGAGAAGATGGGTGCCCAAGCTAGGTTATGATAAGTTGTAAGAGAATCAACTAATAATAGTTAGTTATGATAGATTCTTATGACAATTGTAAGATGTGTAAGAGCATTTGTTATACCTCAAGATAGTAAGTTTTGGGTGCCCAAATTACGAGGTTTCATGGGGAGTCATGTTTGGAGATGTACATGTATATATATCGATTCAAAGTGTTGATGGATTGGTTGTTGAAGATTCCTATTGAAGAAGCAATGCACGACTATTATATTGTAATTGTTGTTTTAGTAATACAAAATATTGTGCTTTTGGAGTGGGGTTTTTCTCTTGAAAGGGTTTTCCCCATGATATATATTGTCTTATTTGGTAAAATATTTATGCATGTTTAATATCTCTATTTTAATGTGTTTCTAATTATATAATAGTTAAAATTTGTCAAAAAAAATTATTGTCTTCCCCACTATATTAGTGTTAGGAAGTGTTTTTTGCACTTTATTCCTTTTAGTTGGTATCAAAGTCTAGCCAATTTGGTTTCATTGTTAGCTAGTGTATTTTTTATACTAATACGAGTTTCAATAGGATCTTTTTCATAGTATTTTCATAATATCATTGTAGGATGAAGATGGCAAGAAGATTTGCAGAAGTTAATATCAAGAAGATTAATGATAGTAACTTCAAACTATAGAATTTAAAGATAGAGGACATTCTCGTAGATCAATATCTATGGGCTATAATATCTAGAACATTTCCTCAAACTACAAGACAAGATATTTGGGATCCATGAAGAGAAGACTGTAGAAGATATTTGGAAGAAGCTTGAAGATGTTTATTAGGCTAAATCATTGGTAAACAAGCTTTTTATGAGAAATAAAATGTTTCTTTGAATATGGAAGATGGAGGATCTGTTGTTGATCATCTCAATACATTGAATCTAATTGTTGCTCAACTAGGTTTTATTGGTGACAAGATTGAGGAGGAGGAGGATTGCATGCTTCTATTGTGTTCTTTTCCTGACTCATGGGACCGCCTTGTTATGGATATTGGGAGTATAACCACCAAGTTCAAGATGGATCAGGGGGTAGCATTGTTACTTTATGAAAAGATGCAGAGAAAGACTTATAAGTTAGCTAAAGAGGTTCTTGCAGTTTGTGGCGGATCGAAAGAGAAAGGAAAGAAGAAGGACAATAAATATGAAAGAGGTTTTTTCAAATTATGTTGGAGATCATAATATCCTAGAAAGTCCAAGGCAAAATGTTGGAAATACGTCACTTCCAAAAAGAATGTAAGGAGAAGAAAAATTAGAATAAGAGACCCTCCATTTCTAATTTAGAAAAATCCTCTCAAGATGATGATGAAGCATTTTAACTGAAGCCTTGGCAACTCATGCATCAAAATATGTGTAGTTGATGGATTTGGGTACATATTTTCACATAAGCTTACATTGGAGTTGGTTCTCAAAGTATAAAGAATATGATAGTGGGAAGGTGTATTTTAGTGATGCCTCTCATCTGATGGTTGTTGGTTGTGATGGTGTAATGCACTTCTTAGGTTTGACACAAAATTTGCTCTTTGTAGGTGAATTGAGTCATGTGGGTGTGTAGGTTGTTTTCTTGCAAGAAGGATGTAAGGTGACTAGAGGTTTTGTGGTGCTTGCTAAGGGTGTTTGAATTGACACCTTATATAATTTGGATGCATGCATGATTCAATGTAATAGTGCTTCTATAGATTCCAATAACAAGAATTTGGATTCTTCATCCTCATTGGGGTATGTGCACAAAGATGGTGGTCAGAAAAGTGGACACCACCCAAAAAAACATGGAAAAACAAGCAGCGTGTACGTGGTTCTAAAATTTGAAATGACCGCGTACACGCTTAGGTTTGTTGTTCCCGAGCCTAGAGAAGGTCGCATATGTGTTGTTTTTAGGAAAAGTAGTGCATATGCACTACCTATAGGAAAATGAGCGCGTGTGTGCTACTTATAGGAAAATGAGGGCATATACGCTAATAATCCCTAAAGAACCACGTACACAGTACCTGTCAAATTTTTAAAAAAAACAAAAAACTGGGTCTTATTTTCCCATGAAAGGTGCATTTTTATTTTGTTTTTTCTTCATTTTCTCTCCTAAACCATGAACGGGGTGCTAGATTTCACCTCCAGACACTATGGATCAAGGTTATTTTTTGTTAATTTTTGTCTTTCTTTCCCGTTTGTTCAATTTGTTTTACATTTTGAATTTAATTTCATTAATTTTGATTAATTTTTTGTTTCAAAAACTAGATTCTTTTAATCCACAACAAGAACAACCAAATGCACCTCTTGAAAACCCACAAGATACACCCCCAATTCCTCCTTTTGACTACACACCTAAAACACAGGAGCAATTAATTTATCAGTTAGGACAAAATACGTCTAAAATCAATAGACTGATTGATAAATTGAAAACATTCGAACTTGAGCATCATCAATCCCTCACCACTAGCCTAGAAACATTAGCTAGTGGTGCCATAGTTGTTTCCACACAAATTACCAAATGGGGAAACTTTAGGGATAGGCGTCGTCAATTCTATACCGATGGGCTATCATATGAGGGAGTCAAAACAAAAATATTAGTAAACAAAAAAAATGTGCCCTTTTCGTTGATCCCAAAACTGGTCAGTCGTTACCTCTTAATGCAAAGAGGTTTCCCATACATTGGTGTACCAATGTGCAGATGAAGAATTTTTTTGGCAGAGGTGGTGGATGATCATTGATGATCCACCTTGTAATAATTATGAGGTGCCATTGTATTTTTTGAGAAAAGTATACTGTGAGTTTGTGCTCAATGTGCGGCCAAACTATTTTGACATGAGAGAGTTCCATGGTAGAGGTGCGGTTCTACCCAAGATAGACCTGGAGCCCGTAGGCGATTACCTGCGGAGAGTCGCTGCCCCCTAGCACCCAAATCCAAGGTGCATCAGGTTATCCCAGTAGAGCTGAAAGAGTCGATGGAGCTACAGACTCTTCAGGTGGCCACATCATTGATTGGTGCCATCATCCAGCATGGGACGTCGTTAGCACACCCTATTATACTAAATGATGAGCCATTAGTTGCTCCAGGTGGCAACAAAGAGCCCATCCAGCATATGTGTGTCAGCTGCTCAGGGATATGCTCGGGGATACATGATGTGGCTGGTGCAGATGGATCCACATCTCATCCGTGCATGATTTGCGAGAGTAGATGTCAGGCCCGCATGACTGAGGATATAATGCTGACAGATGAGTTGATGGATATGGTATTTTCCCATCAGCGACAGACACAGGTGTGTTGATTTGAATTCATAGCATTTTATTTATCAGTCACTTTAAATTTGTAATTACATAAATGAATTTTCATTTATACATCGATTTAAATTGAGACAAATAATATGCATTTCAGGATGCAGCATCGGTATCCCATGCTCCTTCCCTAGTTACTATAGCTGCAACTTCGATGCCTGAGGTATAAATTTTGTAACATGTTAAAATAGAATAGTACACTTTGAATTTTAAAAAAATACAAGATATACTAACTATCTTTAATGCTTGGTCCAATTTTTGGTTTGTAGGTGTTGACAGGGGACCAAATGTCCTAGATTGATGACATCACGCTCTCAGCAATCGATTTTGGCCTACAAGGCTATACGATATCATATTTTGTACAACCCTTTTTATGTATTGTTTTGATGGAATATGCAAGTCATTTCATTTTAGATTTTTAAAATTATGTTTAATATATTATCTGTACTAATATCTCATGTTAATTTTGTTTTTTTAGGGTACCCCCTCCGCGTCTAGGGCTCGTCCTAAGAAAAAGAATTCCTTGAAGATGCCAAAATGTGGGAAGAAGGTAATTGAACATATTTTTAGTTGTACAATTGTTTTAAAATGTTGAAATCAAGTATTAGTTGGGGTTTGTAGATTGATTAGTGTTTTTTGTCTATTTTACATGTACACCGGTCATTGAGCTATGTGGATTTGTTGAATGCGCCTGATTCACCCATGGATCAAGAGAGGGCAGAGGTATGTATCTCTACTTTATTTTCTTTATTTCATGATTATATGCACGTGTACATGTGAACTTGTTATATATTATAATATTATAATTTTTTCATACAGGAAATATCGATAGTTGTTTCATCAATGGTGAACCCTCCTCCGTGCACTGGAGAAGCATCTCAGGATCCGGTACACTTTTGTTTGATATATTACATTAATTGTTTTTAACCTACAATACTTATTATTATATTAGTTGTATTTAATCTTTGATCATTTTTTGCATAGGTAATAGCGATAATTTTTCCATCAATGGTGAGCCATCCTCAATCCATTGGAGAAGCATCTCAGGCACGGGTACGTCATTGTTCTCTATATTATAGCTTTTAAGTGTTTTTGATATATTTATGTTAGTACATTGTATTAATTGTACATTTAATCTACAAATAGACCCCTTCACGGTAGGGCCATAACGTGGATCCTTTTAAGTATGTCTTCAAGAAAACTCCTAAGAGTGACAAGGAGAGGAGAGCGAAGACATTAGCTCCTAGATCAACCGGTGAGGTAATCTACATTTCAATTGCAAATGAATTATAGTTAAATGCATAGTTATGTTGTTAATTGTGAACTATTTTCTACAAAAGAATTCTAACTTGGCTTTTGAATTGTGGTTTTGCAACCATCTACAGAGCCGTGTACTGCATCGAAGAGGCTTGATTTTGATGATCCACCACAAGTTTAGGATCATATAGTGTTAGTTTTGGTCATAGAATGAGCAATACATGTAGATATATTCTACATTTTTATTGTATATCGATTTGGACATGGCGTATGCCACATTTTTGTAATACTTGTATTGACTTGGTAGACATGCATTTTTTTTATATATATAAATGTTGATATTTGATCCAATAAATGTGTACTGAGTTCATTATTTTGTATTTGTTGTATTTTGTGGTTGTCCTTTTATAAATTTAATTGATCATTTGCCTATGTAATCAACAATATGAATATAAACAACAAAAATATATGATATAAAACATTGCAATCGTGGAATATGATTTGATAAAATTTCTAAAATGTTGAATTAACCCTACAAAACTCATTGTATTCAGTTCATTTTTGTGTATTCTCTATATTTGGTGGCTGCCCTTTTATAAATTTAAATGAATATTTGCATATGTAATCAACAATGTGAATATAAACAACAGAAATTGACAATATGAATATAAACAACAATATGTGTTTGGTGCAAGAGCACCCTTATGCTCACAATGGTCAAATTTTGGTTGTCGTGTGATCTGAATTATTTTGTCAATTCAAAGGACAATACCCAAAGCAGAATTTGTGGCATTGTAAACACATAACAAATCATATAAAATTTCATTTCATTGAAAATATGTAAGAACCATACAATTTTTTTGGCAAACTCTGTGAAAGAGAGTTGTGTGCCCTTGAATCTATCCCATTTGGGCAAACTCTGTAAAAGAGAGTTGTATGCCTAGAATCTATCCAATTTGGGCAAACTCTATAAAAGAGAGTTGTATGACCGAACTTGTACAATTTAGGCAATCTTGTGAAAGAGCGTATGCCTATAATTCTGTAACTCTATAACTCTCCAACTCCTTGTAATTGGATTTGAATTGGGCTTATTTATAAGCTTTCAAAGAAGTTGAACAACCACCACATTTATGTCCTCATCGGAAGTCGAAAAGACAATCCAGAGTTGAAAGGTTATTACATTTATATGAGGACAAAAATTAATTAAAGATTAAAATATTTAATACTCTGACTTATTTATGATCATCATGTGCACAAACTGATGTTATGAGCGTGTCCGGGTGGGCAGGTTTATGCTAGGCATGCCCCTATCGTGCATCCCAAAGCACCAGAACATCGAGAGTCATACCCTACCGACGCAATCTCTCCAGTGCCCTGAATCGAAAAAATTATCAAAATTTGACGGACTATTTTTTCCAATCCAAGATAGATATGATCGATCTATTTGAACGTGTGGGGTCGTGTGAGTCTCCTCTATAATGGCCTATCTCAATTTTTGACAACTCAGAGCCATTTTCAATTGGTAGCATTTTTTCGTCTGCTATAAAAACCGTCAGTTGCATGCAATGCAAAGTTGCAAGATTGGATAGAATTGATTTTGTTCACCGTGTGCACAAATCGACGTCATGAGCGCGTCCAAGTGGGTAGGTTTATGCTAGGCATGCCCCTGTCATGCATCCCAAAGCCCCGGAACATCGAGAGTCATACCCTACGAATGCAATGTCTCAAGTAACCTGAGTCCAAAAAATTATCAAAATTTGACAGACTGTTTCTTCCAATCCAGGACACATATGATCGGTCTATTTGAACCTATGGAGTCATGTGAGGCTCCTCTACAATGATCTATCTCATTTTTTGATGAATTAGAGCCATTTTCAATTGGTAGCATTTTTTCGCCTGCTGCAAAAATCATCAGTTGCATGCAATGCAAAGTTGTAGGATTGGATAGAATTGATTTAGTTCCTCATATACATAAACTGACATCACGAGCATGTCTGGGTGGGCAATTTTACGCTAGGCATGCCCTTGTCGTGCATCCCAAAGCTCCGAAATGTCGAGAGTCATACCCTACCGACGTGATCTCTCAAGTTCCCTGAGTCCAAAAAATTGTCATAATTTGACGGGTTGTTTCTTCCAATCCAGGACACATATGATCGATCTGTTTGAACCTGTGGGGTCGTGTGAGGCTCCTCTATAATGGCCTATCTCATGTTTTGACGACTCAAAGCCATTTTCAATTGGTAGTATTTTTTCGCCTGCTGCAAAAAACCGGCAGTTGCATGCAATGCAAAGTTGCAGGATTGGCTAGAATTGATTCAGTTCATTGTGTGCACAAACCGACGTCACGAGCACGTCCAAGTGGGCAGTTTTATGCTAGGCATGCCCCTGTCATGCATCCCAAAGTATCAGAACCTCAAGAGTCATACCCTACCGACACAATGTCTCAAGTGCCCTGAGTCCAAAAAATTATCAAAATTTGACGGACTATTTCTTCCAATCCATGACACATATGATTGATCTGTTTGAACCTGTGAGGTCATGTGAGTGTCCTCTACAATGGGCTATCTTGGTTTTTGACAAATCAGAGCCATTTTCAATTTGTAGCATTTTTTGCCTACTATAAAAACCATCAGTTGCAGGATTGGCTAGAATTGATTCGGTTTGTCGTGTGCACAAACCAACGTCACAAGCACATCTAGGTGGGTAGGTTTATGCTAGGCATTCCCCTGTCGTACATCCCAAAGCATCATCTCCAAAAGCAGCCCTCAACGGCATGAGTTATAGTCATCAAGAGTCATACCCTACCGGCGCAATGTACAAGTTACTTGACAACTTTTTTGACAATGTTTTTGACAATAATGACCATTTTTGCTTAAATTGTATCTAGTATCAATCTATGACCCCTATGACCCGATAATGACTCAAATAATTCTCCATGATTATACAAGAATAAAGAATGCTCATGATTGACCTTATCACGTCACATATACTCAAAACAAAGTCACATATTATTCAAAAATTTGCCTCTAAATATGGTCAAATCAGCTCTTGGCTATTTGATTATACCAAAAAATGTCTTACAAATCAGCTCTTGGCTATTTGATTATACAAAAAAATGTCTTACAAATCATCTCATGGGATTTTATACAAAATTTGGTATTACAATATGTATGATTCAACTCATCACCATTTTAATATACAAAATTTGGCATATACATATGTACAAATCAACTCATTGCCATTTAAATATACAAAATTATGCCCCTAAACATGTAAAAATTAGCTCATGGACATTTATATATACAAAAAATGAATATAGAACAATTCTTCGACGATATATACAAAATTCTCAAAATCATTCTACTCTGAACCATAGAATCAATCGAGCCTTCAGGATCGGCTCTAACCCGTATTGTGTCAAGTATTGCCTTGTGGTCAGATTCATGAACTTTCCATAAAATCTTGTTATGAGGTCTACCACGATACTTCATCAAATGAATATTTGTTGCAACAACAAGGTTAGAGAAATGAAGAATATTAATGTGTATTTCAAAGTCCTCGAACAACCAAACACCAGAATTCTTGATAGGGTATCTTGAAAGCCATGTTCCTGTCACGACAACAGACCCTATTGGGTACTCAATACCCTCTCCGTCAATGATTGTGGTTGTCAATTTTCTTTTTAGCTCAACACAATGACACAAATAGTAATCTGTTCCTTCTTCATTATTCTCTTCTGCAACAACTGCATACACATGACCTGAATTTTACAAAGTGTTAATTAATACCAAAAATAAAGTATGATGTACAACAAAATGAACCAAAAAGAATACTTGCAAAAAAATTAACTCAAAAAATCACTTGAATCCACTAGGTCGGATACATGGTCAAAATCCATTGATGTCTCCATCTGGCTCAATTATAGTGCTCTATGAATTTGATATGTATCAATGGGAGCCAATGGTCTACAAGACCATTTGTCAACCCACTCTTGTGATTCACATTCTTCCCACAAACAGTACATGCATGGAGAGCAAAAACATACCATTTGTCTCATAAAATTACCAGTGAACTTGAATTCGAACTCATAAATGAGTGCATGTCACTCAATCCTACAACTGTACAACAATCTAGAAAACTTTGAATGTTAGATTCAGTGATCAACCAAAAATATCTATGAACCATTGGCGTACCTGGATTACCTGGACCCATCATAGACTTACACCATCGCACAATTGTTTCTGCATCTATCAACTTATCACCACCTTCGTACTTCAATTCTTCTCTAGCTAGAGCTCTTTTCACACATGCTCCTACACCATCGTGCTCTCTCTTACCATGTCCAGCCTTAGTGAAATTCCAAAAATGTTGTACACCACTTGTCATATGCATCCTTGTCAACCAATAAAACATCCTTGCATTCTTGAATTGTGTGGTGCAATTATCTGACCATATTAAGTTTCGGTTGTATCGTATGTTCCTTTCCCTTAAACTATCACAGAAAACTTTAAATCATCCTTGCACAAACTCTGATTAATGAGTACGATCATCACTTATGTAGAAGTGATACTCTCTTACAACCTTTCTATCCTTCTCTGTGCTATCATCTGCATGCATGAATGCTATGTGTACAAAAATAGAAACTTATGTAGAGTGATAATACATAGATTGCACTTCATTTTGAGGTTATAGTGTATAATTTTCAGCGAAATCAATGATAGAGACAATGGTGCCAAGAGGAAATGTGTCCTTACATAACTCGAATTGCTCATCTAACCATCAAACTCTATGTGTATGAATTATGTACTCATAAACTAGTTTCTCTTGAAACATTTTCATAAATTCAGCTACACATATATCATTTTTCACTAGCTCACATCTCTTCAAATCTTTTCCATCTTTAACTCCATATGTGATTGTCTTGTATTTTTTGAAAGAAATTAGTCTCGTACCAATTTCATGTGTACTCTCCAAATGTACGCATCTTGGTAAACGTTGCAAACCACCACATATAGCACAAGAACCTTCCAAACAAAGCATCTTATAATAAATGCAACCATCATGTCTATTCCATAGCACACTTGAAATAAATTCTCTTATCGAGTTAGGAGGTGCTTGTATATTGCATTCCTGCAAAACATCGTTAGTGTGCAAAGTAGAACAAATATGACAAAAAAATATCATAGTACATGGAAAATTCAATATGCATCCTACAACAACACGTGGTGCATACATGATTAATCTTAATATAAAAAGGTTTTGTCATTTCAAAAAATATTTGAGGAAACTTTTGAAGGAATCTTTCATAAAATTTAGCTTGAGTCATATCCAAATAGTGTTTGGCATGTGGCTCATGATTTGTAGACCCAATTCACCTTCTAACAACATCTCTTTGGTTGGGTGAAACTCTTGTGTTGTCATGCCAATTTTTTTCAATTAATGTTCTCAGTGCATCAACAACAACCTTGTCTTTGCGTGGTAGTCTACCCGAGAATGCCCAAAGAAAATTATTGTTAGGTTCCTCTATTTTTTCCCACCCCTTTAATGCTTTACTTAATGTTGTTCTACTAACATTTAATGACTTACTCGTTTTGCTTATGTCACATAATTTTTTCATATGCTGTCTTTGTCTTTCCTTTTCAGCCTCTCGTTGTTCCATTGTTCCTCGCTTGTTCTTTCCCATGGTTGATATCGGTTGTCCTAAATAGAATCATATTACATATATATGTAAATGAAAGTTCATAAACAAACAAATAACGATAAATATGCATCTTATCACTATTTTTTGGAATTAAACTATTAAGCAATCACAATACTATTGACAAAATTAATAAGAACAACAATTCAATCATTTGAAATCATGCAAAAACAAAAAATTCACTTACTTCTATGTATAAAAAAGTGATAGAAGTGCAAACACAGTTCCAGTGGGGCCTTCAACGACCTAAAAAAATTCTTTTGAGGTTGTTGAGGCTCTTGGGCAACTAAAACTATGGTACCACGTACGCACTACATTAATAACCGTGTGTGCACTATTAGTCTATAAAATGTTGGCAAGCCCAACGATATTTTTTTTCCCATTTTGTACTAATAAGTAGCACGTACGCGCTCCTAAGCCAAAAAAATGTTATGGCAGGCTAGCGAATAATGGGTTCAGTACTGTGTATGTGCTTACAAGTAATAAGTATCGCGTACGTGCTCCTAGGCCTTAAAAAAGCTATGGTAGGGAAATGAACTAATAGGTTCAGTACTCTGTATGCACTATTTGTAGTAGAAAAAATGTGAGTGAAAAGGGATGGAGGGAGAGAGAGAGAGAGAGAGAGAGAGAGAGAGAGAAGAAGGAGTGGGGGAGAGAGAGAGAGAGAGAGGGGGGAGAGGAAGAGAGAGAGAGAGGGAAGGAGGGAGAGGTAGAGAGGGAAAGAGAGGGGGAGGGAGAGAGGGGGGAGGGAGGGAGGGAGGGAGGGAGAGAGAGAGAGAGAGGGGGGGGGAGGGAGAGGGAGAGAGAGAGGGAGAGGAAGAGAGAGAGAGAGAGAGAGAGAGAGAGAGAGAGAGAGAGAGAGAGAGAGAGAGAGAGAGAGAGAGAGTCTTGGAGCTTTGTTTGTTCACCTTCTTGAGTGACTTGTCCTACTCAACCCTTCAATTACTCAAGTCCTTCCTATGGAACTTTATAGGGGTTAGGATAATGAGACCTCCAAGGTCTTAACCTTCTTTAATTGCCTCCTAGGTATAGCCAATGGTTTCTAGAGAATCAACTCCACCACTGGAGGTTTCCACCTCAGTTGCTCACACACTCCTCAATTGGGCTCCAACCATTCCTGCAATGATCTTAACACACAACCACTTCCTATGGTTTCCCAATGCATCTACAAGGTTTCTTAAATTTTTTTTGATGTTTAAGGCTCACCAAGTGCATCGCCTTGGCTTCCTAACCCTTCTAGGTCTCTACCAGCACCTAAATAGGCCTAATTGCATTAGCCCTCCCTGGGCAGTTTTAGGGTCTTAATTTGAAAAAGTCCCAAACAAGCCTAGAAATAAATCATGGATCTGAGTACCCTTTTGGAATTTATAGACAATACTGGAAACGTGCATCTAGGTTTTTTGTACAAGTGGGGTTTCCAATGTTGTACTATTTTGAAGGGTTTTAGGCCTAATTGGTGACTTGACAAGATGGGTCTAAAACTCTTCACCAGTAAAATTTCCTTGTCCAAAAAATTTGGGAACCTTCTAGGCACTCAGAGGGCTCTCCATTCATGTGCCACTTGTTCCTGCACCAATCCCCATATGCTCACAAATCACACTTTTCTTATTGTCCTAACTCACCTACTCCCAGCGGTGAGCCTAGGGCTTCAATGTTTCTCCTCCTCCTGGACCTAAAACACCACACACCCTATTCCTAAGCTGTGTACAGACCCTGAACTAGAATTCTTAGTGATTTCAATAGGTGCCATCAAAGAATGCCTAGGTTAGAGCCATTTTCTTGCTCTTAAACCCTACTTGCAAGGGTTTTGCTCCTAGTTGCAAAGAATGGAAGAAATCTCTACAACATGGAACAATCAAACCTAAAAAATCAACCTTAATGAAAAAAATACAATGAACATTCAAAGATGGCAATGATTTTACACCATCTAGTCCATACTGGACCGTACAAACAAGGAAAACAAGACAAAATATGTCAAAAACTGGTGGAAACAAGGTTGCTTCACAAACCAAAAACTTTCTCTTGAATTTCCAATCCTCCAGCCCGTATAATGAAGTGAAATTTGTCTTATATCCACTTTCTTGAGTCGGTTCAACCAACTTCCTAACGCCTATAACCAAAAATGTAACTTTTGCAAGAAATTGCAAAATGTTGCTCAACAACTTTTGACAATTTTTGCTCCAGGGTGCATTTTTGCATTCTAATGCATTCTAAGACTCTTGAAGGTCCTCAAACACCCTAGAAGACCTAAAAAAAACTCAATTGACCCCTAATACATGAATACATTCATCTGGAGTACTTTACCTGTGAACTACATAAGTATCTCACTTCTCAGGCTATCAGCATCCTGAGCACAATTGACTCAATCCAAAACTTGGACAACTCAACCATGGCTCTACTGAGTCCTCAATGGTTGGTCCATTATTACATCACAAATATAACACACAACAACAAAAAAAATATTTCATTCTTGGAGTGTTAGGTGCCCTGCACCAGAGAGAGGGGGGGAGGGAGAGAGGGGGGGAGGGAGAGAGAGGAGACATAAAGAGGGGGGAGGTAGGGAGAGGATAAGGGGTATGGAGGAAGAGAGAGAGAGAGAGAGAGAGAGAGAGAGAGAGAGAGAGAGAGAGAGAGAGAGAGAGAGAGAGAGAGAGAGAGAGAGACCATATGAAGTCCTAAGGGGTCGTTGGAGACCATATGAACCCTTAGGACACCATATGACCCCTAACAACACCATATGGTGTCCTAAGGGGTCATAAGGTGTCCTAAGGGTCATAGGACACCATAAGACACATAACGACACCATATGGTGTCGTATGGTGTCTTAAGGGGTCCTATGGTGTCCTAAGGGGTCACAGGACACCATATGACCTCTTAGGAAACAATATGACCTCTAATGACACCTAAGGGGTCATATGGTGGGCTAATAAAATGATATATTATTTAAAGTTATGAATAGAACATCAGTAGTTTAGTTTTAATATAGCTAAGTTAGACCATTGTCAACATAAGAGAGACTCCAAGCGAACAAACAACGAGGCTTCGCTAAAAAGCAAGTGTAAGAGCTTGACCTAACCCTAAGAGTACTGCCTTTCTAAAACATATGATTCTATTAAATTCTCAAGGTTATAGGACTGATCTCGATTGTGACCATAAGAGTTACACGCTTGATTTCTTTCATGGGTATGTACCCTTCCAAGCCTTTTGACAAGTGATGATCATCATATACTACCATTGCCATGCTTACAATAAACTTTACTTTCTTTGGGTGATAGGCATTGTGTAACAACATGGGAACTCTCGCATACCCACCACTATCATTCTCTAGGACATCATCTATGTTACTCTCCCTCTTTTTCTTCCTATCGGTTGTTTCCTTCTAAAAAACATATTGTAGGTACTCTGACTCATAATTTTGCTTTGTTGACACTAATTTCCACGTCTACTTTGCTCATTAAAAACACATTCGAGAAGAATATTGTTGCAGGTTTCCTTGTTTGTCACAGTAATGCACCCGTGGTTCAATTTCAGACCCTTCTTCCTCCTATTCAATACACACACACAAATCCATCAGTCAATTTTCTTAGGAGAGCATATATGATAAACATAATTTAAAAAAACTTAAACAAACTTAGCGCGTACACGCTATTTATAGTAAGAATAGCGTGTACTCGCTATTTATAGTAAACATAGCGCGTACGCACTATTTATAGTAAACATAGCGCGTACACACTATTTATAGTAAACATAGCGCATACACGCTACTTACAACATAAGTACCCTGTATGCGCTTTTGACTGTTTAGGCTTGGAAATAGGCCTGGGTGACAAAGCTATAGTTTGGAAGTTTGATTTCCCTCCATTTCCCTAATTTTTGACATGTTTTATTTTATCAGCTTGGTTTATCGACTTTGTCATCATCAGGTTTACACTTCATCAAGTGGGTATTTCTAAAATTGCCACCATATTTTCACCCATCTTCTGAGCTTTCTAACCATATAATTTTTTTAAAAATTGAACAACAATAACATTATTATTGAATTTCTTTTACCAGTGTCTCCATAGTTCTCACAAACATAGGTGCACCATGTTTTTAATAAATTTTGATATACTTATCCAAATTTTAAAAACTTTATATATTATTGTAGTGCACTTGATTCTTTACAATTTTAAAAAAAAAATTGTATTTTCAATTTGTTTAGTGCAACTTATGCTCCATGCACGAACAGGTACCTAATTTTCAGGATGTGCTCGATTGGAAAAATCATAAAAAAAATACTCAACAAAAAATTATAAAAAAATACACATCTTCTAGTGCTCACTCTTAACTATCTTTCTGCCAAAGGATTTCTCAAAATACTAAATCTAACTATGACCTTTTTGATGCACACGTTAGACACTATTATGTTTTTAGGAAAAAATCAGGGTCTGTTTTTCATGCGCAAAGGATTTGACCCCCTTAATCTTATCCAATTTTGAAAAAGTTTAGTAGTTTGGAAACAAGATTCAGAGTAATACAATATTTGTTCTTTGATTATCTTCAAATCTTGAGTGGATGACTTTCAAATTTTGCCTCCAAGTTTAGGTTCACCTGATTTCACCAAAAGAAAAAAAAAAAAAAAAGTGTCCACTTATACCCCCCTTTTTGACCACCATCTTTGTGCACTTACCCATTGTCAAAACGAGCTATGAAGAGGATTGTTTCTTCTACATCTGATAGTCGTGCTATTTGGGTACCTAAGGATGCTAATGCTTTGGAGTTCAAACTTTTAGTGGAGAAGACAATGTCATGGCACCAAAGACTTGGTCACATTGGTGAGAAGGGTCTCAAAATACTGGAAAATAAATTCATTTTAGAGAGGCTTGATACAAAACTATGTTTATTTTTACTCTAGTTCTCAAAAATCTTTTAGGTTGTTGGTCTTAATACATTTTGATGCTTTTGGTCTTGGTAGTGTTCCTTCGGTGTCAAAATTTGTGTATTTTGTTTCATTCATTGATGTTTAAAGTAGAAGGACATTTGTTTATTTTCTTAGAAGTAAATTTGAAGTCTTTAGTTGATTTAAGGAATTTAAGGCTCTTGTTGAGAATCAAACTCATAGAAAGATTATATGTTTGAGGGTTGACAATTGTGGTGGATTTTTCTCAGCAGATTTTAATAGGTTCTATAAGGACCCTGGGATTGAGAGGCATAAGAAAAATACATACACCACTTAAAATAATGGAGTTGCAAAGAGGATGAACGAGATGTTATGGAGAGGGCTAGGAGTATGTTGATTGGTGCTAGTCTCAAACAAAAGTTTTGGGTTGAAGTTGTAGCCATTGTCTACTATTTATTAAATAGATCTCCTACATTAGCACTTGTTGATAAAACATCTATGGAGGAGTTGTAAAAAAAGAAGCCCTTGGCGAGAGATCTCAAAGTATTTGGTTGCAAAGCTCCTGCTCATGTTCTAGGTAAAAAAAGATCTAAGTTGGAGAATAAGGTAGTAAAGTGTTTTTTTATTGTCTATGGTGTCGATGTAAAAGGGTACAAGCTTTGAGATCTAGTGCTAGAGAAAGTTCTTTCTAACATAAATGTTAGTTTTAGAGATGAAAATTTTCATTATTGAGATGCAGCCAGAGAAAGAGGAGAAACGAAATAAGGAGGTAGTTCAGATTCTTTCTAACTCTAAGAAAGAACCACGAGCTCTTGTTGGACCTGATGATGAGAAGAGATCTAGTAGCTCTAAAAGTTCATAAGAAGATGAAGAACCTCAACCTTAGCCTTTAAGGAGGTCTACTCATGATAGGAAACAAACTGAAAGAAATTGTTATTCACTAGAAAGGTTTCGTTATACATTGATAGATTCTAGTTGTATTTTTTATTTGATTGCTAACATTGATGAGCCTATGACCGTTAGAGAGTTTATGGGTATGAGTGATGACGATTCTAGGATAGAGGCACTGAATAATGAGATGGTATCTTTGATGAAGAACAATACTTGGGATCTTGTACCATTTCTTAAATGATGTAAGCTCATGAGATGCAAATGGGTGTTCAAGAAAAAGTTTGGTCCAAATAGCAGTGTTGAAAAGCATAAAACACAATTGATTGTGAAGGGGTATTCCCAAGTTGAGGGAATATATTATAGTGATATTTTCTCTCTCGTTGCAAAGCTCACATCCATTCAATTTGTATTATCACTTTCTATAGTTCATGGTTGGGAAATCAAGAAAATGGATGTGAAGACAACATTCCTTCATGATTATTTGGAGGAAGAGGATTTCATGGTGAAAGGTGAATAAAAGTTGTTTTGCAAGTTGAAAAAGTCTTTGTATGGTCTAAAATAATCTCCTAATAAGTGGTACCAAATGTTTGATACCTATACCTGTTGAGTTTGAGAATTCAAAGGACTAAATTTGATCATTGTATTTATTTCAAACCTGATAATGGTTGCATTCTCATTATTCCATCATATGTGGATGATATGTTACTATTTTGAAATGGATATTTGATTTTTTACTTGCAGTCTCAGTTGTCAACACAATTTGAGATGAAATATTTAGGTATTGCTAGGTACATTCTAGGAATGAAGATAAGAAGAGATAGAATTAATAGAAATATTTGGTTAAGCTAGAGTAAATATGTGAATTTATTGTTGGAAAGATTCAATGTGACAACTTGTATATCTATGATAGTTCATGTTGCACTTGGAATGAAGTTGTCTATTCAAGATTGTCCAAATTATATATAATTTAATTATTGATAATTTATATGATATGCATGTATACAATAAAAAAAATGTAAACATCTATGTGTAAAAATGTAAACAAAGCCTTTAACTACTACATATTAGATAAACACATACAAATTCATACTTAAACAAATAAAACCATAACACCAAATTTACATCCAGGAAAACCCTTTTAGGAAAAAAATCACACTCCAAAAGCATGAGCTCAATTGTATTATCAACAACAACCAATAGTTACAATACAACACACAAAGACGAAGCTCTTTAGGAGCAATTGCAACAACAAAGAACTCTAAAGTAAATCTCGACACTTTGAAACTTCTTAGAAGATATACGACTTATCATACAAAATACACTAAGAAGAAACATATTTATAGAGTTGAACACAAGTCAAAAGTGCCCATGGTTTCCAAAACCAACTCATATGCTCAAAAGATAAGTGGTGTAAAAAAATTTAAAAAGTTGCCATTTCCATGACATGTTGCACATAGTGACTTTTCCAACCAATATAATGGTCACCTTGTCACATGCAACACCTACCTCACACCACTTGCCAAAAGTGAACTCCACCATAAATGCTAGCTGCCAAAGGATAACTCTCCATGATTATTCTACTAAACTAGTAATTGTCATAGTAAATAAAAGTAACTATGTCCCAATATAGCAACCTATGACACTAGTTTACTAGATCAATGCCACTTACCCACTCTGAATCCACATATCCACAAATGAAAACTAAGTGTCAAGATTTAGTAGGATAACTATGAAAAAAAAATGAATACTTAAAAGTACCCCTCAAATACTTAAATGCTATGTTAATCGTGTCCCAATGCACCCTTATAGGATTAGCCTTAAACTGACTAAAGACTCTCATTGCTTGGGCAATGTCTAACGTCGAATCATAGCATACATCAAGCTACCAACAAAACTCACATAAGGTATTCTAGACATGTCCTCCATCTCAGTAGGAGATTTTGGACAATCCTCCACAAAAATCTTTGTCCCCTGTAACACTGGAACAACTAACTATTTGCAAGCTATCATGATGAATCTCTCCTTACACAAAATTCGCATACTTACTTTGGCTCATCCAATGCTTTCTTCTTGCTCTATCTATGATTATCTCAATCCCCAATAATATATCTTGTTGCACCTAAATCTTTCATCGCAAACTGCGTTGCTAATTGAGACTTCAAATTTGAAATCATTCTTTTACCATTCCTAATAAATAACATATCATCCACATATAGGATTATGATGAGAATGTGACTATTTTTAGATTTATAATACACACAACGGTCATATTTAGATCTCAGGAATACAAAGACAACACATAGGTGTTAAACTTTTGATACTACATTATAGGATATTGTTTCAAACCATACAATTTATATTTTTTTCAGCTTGCAAACAAGGTTCTCTTTACCTTTGTTAATGAAATGCTCTAGTTATGACATGTAAAGCTTCCTCCTCCAAATCATCGTGAAAGAATATTTTCTTCACATTCATATGCTTGACTTTTAAGTTGTAAGATGCTACAATTGATAACAAGAATCAAATGAATGTCAACTTAGCTACAAGATGAATAGCCAAATCTGTTAGGTTGTCGTCTATCACGAGTAGACCTCCTCAATTGCTAAGGTTGAGTTTCTTTCTCTTCCTTAGAAATTTCAGATTTGCTTGATCTTTCCTCCTCATTAAGTTCAACAAGAGTGCATAGTTCATTTTTCATTGGAGTAGGTGGTATCTGAATTACCTCCTTTATTTGTTTTTCTTCCTTCTTTGGCTGCAAATCAATAGTGGAAGGTTTCAACTCACAGAAGATCACACTTCTATTATAGAGCACCTTCTCTAAAACTAGATACCAAAGCTTGTAACCTTTCACACCGACACCATAGCCGATGAAGATACGCTTAACCACCTTGTTCTCCAATTTTGATCTTTTCTCACTCGACACATAAACATATGCCTCACAACCAAAGACTCTGAGATGTCTCAACAAGAGCTTCTTACTAGAGAACTCTTCCATGGGTGTCTTTTCAACTAGCACTGAAGTAGGAGATCCGTTAATAAAATGACATGAGTTGGCTATAACTTCAGCCTAAAATTTTTGTTCAAGCCCAACACCACTCAACATACCCTTAGCCCTCTCCATCAGCATTTTGTTCATCCTCTCTCCAACTCCATTTTGTTATGGGGTGTATGGAGTTGTCTTGTGTCTCTCAATCCCATGGTCCTTACAAAACCTGTTGAATTTTTCCAAAAAAAAAAACTAACCACCATTGTTAGTCCTTAAACACTTGATTTTTCTACTAGTCTAGTTTTCAACCAAGAATTTGAATTCCTTAAACCAGCTAAAAACTTCATATTTACTTATGAGGAAATACACAAATGTCCTTTTGTTATAGTCACCAATAAACATGCAAGGTGAACATATAAACATGTAAGATATCAATAAGAACTCTCTTCTATATTACATCATATAATTCTTAAATCTGTATAATAAATTCTACACAATGTTTTTGAATTTCTAATGATACCTATGTTTAACAATATCGACACGTTTGTAGTAAAGATAAAAATGAAATTACTAATAATTATTCAAATATAAAAGAAAAATATTTTCGAAATCTATGAATTTGGATCTACTAGAGGATATTTTCATATTTTTTTAAGAAAATTTGTAATGCAAGAAAGTAAGGTAGAAAGATAAGAGTTTTTTTAACTTAGAAAAAACATAGAAAAATTAGTATTGCATACTTTTTGAAATTATATCATAGTCTCTTTGAAAAACTACCTCTAACCTTAAGTATTTTATTTACACATTTTCCAACCAAAACTCTTTTTGGTTGGAGAGCTCAACTCTATATAGACACCACAACATTCTAATCATAAATGTTTCATTTGAAATATAGTTCCAATTGAAATTTCTTGCCACAACATTCTAATCATAAATGTTTCATTTGAAATATAGTTCCAATTGAAATTTTGAAATTTCTTGGTTGTTCTAAAGTGTTATAGTACTTTAAACTTTCAAATTAATATATCATCCATAGAACATGAGCCAAAAGACAGATAATAATAATCTAGCTATCACTAGTTGTAAAATAATATAATCATCATAAGGCGCATTATTAGAATAGTCATTATAGAAATATATTATAACTAAGAAGATATCATAGGGGGGACATCCAAAGAGCAATACTTATCAAACACATGAATAGGCTCCTCAAAGAAAAATATAGAGAGATGTGAAAGAGTTCATATATTCAAGGGAATATTTTTCATGAGACGTCGAAAGAATATACTCACTAGCTGTAGTAACAAGACATGAATCAATATATTTAGAACCATAATAATAATTATATAGGAAGAAAAAATGTCTAGGAAGGTAGAATAGGGAACCATAATGAATGTTTGACCATGTCACACAATCAAAAGGTGTGTTGATAGTGGTCAAAGAGGTAGAACCAATCAAATCACAAACATTAATCAATAAATCACAAGTGAGGGTGGATCTGAAATCAATGGAAACCAATTCAAAAATGAAAGATGCAAGTAATTAGAAAAAAAAACATAGAGCTAAAATTCTAAATAGAGAGTACATCAAAACCCTAGGGCACATCCCTAAAAGAGTTCAAAAGTCAAGTTCACCAAAATATAAAGAAATAAAATATTTGTAAATTAATATTTAATTTATGTGAATGCAACAAAGGAGTAAAAATATAAATCCACCTTAGATAAAAGGAGCTAGGATAGAACATGCACCTAATTGGATTTGAAATGGGACTGCAACTTAATAATATTAAGAGTGTGCCTTGAGAGAGGAGATGAAAATGACTATGATATGATTGGTACCAAAAAATTGATCATAAATTTAGAACAAATAGACTAAGATGATTAGCTCTATAAATTTAAGAATTGTATAAGAATCTGGATCAACTTCACAAGTTTAGAACTATGACTACATATTTGACCTCTAATTAGTGTATTCAACCTTTCTACACAAATTTTACTCTAATGTCTTTAGGCCTTCTATACATACCAACACATTTCATCAAATCTCTATAACCTATAAGAAAACTTAGTTTTATCTATATCTATAACTGAAAACCTAGTGAAGTTGTTGAACACGCTTTTGAACTTTTTATACATGAAATTACACCTTAGAAAATACCTCATGATTAACTGAATAAATTTGTTAAATTAAATTATAAGATAAAAAGGAGCAATATAACTAATAATGATGTGTTTGTTGTAGTTTCTTAAACCTAATACTTGAACAACGAGGGTGGTCCAATGACCTAGTGTAAGAATTAGGGTCTTGAAATTTGTTGACAAATAAGTGATGATAATCAATAGCTAATGTAGGTAGTGCTATGACTTGAGCAAGTGTGATTTTGAGTGGTATAATGCTAGAGGTGAGTGATTCTAAACAATAGGAAGCAATTAACAATAACTAGATGCTAAGTTATTATACTAATGGTCTAGGGTTAACATTCTATCAAACATATCCTAAACACACAATTCAAAAGTTTAGGCATTTAATTCAACACATAATAGATAGTTGAAATTGAGTAATCTTAGGCTTAGGGTACAACTAGGATTTCAAATATGTAGTTGTAAAAATGACCTAGATTAAAATTGCATCCACAAAATCGATCGAAAGAGAGATCAAATACTCCATAATTTAGAAATTATCTTAACAAAAATTAGATATATTTTTTATTTACATCAATCTGAACTTTAGATTAATAAGAACACAAAAAAGTCTGCTAAAACAATGTAATTAAAACACCCATACAAAAATGTAAAATAATTGATAAGAACCCAATATATGTTATATGTTATAGGAAATTGACTTAGATTTAGGAGAAAACCTCAGCTAGTCATGGGCCAGCTGCAAAATCTTAGTTTTGATTATTTCATTATTGTGGATTACATGATTGAATCATTCCAATCACCATGCACTTTTAGCATAGGCCATCAATTTATCACCATCCGGTAGTGTTGATTTGACCACTTGGTTTCCCATGAGATTGTGAACCCGTTTATATAAGCATGGGCATTTCTCATTGTCAATAACCTTGAAGCCCATGAGCTTCTCAATGGGACCAAACCAAGCCATCGAAGGAGCGAAAGTAACATCCATGTATTTCAAACTCTTGCCATCATAGAGGCATCCTCTCTGCTCCAGCTCTGCTATCCCTGCCTCCATAGTCAATATCATTTCATTATACTCTTCCTCCAAGCGTCTCATCACAGCAGACCTCTCTTCTTCCCTTATAAGCTTAAGACTACGAAGATGAACCATTCTCTCAGATTGCTGCAACCATACAAACAATTATATCATCACAAGTTGTTTTGATTCATCAAGGTGAAAGACCCTGAACCCATTACATAAAAGTATTCATAAAATTGGATACAACAGACTATCTATGTTGATTAAGTAGGTGAAAGACCCATAACATAAAATTATCCATAAACTTGATACGATAGATTATCTATGATTGATCAAACAGTAGAAAGACTCTGAAACTGTTACATAAAAGTATCCGTAAACTTGGATACAATAGACTATTTATGATTGATCAAGCAGGCGAAAGACTCTAAAATCATTACATAAAAGTATCCATAAACTTGGATACGATAGACTATTTATGATTGATCAAGCAGGCGAAAGACCCCTAACCCATTATATAAAAGTATCCATAGACTTGGATACAACAGACTATCTAATAGGTGAAAGACCCTGAACTCATTACATAAAAGTATTCATAAATGTGGATACAATAGACTATCTCTGACTGATGAAGCAGGCGAAAGACCCTGAACCTATTACATAAAAGTATTCATAAACTTGGATACAATATACTATTTATGATTGATCAAACAGACGAAAGACCTTGAACCCATACATAAAAGTATCCATAAACTTGGATACATCCACAGACTATCTCTGACTGATGAAGCAGGCGAAAGACCCTGAACCTATTACATAAAAGTATTCATAAACTTGGATACAATAGACTATTTATGATTGATCAAACAGACAAAAGACCTTGAACCCATACATAAAAGTATCCATAAACTTGGATACATCCACAGACTATCTCTGACTGATGAAGCAGGCGAAAGACCCTGAACCTATTACATAAAAGTATTCATAAACTTGGATACAATAGACTATTTATGATTGATCAAACAGACGAAGACCTTGAAGCCATACATAAAAGTATCCATAAACTTGGATACAACAGACTATCTTACAGATTGATCAAACAGGCGAAAGACCCTGAACCCATACATAAAAATATCCATAAACTTGGATACAACAGACTATCTTACAGATTGATTAAACAGATGAAAGACCCTAATTGATTAAACAGGTGAAAGACTCTAAACCCATTACATAAAGTTATCCAGGTTAAACAGAGAAAGGACCCTGCCCCATTACATAAAATAATCCATAAACTCGGATACAACAGACTATCTTACAGATTTATACTAGCAAGAGAGTGGTAACATACCTTCTTATCCTTGTAGTCAGACCAGAAACGCACAAGGTAAAGTAGGTATGGATCGTTAGGAAGCAAACGAGGCATTTCAGGCCAGGTCTCATCTATGTATTAAATGATTAGACGAGACTCACAAATGGATTTGCCATCGTGAAGGAGAACAGGAACCTTCTTGTACACCGGATTGCTGCTTATCAATAACTCGCTCTTATTAATGATATCTTCTTCTTTATATTCGAAATTGATCCCTTTGGCTTTCAGAGCCAGTTGCACACTCAATCCATACCCGCTCGCCCATAGACTTAATAACTTCACCTCCTCCTGTGTTTCCATTTCTACTTCTTATGAAAAGGGCTCTTCTTCAGACAATGGTTTTGCAGTGGTTGTGCTCAAGAGGGTGCCATTTATAGCTTGAGATTGAGTTGGGTCATCTACAAAAGTGTTTTAATAATCCAGGAATGACTGTTTCCATTGTATCACCCATTTCTTTTGGTGTAAGTAATTAACACTTCATCGATGAAAAAGAAATTTAGTTGTTTATATAGGGGAAAGGAAAATGTACCAATAGTTGTTAAGAAATGTATTAATATTGTAAAAAGTAACCAATCAGGTGATGCCATGTCAGCTGCACAACTATTGGGGTCTCTTTTGCACACCTATTGGTCTCACTTTTTTGGGGGGCTGTTTTGGACACCTTGACAAAAAGCATGCTGATGTGGCATCATATTTGAAGATGTGGCCCTGAAACCTTAGTTATAAGCAGGGGACTTGCCAAGTAAGTTGCTGTAAAAAAATCGTAGTGATTTGAAATTTCCAAATAGGATTTTGAAAGTGCGAAGTTAGGGTGCATAACTACTGGGTCCTTTCCCCTAAATGAGAGGAAAATGTATCCCGGAAAACTTGTTTCTTGAACTGCAAGATTCTGATAATTTTACAATACTTGAGTGATTGTATGATCCAAAATAGGGATTCTTTCAAGACTTTTTCCTTAAAATATTGTGGTCATTCTGACAATGTTGCAAGACTTGATTGTATAATCCAAACTAGGGATTCTTTCAAGACGTTTTTTCTCAAAATATTGTGGTCAAGATCTCACATATCACAATGCTCTCAAAGGGATAGAGATGCCATTTTTGAAATTCAACAAAACAAATTCTAGTCTTGAATGAGTGGAAAGTCAACAGTCCCGGTGAATGTATGCTTGCTTTCTTCCTTCATCTCTCCTCTCCATTGTTATTTGGATGCAAAGAGAAAATAAGGAAGCAATAATAGTGGATGTAAGCATTATTAAGAATCTGCAATCAGTAAGTTTAAACCACATTCAGTTTAATGGTCAAAGGTAAAATTTGGTCAATGAAAGTAAAGTAACAATTTATCACTTTTTGGTAGGAATAAGGTATAGTAATTGTACGGGTATAGTATATTTTCATTTGGGATTCGCCAGTCTTGAATAACGATTGTTGTGTCATGTAATGATGATATAGTTAAAGGATTTGATTTTAATAATGTGAACATATTCATAGGATTGCTCAATGTTGTCATTTAAAATAGAAGCGGAGTTGTGGGGACTTTATGGTAATAGATGTTGTGGGTGTGGGAATATCGGTCTTAATTTTTCTTGTGGGGAGGTTGGTGATGATCATGTTTAGTGGACAGGTTTTGGTATATATCAATTTGTTTGTTTGACAAAAAATTAGATTGTCCTTCAATTTCAATTTCACCTTGGTCAATAAAGTATATATATATATACACACACACACACACACACACATATATGTACATGCACATCCACATACACACACACACACATATATATATGCAAAATTCAATTACAAAATGTATTAAATTAAAAATAGTTGACATCTAGAAAGAGAAAATGCATAGTTTTATAGAAAAAAATGTGTGAAAAATGTCTTTTAACTAGCATTTTACTCGCATGTATCTGTAAAAACTCATGAATTAAACTTGTAAAAACTCAACCAGCCAAAAAACGGAGAGTACTAATGTTTGCAAACTATAGATATAAAGCCAGTTTGGTTCTCTTAGGGTTAAGCATGGAGAGAGATTGAATTTTATCTCTACAACAAGATACAGTTATCCAATAAAAGAGGGGTTAAAATTTATTTCAACAAGAAGAAATACAAAGCAGGGGCATCAAATAGCCCTATCAAGTTCACCTAAGTGATCTAACTGATGAGACAAACCCAGGGGCAATTGACCCTTATCTACAATATTCCAATTTAGCATTTGATCAGAAGCTCATTTGGCCCATTTGGCTAGACAATCCGCTACTCCATTCCACTCCCAAGGGATATGTGTGAAAGTAACAGAATCCAAAGAAGCACACAGATTAAGAATCTGGTTAACAACCAAAACCAACAGCCAACTAACATCCTCAAAATGATGTCAAGTCAACAAATGCACCACCAACTGCGAGTCTAATTCACAAATGAGCTTGTTCCATCCAAGAGCACAAGCACGCTCTACAACATATAGAATAGCAAGAGCCTCCATCAAATTATTAGCATGATGGCCTTTATAAATAGAAAAAATAAACAAAACAGTCACCAAGCTATCTCTACCAACTCCCCAATGCACAATTAATTCTTGTGGAATTTTATAGATTAACATAATAGATTTAGATATATATTTTAGTGGTACATAAAATTTCAATAAAGATATAATAATATATCCTTGAATTATAGTTTGCAAATAAATAATAAACTCAAGAAAATATAGAATAGCAATAAACATTCAGTAGAGAGAATTTTAAACTTCATCAATATGAAAAGTGAATTTAATACATAAAGCTCATAAGAAATTTAAAACATCAATAAACATTCATCTTCTATTAGATATAAGCTTCTAACAAAAACTTTGTAGCATTTCATAGCAGTTGCATTGCCCATTGTTACCTTATGTTCCTAAATGCTCTGTATTTCCAACACCGTGTGCAAATCAATCATGGAACAACATAGGTTTTCTTAGAGAAACCAGCAAAGCCACACAGAGATAATAAAGGAGTATATTTCTCTTATTCCACCATGGGAGCTTCATAAGCCAGGTAGTATGTTGGCTAGGCACAAACCAGTAAAGTTACTTTTAACATTATACCTACATACTCATTCAAGCTGACAATTTCTGTCCATTAAATAAAGTGAAAAGTATTGAACAAAGAAAGGAAATAAGAAACCAAAAAATGAGGGCTTAATCTGTATAACTGACAAACTTCAGATCACTCTGGAAGTAATATATTGCAAATTTACATGCAACAAAGCAATTTGTTGTCGATATTTTTTAAATCTAGTATGTTTGAATGTTAAGTTAATTATGGTCTGACTGTCAGTACAGATCAACCAGCCTATTATCACTATCATTTGTGATGCATTTCTCTATAAATTGGATGAATAAGAATACAATATTAGAGCTCATGTTTGAGCTTTTCCTCCAATCCATGTTTTTAACATAGTACATTATGATTGGATATCCCAGCATATGCTAAGACCTGTATTCCTCTATATAATTAGAATCAAAAACCTTCCTCAAACAAAGTACATGTCTTATAATCAATAACTTTAAAATTTTCCATGGTAAATTTCATTATGTTTGTATTGTTTATTTTGATCTTGTGTTCATAAATGTTCGGGAATGGTTATCTAGTTCTTAAAATGCATCAAATATCTATTATAACGTATAAAAGATAATGATGTCTTGATACATTCTAAAAACTGAATAACCATTTCCTAAATACTCTTGATTTCAAATATTGACCAAATCAATCATAAAACCACCTAGATCAATTTTCCTATAGAGAGGACACATAGTCAAGAAATAAGATTCCTCTGTTCCAATAAGGGAGCCTCATAAACATAGTAGGCATCTTAACTACGATCAAACCTAAAAAGCTAATCTTTTCCTATAGAGAGGACACATAGTCAAGAAATAAGATTCCTCTGTTCCAATAAGGGAGCCTCATAAACATAATAGGCGATCAAACCTAAAAAGCTAATCTTTTCCTATAGAGAGGACACATAGTCAAGAAATAAGATTCCTCTGTTCCAATAAGGGAGCCTCATAAACATAATAGGCATTTTAACTACGATCAAACCTAAAAAGCTAATCTTTTAGGTTGAAATCTTTACCTTTACTAGATGTACACATTGAAGCTGTCAGATCCTTCCATGAAATAAAGCAAACATAATGCAAAGAGCCAGAAATGGGTGCGACATCAGAAGATTCTCACAGAAATAATATATCGCAGATTATCATGGAACAAAGCAGCATATTATGAAACATTTAAAAATACAGTATACCATGATTAGATATCTCAACCTTAGTGAAAGCTCAACCCTATACTCTTCTGTACATTCATATAGTTGAATTTCATAATGCCATTCTAACACACAAATAATACCATCGTTATACAAATTTTGGTTCAATACAAATAATATATTTATAAGATGAAGATTGTTCTACCTTCTATAATCATTCTTTTACATAAATAAATTGGTTTAAAAAGTCATAATATTATATTATCCTATACATAATATTTTAACAAACTATAACAAATCTAATGATGTAATATTCCTAATACATATAGCTCCCACCTTCCTCAGACAAAGCGCATTGGCTTATAATCAATAACGATGTATTTTTCCACTGCTGGTAGTATCTGATTAGCAAATTCTACGTGAGCAGGATGGGCTAGATAGGCATCAAGACCTTCAACATTGTCAAATGTACATTCAAAAACATGTGTGAAACCTTGTTGCTGATTTTCAATGCTAATATCCTCTCCCCTGGAAAAACAAAACAAAAAAAGAATGTAAAGGATTGTGATCCATAACAATAATGTGTTTCCATCAATCCATGCAAATAGAATTTTCAATTCATATCCACTTTAATCAACAGAGAACTGGATCATAGTAGAAGAAACTTGGCCGGGTATTTGTTACTGTTAAAAACATAACATGGTTATCACTCTGGTTTATGGACTTTAATAATTAGAAAATCCAAAATTTACATTTCAGAATGGCATTCAGAGAAGCCAAGAAAAGCTCACTAGCCAGTTACATCCTACAATTGCAAGTTGATTTGCTTGTATGTTCAAGAATCAGAAAAGAATACAACATCATAGTCAAGTTTAGCTGCAGCTAATGATACAATAACTTATTAGGCGTCCCTTGTCACCAATGACATTTTAATTACTTGCCTAGCACCTAACTAGGGTTTTATGACACATTACTTATGATTGGCAGCTAACCCAAAATGGGACACAAGTGCCAATCAAGCTTGGCTAAGATTGATGACATGGCAGCACATAATTTTAAGGAAGGCTGCTTCTTGTTTTCGGTGATGTACATGTGGAAGTGTAAAAAGGAAGATGATAGATTTCAATTTTCAAGCAAGGAAACAGAAACATTAGTCTTCAAAATGCAATAACAATTAGAATGTGTTACAAAGAATGTAAGTAGGCAAGAGAGAATGAAAGCAAATAACAAGTACAAAGGATGACAAGTAGGCAAGAGAAAATGAAAGGAGATGATAAAGGGAACCAAAAAACTGAACACAGATAAAATGGTTAAATGTTTCAAACATCATCTATAAGGACAGTCTAAATGTGCATAGCAGACTGCAGATAGAAATTCATGCAATCCCTGCATATAAGAAAATGAAAAACTCACAATGCAAAATAGAACTCTTTAAATTCACAAGCGGACAGCTCTTAGTCTAATACTGTCAATCGTTAGCAGAGTACATGTATACAGTCACACTACACAATAGAACAGTTTAAGGTTGAACTTATCCAGGTTAACATGAGAGAGATATTTCATATGCTGTCCACTTTACCATGGTTTCAGATGCCCAAACCAATATCAGATTCCAGAGTCATGTGTACACCTCAATCTACTAAAATTTTCAAAAGAAGCACTTTCCTCTTGTTCAGAGAGTTTCTTGTTTTAGGAGATACTCATAATGGCACTACAGAGAGATAAAATACCAGAATCTGGTTCAATTTATATTCTCGTGTTTGTCATTACAAAATCAGAGACCATTAAGATTTACAATTAAGTTAGATCACTGGCATTTCCCTAGAATGTTTGCCCAACCCAAGCAGAACTTTGGAATTACAATAACATGAATCATATTAATGATCTCATTTACAAGATAATGGATATGCCTCTACACAGAAATTATCCAACTATAACGAGGCTGAGTGCTTGTGATAATTATAAAACATGTGTACTGTAAAATTGAACAACTGGACAATGGTTTCAACTTTCAACTGTTTGCAACCATTTGCAACTTTCAAAGTCTTCAATGTCTATCTGACATTTTCAAGCTTATAAATTTATCATTCAAGTGATACATTACAAAACTCACAATCGAAATCCTACAAGTTGTTAAGCGTTGTGATAAGGGAAAACATTAGGAAAATGTCTGATAGAAGCTGGGACGGACAAATATTTTGATAGAATACAGAATCATGTCCTACTAAAAATGGAACCTTGTTGTGTAATAGTTTGGATAGAAACAGGAAAAAGTTAGTTGCTCTGGGCGACCTTTTTCTCTTTCCATTCTATAAAGAAAATGTCCATTTTTCTGCTGAGTTTAACAAGATAGGGGAAATTCTGCACGATAGTTAGGGCAATGTTGATTTGATTTTTTGCTACTCGTAATTTATTTAAATTGGCATCCTGCGTCCCCGCTCCTCCCGATCCATTATGTTGTGTTTTCCTTGTTCAAGTACCACCACAAAGACTGATTCCAGGAGCACAGAAGAAAGGAGAAGGAGAGATCAATTGTTATTAAATTACATTATAAAATAGCCTTGGGGATGGAGAAACAGGATGAATAATAAACTCAGAAGGAATGATAGGAATGAATTGCTCACGAGATTAGAAGAAATTGAAACCATATTCCAGCTGGATGAGACAGAAGCTGAACAAAATTGAGAACCCCAATCAGAGCAGCAGATCCCATGGAAAGACTGATGGAAGCCATTGCAAAACATGGCATTAAAATGAAGGCCAAAGTTTCTGACTTCAATGATGATTTGAAACCTGACCTGTTGATGAATTGGCTACAAGAACTAGAAAGGCATGGATGAAGGGGATCCAAGGAGAGAAGAGTTTGCAGTGGCAAGGATAAAAGCACATGTCAGATTATGGTGGGATAACCTCCAAATACCGAAAAAAGACAAGATAAAGGCAAGATCAAATTATGGCCTATAATGCTAAAAGTGCTGTAAGTCAATATTTCTTACCTGCAAATTATTTGTAGGTGTTCAAACTTCAAACCTAGAATTTGAGAAAAAGGAGCTGCGTGTCGTTGAATACATAAAACAGTTTATGAAATTGCAGATAAAAGCGAATTTCCAAGAAGGTGATAAACTGTCTGCTGCTAGATATGCCAATGGACTGTGATTCCAACCACAGGATGAGCTGATCTCAATCAAGTTAAACAAAATGGATGAAGCCTATCAATATGCTATAAAAGCTAAGGAGAAATTGGATTGAGAGAAGCGTAAGTTGTTAAACAAGAAAGGCAATAGTACCTTCTTAATAGGAAAATGGAGTTCCTCGAAAACTATCAAGAACTAAAAGAACTGAGGAAGGCCAAGAAGTAAAGCTAAACACTAAAGGAAGGAGGAGCTTGAAAGGTAGAGGAAAAGGGCAAACAGTTGGTTACAGAAAGCATTCAAATTTTTCAGATGTAGTGAAGCCTATAAAGCGCTAGAATGTCCACAAAAACCCCAAATGGGCAGTGGTGGCTCAAGAAGAATATGCAACGCAAGAAGCTGAAGCAAAGACTCGAGAACTTGATGTTGCAAAGGACACTGCTATCAAGAAACAAAAAACCAAATGGAGAAGGAAGAGTGTCCTTTGATCAAAATCCGTGTGCAAGCACAGAGCATACAAGATGATCATAGTGGAGGTTCTGCCGACAATCTAGCAAGCAGAGGAATGGAACAAAAATTAAAGCTCGCATGCAGTCCAAAATCAAAGCCATATAAGATTTCTTTGTTCAAAAAGGATTATAGTGATTAATCTTGTCTGGTTGCTTTTAACATTGGTCCCTGTGAAGAAAAAGTGTTATAAAACATGGCACCAATGGATGCATATGATTTTCTATTGGGAAGGCTCTTGCAATATAATTGGAAGGTAATCCACTATTGCAAGAGAGCACCCATGAAGTACAACATCTTTCAAAACCATAGAAAGAAGGTGCATCTGAATCCATCTTTGTCACTTGTACATTTGTAACAATAGGCTAAAACTATCGATATCCATTACCTAGAATAGATAACATATTAGATTGATTGGTAAGTGCATTGATATTCCTGAAGGTAGATATGCGGCATTGTGGAGTGTTTATTATCAGATCCAGGTTCAGGAAGGTGATGAATGCAAGACAGGTTTCAAAACCAAGGATGGCTTGCCACTTTTATGCAAACCATGAATGAAGTGTGCAGGTTTTTCATTGGGAAATTCGTCATAATATACTTTCATGACATTCTAAGTTTCAGCAAAAATTGCCTAGAGTATTTGAGACATTCAAAGGCAGTGTTTGATAGGCTTAAGAGTGAAAGGTTGTTTATAAATCTTGAGACAAGTGACTTTTGTAAGGAAAACCACCAGTCCTTACAAATCTATTGAAATCCCAAGAAGGCACACCAGTTGCTTAATTTAGTGAAAAGCACAATGACATCAATAAAACTAAGTAAATTTTTTTTAAAAAATGGGATTTAAATTGGAAAATATGGATTAAAGTATATATATATAATCAGGGGCCCAAAGTCCACAAGTCTACTAGTCCAGCGAGGATCCCAAGTACAATGAGTACCAGGCCATTTGGATGCCAGCAACGTCAACATGAGGGTGAGTACATGGGATCACGAAAATACAAAATCCATGATCACAATAACCCAATAGAGATTTGAACCATTATTGAGCACAATAGACTTTGGGACAATGGAAGCACAATGGAGACCTGTAGATCGAAATATTTTTCTTTAGAACAAAAAAATAAATCTGGGCCAGGTATTAGTTTCCTGAGGATAATGATGAGCTCAGCTGAGAATTAGTTGGCCACCAAACTATTATATGGAGTATTTCGAATTTTTCAAAATGTACAAAACCCAATATTGAAATACAGCAATAAAGAAATCTTTCAGCCATTTGATAAAATTTTATAGGATGAAATAGATACCATTGAAGAGATTTGAAGGGTTCAATGACAGTGACGAGGTTTCCAAATGTTTTGATAAATTCTTCAATTCTTTCAGGTGTAATGTCTGCCTTGAATTTCGCCAAGAAAATGTGTTTTACTACACCCAAAGATTCCATTTTAAATTTCCAGAGCTTACACTGATGCTTCACTGCACAATACAACAATATCTAGTGATGGATATTATGGAATGTTCATAAGACTGTTTCCGCTATTTTTGTCAAAGGGAAGGTTAGCCACAAAAAAATTAATACACGTTTTAAAAGATTTAGCAGGAGGACATTGTACTCAACATACGGACTGTTTATGTGGAGCCCTCTCTTACTTAAAATCTGCCTTTAACCAATACCAATCATATTAAAAAAATAAATTCAATTACACATTTAACAATGAAAATAGAAGTGGAATGGATACGGAATTTTTTATAATTCATAAAAGGTATCTAACTGTAAGAGACATACAAATCTTATCCATATAAGATTTGATTTGAACTTGTAACCTCTCTTTCAAGAATCCAAATTCTCCATCATCACTAAACACCTAACCAAGAACCACATTCATAAAAGATTCTACCGATTCTACTGATTATAGATTGATATTGATTAATTTAAGATCTAACTAATGAAAATATAGTAACTTACATGACTTTAAAAGTTGAACATAATTAATGTTTAGTGGGTGCAATGATTATGATAAGTGATGTGCATTATTTTGTGCTTGATATGATTTGTCACTTTTGTCTTTGTGATTTGGGCAACCTTGAGTTCTAAATATTTGTGGTTGGGATTTGTTTGCGCCTTCCTTTCCAAATCACGAGGCATTAAAAGTGTTCCTGGACTTCTCAATATGCAAGCAAAATGTAGAGTGCAGGCATTGAGTGTCCATGTGATGGAGCAAATTACTCTACACAAGTCAAAAGGAGGTTCACAATATCCATGACTGCAGAGGAAAATGCCATAAAGAAGGTGATTGACAGTAGCTTATTCCCGGGAGATCACATCCATGATAACAGAGTAGTTGATATCTATTTGGAAAACTTTGTGCTCATTTTCAGGAAGATGACATGGAATGAAGTTGCTATGAACAGTTTTATACAGAGTCCATACAAGTTTTTGTAGTTATTTAGTTTAATTGATTTTCAAAATTATATTTTATAAATAAAATTAATTATTTGAAGTTCATATTTATTTTTAAAATATAAAAAATTTAAAATCAAAATCAATGTCTAAAATTATTAAAAAGTAATATATATGTTATAGTATTTACTTTATCTTTTAAAGTAAAAACAAAATAAAAAAATTATCAAATTAGTAAATACAAGTGTAATAAAAATAAAATAGAATAACACTTAAGTAAACAAATTTGTAGCATAATTGCTTTGGTTGGGCCTAAACAAGTATATATATTATGATATATGTTTTTGATATTAGAAGTAGCCAAAAAACAAGGGGGTTGACCCAGAGGAACAACAAGGAGAACAGTGGTAGAACCATTGTCTGCATATAATCAGCAGAGTTATAGCCCTTTACCTCTATCAAAAACTATGATCATTCTACGTACGTTTAGCAAGTATAAAGCAGTAATAAACAAATTTTTAGACATATGCCACGCAGGGCAATAGACATAGAAATTCAAATAAAAACATAGGCTAACGCTATCCGCCTGCAGGCTACTAAAAGTAGACAAAAAATCAGCTTTCCACAACATTCAGAGAAATCATTTCTTTTTCCCATGGCTCCTCTTGGGGAGGAGCTTTCTTGCCCATTCCTTTGTGAGGAATTTGAACAGGGCCTTGTAGTCCTCATCGTCCTTGCCTTTACCCTTGGACGCACTTTCCTGCATGAGGCATAGAGTGGTAGCTGAGCAGTGCATCACATTCAACACGAATTTAGAAACATCATGCATTTTGGATTCCGCCGCCTCCAACCTGCTAGTGATATCCTCTACATGATCAGATAGGGCCTCCACTTTTTTCTCCAGATCTGCCAAGTTTTTATCATCCTCCTCCACAACCATCATTTTTTCTAGTCTGAAAGTCGAGGAGGGAGAATTTGCAGGCTCCGGACTCTTTGAAGATGTGGGGCTTTCAGAAGCCTGGGTGGAACTGACAGAGTGAGGGGTTGGGTTATGGTGGAGCAAAACCACATTATCAGTTGGGTTAGAATTTCCAGTGTCATGCGAAGAGGAGGGGTCTCTCAGAGATTTTTTCGAGGGTTTAGAGGCAAGTCTGCTTGAGCAGTGGGGGTTGTTGGCCTCGTCAATGATATCCATGTTAGAATCAATCTCCTGGATTCTGACTTTCTTGGGAGTTTTGACCTCTTCAAGGGAGTGTTTTTTATTTTTATTGCTGCAAGAGCCAATTTTCGGGAGCCGAGGGGGGCTAGCATCATTTTTAGCAACAGGATAGGTCGAAGGACTGGTATTAGTCACATTCTGGATGGAGATAGAACGGGGCGGGCATAGAGCGAGGTGGAAGTTGTACAAGCAAAGAATGAGGCCCTAGTGGAGGATAGGGAAATCTTTACCCTTTTCCTTGGTCTTAGCAATATCCTTTACATTAGCATCCAGAGAATGCAGCAAGAAAAACGGAATGGAAATATAGTCCTTATTTCTCAAATGGTTAAGGAAAGGGAGATGGTAGTAATAAAAGATACCATACCTTCCCTCCAGCGTGAAGTACTTCATCATAATGTAATAGACCTCATCCCACAGGGAAGGGAGCTCCTTCCGGTTGAATCCACCTGCCCTATTAACTGGGTTTTTGCCCTGATAGAAGAACCAGTTTAGGCTGGTGGTATCCGCAATAGGGCTCTGCTTTTTCCATTTCCTCCCCTCCATAGAAAGACCCGTCGCCTGAGCTATAACCTCTTCATTAATTTCGAACGAGATGACCCCCCATGGTGACTCTTCTGTCTTCCCAGGAATTCACAAATTGCTTGGAAAGTCTTCCATCATTCCCCTTCATACTTTCCATGAATTTATCAATGCCGCCCTCCGAGCAGACGAACCACACCGCCGACTTAGCTCTAAACTCATCAACTTTATCGGGTTCCAGACTGAGCCTGTCCCCCCCCATTTTCAATTCCTCTAGTTTAACAGAGCAAATGTGAGACCTTATAGTAGAAACTTAGAGCCGAGGCAAGGCTAAAGCAAAGTTGATATAAAATCTGTGTCGAACTTGAGATAAGAGCGCGTAATAATCGGGGTGATTATTATCTCTTATGTCCGAGTAGATATCAAAATTAGGAAATCTACTAGGAACGTGCGGACCTTCAATCCAGCCAGTGTGACTTGACCTTTCCCTTCTATCGCCTTTATCTCCGCCAGTTGGCTTTGTCCGGATAATAATTAGGGAATAATCATTCCCGATATCAGTACTATCATCATAAATACATTCCTTGTGAGGGTGGTGACAAGGCCTGTCGTGGCTACGTGGCAGCCTGGGTTCATAATGGGTGGGATTCCCGTCCCAACTTAAATTTTGAAAGATGGCTCCCTTCATCTAAAAATGAATAAACAGATTCCTCATTGGACTTAGGTTTTTTCCCTCTCCAAGATCACCTTGGTGGTTACCGACAGCAGACTGGGGTCCCTCCAACATCGTAAGTCTTTTTGCAGCCTTCCCACCGCCGCCATGGAGTTAGCAGCCTCATTTCCTTCTCTAAAGACATTTCAAATGGTGAAGCCATCCATGTTGGCCAGGAGGATCTTGACATCCCCCAAAATGGACTCCACTCTCCAGCCAACTGTAGATCTCCCCTTCACCGTTTCCACAATAATCTATGAGTCTCCTTCAATTTCCAACTGTTTAATTCCTATGGAATTGGCAAATTTTAGACCCCATAGGAGGGCCATTCCCTCTGCTTGAGTGACAGTATTGTTCTTTAGATTGCCTGCTTAGGCTGCCACAGTGTTCCCCAAGTGGTCGCGAATGATTCCACCCCCTGCTTGGCAGGCATTTTGGGTGGAACCATCAAAGTTTAGTTTACACCAGTGTAATTTTGGGGTTGACCATTTGGTCAATCTCCTTTTGTTTTTGGCACTGTTGTTGAAGATTTCAAACTCTAGGGGGAGCTTCCAACTTTCAACAATTTTTTTCTCTATCCAATTAGGAGGATTGAGGGGGGTTTTCCATTTAGTCACCACTATGTTTTCTAAGATCATCTTAAAGAAATTGTGAGAGACACTATCAGGAGGGGTTTCAGTATCTCTAAAGATTTTGTTGTTTCTCTCTCTCTCCATAAAGCCCAGTAGATGTGTGGTGGTATTTGCCTCCATAATTGGATGATGAGGGGGTGATGGGAGGGGGGATTCCATCCGAAAACAAACTGCTTAATGTCATTCTGGAAGACCCAATGGAGACCACATTTCTGGAGGGTGTTAACCCACAGATGTTCAACAAAGGGGCAGAGGACAAACAGGTGGTCAATAGTTTCCTCATCTACATTACATAGGCTGCATTTGTTGGGGAGTTGGAAACCCTTCTTTTTCAGGTTGTCCAAGGTTAGGGTTTTACCATGCATTAGAGACCACCAAAAGAAGTTGATTTTACGGATTAAATGGGAGTTCCATATCTTCTTCCAACACTCAACATCAGCAAGGGGTCTCAGGAGTTGTCTGTAAGAAGATATGACTGAGAAGGTGCCTGATTGGGTCTCTTTCCAAATGAAACTGTCTTCATGAGGGGCTAGGGGGATTCTAGTTTCCAGCATAATGTTCTAAAGGTCTTGAGCTATGGGTATCAAGTTAGGCCCGTTGCTGAAGAACTGGACAATGTTCCTCCATCCTCTCCTTCCTGGTTCCATATAACCAGCAATATAATCCCTCAGGAGTTCCTTTAGATGGTGCATAATTTGGTGGAAGCGAGTGTTAGCCAAGGGCTTGTCTTCCACCCAAAAGTCTTCCCAGAATCTAACCTTTCTGCCATTTCCAAGTTGCCTTTTCAATCCTTCTCTTATTATCAATCTGCTTTTCAGGATGTTATTCCATAGCTTAGATCCCTGGGGAAGGTCTACCGTAATCAAATTGTAATAGAATTGCTCCCGGCCCAGGTACTTTGCTTTGATAATGTTACACCAGTCTGCCTCATCTTTAGCCAAGGTCCATCCAATTTTTGCCATTAACGCCTTATTCAGAGCATTTATCTTTCTTATACCCAGATCACCCATTGACTTGGGTAAGCACACCTTGTCCCAATTGACCAAAGCAATGCGTTTTTTCTCCTCCAAGCCCATCCACAAGAAGGTTCTTTGGATATTCTCAAGTTTTTCCCCCATTGCACCAGATATTTTAAACATGGACAGGAAGTACATCGAAATTCCCTGTAGGGAAGCCACAAGAAGTTGGAGCTTTCCCACACTACTAAGGAACTTTCCTTTCCAACCAACAAGATTTGTTTGCATCCGCTCAAGGATAGTGTTCCAGAAAGTGGGTGTGACTTCTTTGACCGTGAGGGGGAGACCAAGGTAAGTCCCCAGAAGAGCAGCAATCTTGCATCTAAGAATCAAGATAATTCTAATTTGGAGGTCATTAGGAGCGTTGAAAAAGAAGAGAGTACTCTTCTCATAATTGATACATTGCCCTGAGGCCTTGGTGTAATCAACCAGTAAGTTCTTCCACTGTTTGGCCTCCATGACAGATGACTTACCAAAAAGAAAGGTGTCATCAATGAATTGTTGAATATTAGAGGGGGGGAGCGTGGAAGCGGCTTTGAATCCTTGAAGTCTATCATTGGCAACCAAGTCAACCACATTTCTACTCAAGACTTCAGAAATCATGATGAAAAGGTAAGGAGACAGAGGGTCGCCTTGCCAGATACCTTTTTCAGCTTTGAAACAACCCCTAGGAGTCCCATTAATCAAGACCGAGAACTGAACCATGGTAACACACTCCCGTATCATATCCACTACCTTCTGGTTGAAGCCAAGCTTTAAGAGAATTTTGAGAAGAAAACACTAGTTAACTTTATCATACGCTTTTGAAATATCTAGTTTGAAAGCCATACCTGGTATCGTGCTCCTATCCATGGAGTGAATTATTTCATGGGTGGCAATGGCAGCATCCAAAATTTGGCGACCCAGGATAAAACCTTTCTGGGATGGGCTGATAAACTTCACCAGGAGGGGTTTAATTCTATTAACAAGGACCTTGGAGATTATCTTGTATATGGTATTGCATAGACTTATGGGTCAGAACTCCTTCATGCAATTGGGGTTTGCAGTCTTAGGGACAAGAACAATGTAAGTGTTATTGATTTTTTCAGTAATTTCCCCGTCTTGAAGAAATCCTTCACAACTTTTGTAACATCATAATTAACGACGTCCCAATAATCCTGAAAGAATTCTGGGGGGAAACCATCTGGGCCCGGGGTCTTATAAGCACCCATCGCAAAGACAACCAAACAGACTTCTTCCGTGGAGATAGGGGCAGTTAGCTGACAGTTATCATCCTCCTCAATGACATTTGGAAGCTTGCTCAAAAGGCTATCTTGAAGAGAAACATCATTCCTTCCAGACTCTGTGTATAGCCTTATGAAAAAGTCAGTGGCACTCTGTCCGATTAAGGAGTCGCCAGTGATCTCCTGATCAGATTCATCTTTTAGACTCTTGATGTAGTTCCTTCTCCTATGAATGCAGGCCGATCTATGGAAGAAGGCCGAATTTTTGTCCCCTTCCTCCAGCCATTGAATTCTGGATCTTTGCTTCCAGTAAACTTCCTCCTTAGAGAGGATATCCTTCCAACTCTTGTGACACTCCTCTTCCTCCATCAAAATGGGGTCGAGGGGGTTACCAGTAGCCATAATACTCTGAAGTTGTTCCAGTCTGGAGCCTAGAGCCTTCTTTTTCTTGAATATATCTCCAAAGGTAGTCTTATTCCAACCTTTGACTTCCTTGTTGATGAGTTTTATCTTCTCCGCGATTTTGAACATAGTTGTCCCTTGAACTGAGGTAGCCCACCAATTCCTAACCAGGTCTCTAAAATCTGGGTGAGAAGCCCACATAATCTCATAGCAAAAAGGGGGGGGACCCTGGTAGGGTCTATCCTTCCAATGGAGAAGAAGGGGGTTATGATTAGAAGCAGTCCTTGGGAGCGTTTTTAGGAAGGAGTTATGGCTAATGTCCTAGTTGGTGGAGACCAGGAATCTATCTAGTCTGACTTGAATTAGGTGTTTTCCTTTCCTATTATTCGACCAGGTGAAGGGAGCACCCTAGAGGTCAATATCAACAAGACTAGAAACATTGATGAAGCTAGCAAGATCTCCCATACTATCAATAAAATCGACAAGACCTCCACACTTCTCAGAGGGGTAGAGAGGAGAATTAAAATCTCCCACTAGCATGTACTAGGCCTTTTGGTTAGCCAAGATGAGATCACAAATTTCCTTCCACACTAGTCGTCTTCCCACCTTGGAGTTGGTGGCATATATGTTAAACATCTACCAACAGTGCTCGCCTTGTTGGAAAGTAACCGCTAAGAAGTTATGGGAGCTAGCAAAAAACTTGCCTTTAATATTAATGGGGTCCTAGAGGGTGGAAATACCCCCAGAAGCCCCCAAAGCATCAACATACAGAAAAGTCACCCCTGGCCAAAGTTTACCAACAATTGTAGCAAAGGTTTGGTAGGACATTTTGACTTCCTAAAGAAGGCAAGTATCAATTTTCATTTCCAAGATGTATTGTTTTATAGAAAATTGCTTCTGGGGGCTGTTCAGACCCCTTATGTTCTAGGAGAGGAACTTCATTTCTTATTTTTGTTGATTCCATCAAGGGTTAGCTGCCCGCCCCTTGCAATGTCCCTAGCCATAACTTTATATCTCAGAACCCTTTCCGAGGGTCTACCAACTTTATTTTCAGTACCCCCCACATCTTCTTTCTTGGCCTTGGGTTTCTTCTTTTGGGTTATCCATTCTTCATTATCCGTCTGAGGAGATCCCAGAGGTGAAAGCTTCAAAAGAGGGGACGTTGTCAGGGAGTTTCTTGTTAGAACAGGCCTTTTTACCTTACCAGGGGAGAAAGGGGGGGTTGTGATTAGTAGCTTAATCTCAGCAACAGGAGATATATCTTCATCTGAAGTGGAAGCTTGATGGGATGGGGGGGTAGGAATAGTAGAGGGCATGAGGGGGATGTTCTCCGAGGGAAAACCAGGGGGTGGCTGGGGTTTTGGGGAAAGGTTGAGATTCATTACTGGTGGGATTTCACCATCTTCCAAGGGAATAACTAGATTAACAATCTTATCTGGATCCACTGGGGATTTTAAGATTTCAAGGATCCTATCTATGTGGGGGTAGACATCAGGGATTTCATTCACATTGGTCAGCTCCAAGGGAGCAAATGATGAGGGTGCACTTGGGCTGATGGGTTTGGCCAAGATAGGCATTTCTTTGAGCTTGGGTTCTGTACACACTAGGGTCTTACACTCAATGTCAGTATGGCCTTGTTTATTACACTTCTAGAAAAAGAGGGTAGCATTTCCCTACACAATAGCCTAGGACCATTTTCCCCACTTCGACTTTAGGGAAACAAAGTTTGGGAGGGCCTTATTAATCGTAACATTGACACAAAAGCAAGCATAAACCAACTTGGATTTATTGAGAGTGACCGAGTCTGCTGCAACATAGCTGTCAAACGAGTTCCCTATCCAACAAAAGATTTGGCCATGTAGTTGAGTTCAGTTGAGGGGTCAAAGCCAGGCTTCCATTTAGCCAGAGTTAGGAAATGCTTGCCATAAGCCTAGGATCCCGATAGGACAAAGATCAGGTCTTCCTCAACATTGAATTTAAATAGGAAGAGTCCCCCAGGCATTGCAAAGATGTCAACACTACCTTTGAGCTTCCATCGAGATTTCGCCCATCGCCTGATCATGTCGATAGATGGTCGAAAGGAGAAGAAATGACCAACAATTGCTAGGTGAAGGGAAGAGAAGATTTTTCCCATGAGATAGTCTGAGAGCTTGATCTCCATTCCTTCCTCCATTCGAGTAAATTTGGCCAAAGCCGCTTCTAAGGTCGTATTTGTGGACCCAAGGAGGGCATTCTTCCAGCTAGACTTGGGATCCTTCTTCCCATTCTTCGCATTCCCCTGTCCGGTAGAAGTTTCTAGTCTGGGATGGGGTATATTCTTCCCTTCAATGCCCAGACCAGAGTCAGTCAGAACTAGTGTGGCGGAAGGAGTGTCAAACTTGGTGTTTTCTTCTATATGACCCATAGACCGTGGGGTCCCAGCAGCAGGAACAACAACATGTGAACTGACTGTGGAATCGGGAAGGGGGTCCGATTGCAGGGAGGGAGGGACCTCCCCAGAGGGGGTGGTCATTCAGGGGGAACCGATTCAAATGGTAACAAGGCAGGAGAGTTGCAGAGCTCAAGGCGGGAGAGTCTTCCACCTTTCAATATTTTTTCTATTATGATATATGTTATTCTTTCTACTAATATATTTCTGGATAGACTTTAATTGGACTAAAGTTTTTACAAGGTAGAGTTGTAAAAATTACACAAGATTCATATGAACTTCTTTTGAAATTGAGTCATTTTATTTTGAATCTCCCAAGCCCATATGAAAGTGAAAAGAATATTCTTGATGTATATTAAAGATAATAAGAAATCAAAAGGAACAAAAAGAATAAAATGTTGTAAATGATTAATCTAAGCATATCTTGTCATTTGTTCCACTATAGTAGGAAAACTAGACAATATTACAAAAAACTAGTGTTTCATGCCAAGAAAATTACTACATGGATTCTAAATCAAAACATGATGGTTCACCAAGTACAAAATCATCATATACAACCACTACCAAATAAATAAGAAAAATGGATTAGGAAGGAGATTCCTATGATTTCACTTATTGGTATCATTTTCACTAATAGTAAATATTCTTGTTAAGAAAAGACATGGGTGATTGAGAAGGAACACAATATCATTAAAGAGGAAGATACAAATGTTACATTTTTTGGTGAGGACGATAATTTGGAGGGAGATCTGGGTTCTTATGTTCAATAAGACATTAACTGTTATTGAGCATTATTGATCTATATACTTATATTAACTTTTATTTTGATTGAACTATATGTATTTTTTACACTTTAGCCTTTTCGTTTATGTCATGTTTGTGGTGCTTTTTATACTCTCATTTCACCTTCTATATTATGATTAATATTTTGTTTATTTATTTGGGGGAACCTTCCCTTCTATTCATTTTTAATTCATCAAGTGTCATTCTTAGTTTCTATGCTTAACTATATTTCTTTGTTACTCTTCCTTGGTTTGTTTACATGTCTTTTTTTATTATCTTGATTTCCTAGATGTTTGTCATCTTATATATATGCTTTATGAAACTTATCACACCTCCTATCATAATTACATATTCTACATCTTATTGATACTCATACTATCTTTATATTTCCTTTAGGTCCATAATTATTCAATCACTTGTCTACATTGAGTGAGAAAGACTATAAATGCATTTTTATGATTGATCTTCTTGCATGATCCGTATCTAGAATTTATGGTTCTTCTTATCATTTTCATATCCAAGGAGAAACTAATAAAATATGCTTATAGTTACAAGCCATAAAGGGATTAGATTCCTATACATAGACTATTTAAATATCATCAACAATGATAAAAAGTGACATCATAGGTTTCATCCTCCTATTTCACAAACCCTACCCTTCATTGTAAAAAAATAATTACTTGAGTCACATTTGCCTTGTTGAAGTGCTCCTAGAGAGGGAGCTCTTTGTGGGCTCACAGAGCACCAATGCATCCAATGCAAGATTATAGAAATTCACCTAGAAAGATTTTAGAATCCTAGAATATTTGCAACATCTTTGATTAGTGTCATTAGTGTTGATTTAATAAGAAACATAGTGTCACTCAAATCCAATCCATAAAATTGTGATCCTTTGCCATATAGGTAGTATAGACATTTGACATAAACATGGAAGAAATATGAATGTTGATTCTATGTTGAATAGCTTCTTTGATGAAATCTTAATCGAGAAATTTTTTAAATCTCCACTAAGATGTCATTGCCTTAGAAGGAGATTTTTTTTGCATTCTGGCTTTCTTAATCTTTCCAAGCAAGCTCATCTACCTCAATTGGTCACCAATGTGAATGAAAGATCCATTGATAGTAGAGTCAATTTCATTGAGAGAACACAAAGGAAAAGAGGGTGAAGGATATAAAATATTATATTGTGAATTATGAAAGGTTATATGAATAAGATATCATAAGTTAGATACATTTTTAATTGTGTCTGTGTGTGGGAAACACCACACTAGCTTGTGGTTATAGATTGTAGATGAAGCTAAAATATTCTCATGTTAAATAAAATTATTATGGTGATGCCAAAATATTATGGGTTGATGATACCATATCTTGAACTAAGATTATGCCAATGATTGATGTTGTCACTTCTTATTAACTCATTAGTGCTACTTCTTTGCCAAAATATTGGGCTATTTTAAGATGCCCTCCTACTTTTAATTCTATTCTTTTGGTGGCTTGGGATTATGATCCTATGTTTGATATTTGGAAAAATTTCTTTGAAATAAATTATAGGATCTTCCATGATTATCAAAGCCTTATTGGGTATGTTTGGTAGAATACTTTGAATTTGATAAAAAAAAATTGGTGGCTAAGTGTTTAGTAGATAATATCTTACAACCCTATGATATGTAGATTTTAATTAAATTTGATTGTATTTTCCCCCTTTGGCTCTATGATCAAATCCTCTAATAAGGTGAATAGAGAAATTAAATGGTTTCCACCTCCTTTAGGTTTTCTCAAAATTATTGTTGGATCTTCTCATGATAATTTGGGTTCTATAGGGATATATGGAGTTTGATGAAATAGTGATGGTTTGGTTCACTTATTTTCTCGTCTCCCATGGGGGTATACACTACTTATTAGATGGAGGCTTGCACATTCCCAATGACTCTTGAGAAATTTTATAAGATGGGTTGGTAGAAGATAAATTTTGAGATGGATTAAACCATTTTCGCCTCCCTTTTAAATAATTAAATTCTTCAAGATTCTTCTTTATTAAGGTTATAATATTATATGCAAAAATTTATGAAATATTCACTTAGAGGCTAGAAAAAATGGTTAATTACAACATAATTACAAAGTCAAAATGTATGATATGGAAGTTTATAGAGTTGCACGGGTGCTTTAGATTCTTAGATTCCAAAACAAAAAGCACTAAAAACTACTTGTAATTTGAAATTCCATGTTACATAGTTTATTTGAGCTTAGAATTCCATAGTACAAATTTTAGATTCTTCTAGTAGTTTGGACTGAGAAATATTGATCAAGTTCCACCTTTAGAGTCCACTAGTAGATTAGAATTTAGAGTCTAGATGTCATTTTAGATAGTTTGCACTTCAAATCTAGTTTATAGGTTAGCCTTTGAAGCTAGTTCCCAAAAAAATGGATCGTGTCTATAATGCAATCATAGGCAAACACTTGGTAGAAAAAATATTGGCTATGTGAATTGTAAAATAGAATTAATATTCTAGCAGCATAGAAAAAAATTTAGCTTATTATTCTCACTCTAGTCTAGGGTTAATTTATTTACTTAAGAGTTATTTTATTTTATTTGTATTACACTTATTTTTACTATTTTCGTAATTCTTTTGTTTGTTTTTTTACTTTGAAAAGTGCAGTGAATATTTTTTTGATCAATAAATAGCTGGATAGGCTAGCACCTATATATCATTACGGAAAAGATTACATATCGAGGAGGTGTCTAGACACAGGTTGTCCTCCATGGCCAATGGGGAAAAACTGGCTTTCATTCTTTTGCAAATATATTTTATAATTAACATCTCCAAAAGCCAAACACTGGTAGCAAAAAAAAGTGTTTAAACTACATTCAAGCCTTAAACCAACAACCTACCAAAACTGGAACAAAGGCACTCTATCCTGCTATTCACAAACAAAATGGACTATCTAAACTACTAGACTAAAAACTGAGCAAACTTCACCAACTATTATTATAGTATCAACCTACCATAATCCTACCATATTCTTCATTAGTAGAATAGCAAAAAAACTATCAACAATACCAACATGCTAAATTTCAGAAAAAAAAAAACTAAAAAACCTATGTCAAGCATCCTCATATGATCTTTCATCATTTGCATGCATCCTTCCCACTGCAAGAGCCTTTGTAATCACTGGGCAATCCAAACCACACCTTGGATGAGCCTCTCTAGCAACGATTTCCTCTAAGTGTTGTCCATCATCTAGAATCCACAGTTCCCCAGAACCAATCTCCCAATCATTCTCGACTACCTCCTTCCCACTATCATCCACCTCGATATCCATATGACCTTAGAGCCCCTCAACCCTCACATAATTACCCATCTCAAAATATTCAAGTCTTGTTAGGCTACCAATCACATAGAGAATGAATATTAGACTATGATTTTGCTTAAGATGGCTGAGATTGAAATTTCCCAGGTCCAAAGTCACAACAGGGAATTTCCTGACTTCCCTACCTCCATGCAATGTCATATAATAATTGTGTTCCATAGGGATACGCCTTTTCTTATCAATGTTTTCTAACACAACATCAATCTCTAGCAGGAATAAGTGACCAAACATCACCTTTTCATTCTCATGAGAGATGGGTTCTTGTGAACCACTACTCGTGAAACATGGGTCAATGAGTTTGACTCAAAAACTACATAGTTGAACCCTGATAGCAATAGTTTGACTTGTTGTGGAAAATACCTCCTACTTATCGAAAGATCATTTGAGAAAATTTATTCGCCCTCGGCTTGCACACCCCCAATTGAATGTAGAGCACCAAAAACATAGATGAAAGTTGACATTCACTCTATACTTGTGATGTGCCAATAGAAATTATGTCCCCAAGATCCTCTTCACAACGTGGAGAATCAGTGTGTGCCCAGATTCCAGCACCATAAGCAACCTCCTATCCAAGATTTTGCCTAAGAATGTCATTTGTTGTTTGGTAGCTTCCAAGAGAATTGGGGTATCCATCATAGACCAACTCCTATTCAACAAAAACTGACCTTGACAATGCGACCCCCATACCAAGATACCCACATAAATAGCCAAAAACCGAAAAAGGTTGTGGGTTGTCATGAGAACATGCCATAATGACAATGAAAACCTAAATCGTACTCAAAATATGCCTTGAAGTTGCCATATGATCTCATAATCATTGAATCATAACTTGGAAGCTTGTGGAAATGCCACCTTGAGTTTGTACCTATACATGACATAGATAATCCCTTCTCATAATTTTGGATTTGAAATGCCTCTGACATCCCAGTCAATGTGACATAATTATTCCGCACTATTCTCTCCCTCATACGTCACATCTCAATAAATCACACCACTAAAGGGGTTTGCATGTGCCATCTATCTTGTTGTCATCATCAACAAGCTTCTGAAATCATCACTATCACTAAGGCCACGAGCCTTCAACTACATCAGTATCTCCTTAATGTCTATGACTTTCGAAGTTCTAGTTGATCTCAAAGATTTCTTTCCTTTCTGTAGCCAACTTTGTCAGCTCATCCGTAGTGTTATTTCCCTCGCGATAGATATGATTGATTTTGAATCTTGAAAACCCATTTAGCATACCTATAATGGGATCTAGCCATCTCTAAAGCTAGTAGATTGTGTCTAATTATTTCAAGTGGATCCGATCTACCCCCAACAAATTTCCCATTTCAAGACCCTTCAAAGCTACCCAAATTTCAGCTACATTGTTCTTTGTATCTTGAATATACTTTGTTTCTTTACCTATAATGATTCCATGCTTATCTCGCGCCACACAAGAAATCCCCGTGGACCTTGAATTCCCCAATGATGCCCCATCAAAATTGATTTTTATCTGGACACATTCGAGAGTCTGCAAAACTATATTCTTATGTAAATCTGTCATATAACCCTTGGGTGGAGGATCATAACCTTTTGGAATAGATAGACCACAAAATAATTTCATCAACCCACTATCATTATTTGTGAAAATGTTGTTCTTCTTAGATTTCCTCTTGGCTACCTCATTTACAAGTTCTACAATTGAGGTTTCCATTTTCAAAACTAGTACTTCTCTCAACATTGACTGGTGTTTAAATATCCTACGATTTCTCTCCTTCCAAAGCTCCCAAACAATGGTTGAGGGGAGAACTTACCAAATATTTTTGAACAATCCTTTGTACATACGACTTGGTCACAAGGTGAACCACTCTTGCAGCCTAAGGGGTTTCACAAAATGAAAGTCCAATTTCCTCATGAAGGCTTTCCAACAAAACTCAACATAAGGACATGGCCATAGCAGATGATCAACTATTTCTAGATTACATTTGCAGAGTATGCATCTATTAGGTCCTTTGAAACTAATTTTATCCAATTTGTCTTGAGTCAAGATTCTATTTTGAATGGCTAACCAAGAAAGATCCCTAGCTTTGGGTAGAATATATTTCCCCCATAGAATTTTAGTGGGCCATTGATTGATTTTGTTTGTAGCTTCCTTGATTTTATACCTAATATTCACTTTGTATTCCCCATCAGTTGAGGTGCACCATCTAATTTTATCTCTCATATGTGACATTGGAATAGTTCTATCTCTTAGTATATTTGTGAGCATATCTATTTGACCTTGCAGGGCATTAATACCATCCATTGTTTTCCAACACCATCTATCAATGCCATCAACCCTGACCACACCTCCATAATTATAGACCTCTTTTCCCCAAACCCTGGATGTTTCCCTCCTAGTTTCCTACAAATTTGGATTATTACATAATTTTGGATGCCCATCCCAAGAATTTTCCCAGAAGGAAGCCAAGTGGCCATTGTGAACATCCCAAGTTGTATGTTTAGTGATAATATCCATGCTATAACAAATAAAATTCCAGATTGTTTATCCTCTTGGGGGATTCTTGATCTTGATTATGCTAATAAGGTCATCTAAGTCCAAGTATTTCCTTAAAATCCTAGCCCATTTTAGACTTCTTTTAGTCATCATCCAAGCAAGTTTTGCTCCCATAGCAAAGTTCATAATATTTACTTGCCTTACCCCAACACCACCTACATTTTGTGGTCTGCACAACTTATTCCAAGCAAGTAGTGACTGCTTCTATGTATCGTGTGGCCTACTCCAAAATAATTTTCATATGATCTGGTTAAGACTATCTTCAATCGAGGTTGGAAATTTCATACAAGACATTGAGTAGATAGGAATTGTAGAAAGTATAGCTTTAACCATTAGTAGCCTACCCACTAATGTAAGCCATTTCCCTTTCCAAAGATCCATTTTTGCAAATTTCAAGAAACTTATCCCAATAACACCTTTTATTGATTTCCCTAGAGAGAGGTATACCAGGAACCTCCCTGGTAAATTTTCCACTCTTAAACCTAGAATCTGTGTCATTTCCCTCTTAAGTCCCAATTACACATTGAGAAAGAAGACTTCTGATTTCTTCTAGTTTATAGATTGCCTTAAGGCCTTACTATAATCATCCAACATAGATCTTATGTCCCTATCCTCTCCCTATGTAGCAATTCCAAACAAAATTGTATGATCAACAAATTGTTAATGAGTGACTGATTCAACTCCTGAAGTGATATCTACCCCAATCCATCTACCATCCACCCTAGCCTGTGTTTATTTTGCCTAGTTCCTTTGCCATGATTATGAACAAGAATGGAGAAAGGGGGTAACCTTTCCTAATCCCTCTATATGTATTGAAGAAACCTTATTCTACTTCATTAACTAGTATTAAAAAATTTAAAGTATTAATACATCCTCTAACCCAGTCCACCCATGATTTATCAAACCCAAACTTCCTTAGCAATTCTAAGAAGAAGTTTCTATCCACCAAGTCATTGTCTTTTAAAATGTCTAACCTGTTTATCATGTTGGGATTCCTTAATTTCCTAGCAGTATGAACTGCTTCGTGTGCAAGAATGATTCCTTCTGCTATAGACCTCCCTAGCGCAAACCCACATTGTTCTTCAGATATGATCTTACCAATGATCTTCTTTAACCTATTTGCAATTATTTTAGTGATAATCTTGTAAAATGTGTTACATAAAGCTATTGGCCAAAAGTTGCTCATACATGTAGCTACTTTTTTCTTTGGGATGAGGGGAATGAAGGTGTGATTGATAGCCCCTAAAATAGTCGACTTCCTTTTTTATTCCTCCATTGCTATCAACAAACATCTTTAAGGATTTTCCAATATAAATGATAAATGCATGCAGGAAACCCATACGACCCTGGTGCTTTTTTGAATCCCAATTGAAATGTGACCTTTTTGAGTTCTTCCATATCAATTGGTTTATGAAACTCCCTATTTTTATTATCCAAGATTGGGCTAAGATTTTGTTCTAAGAAATCATTCCTTTCTATTATCTAATTCTGATTATCACGGTTCAACAAAGTTTGGAAATACCTAACAACTTCCTGGCTAATCTCCTCCTTGGATTGTGTCAAAGAGCAAACTGATAGTTCTAATACTTAATATAAGTACAGATCCAATAGCCAACAAGATGAGAGGGGGGGGGGGGTGAATCATACAAACTTAATCATCCATAAAAACATTAGATTCAACCTCGGTAACATATACTTCAGTAATATAACCAAAACTGTCAAACATGCAAACTCAAAAGCATATAAACATCATAAACCTCATAACACCAGATTTAACATGGAAAATAGGGAAACCACTGTGGGATTTCAGACCCACTAAGAAATATACTCTTCTAGAGTATTCTCGGTTAAAAGAAAATCCTATTAAAGATTACAAACACATTGCTAGATGTGACCCGGTTAAGGGATTTCCCTCAGATCTATTAGGATCTTCACCTTGTTAGAAGTGACCTTGTTAAAGGATTTCAAACACTCAATCAGAATGTCACCTTGCTAGAGGGTTTTACAAATAAGACTGTTAAGTCCACTTGGTTAAGAGATTTTCTATCACTTTCACAAAATAATAGTAATAAAAATCTATCTGCAACTTCACATCTAAAATGCAAAAGCAGATTCCTATTTTTTCAATACAATCTAGACATAGAACTAATCTTGTCTATCTGCTGGGCTTCTATACTCTGTTATTCTAACAGGTCTTCAAGCTTCTGTGCTCGGTAATCACTATGTTGCATACACTTGCCCGCATACATTGTTTATCAACAGTTTCCTATTTATAAACAATTAGGTAACCGCATAATCTCCTTGATCACATTTCCCATGATCAATCATAGTAATCAGATCTTCAATCTTGTCCAGGTTCAATGCATCTTTCAATCTGAAAACATTTTACCTCGCCTTGGAACTTGCATAATAGTCTTGGAACTTGTGTCAGGGTATTGTGGTTCAATCTGAGTTGTAGATCTTCATGCCAACTTTCCATTGCCTTAGATTCATTAACAAACTTCTTCCATGACTCACCAATCATTTAATCAGTTCCAGCTCATCAGCTTCCTTCATTAAATACCGCATGTAAACATTTAATGTATTCTGTTATAGCTCGGTTACAACTCGATAAATACTAAACTTCACTCGATAGACATTCCGCCTTCATTAACCAATAGTGATAACCTTAGGGTTTACCGACTAGGTTCTTTGCTTGATAACATAGTATAGTATTAACCTTTACAATTTACAACATCTGTATGATGTTAAAACAATCTAAAACATCATGATCTCATCATTGTCTAACTTGGTAATAGTTGCCCATTGAATACCTTATTCATCATATTCTTTCTTGTATCTTTTACCGACATCTATAAACTCTTCAAATCATACTTCTCAAGATATGGCAACATCATACTGAATTAGAAAATCAATTTCTTGACATCAATGACAAAATAATAATATCAAGATAGTAAAACATCTTTAATTAGATATATCCATAATCATCAACAACCTTCTCAATATCCTTATGTAATGCCAACAATCTTTCATTGTCTGTTATAATGCTATATTGCCAACACAAACCTCTCTAACCAATTCAATGATTTTATTTCTATTTCTATTAACAATTGTTGAATTGTGAAAGAGCTTGGTGTTTCTGCCCCCTTCCTTGAGCCACACCTCCCTATATTTCTGCCTCCAAAACTTCTCTTCTCTAGCTAGAAGTTCCACTTGCTCAACTTTGAGAGCTTTCTCTTTTATGAACTCCTCTTCTCTCATTCCTTTCTCAATGATAATTTCATTCATCTCCCTCAATTCACCCTCAATCCGAGCACTTTCATCAAATATATTATTGAAATGTACCTTATTTCATTCCTTCAGTTTGTACTTGATATGTGATAGTTTTTTATAGAAAAGAAACATTTTAGATTGATTCCCTACCCAGACTTCATTCCACCATTGAGCCAGCAAATCATACAACAAAGGATCTCTAGACCACATCTTCTCAAATCTGAAAGGGGACCTGTCGTTACAATTATCTGTGGCAAATAGTAACTATAATGGAAAATGATCCCACCCATTGTATGGTAGTATTGAGGCCTATACTAGTTCTATTTCCTCGTTCTAGTTTCCAAATAGAAATAATTTGTCCAATATTTTTGCAATACAAGTATACCCTTGACTTTTGTTGTTCTAGGTGAATTTCCCATTTTTTGAAATGACTTCTCTCAACTTATTATAATCCACAAACTCTTGAAAATCTTATTGAATTCTGGTCAGAATATTGGAACCACCTTGCTTCTTTATTTTATTGAGCATAGCATTAAAGTCTCCTATAATAATCTTCTCATCCTTATTTAAACTAAGCTCAAGTGAAATTTATCTCCAAACCTCCCTCTTGGAAATTGTTGAGATGGGCCCATAGACACTGATCACTTTCCAAGATTTATTGCACTGGTAACTTTTATAGATTATCATCCAATTTCGGTTTCTTGACTCTAAAAAACAAGTCGCCTTTGCCTGGATTCCATATCACCCCAATTCCTTTAGAAGTCTCATTCGATTCCACAAACAAACTTCCCACTACCTCCAATATCTCATCCTAATTTCATGCTCCTCTTTAACCATTTAGTTTCCTGAATCAAAATCATATCAGTGCAGCTAGTATCAATTTGATGACTGAAGTGGCACTATTAGCTAAGGGCATTTAAGCCTCTATCATTCCAACCTATGATCATCATGGCTCCTTAGGAAGGGGTAACTCCTTCCTGTTTCTAAGAATTATTTAAAATAACTTTGTTTGTCCTTTTGCACAACCAACCATGGCCAGTTTTGCTTTGTTGGTTTTGTGTTCCTTCCGTTTAGCTTATCTAACTTTGGGAGTCTTGGGACCTGTTTGAATTTTCTCATCATATTTTCTCCATAATAGCAGCTTGGTACTCTTCAAATCTATCATCTAGATCAGAATCTGAGTTGACACTCTCCTTCTCCTTCTCACTATCTACTTCAATTTCCAATATGTCCTTGTCTATCCCTATAATATTCTTGGTGACCTTCCCTTCTCCTATGAAATCGATGGCCATCTCCTCCACTAGATTTCCTTGAATTAGTTTAGACATATCAGATAAACATGGAAATCCATCATCTTCCAATTCCTAACTACTTTTGTTTTTAGTGTTAGAAATCAATGAATTTTTTAATTCCTCTATACTTACAATATCTTCTCTCAATGGATTTTCCCTTTCCTCATTACCTATCTGAATATTCCCTCTTGAACCAAAATTCCAATCTCTTCTCATCGATTCCCCTTCCAACTCCTTCCCCTTATCTACTATCCATATCGAATCTAACAATTCTTTTTCCATGTCTATAAATGATCCTCCCAAAGGAGTGCCCAACTCCACCTTTTCTAGCTTAGTCTGTTGAAACTTATTGAGACCGATTACTAAGATTGAGTAAAAGCACATGTTTGGGCCATGGGACATTGACATACATCTAGGGCATAGATTCAACATGTCTTCCCTTACAATTGCTTGTTTCCAACTGCCTGAATTAGATACGAGTTCAATTTCAGTTGGGATCTCTACTTTACTTGATACATCCACACATATTCTGAAATATGTGCCCAACTTTTTATCTTCCAATGGCCTATCCATAAATAGAAAGTTGCCTAATTTCCTACCAATCTCTCTAATCAACTCAAATAAATTGTAAAGGAGAAACTAGAATGGACTTTCTACTATTGAATACACCCATGGATTCAAATTTGGTATCCATTCTATAAGATGCATTTGTGTTTCATCCAAGAACAAAGGTTTCAATCCCTATGCCTTTAGTTTTTATTCCCCCAAAGCCTATAGAACCAACACCTAATTTCTTCCCAACTTTTGCTACTTCTCCCCCCCATTTTATGAACAACCCTACTTTCTCTAGAAATTCCTTGTTCTGTCTAGCTATATCCTCTTCTATAAGAATTTTAAATGGGGATTCTTGTGGAGACTTACCGAAAATTTGCTCAAAACCTCATGAGGGACCCTTGTGGTTGTCCAAAATTCCTTTGCCTTTGTTTCTCTTCTCTTGAGTAGATCTTGGACCTTGCACTAAATCTTAACTTTCTTTGATCTCCAATCTTTTTATGCATTTGCTCTCGGGATTATTGTTTTCCTGAATTATCCATTCTTCCCTCTTTGAAAGCCTTTCTCCCTCCATTCTTGCGAAGAAGTCGGCCATTCATTATTGGAGTTTTGTTGATCTTGATTTAGTCAATTATCTCTTGGCTTAACCCATTGTGGTTCTCTACTCCAATTACTCCTAGTATGCCTCTTTCCCTTATTCAATTGAGGGACCCAGTCTTGTCTGCGATAGGGTTGTCTAGGGTTTCTCTTTGTTGGCTATAGATAATAGAGTTTGTCAACCTGTTCGATCTCAAAATTGGAAATTACTCAAATCTAAGAGAATCTCAAACTCTATGATCAAGCTAAGTAGTCAATTCTGGACAACTGGTGAAATGAACCTTCAAGGTTGTTAATTCCCTACTTCTTTTGGTTATACTAAACCAAGGTGGGTATACCTTCTCACCAAGTATCTTTACCTAATGATACTTAAGGATATTATTGTACAAAAATGTCCTAAGGTCAATCTCAAATTGGCATCAAAGATTTGGTATGACCTACTACCTCTACCCTTTTTACTCCAAAACTTTAAAATGAAAACTTATTAACTAAAATTTTGAGATTATAGATATATGATTAAGACTAGTGACTTCTTTGCCTATTGGGCTCAGAGTCTTATATAAGAATTTCCTTTCTTATATTCTCCTTGTTAGATAGTAAAATTACCATCCTTTGTGAATTCATCCACAATTAATGCTTCAATTTCAATATGACAATTACCATATATGCAGTTTTAATCTTTTCTAGAAAGAAGCTTATATAGTAATTAATCCAAGAGTATATTTTATCTTGTTCACACCACACGACAACGTAGCAGTCTAAAAATAATGAAATGACCACAATTGCAGAAAAATTTGAATAGCCTTTGATTTCTTAGCACCAAAATAACAAGATCGAATTGAAAAGCATCCACAATACTTCTTGACATAGTATAGGATTTGAAAGCAAACTAGTTTGTATATAAGCAGAGATATAAAAGTATATATTTTTTATCATGTCTTACATTGAGTAAATGATCTTCTATTTATAAGGAGAGATCAAACACATATGAAACATCATGTATTTTAGAAATAAAATAGAAATTAGTTACATGGTGTAACTAACCAAACAAATCTTCTAATGATTTAAAAGAAACAAATTCATAGCCCCTAGGTGGTCTACATATTCCTTCTCTCTATAGGTAGTGATGTTTGAGACAAAGTGTCTCATAACATATTATTTTCTATAGAGTCTTTTCAAAATGATCTTCATGTTGTCAAGAATATTATCATCATTAATCTCCTCCAGTGCTCATGGATGCTCCTGTGACAACAACACTTTCCATTGTTCCCAAGGCATTGGCATTTCATCATCATCATTCAACAATGAAGGGAGGCTTTCAATGTCTTATGTATCCAATCGATTCACATCATCTTCCAATTCTTCTTTGTATTCCATTTGTTTTGACCACAACTTTCTGACATTCTTTGGCAACTTGGAAGATTCGGGATCTTGCATCTTATCAACTATTTATTTTACCCTTTTTGTCATCTTAGCATGTTCTTGTAATGCCCCGAAGGTTCCCATATAGGTATTACAATAATCATTTGTATGCTGCATCATTTCATTGAAGCTATGGGTGACTAGTCTTGGCATCATATCATAGATATCCTTTTTCCTTTGATCTTCATTTTTCTTCAATTTCTTTTGCATCTTCTCTACTTGATATGTAGTGCCCCTCCTAGACCTGCATTTTGATAGACATATGGTGAATACTTAGATGGTTAATTATGAATCTATTGCTATCTTAGGTGGTATCATTAATGCTAGTACTCTATGTGGATTTATGTTATTTGATATGACTCATCATGTTTGGAGATTCACATGATTGATGATGTTGGACATACTATATGATATATGGCATTTGATGGTTCTTATGGATGTTAGTGTGTAGAATCACCTTGATGGATGGATTTATATGACTCATGGATTTATATGTGTGGGCCTTTATGACTTAAGATGATATGATGAGACTAACCCTATTTTATGATTATGATTCTATGCAATGTTTGATGATTTGTTGTGTGATTGTCTTCATGTGTAAGGTTGATGTCATATCACTCATTGAGAGCATGATATGCCATCATGATTCTCTACCACTTGTTTGTTTATTAAGATGTAAATGTATCATATATGTTGTGTTTGGTGTTGATGTAGGTTTGTAGGTACTAGACATCAACTCCAATTGGCTTCACAGGTCTGAGCACATCTGTATCCCAATGGCAAGTTGTCGAAGATGACATAGTTTCCCTTACACACTCTAGGTCTAAGTTGTGTACCTTGTTGATTGTGCCACAACGCAAGTTGAGGTCAAAGTCTTGTGTTGTGTTTGTCCCCTTTGGTGTAAGGATGTGAGTTTATGTTTATTTCTAGTTAGAGGTGTGATTATTTAATTATTTAATATTTATTTTTGTTCTGATTAATGTTTACTCGATTTGATTTATTGTTTAGTTGAGGTTTAATATTATTTATTGTTTATTTATTTATATTATAATTGAGTATTATTTAATGTTGATTATTGGATTTTATATTTATTTGATTTGATTTGATTTATTTTAATGATGTTTCTTGATTTTCTATTATTACAATTTAATAATGGTTATTTATTTAATTATTTATTTGGTTTAATTGATTTATTTTTTAATTATTTATTTGATATTTATCTATTGTTTAAATCATTTGTGGCTTTTTTTTAATTATGATTTTATATTTGATTGTGTCTTTTGATTTACTATTAGTTCCTTGGTTTATTTTATTGGGCTTGGTTATTATTTTTTCATTTAATTTTATATTATTAATATTATGATATCTTGTTACATGGGTAAATAGAATAATATATTATCATTTACCTACCCTTTATTATCACTAGCTAAATTGCTTTGGGAAAATAACTATAATATATATTTGGCATGGTAGGTAGGTTTTATAATATTTTGGAATATTTTAATTTGGTCAATGTTTGGCTATAGTTTTATTTGAGATTTCTATTTATTCAGTTGTTTGTGCAATTTGTCAGGTTAGCTTTTCTCGGATTTCTTCTGCAATTCTAGTTTTCTTGGCCAATGATTTGGATTTGGATTTAGATTTGCTTGACTTGTTTGGATTTGTGGTTGCGTTTCATCAACTTCTTGCCTTGCTTCAATTTTTCTAGGTTGGAGATCTTGTCTCTCTGCAAATTTCTTTTCAGGAAAAGATTGTCTGCATAGTGCTTTCCATGAAAGATTGGATTTGGGATGTTTTGGGTAGATTAATATTTAATTGAAAAGATATAGTTTTACGGATTGAAATATATATATAGTTGGGGGAAAATATATTTCTTTGTATCTGTAAGGGAGCCAAAAATTGTATTTTATTGATGTGAGTTATTCATATCTGGACTTTGCTGGAAGTTTGTTGTTAGAGCTTTGTTTTGTGTTTTAATAAGATCTCTTTGAGCTCAGACTTTATTCCTTGGTTTTGAATTGTTTATGTGATTCTTTTGAGTGTATTTTTTGCACTTGTTTTGATCTCTGTGATTTTATTTTATTTATCATAACTTTATTTTCCGTCTTTTTTGAGTTTTTAACAAATGCATGAAACTATTTAACAAATGCGTGAAAACACAAATGTATTAATGCCTTTATCATATGCACGATTCTTTTTAATGGATGCACTATTGTTTTTGTCAAATGCATGATTTCATTTTCATATGTGCTAAAACTTTGTAAATGCATTTTTCTTTTTGACAAAGGCATTATTATATTCTGCATATGCGTGAAACTACCCAGTTAGGGTGATTTTGTTAGTTTTGGTCCTTTGGATTGATTTTTCTGATTCTGTAATTGTACTAGAGACTTTTATGGATGTTTTCTGAGATTTTCTAGCATTGTTGATATTTCAATTTGGTTATTTATATGTATTTTGTTCTCTAGAAAGTATTTTGTGCTTGTCTGTTGAGGTTTGCAAAGTTTCTCCAGCAAGATGTATGCATTCCTTGCTATTGACGATGAGTATATGTAGCTCTAGTGATAGGTTTTACTATGCCTCGTTATTGAGGACTATGGGATATCATTAGATTTATATTCTTTCCCTATTTATATATTTATATCATTCTTGAGGCTCTCTTTATTGATGCATTATGATGCTTTGAGCTTATGGCATGATCTTTGTTATATGGCATTTATTTGTGAGATATTAGCTACCCTTATGATTCAGTTGTAGCAGATCTATTGTGGCTTTGAATACTTTCTATGTTGAGTTTTCATGTCGTTATTGTGTTGCATCTTATTGTGTATTTACCCTACGAGTTTGGTCCATAGTAGGGAGAGTGGGCTCTTGCATGTGTGGACTAGGGTCTTGAGCATCAGGCCTCTAGGAGGGGGTCTAGACTTGATGGAACCACATGAATATTTTTCTTGTAATTGCAAGTGATAATATTAATAATTGACCAGTGGGTTTGGTTATTTATAAATTCACTAAACAAGATAATAATTGGTTTTGTGGCCCCACCTCATAGCCCTTAAGGGATACTTGGGATGATCTTGGGAAGACCGTTGGAGCGGTAAATCAATCTCCCTTGAATGGCTCCAAGGTTGAGATGGTTCCACATGTCTATCAGGGTGAGGCTTGGCCCCTTCTATTGTGAGAATAGCATGTGATGACACTCTTGCCCTACATGTGTCCATTATCCATATGCCTTGATTTGTTGATTATGCCTCTGGGAGTTTGGTTGCTTGGTTTAGTCGTGTGTTATATTTTGATGTTTTCCTATGTTGGAGTCTTGTGGTGTCATGTCGTATCTTATGGTTGTTAGGTGTTATCTTAGGTCTTGAGTCTGGGTTGGAACCTTTGTCATCTCCTAGCACTAGGGGTGGTTCCTATTTGGTTCCACACAGTCGAGTGGTTTCATGCCTTCTACCATTGGGATGTTCCTCTTTAGATGTTAGCGTGTGTGGATATGGATCTATATTATTTCATCATGTGCATGGATTCTTTGGTGCATTTTCTATGTAACTTGAATTTATATCATGTGAAATGAAGGATGTAATTGTAGAGAAGATTATGTATTCTATATTTTTAGAACATGTATAATAGGACTTGTAGTAGATTGAATTCATAATGAGATGTATTGAGTGAGATTGTTGAATTAGGATATTCTATTGTATATGTTATTTGATTAGAGTGGAATGAAATGATTGAGAGATATAAATGTGTTGTCTCGTGTATATCTTGTGGATGGTAGTGAATATGTTAGTAATTATGTATGCCTTGATTAGAAAGATGTTAATCTTCAATGTTAGTCATCTTGGGATATGCAAAATATAATGAGTAGTTGTGGATTTATACGGAATATATGACTCTTTAATAAGTGATAGATCTATTGAGCTAATTTCCATGTATTAGTGGCAATGTTGTTTATGATGACTTGTAAATGTGGAATATGAATATGTACTAGTAAAAGATCTATGTAGTAAAAGTATCAATGTGCTAGTTCCATGTGCTCTTATGTATTTGTACATGATGATGTACAATTAGGCCATTGTAATAAGATCTATGTTGTAGAAATGATCATCATGTTGGGAACATGATCCTGTGTTGAATTAGGGTATCAAAAATTTATATTGTGTTTATTCTTGTAGTATCATATGACTCTTGAATCTTCTTAGTAGATTGGAATCCTATTTGGAAGTAGACAAGAGTTTTTTGTTATAATCTTGCATATGAACATAAAAATTAATTCTTGATGAGTTGCATAATGGTTGTGTGGAAATACTCTAGTTTCATATGTAGAGTAGGTTAAATGCATTTAAATTAATGAAGTGTTGGGTGATTGATGAATAAAGAATGTTTATTAGGAGTATTTAATTTGGTAGTTCTAAAGGAATTTAAAAGGACATGATATGTGATTCAATTACACCTAAGGGTTAATGATTCATTGTAATTGCATGGGAAATAAATGGATAGGTTTTATGATTGTTTATGATATTCTAGACGGTTATGTGTTGAGTACTATACTATGTCAAGTAGTGATGCTGAGATACCCTAGGAAATAGATATATTTAAAAAGATAATTTAGTGTATGTTAATGATTTAATGGTCATTTTGCTTGCGTATTATGATTCTATGGATTTGTTCATGTATTCTTGCATATAGTTAATGATGCATTAATGAGTAATGGTAGTAATGTTACATTAATAGATGCTAGTGTTAACATTGTAGTGAAGGTTAACTTAAAGAAAAAAAAATTATCTCCTTTTTGTTAGTAGATTTTGGTTTATTTCTCTAGGGTATTTTGGTGGACGTTACATGATATCGCCAATAATTTGTGTCTTGTAGTGCTTCAATAATTTACTGCTCTCATTCATAAGAAAATTCTTCTCTATCAGGAATCAGCCCCAACTCTTCTTCCAACTGATGAACATGTTCCTCTTCTTTCTCATACTTTTCCCTATAGGTATCTCTTTCTCTCACTACATTATTTATCTGAGCCTTGGTGAATTCTACCACATTAACATTTATGTTTGTTGTTTCTAAGGGATCTGTTTCACCAACCCTTTGGGCCATGAGATGACCAAATACCTTATTAGTTTCCACCAAGGTGGGTATTTTGTTCCTAGGGTATAAGGCCCATTGCAACAACACCTTATTATCTTGGTCAAAACCAGAACTAGTATATTTTGTCAATATGTTGTAATGAGATCTTCTTTTGAGTTCCATGGTTCTTTACAAAGCTATCGAATAGTAAAGCGAAACTCATATCCCATCTAGGTACAATGAGTACACCGACATCTTGCAGGAGTTGTCTTCCTCTAACACGGGTAATGATAGCAATTTCACCATCTACATCCTGTTGTAATTTGTCAAGTAATTCACCCTCATTTTCCTATGTCACGTCACCAACTTGTTGCCTAAGCAATTTTCCTTTGTACCTATATAGGAATGTCTTGAACTCTTGAGAATGAATAAACTCATCATCAGGAATAATTTTTTCACAAACAAGACGTCCGATATCCTCTTTTTTTGTTATGGCTTCTACAATAACCTCCTCTCCTTTTCGGACATGGGATGGATCCTACTCTTGGATATCCTTTGTATCAGTACTTTGTATTGAGGGGGTAGGCTATGGGGACATATGCAAAAGAGGTGTTACAATTTGTACATTTCTTCCCAAGGGCTTTCTTGTATCCCTATCCAAAACACTCGAAGGTACTCCTTCGATTATTCCATCTTGAAAATGAGCAATTTTTTATTGATACGGGCAATGGGGTCCTGAATATCTAGATGAGCATCAACCTTCAACAAATTGTGATTCTTTTTCCATTCCTCAGCCCTAATCACCTTGTTATAAGCTTGCAGCTTATCCATAGCTTGTGGCTCACTCAAATTTCTGATCAAGTCCTCCTGTATAAGTGGAACATGCTTATAAGAGCATAGCTTCTATGATTGTTTTACTGAGCAAATGAATCATTCAGGGTCTAAATTGACCCTAGGTTCATCCTATGCCAGACCATAGTAGGTCAATTTATCCTTTATGAGATCATAACCCTTGGTGGAAGAAACTATAAATTCTCCAAAGTATAGGTATCCAAGCATACTGGACTATTTCCCATGAGCTCCTAAATGTGTGGAGCTAGACTCAACAAGTTGCCTTATAATCTCCAAGTGTGGCAAGAAAATACACATAAATATGTAAATTAAACACATTCACAAGGTCATCAAAAGCATAAATGAAGAAAATTGAACAATCAAACCATTAAAGCTCTTTTGACGAAGGCCTCGCTGCTCCTTCTTTCTCCTCTAATTTTGCTAGTATGTTGGCTCAATCCATTATGCAACTCATATGAAGCAAGGAAAAAAAAAGCATGATAGGTGATAATACTAGAAGAATTAGAATGATAGAATAAATGTAAATTGCTAAGATGTCCAAATGAGGAAACAAGAGCCCAATTTATAGACCTTGAGATTACATTGAACGGACAAGATCAACTCAATTTAACGGTTGAGATTTTGTGCAAGAATGAGTTAAAAGGGAAATTACTGCTAGAAGTGAAGAGAAAAAGACACTAAATCAAAAAGAAAATGGAAACTTCCATTTGTTCTCAAAATATTCCATTTAAGCAAGAATGAGGTGGAATTAATAATTATAAATTATTATTTTTTCCTCATTTCTAAAGTAGCCAATTAAATAAATAAATAATTAAATTATGAACTTGGGATAAGATGAGTAAATGAATAAATGCATTTACCTAGGAAGAAATATTAATAAAGACGACATGACTGAAATGAAGAAATTGATGAAATAATTATAGAATTCCAACCCAAATATCGAATTAGGCCCAAATTATGACTGAAATAAAATGACTGATTGGCAATATTGACAAAATTGATGACAAATGACCATAATCCAAAAGTGTTTTGACAAGAACAAGAAATTGATAATGATGATAATGACAAGATAATTGATTGAACGCAATAAGGGCAAGTGAGATATTAAAATGATTAATTTTGACATTGAAATTGATTTAAATTGATAATATTGATTGACATAAGACCAATGGAGATTGATTAAAGATAATAAAAAAGAATTTGATAAAAAGATTGAAAAGATTGATAATTAATGGCCAATTAATTATCAATAAAAGTAATTGATTTAGGACCAAATGATCAAACGATAAAACTGCCAATCATGATGATTTAGGGCCAAATATGATTGAATAGGTTTGTTAGGGTTGGAAACGAATCAAATAGAATAGGAAGAATGACCCAATGTCCACACATGATGAAAATAAAATGTGACATAGAAGACATGTTAAAAATTAACGTTTAGCGATGCAAGCATAAACCAATTTTTAGTGTCTACTCCAAGTATGCAATCCTGTTTGACACCATTTTACAAAGCAGCAGAGGGGTACCTTCAAATCCATACACTTTGATTTTGGTATTGTCTTTCAAGGCATACCAATCTCCCCAATTGTTATTTATTCGCTTCCTCATCGTACTCTTTAGGCCTAAGAAATTTCAAATTTTCAAAAGTTAGGGCATGATTGGATGGTTGGCCAAGAAGTTGACACAAGGGTTTAACAAATTACTCTTCAAAACATAAGTATTGAGACCATGAGAATCTATGATCCCATATGGCTGTCCACATCTGCATTGGCTTCCTCGTGCCCTACCTGTCATACTCATTAACTCTTAAACTACTAGCCCACATATCCAACCCTTTCCCAACATACAACAACATGTGCATAAGCATAGAATAATGTTTGAAATAAATTTCACCGAGGTTGGCTTTGATTTTCTCCAATCCATTATTTATCTAGTTGACCATTAGTGACACATAATCAAAGGGTCAAGCATCATGCATTTGCACATCTGCAACCAACACCATAGGAGCTATGTCCATAAGAATTTTGGCCTCAATCCCCATAATTTGACAAATTGAATAATATGTGTATCTGAAGTATTCTTCAAATAAATCCAACTCATATAGGGGTTCTTCATCTTCACCAAATACCTTGAGGTTGTTTCCATCTCTAAGCCTATGATCTGATAACTTCCACCTCTTGTACACATCCTTAGGTCTGGAATATTCATTTGTGAAGAGAGTGATATCAACAGACTGTTCCAAGGTCAGGTCTAGATCAAACACTCTAGACATGTATCCCCTTATTATAGGTAACAATGACTTCCTGACAACATCATAAATCACTTTGGTTGTAGGATCATAATTCTTGGCTAGCCGAATCATCAAATCAACATTAACAAAGCCGTTGGGGACTACCAATTTTCTAACATTAAAGACCCATGGGTTGGAAATAGGTTCTGCCCTGTTTCTCTTTCTAAAATGATACAACATCAACTCATACCCCCTCATGGGTGTCCAAACATCTCCTAGGTTCTCATACTTGTCTCCTAAAATATCTGATTGAGATGACTTGTTTGACTTGGGGACAAAATCAAGAAATTGGTCCATTAAATATTGATTTAGGTGTCGTCTCTCCTTTTGTTTTTTAGGTTTTGGTTTCGAGGGATTCTCTATTTTAGTTGCCTTCTTTTTTTTCTAACCCTAGGATTTTTAGATGGTCCCTCCATAGTGACAAAAACTAAACAATTGAATTTGAAAAAGGATGCTCTTTGAAATTGGGAACTTACTTGTAACATAATTACCAACTTTGAATTTGTTGCTCGCTTCTTTCTCTGAATTTCTCCAACCTCCATTGCATCGATATCCACAGTGACTGAATGAATGTAAATTTTGTCTTTTAAATTTTATGAATTGTCACCTTGTAGGATAGTTGCAGAACGGTTATTAAATGTCTGTATTCAAAATTTGTATGACATAGTGTCAAGTTGGCGCATATTAATGTCGAAGGGCTATACATCTTGTTTCACCAGTACTTGGGCTTTTCAGTGTAGGTATCACTTTCGGTGAAATCTTTTTTCCTTCCTCTATTGTCTTCAACTATGCTGAAACATGAAAACTCTTATCGATGTAGCAACTTTCAACTCCTTTGACATTTTGGTGTAGAACTGACTTTTAGTATAGTGCTTATGCTTTTTATCAATTTGCACAGTTACACCAAAAATGACTGCTTTGACAAGACCATCATCGGGTTTTGTCAATAGAATATTCTAGTTTCCTTTCATAGTTGTTTGTCCCACCTAGTTTTCGATGTAGCATGCTATTTCAGCAAAACCATTTTAAGTTTGATAGACTTCAGTTACTACACCAAAAACCATAAATTTCAGTAAGAGGAGTAAGTAATTTCCCCGACACCTTATAGTCATTCTTCGGTATAATCCAGTTGGCTTACCCCGATAAACTTCTTTTTTTGTTATAGCGTGTTCTTTCAACAAAGCATTTTCGCGCTTAGTAGAATGACTATGTTACATCGAAGCCCATGTTTTCAGTGAAACATAAAGGGGGTTATACCGGTAAATAAACCTTTTCAGTTTAATTAGTCTTTTTGGAGAAACTTATATTTGTTTTTCTGGTGCTACTTGCTACCCTAAAATGGTGTTCTTTTTGTTGAGTTACACTTTAAGTCTTGTCAAAAAATGGCTTTCTCACCAAGAACATCTTAATGATGTGGATTGAAGCTATATGTTGAGCTCTACCCTTGTGGGAGCCCGTTTTACCCCACGTATAGAATTTTTTGCAATATCATGTCTTTCATTAATGAACTTGTAAGAATAATAACCTTATCTGATAGATGAATAAACCATTCTTCTCAAACCAATAACACGAATGCACAGAGCCTAGTGTCAGTAATATAGAATTTACAGCCAAGTTGATGGAATATAAGAATCATAATGATGGTAGGGTTAAAGAAAATGAATAATTAGGAATTTTAAGGAGGACTAAATTTTGTCAAAAATTAGGCTTCCAATAGTCGCTTTGTCTGGGGATGTATACCCCTAGTAGGTATAGCAAGAATCCAGTTTTCTCTAGGAAAGAAGCTAGAGAGGAATTTTTTTTTAGGAAAATAGAATGGTATAATGCATGGGAATAAAACCTAAACTATTGCACATGGATAATAATCAAGAGAAAAATCTCTTCAGGAATTGTCCAGGTGTTGGAAATTCCATATTTTCACCTTCCATGTTTTGTAGAAAATATGAGTCTGCTCCATTCTTCCCTGTGATGACAAAATGACGAACCCATAAGGATTCAAAATTACCATGCTTTCCTTTGTCCTGAGCTCTATAATTCCACACAAGAACTAACTCCCATTCCTAAAACTTCCTATCTTTAGCCCTCTTATCATACAAGTACTTTGCCTTTTGTTGTATCTTTATATTTTTCTTTTGTGCCTCCAACCTGACCTCATCCTATTCTGCAAGTTGTTCTATTCTCTCTTTCATTGGCTTAGGGACATCCAAACCTTCCTCGATTATGAATTTGTGCATAGGAAGGAGATTGTACATAGGCATCCTTGCTTATGTTCCATAAACCAAGTCAATTGGAGATTTGTCTGTATCCTTCTTATTTGTGATCTTATTTGTCCATAATGCAAGTCTGATTTTTCATTCCCAAGATCTTTTATTTTGACCCAACACTTTCTTGATTATCTTCAAGATTCTTTTATTGTTGGATTCAGCTTGTCCATTTGCTTAGGGATGGTAGGGTGATGAATACAAAATATTAATTCTATGGCTACCATAGAATCAAGTGAACTCATCTGAATGAAAACTTGTTCCATTGTTCTCAGTGATCCTAGTAGGCATTCTAAATCTGGTTATTATATGGTCCTCCATAAATTTTATCACTACTTTGCTTGTGGCCAGTTTAGGAGGAATTGCTTCAACCCACTTGCTGAAATAGTCAGTGGCAACCAAAATCCACCAGTGCCCTCCACTAGATTTGTCTAAGATTTCTCTTATAAAATCCATCCCCTATTGGCTAAAAGGTGCTTTTGTGTACACTGGTCTCAAAGGCAAGGCTCCTTGATATTTCAATTTCCCTAAGAACCTTTGACAGGGTTCACATTTTCTCACATAATTATATGAATTGTTAAAAACACTAAGCTAATATATCTAGACCCGAGTACCTTGTGAGTTGTAGTTTTGGCCAAAAAATGTCCTCCACAGACACCATAATGCATTTCTTCTAAAACCTTCTTAGATTGTTCCTCATCCAAACATAGAAGTAATAATCCATCCCTATTTTTCCAATATAGGTCACCCTCAAGGATTACATATTTAGTAGCCTGTAGTTTCAATGTCCTCTTCTGATTTTCATTCAATCCTTCTAGACATGTCATATTTTTCATGTAGTATACTATGTCCATATACCATGGTGTTCTCTCGATACTCAAGATGGTGTCTTTTAGCTCCATGTTGTTTACTTGTGTTGCTTCCAGATTTGATTCTGCCATTAACTTGGCCAATCCCTACCCCCTGACTAACTTAGTGATCTAGACATCTATGTTGAACTCTTGGATTTGATTTTTCCACCTGCATCTTCTTCCAATCACTTTTTTCTACCTAAAAATGTCTTTTACTACCACGTTTGGGACATAGGCTATGATTTCTACACCAACTAAATATGGCCTAAATTTTTTTATAGCCTTAACTAGAGCATATGCTTGTTTATCATTTATATCATATTTTAGCTCAACATCTTGGAGAGACTTACTAAAGAAAGCTATAGGTTGTTCATTTCCCTCTTCATTCTTCTACAACATAACAACAACTATAGTATTACAATAAGCAAAGAAGAAAATATGAAATGGCTTACCAAAATCATGTGATTTCAAAATAGGAGCTTCTTTGATGGCCCTCTTGATATCCACAAATGCATCTATTGGTTCGGATGTCCAGTTAATCACTACTTCCTTCTTCAACATCTTAGATATTGGTTTGACAATTTTAGCAAAGTTTGAAATGAATTTCCTGATAAAATTGATCTGGCCAAAGAATGATTGAATGGCTTTTACTATCTTAGGGATTGGGATTTTGTTAATGGTGCTACTCAATCAGGATCTATCCTCACCCCTTCTTTTGATACTATGTGCAGGCAATGGTCTTCCTCCTTTGAATATTTGGACAAAGTAATCTTTTCCATCAACATTCTCAACAAAAGCATTGAAGTCTATTTCTTGAGCTTCATACTTATCAATGGATTGTAAGAACTTCACCAAATCATCATCATCTTCAAACAGCTGCAAAATGTATATGTTATCTGGGATAGATGGCCTAACCTTTATCTCCACCTCTAAAATATTAGCCATGGTAACATCATCCTGCCTTAGAGCTATATTGGCAAGAAAGTTTGTTGTCATATTTTTAGACCTGTCTACCCAATTTATAGAAAAAGCATCAAACATTTCTAGATAGTCCCAAATTGTGTTTTTATATTGCTTGAGCCTTTTATTCTTTGATAAGTATTTGGACCTTACTTGTGAGACTATCATCTCAGAATCTCCAAAAATAGTTAACACTTTTATCCTATGTTTGATTGCCACACTTAATCCTATCAAAAGGGCTTGATATTTTGCAATATTATTTGTGCATTCAAAGGATAGCAAGAAAGAATACCTAAATGTCTTTCCTTTAGGGGAGACAAAAACCACTCCATCTCCATTTCCATCTTTAATGCATGCCCCATCCAAGAACATTTGCCAAATACCTTCAGCATATTGTTGTGTATGACTTATAATTGGATCACTATTCTTCAATTTCAATTTTGTTATTTGCACAGTAAAATTTCCTATTTCGGTGTCACAAAAATTCACCATAGGATTAGTGTTGAGATATTCAATAATATGGGGTGATCATGACTCCCTTTCAATTTGTACTTGCTTTCCATTTACAAGGACTGCAACATATGACAGGTCTAGTTAGATTCTTCCTCCCACAAGTCATGTCGACTGTCTTGAGAGTAACATCCCATAGGTGGGGGGTACATCAATGACTATGATGTATAGTTTATAAGTAGCCTTTGGACATGATTCTATTTTTATCTTTGCATCTTTTAAGACTCCTACAATAGGGATTGATGTGTTATCCATAGCATAGCAAGTGCCATAATGATCATCAACCTCCAACCCAAGCTCTTTCATGACTCCCAAAGGAATCACATTTATCGTTGCTCCTGATTCAATCATGAAATTTGTCATTAGTTTGTTGTTTATTAATAGTGTTAGATAGAAAGGAACCACTTGGGATGGGTCATCATGAAGAGTAGTTCCCAAGTATATTTTAGGAGCTTGTTTATTTTGTCCCGTGTCCATTGAATTTCTTTCTTTTTATGCTTGGTCTTATTCAAACTAGAAGGAACTTCTTAAATTAGTGTCATGCTATTGTTCTTGTATTCTGGGATCTTCATCATTTCAAGAAGAGGCATGAATATATTCATTTGTGAAAACTTATTTGTGATATCAAATGCAATTGTTTGTGAGGTAGAGGACTTAAGAGTTTCTATTTGTGGAGCATTATTTTTCTAATGTTCTTGATTTATTGGTGTATTTAAATTTTGTTTGGTAACTGCTATCTTTGGCATTCCCTTGTTTTTAAACTCCCTTGTATCAACATTTTTTAGATTCTTTTCTTTTATGAACATACTAGCCAGCTTACCTTGATCTGGATTTATAGTTTTATTCCTTGGGTTATAATTGCTTTTGGCTTGCTCTACATCAGCAATAGTGAGGGCATTAATTTCTTCTTTAGAGGGTCTCCTTAATGATATAATATCATTTCTTCCCCAATCCTTTCTATCAGTGTTACCACCATTGTCTGAAAAATACTTCTTGTTGATGTCATTGCTTATTTTGTCTTTGGTAAGTAACATCATAGTCACAACAATCATCATCAGATAATTCATATTCTCCTATTTTTGATAACATGTTGATGGTTCGGCTATCATCATATTCTTCATTTTCATGGTACCTTTCTTCGTCATATTATAAATTTTGAGCTACAATACATTGCAATGGGGAGTGTGGTAAGTTGTATGCCATACACCATTGAGTGTCCTCCACAAAATGATTGTTTTGCTTCTTTAATGGGTCAGGAGTTTCTTTCTTTTCATTAACAGATCTACCATCTTTCCAATTGGTTTTATACGACATATCATGTAATCTTGGTCTGCCATTCCTCTAGGATTGAGGCCTATCATTCCTAGCAACCTTTTGCGTAAGATCTTTCAAAGAATTGATGATATTATCCATCTTATCCTCCTCCTTGGATGGTTTATTTTTCACCTTAGGATTATATAGCCTAGCATCATCCCTCTTTCCTACTTTGCCAAAGACTTTCCTATTATTTTCAATGGTGACTGCAACTTTAAAAGCTTCATTCAAATTGGGGGGGTTCCTTGTCCTTAATTCATACCCTATCTTAGGATCAAAAGCATCAATGTAAAATTGTTAGATCATAGAATCATTAGGTTCTAGGTGAGGATGCAATTTATTAAGTAACTTGGTGAATTTCATATTGAAGCTAGATATTACTTCATTGCGTCCCTTCTGAATATTTGCAATTTCATGTAGATAAAACTTTGGGTCTACATGGCTGCCATACTACTTAATGGAAATTGTTTTAAATTCATTCTAATTATGAATTGAGGAGTTAGATAGGATTTTATACCAATCCCTAACATCCTCAGTGAGATATTGCATGAATAACCTCATAAAAACATCCTCCTCTCACACATCAAAGTCATCCAACGTGTTTTGAAAACTTCTCACATGGCCCTCTCCTGATGCTTCTCTGTTCCCTAAGAATTTTGGAATAACTTTCCTAAGTTCATCATTGATTGGATTTGGGCATCCAAGAATTCTTGTAAAGTCCATCTGTTTATATCTATCAACATTCATTGGACCTCTTACAAAAATGTTATATTGGTGTTGATATTGGTTTCCATATTGGTACTATTGCTGGTGATTTTTCCTTGTGAACCTTGCTGAAATTGATTATATTACTAAATGTATTGGCTAGCATAGTTTGGTATTCCTTGTTGGTGCAATGGAGGATTATACATACCTTGGTTGAGTCCTATGTAATTATATGGGGGAATTTGATATCCATAGGAATTATATCCATAATTGAACTATCCAATATTCATTTGGGTTGCAGAGGTTATAGGTGGAATAGTGGTATTAGTAGAGGTTTGTGGAATGTTGGTATGCATTGTGGTAGTGAGAATATTGCTAGTTGGTGGATTAGTGGTAGATTCATTGTAAGATGAAGGATAAGTGGTTGTGATAGTTTGCATGTTTTGCATATTGGTAGTCATAGGGATACTTTGTGTGCTCTAAGTGGATGTATGGAAATCAATAACTGGTGGTGGGTATGGTGGAACATTATTTTGAGGTGGCATTATGCTATTAACAAAATTCTGCATTTTTTGAGCCAGAGCATCGCGTTGTGTTGTAAGCCTCAAACGCTCCATGTTTTATTGCATTTTGTTTATTTGATCTTGCAGTTCTTGTGTGGTCTCTTCCCCTTGTGTCCTTGGTTGGCTAACATTGTGTACATGGGTAAAACACATCCTTTGAATACTAGGTGATGATGAGAAACCATGAGGAGTGTTAGGTGTTTGATGTCCACTCCTTGGGCTAGACGGATGGCTTGATGCTCATCCTTGAGACTAATTATATGTTGTTGCTACCCTAGCTAGTACTTGTTCCTCCTCATATTGTCTTTGTAATTCTATCTCTGCTTGTTTAAGTTATTCAAATGTCATCTTTGTACTATTATTAACTTTTGAATTATAATGCTGGTTTATTTTCTCAGTTAGGATCCTACTAATGGGCAAGGTTCTATAGTTACTTGTTGATACAGGGTCTTGTGAGTCCTTATTTGAACTTTTGCTTCTTTGATTCTTGTTTTTAGTATTCTGCTTAACTTTGAGAGGGTGTATAGGGTTTCCTTGGTTTAACGACCTCCTACCATACACATAAGATTAATTATTGGATCTTGTATTAGTGTTTATAAAATCAGAGTCATCGCCCTCTTAGAGAGTTAAACCTTTTATGTTTTGAGTTCATCTTTCAACAGAGTTTGTAACAAGATTTTTGAATATTTCAACTCTTTCTTCCCAATGGAATTATAAACTATCTCCCCAGCAGAGTCACCAATTTTTTGGAGCTCAAAATTGCAGATTACTAAACTCCAAGAGAATGCCAAACTCTATGATCAAGCTAAGTAGTCAATTCTAGCCAACTGGCGGAATGAACCTTCAAGGTTGCTAATTCTCTACTTCTTTTGGTTTTGCTAAACCAAGGAGGGTATACCTTCTCACCAAGTATCTTTACGTGATGATACTTAAGCATATTATTGTACAAAACTATCCTAAGGTCAAATCTCAAATTGGCATTAAAGATTTGATATGACCTACTTCCTCTACCCTTACTTTTTACTTCAAAACTTAAAAATGAAAACTTATTAAATAAAATTTTGAGATTATAGATATATGATTAAGATTAGTGCCTTCTTTACCCATTGGGATTACAGTCTTATGAATTTCCATTCTTATATTCTCCTTGTTAGACAGTAAAATTACCATCCACGGCTAGTTCTTCCATAATTAATGCTTCAATTTCAATATGACAATTACCATATATGAAATTTGAATCTTTCCTAGAAAGAAGATTATACAGTAATTAATCCAAGAGTATATTTTATTTTGTTCACACCACACGACAATGTAGTAGTCTGAAAATAACAAAATGACCATAGTTGCAGAAAAGTTTGAACAACCTTTGATTTCTTAGCACCAAAATAACAAGCTCGAATTGAAAAGCATACACAATACTTCTTAACACAATATAGGATTTGAAAGAAAACTAGTCTATATATTAGCAAAGATATAAAAGTATATATTTCTCATCATGTCTTGCATTGAGTAAATGATCTTCCTTTTATAAGCCTTTTATAAGGAGAGATCGAACACATATGAAACATCATGTATTTTAGAAATAAAACAGAAAATAGTTACATGTTGTAACTAAAAAAACAAGTCTTCCAATGGTTTAAAAGAAAAAAATTCACAACCCCTAAGTGGTCTACATATTCCTTCTCTCTATAGGTAGTGATATTTGAGACAAAGTGTATCATAACATATTCTTTTTTGTAGAGTCATTTTAGAATGATCTTCATGTTATCAAGAATATGATCCTTGTCATTAATCTCCTCCAATGATCATGGATGCTCTTATGACATCAACTCTTTCCATTGTTCTTAAGGCATTGACATTCCATCATCATCATTCAACAGTGAAGGAAGGCTTTCAATGTCTTTTGTATCCAATCGATTTATATCATCTTCCAATTCTTCTTTGTATTCCATCTGTTTTGACCACAACTTTTTGACATTCTTTGGCAACTTGGAAGATTCGGGATCTTGCATCTTATCAACTATTTCTTTTACCCTTTTTGTAATCCTAGCATGTTCTTGTAATGCCCTAAAGGTTCCCATATAAGTATTCTAGTAATCATTTGTATACTACATCATTTCATTGAACATATGGGTGACTAAACTTGACATCATGTCATAGATATCCTTTTTTCTTTGATCTTCATTTTTCTTCAATTTCTTTTGTAGCTTCTCTGCCTGATATCTCCAATAATATGTGTCTTGGAGGGCTTTAGTAATTTTCTTCTCTCATTCATAAGAAAATTATTCTCTATTAAGAATCAACCTCAACTCTTTTTCAGACTGATGAACACATTCCTCTGATTTCTCATACTTTGCCCTATAGGCATCTCTTTCTTTCACTACATGCTTTATCTAAGCCTTGGTGAATTATGCCACATTAACTATTAGGTTTGTTGTTTCTAAGGGATCTATTTCACCAACCCTTTGGACCATGAGATGAACAAAGACCTTATTAGTTTCCACCAAGGTGGGTATTTTGTTCCTTGGATATAAGGCCCATTGCAAAATCACCTTCTTATCTGGGTCAAAACCAGAAGCAAAGTATATTTTGTCAATATCTTGCAATGACATCTTCTTTTTAGTGTCATGGTTATTTACAAAGCTATTGAATAGTAAAGCAGAACTCATATCCCATTCAGGTACAATGATTACACCAACATCTTGCAGAAGCTATCTTCCCCTAAGAATGGTCATGTTGAAAATTTCATCATCTACATCTTGTTGTAGTTTGTCAAGTAATTCACCCTCATTTTCCTGTGTCACTGATGCAGAGAGTCTTGGAGTAGATCTTATTCACCTAGTTGTCTTGGTTGCTCTCTTCAACCCTCTAACTCCTCAAGCCCATCCAATGGTACTTGGTAGAGGTTTTTCTAGTTATACCTTCAAGGCTTGATTAATTTTGGCTTGCCTCCAAGGTATAGCCACTAATCTTTAACAACCAACTCTTCCTATTGAAGATTCCACCTCAATCCCTAACACACTCCCAAGGCTCCAACAACCTCTGCAAAGGATCTTACTTCTCCAACCTATTCTATGTGAGTAAAATGAGCTTACATAGTGTCTTTGATTTCTTTTAGGGGTTTGTGCACCTTCAATCCCATCTCCAAGCTTTCCCAACCTCACTTGGTCTCTACTGGCTCTAAATAGGCCTAATACAATTAGCCCTCCTATGACGGTTTTCAGGGATTAGTTTGAAAACATTCCACAAAAGGCCACAAATAAATTACAGATTTGAGTACCCTTTTCAGAGTTACAAACAATATTGAAGAATTGCATCTAGGTTCTTCGTACACATGGGGTAACCAAAACTATCCCATTTTAAAGGGTTTAGGCCTACCCAGGTGACTTACAAATTTGGTCTTAAAAACCTTCACCAGTCAAATCATCTGCACAAATCAATTAAGTATTCTTTAAGGAAATTCAAAGGCCTTTCCAACCATGCATAATTTTCCCCTCTACCAATCCATATGTGCTCTTAAATCACACATATTTTGTTGTCCTAAACTCACCAACTCCTAGTTGTGAGCCTAGGGCATCATTGCACAATCACCACAAAGGACTATAAAACCAAAACACCTACTCTAAACATATGTACATACCCTAACCTAGCATTCCACTTGATTTCAACTGGTGCCATCAATGGATGCTTAGGTTAGAGCCATTTTCCCCTTAAACCCTACTTTGCAAGGGTTTTACGCCTAGTCATAGAGAATGGATCTAATATCTGCAACCAGACATAATCAAATTTGCTAATCTACCTTATTGGAAAGTATACTCAACAATATTTCATCCCCTGCAAGTAAATTCTCTTGACAATTCCGTACTGGATTGTACAATGCAACAAAAACAAGGAAACACTGTCAAAACAGTGTCAACACAAGATTTCTTTACAACTCCAAAACTTTCTTTTGCATTCTAGATCTTCTAACCCATACAATGAAGTTGTTTTTGGCTTATATGCTCATGATTTAGTTGGTTGAACCAAATTTTCAATGTCAATCAACAGCAATGCAACTACAAATGTTGCAAAATGTTGCTCAACAACTTTTACATGTTTTTATCTTGATAATGCAACTTTGCACTCAAGTGTATTCCAAGGCTCAAAAAGTCCCTCAATGCATTCTAGTAGACTTAAAAACAATATATTTCACCCTATTACATAATGACCCCGTTCTAGAGTACTACACCTGTGATCAACATCAGCATTACAACTTCCAAGGCTAATAGCTTCCTGAACACAACAAAAGTTTGGACAACTCAACCATGGCTCTATTGAGTCCCAAATGGTTGGTGCATTATTACAACTTGAAAGACAACACAAAAACTTAGGACAAACCAAAATTACTTGCTTGGAGTGATGTGTGCCCTGCACCATACTCCCCTAGGACAAAGAACTCAAGTCCCTTGAGTTAAGAGGTCTGCAATTTCCACACCATGCTGAAGTATATCTGATTCTAACATCCACATAGCATCTGATTCAGGTAACCCTTCCCACTTGACAAGATAATGCTTGTATACTCCTTTCCTTGTCTTCTTTACTACCATGGTGTCCAAGATACTTTCCAACTTGACCGGTTGGCTTGGTAGAAATTCTCTCACCCAATCTACATTACCCTGTGATGAAGTGTCCAACTATTTTTTTTGTGATTCTCCCTTGTATGAATAGAGATTGCATAAATTAAAGATGGGATAAATACCCAAGGTGGGAGGGAGTTCAACTTCATATGCATTATGTCCATATTTGTGCACTACCTTGAGAGGTCCAATCTTCTTCATCAATATCTTGGTAGGCTTCCCTTTTGGAAGTCTATCCTTCCTTAGGTATGCTAGAACCAAACCTCCAACCTTAAATTGCACATTCCTCCTTGTTTTATCAGCACTCATCTTATATTTCTTAGACTTTTGTTGTAAGGTATGCCTTACCTTATCATGCACTTCTTTGATACCTTCTACAAAATTCTCACCTTGTGCACTCTTAGGTGCCATAGAACTGAGATCTTTGAGATTTAGTACGCCCCTAGAATGAAATCCATACACTATCTCAAAGGGACTTTTACCTGTGCTTCGGTTAACTGAGTCATTGTATGCATATTTTTCCTAACCAAGTACCGAATCCCAAGTCTGCCCATGTTGTTTGTTAAGGCATCTTAGCAGATTACCCAAGGATCTGTTGACTACCTCTGTCTGACAATCTAATTGAGGATGATAGGAAAATGAAAAGGATGATTTTGTTCCCAACTTTCTCCAAAGTGTCTTCCAAAAGTGGCTTAAGAACTTCAAATCCCTATCACTGACTATGCTGATTGGAAGGCCATGAATTAGTGGCATCATTGGTGCTCTTGCAAGGTATAAAATGTGCCATTTTGTTGAACCTATCAACCACTACATACACATTGTCAAATCCCCTTGGAGTTCTTGGTAAGCCTAACACAAAATCCATGCTCAAACATTCCCAAGGCCTCTGAGGTATGACCAAAGGTTGGTACATACCTGCATTACTTGATGATCCTTTTTCTCTTTGGTAGATTGCACATTGCTCTACAAACCTTCTCACTTCTGATTGCAACTTGGGTCAATGGTAAAACCTACTAACTTGCTCCATAGTTTTATCTATGCCAAAATGACCTCCTAGACCTCCTTGATGCTTTTCTTGGATAATGTTTTCTCTCATAGAACATTGGGGAATGCAAAGAAGGTGTCCCTTGAACAAAAAACCCTCTTGTATAATATACTCTGAATAAGAGACATGTGAGGTGTTAGAAAAATCAGTACAAACAACATATATCTTTGCAAAGTCTTTATCATCCTTGTAGAGGTCTTTTAACTCATTCAATCCCACACTTTGCAATTGTATCTCCTGCATAGTCATGACTCTCCTACTTAATGCATCGGCTACCTTGTTTGTAGTGCCCTTTTTGTGCTTAATAGTGAAGGTGTATGATTTTAGGTATTCAAACCCACTTTAGGTGTCTTTGATTCAACTTCTCTTGCCCATTAAGGAAACTAAGGGCATGGTTGTTAGTGAAAACTAAAAACTCTTTGGGCAGCAAGTAATGACACCACTTCTTCAATGCTTGCACCATGGCATACAACTCCAAATCATATGTGGAGCATCTTTTCTTAGCTTCATTCAATTTCTCTAAGAAGAATGCTATACGATTGCCTTCTTGGCTCAAAAATGCCCCTATTGCCCTTTGGATAGCATCACATTCTACTGTAAATAACTGACTGAAATCAAGCAATCTAAGGGTTGGAAGCTCTTCTATCTTAGCTTTAAACAATTCAAATCCTTTATTGGCTTCCTCTGTCCACTTAAAGTGACATTTAATCCCTCCTTTAATGGTGTTAAGTATAGGAGCACAAACATGGCTAAAGTTTCTCACAAACTTCCTATAAAAATATGTCATTCCATGAAAACTTCTAACATCACTTATGCCCCTAGGTGTAGGCCAATTAAGTATTGCTTCTAGTTTACTTGGATCCATATTTAAACAATCTTGTGAAATGACAAAACCAAGGTAAACTAACTCTATTTTCAAGAACTCACATTTTTCAAGGTTGATTTTGAGTTGAGCCTCCTTCAACTTCTTCAAGACCGTCTCCACATGCTTAAGGTGTTCCTCCTTGAACCTGCTGAAGATCAAAATGTCATCAAGATACACAATAATAAATTTACTAATAAACTCAACTAAGACTTCATTCATGAGCCTTTGAAAGGTACTAGGTGCATTGGTGAGACCAAAAGGCATCACCGGCCACTCATATAGGCCTGCATTAGTTCTAAATGTTGTCTTCCATTCATCTTGAGGTCTGATTCTTATCTGATGATAACCAGATTTCAAGTCCACCTTTGTGAAGTGGCTTGCTCCACTTAGATTTCCCAATAGGTCCTCAATCCTTGGCATGGGAAACTAGTATCTTATAGTGATCTTATTGATTGCTCTTGAGTCATTGCACATCCTCCATTTCCCTCCTTTTTTAGGCACTAATACAATAGGAACAACACATGGACTCAAACTCTTTTTAATAAACCCCTTGTCCAAGAGTTCTTGCACTTGTTTGGCAATCTCTTCATTTTGGCTAGGTGTCATTTTATAAGTAGCTTTGTTAGGCAGATTTGCCCCTGGTATCAAATCTATTTGATGATTTACATCTCATTAGAGGAAAAGAATCAGGCATATCATCTCCTATAACTTCTACATATTTCTTTAGTAACTCTTGCACTTCTTGAGGCACTTCACCCATTGGATCTGCCTTAGCTTCATCTTTAACTTTTAACACTATAGCATGGTCTGGATGACCTTCTTGCTTTAACACCTTAAGGAACTCTTTACCTCTCATCAATATAACACTTGACCCTACTTGTTTTTCCTCCTTTGGATTAGGTAATGGATCCATCTGATATTTCTTACCATTCTTGGTGATGAGATAACTGTTCTTTTCTCCATCATGACAGGCTTTCACACCATATTGCCATGGATGGACCAAAAGCAAATGACAAGAATCCATAGGCAATATGTCACATATAAGTTTGTCTTTGTATTCACCAATTTCAAATTCCACCCATGCTAGTTCATCAACTAAGACATGTTGACCCCGGTTGAGCCATGAGACCTTATAAGAAGTGAGATGAGGCAATCTTTTTTAGTTTGAGTTTATCTACCATTTCAACTGAGACAATGTTCTCAGTGGAACTTGAATCCACAATCACCTTAGAAATTTTTCCATGTGATCTACAAGTGGTCCTAAATAAACTTTTCCTCTATGGTGGCTCTTGAGCTTGGGGTATCTTTAGCATTGTTCTTCCCATCATCAAGTTTTCTCCATATGTCACTAGCCCTACCTTGCTAATTGGAGAGGTCTCACTTTGAATATCCTCTTCTTGCACTAATTGTGTCCTTCTTTCACCCGTGTATGAGCTTGTTGAACTTGAGGCTTTTCTTGGGTGAGGCCTTTCCCGGGAACCTACTCATGGTATGTCCAACTTGGTTGCAGTGATAACACCCACCGGTGAAGACTGTATTTCCTCTCCCTGAGCTTCCAAACCTACCCCTAAAATTTCTTCTTCCTCTAAAGGATCCTCTATATGTTCCTCTTTGTGAGTCCCCACTTCCTTCTTGGTTTTGTTGTTCTTCATTTCTTGAAGCATTCTGCCAAAGGTTCCTCTACCTCTGAAGTTCTTACCACCTCTATGCTTCTGATTTTGCTCACTTCTTCTTTTGATCTTTTCCTCTGCCCTTAATGCCAACTGAAAACACTTATGAATAGTGTCTGGTGTGAAGATTCTTATTTCATATTGTATGTTTTTCCTAAGGCCATTCATATACCAGGCCAATTTCTCCACTTCATTTTCATGCTTCCTAGCCCTCAAACTTAGTTTGTGGAATTCCTCAATGTATGCATTGACATCTAGTTCCTGAAGAGGGGAAAATGGTGCAAGGTGGATTAGTGGTGGTTAGCATACAAATCAAACACTAAAAGCATAAGAACATGAAGCATAGACCAAAGCACATAAAAAACATGAAGATTAATACTTTTTACCTTGCGAACCTTTTGCCTTCTTCCTCACATTGAACCTTTGATGAAGTTGGCTCCTTGATTATGATGTGGAATGCTCTCCTTGTGCTCAACAAGATAGATTGATGGATTATTGGATTATTGGATTTGAGTGATGGATAGGAGGATTTGGATTAGTAGATTAGAGAAAGAAGAGGAGAAAAGGGCATCATAACAATGCGTGAGAAGATCCATCTCCTTTGTGAGGAGGATTGGCTCCAATTTATAGATTGGAGGAGGCCAATGGAGGGCCAAGATTGATTTGATTATGAATGGTTGAGATTGATTTGAGATAGAAGGCATGGATCAAGGGTGCCTTGGGAAAATAAACAGGAATATAAAATTCCTTTGGAAAAAGGGGGGAGAAATTTGAATTTCAAACTTGAGGAATTAAAAATTCCAAAATAAAGATGCATTGAGGGATTCAAAGAAATTTGAATTTCTTTGAGAGATTCAAAGTTTGATGTGACATGAGTGGGAATTAAAAATTGGAGAATAATGATAAGCATGATTATGAGAGATTCAAGGAGGATTAATTAGGCTGAGTGGGATTAGGAAAAGTGATTTGTAGGAATCACATGACTAGGTTAATTAATTAGAATTAATTAACTGAGTGGGTTTTAGAGGAAATAATTATTGGAGGGGACTTTAGAAGAATAGGGGAAATTAATTTATTTGATAAATTAATTATTGGACTACAGTGACGGGATTAATTAAATTAGATTTAATTGATTCTGAGAGGAATAAGGATAAAACAATTAAGTTAATTAATTATGTTGATAGGCTTGAATTAATTAAATATTAATTTTAGATGTCTACAGTTCCCTTTGTTTCAAATTTTGTAGTCTCTTGTGGATTTGAACTTCATAATCCCCTGGTAGGAATTGAGCTTTCATCCTTATCTTCATATGCTCCCATCAAGTTATCTTTCTGTTACCTACTTGTACCCTTTCTTCTTGCATCATGTTCCACCAAACCAATGTTGATCCCCTCAATCTTGACTTGGCCACATTTACTCTTTTCTCCTCTGCTACCTCCTTATAGTCAAAATGATTATTTAATGCTTCTATCCAATCTATTAACTCCTCTCCATTGAGATTTCCTCCATAGGTGGGTAATCCATCCAAGTTATCCTTGGAGATAGATTTAACTGCATCCAAGAATAGTTTCTGGTCTTGAGGCATTGTTGCTGTTGTCTGATCCTCCTCACTTTCTACTTCTTCATCTGTCTCATCTCCCCATTCTATCTTAACCTTCCCCTTCTCCTTCTTAGCATCTCGGGTTCCTTTACTTCCTTCCTGATCCTTCAATACTTCTAACATCTTTTCCACCATCTGCCAGATGGCTTCTGGAGTCATTTCCTTTGGAGGCATTGAACTTGCTTATGATTCGTCATAGTCTGACATACACCAATTTTTCAAAGGGTGGCTCTGATACCACTTTGATGCAGAGATTCTTGGAGTAGATCTTATTCACCTAGTTGTCTTGGTTGCTCTCTTCAACCCTCTAACTCCTCAAGCCCATCTAATAGTACTTGGTAGGGTTTTTTCTAGTTAGACCTTCAAGGCCTAATTCATTTTGGCTTGCCTCTAATGTATATCCACTGATCTTTAACAACCAACTCTTTCTATTGAGGATTCCACCTCAAACCCTAACACACTCCCAAGGCTCCAACAACCTCTACAAAGGATCTTACTTCTCCAACTTGTTCTATGTGAGTAACATGAGCTTACATAGTGTCTTTGATGTCTTTTAGGGGTTTGTGCACCTTCAATCCCATCACCAAGCTTTCCCAACCTCACTTGGTCGCTACCGGCTCTAAATAAGCCTAATACAATTAGCCCTCCTATGACGGTTTTCAGGGCTTAGTTTGAAAACTTCCCACACAAGGCCACAAATAAATTGCATATTCGAGTACCCTTTTTAGAGTTACAAACAATATTGAATAATTTCATTTGGGTTCTCTGTACACATGGGGTAACCAAAACTATCCTATTTTCAAGGGTTTAGGCCTACCTAGGTGACTTACAAATTTGGCCTTAAAAACCTTCACCAGTCAAATCATCTGCACAAATTAATTAATGATTATTTAAGGAAATTAAAAGGGATTTCCAACCATGCATCATTTTTCCCTCTACCAGTCCATATGTGCTCTTAAATCACACATCTTTTGTTGTCCTAAACTCACCAACTCCTAGTTGTGAGCCTAGGGCATCATTGCACAATCACCACAAAGGCCTGCAAAACCAAAACACCTACTCTAAACATATGTACAGACCCTAACCTATCATTGCACTTGATTTCAACTGGTGCCATCAATGGATGCTCAGGTTAGAGCCATTTTCCCCTTAAACCCTACTTTGCAAGGGTTTTACACCTAGTCATAGAGAATGGATCTAATCTCTGTAACCAAACACAATCAAATTTGCTAATCTACCTTATTGGAAAGTATACTCAACAATATTTCATCCCCTGCAAGTAAATTTTCCTGACAAGTCCGTACTTGACCATACAATGCAACAAAAACAAGGAAAAATTGTCCAAACGGTGTCAACACAAGATTTCTTTACAACTCCAAAACCTGCTTTTGCATTCCAAATCTTCTAACCCGTATAATGAAGTTGATTTTGGCTTATATTCTCATGATTTAGTTGGTTGAACCAAATTTTCAATGCCAATCAACAAAAATGCAACTTTTTGCAAATGTTGCAAAATGTTGCTCAGCAACTTTTACATCTTTTTATCCCTATAATGCAACTTTGCACTCAAGTGCATTCCAAGGCTCAAAAGGCCCTCAATGCATTCTAGGAGACTTAAAAACAATATATTGCACCCTATTACATAATGACCCTATTCTAGAGTACTACACCTATGATCAACATTAGTATTACAACTGCCTAGGCTAATAGCTTCCTGAACACAACAAAATTTTGGACAATTCAACCATGGCTCTATTGAGTCCCAAATGGTTGGTCCATTATTAAAACTTGAAAGACAAAAAAAAAACTTAGGACAAACAAAAATTACTTGCTTGGAGTGATGTGTGCCCTGCACCAGTCACTTCACCAACTTTTTGCCTAAGCAATTTTCCTTTGTACCTATATAGGAATGTCTGGAACTCTTGAAAATGAATAAAATCATCATTAGAAATAATTTTTTCACTAACAAGTTGTCTGATATCCTCTTTTTATGCTATGGCATTTACAATAACCTCCTCTCCTTTTGGGACATGAGATGGATCCGGCTCTCAGATATCCCCTGTAACACTTTGTATTGAGGGTTTTGGTTTTGGAGACATATGCAGTAGAGGTGTTACAATTTGTACATTCTTCCCAAGGGATTTCTTGTATCCATATCCAAAATACTCAGAGGTACTCTTTCAATTATTCCATCCAAATAAGCAATTTTTCATTGATACATGTAATGAGGTCTTGAATATCTAGATGAACATCAACCTTCAACAAATTGTGATTCTTTTTTCCATTCCCCATCCCTAATCAACTTGTCATAATCTTCAGCTTATCCATAGCTTGTGGCTCACTCAAATTTCTGATTAGGTCCCCCTATATAAGTGGAACATTCCCATAAGGGCATAGCTTTTGTGATTGTTTTACTGAGCTCATGAATCCTTCAAGGTCAAAATTGACCCTAGGTTCATCCTGTGCCAGACCATTGTAGGACAACTTATCCTTTATGAGATCACAACCCTTGTTGGAAGAAACAGCAAATTCTCCAAAGTATAGGTATCTAGGCATAATGGACTTTTTCCCATGAGCACCTAAATGTGTGGAGCTTGCCTCAGCAAGTTGCCATATAATCTCCAAGTATGCAATCCTATTTGGAACCATTTTAGGGAGCAACAAAAGGGTACCTTCAAATCCATACGCTCTAATTTTGGTGCAGTATTTGAGGGCATAACAATCTCCCCAATTGTGATTGATTAGTTGTCACTCATCATACACTTTAGGCCTAAGAAATTTATGAATTTCTGGAGTTAGGGCATGATTACATGGTTGGCCAAGAATTCGACACAAGGGTTTAACAAACTACTCTTCAAAACATAAGTATTGAGACCATGAGCATCTTTGATCCCATATGGTTGTCCATGTCTGCACTCACTTCCTCATGCCCTACCTGTCATACTCAGTAACTCTTAAATCTATCAGTCTACATATCCAACCCTTGCCCAACATACAAGAGCATGTGCATAAGCACATATAATGTTTCAAATAAATTTCACTAGGGTTGGCTTTTATTTTCTCCAATCCATTATTTATCTGGTTGACCATTAGTGACACATAATCAAAGGGTCGAGCATCATGCATTTGCAAGTCTAAAATCAACATCATAGGAGTTATGTCCATAAGAATTCTATCCTCAATCCCCATATTTTGACAAATTGAATAATATGTATCTGAAGTTTTCTTCAAATAAATCCAATTCATATGGGGGTTCTTCATCTTCACCAAATACCCTGAGGTTGTTTTTATCTCTAGGCCTATGAGACGACAACTTCCACATCTTCTACACATCCTTAAGTCTGGAATATTCATTTGTCAAGAGAGTGATATCTATAGGTTGTTCCAAGGTCAAGTCTAGGTCTAACACTCTCGACATGTATCCCATTGTTATAGGCAACAATGGCTTCTTGGCAGCATCATAAATCACTTTGGTTGCAGAATCATCAAATCAACATTAACAAAGACGTTGGGGACTACCAATTTTTCAGCATTAAAGACCCATGGGTTGCAGATAGGTTCTCCCCTATTTCTCTTTCTAAAATGATACAACATCAACTCACACCCCCTAATGGGCATCTAGACATCCACTAGGTTCTCATACTTGTCTCCTAATATATCTGATTGAGATGACCTCTTTGACTTGTGGCCAAAATAAGGAAATTGGTCCATTAAATCTTGATTTAGGTGTCATCCCTCCTTCAAAATGTTTTTTAGGTTTTTGTTCTGAGGGATTCTCTATTTCAATTGCCTTTTCCTTTTGTTTTCTAACCCTAGGCTTTGTAGATGGTCCCCCCATAGTGATAGAAACTGAACAATTGAATTTGAAAAAGGATGCTCTCTAAAATCAAGAACTTACTTGTAATAGAATTACCAACTCTAAATTTGTTGCTCGCTTCTTGCTCTGAATTTCTCCAGCCTCCATTGTTTGGATATCCACAATGACTGAATGAATCTAAATTTTGTCATTTAAACTTTATGAATCATCACCTTGTGGGATAGTTGCATAACGGTCATTAAATTCCTGAATTCAAAATTCATGTGACATAATGTCAAAGGATTGTACATCTTGTTTCACCACCACTTGGGCTTTTTGGTGTAGGTATCAATTTTGGTGAAATCATTTTTCCTTTCTCTATTGTCTTCAACTATGCCAAAACATAAACTCTTATCGGCATACAAAATTTCAACTCCTTTGACATTTTGATGTAGAACCGACTTTCGGTATAGTGTTTATGCTTTTTATCGATTTGCACAGTTACACCGAAAATGACTGCTTTGGAAAGACCAACATCGGGTTTTGTCAATAGAATATTCTAGTTTCCTTTCATAGTTGTTGGTCCCACCTAGTTTTTAGTGTAGCATGCTATTTCAATGAAACCATTTTAAGTTTGACAGACTTCAGTTACTACACCGAAAACCATTAATTTTAGTAAGAGGAGTAAGGAAATTCCCCGATACCTTACAGTCATGCTTTGATATAACCCAAGTGCCTTACCCTGATAAGCTTCTTTTTCATTATAGCATGTGCTTTCAACAAAGCATTTTTGCGCTTAGCAGAATGACTATGTCACACTGAAGCTCATGTTTTTGGTGAAACATAAAGGGGGCTATACTGATAAAGAAACCTTTTCAGTGTAATTAGTCTGTTTGGAGAAACTTATATTTGTTTTGTTAGTGCTACTTGCTACCCCGAAATGGTGTTCTTTTCATTGAGTTGCACACTAAGTCTTGCCAAAGAATGGCTTTCTCATCAAGAACATCTTAATACTATTTCAGGTAGCAAATGATGGAAATAAATTTTGTAGATATAGAAATGAACAAATTTGATCACCTTCCATAGGGAGAGGGGCCAGAAGTGGAGTAGGGTTCAATAGTGAGGATGCATGTGGAGGGTTATGGGCCCCATAGTTGAGCAGTCAAGTTGTCAACACATCATAAAAAAGATCAAAAGAAATGATTAAATGGAACAAACATTTTACATAAAAAGTATTTTATAATATGCATATATTTGTCAAAATTAAGTGGAAACAAGTATAATTTTTCAAGTCAAATCATATCCAATTGACAACTATTAAAACCCATACTACATCGGCGGTGGTATGCAAATGGCCACAACATTGAAATAAACACCCCTACATAAGTCAAAAAAGAGTACAACTGTGCAGACACATGAGCCTTAGCCGCTCAACTTTTTAACTTGTACATAAAGCTAAGTGAATCCATGTCATCAGACATTCCATCCCATTAGAAGAACCAATTAGATCTAGTGCTAATTAGTTAGATCCACATTCAAATCACTTATGAAACCAAAACTAACACATTGTGTCCCATCAAACACACTGAAGTGAACAGGTAATGGGCACTTCCACCCACTTTCCTTTGCATCTAACAAGAGCAAGATGTAATCCCACCATTGAACATGTTATTGAATCGATAGAACACAATTTTAAACACCACCACATACCACAAACAATTGACCAAACCAATCAAGTCATCCATTTATGGCTATTTGAAATCACAAAAATATAATATAAAAACACAATCCAAATAGTAGGACAGATATTTATATCTCCAAATAAGACAACCAAGCCAAAAGTAATGTGAACAATTCAAATAGCCATGGCATTCACTCAAATTCATTTCATTACATTGCTTTAGGGAATGTCGTGGAGGAGGAAAAGTCAATTAGGAGAAGCAAAAGCCATTTTTATTTAGGTAATTCCCACATTCTATTTACTCTACGATTTTAAGATATATTGTCATATGGGCTTTCAATTATACTGTCATTGTGGCCATCTATCTCCAACTAATATTTATATGGGCTTCTAAGTTATAATGTCCATGGTTGCCCATTTACTAATGTAAATATTGTTTATGGGGCTCTAAGTTATGTTGTACATGGTTTCCCATTCAATAATGTAAATATCATTCTCATGTTGTAATAGTCGTCTATCAACATCCAACTACTTTGTCATGTAGGAAAACCAAGTGCATACCTAAAAATCATTTTAATCCTTTCTCTATGCTTGCATGTTTAAAATTTAGGTGCCCATATCAACATACACTTATTGTGTCACATAGGAAAAGTTAAGTGTTGTATGTGTCAATTTAAGTATTGCTATTGTCTTTTACAGACTTGAGGTTTTGTTTAAATCATTACCATTTTATGTTTGTATATTGTAATACTCCTTTTAGTGTTATGAGTTTCATTTAATGTTGTACCTATTTTTTTGTAATTGTGCTTTAAGTTTTATTCTCAAATTCTTGTCTGAATTGTAATTGCCTTTGTAAGAAAAAGTAATATTCTACCATGTTTGTTGTAAGTGTCATTCAAGTACACCAAGTGTTCTTCAATTGTTGTATGTGTTGTTTGTTGTTATTTTATTTTATAGTTCATCCTCTCTATGCATTTCAATGTGATTCTAGGTTATAGTGTTTATGGTTCTAAGATATATATTTATGCCTCCATGTATTGTTATTTCTACGTTATAATATTTTTGATTCCATGCATTGTTATTTCTAAGTTATACTATTTATACCTTCATGCATTGCTATGATGTTTTGGGTTATATTGTTTATGCCATTTAATGTTTTTGGTTGTATGAATGCATGTCTATGATGTTTATAGCTATAATGTTTACAAAACTCTCAAACACGTCTGTTACACTATGAATGTATTGTACAATACTAAAAAATCAATTTAAATATTAGGGAAAATGTTTTCAAATATTATGTCCAAGCATCACTATATAAACAATTATTTGAACTTTATATTTCATTGTCTAAAGATGAAAAATTCATGTGGAACTAAATCCTGATCTATGAAAAAAAGGACAACTACAAGGTTGCCTGAGAAAAGGAGAGTTAGAGTCCCACTAGATGAAGAAGTTTCATGTATTGTTGAGAGCACTCCAGCACCTCATGAAGTTGAGGAGGATGTTTCTAATGAGAAACTCTTATAGAATGTTTTTGGTCACCGATAGACACGCCAGGGGCAATTCATGATATAGAAGAGAAAAATATGTCAACAAGGTCAACTGCAAGAAAATGGAATATCCCACCAACCATGCTCACCAATTGGTTAGGTGGTCTTACATCCACTAGCCAGAAAGGACTGTCAATTATGTTGACTAAAGATGAAGAGGGAATTGTCATGGAATGGTACAAAGAGATAACTGTAGTTGGCCATGGCCTTGAAATAGTTAATTTGAAAGCAAAAGTTGCCCATATGTGTTAAACTAGACCTAACCCTTTCAAGGATAGGCTACCCAATAAATCATGGTAGAATAGTTTCAAGAAGAGGCATCTAGAACTCACCCTACATGCAGTCGGAGGCCTTGACAAAGATAAAGTAATCAACCTCATACATGTTGTTGTATTTGCATTCTAGGAGACATTGTCAAAAGCATATGACGCAAATCCATATGGTCCTCATTGAATATGGAACTATGATGAGACTAGAATTCAAGCAAGAAAAAATGATGTGATGGGAGTGCTCACCAAAAGAGGTAGTAGGAGTGTGTCATACATAATTCCTAACAATTGGGAATGGATAACAATTCTTTGTTGTGTTAATATTGTTTGGAAAAGAATAGCAATATTTGTCTTATTCAAAGGTAAGAAGCAACTAAAAGACTTAATTGCATGTTGTGAACCAGGTGCTTTCATTGTAGCCTAACCATACAATTGGATGAAAGAATAATTGTTCATGAACTGGTTTCATCACTTCGCTCACTTAGTTCCAAGAGGGGTCTCACCCACTAACAAACTCCTATTGATTTTATGGTCATGTCAGCCATGTAGTAGCCACAACCATCCAAGAAGAAAGGATGTTGGATATTCACTTGCTAAAGTTGTCAGTGCACACTTCACACAAATTTCAGCCTCTATATGTGAGTGTATTTTCACCTTTCAAAATATACTTCAAAAGTGAGCGAGCATCATGGTTAGCCAAGTTTCCAAACATAGAAATCAGGAGGGTTGAACTGGTAAAACTAAGTAGCAAGTCGTTATAAAAAGTGTTGATGTCATCTGATGTCATTTGGGGGTTTAAAAGGACAAGCATGTGGCCATTGATTGTAGATGCATTTGAAGACATGCATCCTAGTGACACTTTCTAGATCAACGTGCAAGATGATGCTTTTGTGGTGCAAAAAATCATTAGTCTTTTTGGTGTTGATGTTTCATTGAATGAAGTGGCATATACACTCTTTCCCACTCTTCTAGATGGTAAATTGCAAGCTACAACACAAATGGATGTGTAGGGTTCTATAGGAGGCACACTTCAAAGTGATCCAAATGTATCACTCTCACAAGCAGTGGAATAGGGGGATCGTCTTGACACGGTACACAGTTAGTAAGAGGATTTGGAGGAAAATCTTAGTCTTCCCTTACAATGAAGCCAACCATTATGGTTGGTAGAGGGAGATATGAACCTTGGTATTGATTTAGATGGACAAGAAGAACAATGAAATTTTTCATTTCCATCTCCACCATCCACAACTATCGTGCGTGAGGTCGTTAATTACTACATGCCAATAGTAGCAATAGAAATGAAGGTTTCACCAAAGAGATAGAAGAAGTTGTTGATGAAATGGATATCATGGATGGATCATAGTTAAAATGGACAAAAGGTTCTGAAAATAATACCAACCATTAAAAAATTCCTAAGTCTACATGTGCACATTGTCAATGAAAGACCAAAGAACCATGGAGATAATACAATTTGTTGGAGCTGACAGTCTCAATTATTAACTTTAGATGAGTACATGAATCTGCAAGAGGAGCAAGAGAAAAGGAAGAAAGAACTCAGGGAGCTCAGTTCTTGAAAGAAATAGAAGAATGTGGAAAAAAAGGTAGAACTTATTCTGATACAAGAATTAAAGGAGCAAGAAAAAATAGAGAAGGAGATAAAGTGCAAAGAAAAGGAGAATTTGAAGATTGCAAAAAAGAAGGAAAAAGAGAAAAAAGGGGAGAAAGAGAAGATTCAAAAGGCACAAGAGAAGAAGGAAAAAGAGATAGAGATGGTACAACAAAATCTACAATGAGAAAGACGCTTAACCTCTCCAATGAACCCCTTACCTGAAAAATCATGCCTTGTTTTGAGAACTAGTGAATGCAAATATTCCAAGGTTTTTTTTGTTGTATTGAATTATTCACCAATCACCCAACCAAAAGTTCCTTGAACTCAAATTTCAAATCCAAGTCCATTTTCAATCCCAACTCCTACTCAAAAGGAGAACATGTGTCTCATTGCTAGCCCATGCACCACTACAACATCATCTATTGACTCACCAACACAATCCTTTCCAAATTGGATGGATTGACATTGGTTGTTATCATTGCATACATTATGTTGATGGTTATATGTCTTATGCATTTAGTTCATAGTTACACAACCTAGACTCATTTTTTGTAGTGCTGGTTCTATGAAAATTGAAAAAGCTCCACATATATAATGAGGTTTATTAAATAATATATGCATGAGTGTGATTTCTTTTGTTTGAACATGACTATGTGCCAAAATTTTATTTATTATAACTACCAATATGTTTAATTGGTCCAAGGTGTCAACAAAGGGGGGGCCATTTTTGGTTTGACGTTTTATGGTGTATGTCAAAAAAAAGTAGCATGTCAAGGAAGGTGTCCAGGTTATATTGTCTATGTGGCACACAAGTAGTCTACCACCATCTACAAAGGATGAGTTGCATTAATGGTGTGTCATCATCTAAATTCCATCCAACAAGGGCATTTACTATGCATCTAGTTGCATTTCACTGTGCTAATTACTGCACAATATCCAACGCAAAAACCACTTAATGGTTCATTTAATCACTAAACATGCCAACTTTACCTCCTTTCTTTCACACTTGTTCTAGACTATTTGTCACTTATGCAGCTAAAAGTGGGTTGCCTAGGGACAAAAAAAAATCATTTCCTATGCGGCAAGATGCTTGTGCACTGGAGACCTCAATGTCTTTTGAGACACCTTGATGCAGGAGCATCCCCGGTTCACAGCAATCTTGCATCAACCAAAAACATTTTCTTTTCTATTTTATTTTATGTTTGCAGTTTCAATTTTCCTTTTTGTGTGTCCCAGTTTTGGCTCACCGGTTCCTATGGAGCTGGATTCTACTTGAAGACTTGATCATTTTTCTTTCTTTCAAACTGCATCTCATTTGGATCACTTTCTGATAAGATATCACTACCGGTTTCCTTGATAGTTTCTTGTTACCAGTTGTTTCTTTTTTACCGATTGCCTGAGACCTATTCTAGTGATCTACCAGAACCCATTCCCAAGCTTGAGGAGCCTTGGACATTGATCTCAATGTTTCTTGGCATGTGGCCAACCTTCTACATTTCATCCTTTGGATTTTCTAGAGAAATCTCTTGGTGGAGGCCGACCTTGTTCATTTTGCATGTTAGGTCTTTTTCTTTGGGTTTTGATCCTTTTTGGGCCAACTAGATCCTTTGGATCGATATATATATATATATATATATATATATATATATATATATATATATATATATAATCATGCTTTAGAATGTAATCAATCATAGAATCAAGGAGTATCAGATAGATAGACTATGCCTAGAAGATAGATGTTTCGATTCAAGGTCCCGGTGTGACCTATTCTACCAGGTCTGTGTGTCGATATGTTGTACCCCGGTTGTTACTGGTTGGATGTAATTAACTTTCATGCAATAAAAACTATTTGTTATGCATTTCCTCCATCATATATATGTGTTTCCATTGTGTTTACTCTTGCTGACCAGTTTGGACTAATCTCCTCGAGGTCTCTACTCGCCGGTGACTGCACCAAGTGGTATCAGAGCAAAGTTTGTTCTAGAGGTTGTGTGTCCTGAATCTTGTTGTAGGGTGGCAGATTGTGGATCCGACCTACAATTGCAGAGGACTAGTGTAGATCAATGGCATGAAGAAGAACTAGCAATGGTGGAGCACGTGGGAATGTAGACCCTGCTATAATGGAGATGTTACGAGGAATAGAAGCTCGGTTAGAAGTTGTGGAGACAGCCCAAAGAAGAGGCCGACATGTTGAGGATGTGAGAGAAGATGAAGTACAAGAAGCCTAGGCAAAACAAGTGAACCTACCGACAATTGATCCAAAGGAGGAAAGTTTTTTAAGGGTTTTGAGTAGGGTGAACACTAAACCTCATTTTACCCCACCGAAATATGATGGGAAGTTAGATTTAGATGAATTGATGGATTGGATCTCGGTGATGGAGAAGTATTTTTATTTTGAAAACACTGTAGAAGAGAGGAAGGTGAAGTATGTCTATACTCGGTTGAAGGGTCATGCATCTCTTTGGTGGGAGCACTTGCAAGTTGATAGGAAAAGAAGAGGTAAAGAAAATATTAAGACATGGGATAGGATGATTGCTAAGTTAAAATCAAAGTTTTTCCCGACAAATTAGCAAGTAGATTTGTTCTGAAAGTTGCAGAATCTAAGATAGAAGGAATCTAGTGTGAAGGAGTACACCGAAGCATTTTACAAGTTGAACATCAGATCCAAACATGTTGATGATGAAATTGAACAAATTGCAAGATATTTGACCGGATTGCGGAATTCTATACAAGATGAACTCACTATGATCAAATTAGAGAGTGTTGAAGAGGCTTACTAGTATGCAATAAAGGCTAAAGAGAAATTGAATAAAAGGCATGAGAAGAGACAGAGAGGTAGAGGTGGAAGGTTTACCAGAGGAATATTTTGAGGAAGAGGAACTAGTACAGATCAGAACAAGGACAAGGAAGTGAGCAAGGAAGGTAATTCATATCGAAAGGATGATAGAAATTTTTATCGGAGGAGAGAACCGGATGGTTACCAGAATGAGAACTTTGGAAGACAAGACAAAAGGACATTCAGAGGAACCTATTTTAAATGTGGAGGAGAAGGACACTGTGAATTTGAATGTAAGAAGTCAGAGGCTATCGGAAGAGTGGCAGTGGTGGAGGAGAACCCCACTAGATCAAACAATAAACTGGAAGATGGAGAACTGTTTATGGTGAGGAGAGCTTTGTGTCATACCAAAGGAGATAAAGAACCCTTGTAGAGGAAGAACTTGTTCAAGACCAAATGTAAGGTGCCCGAAAAGTGTTGTAAAGTTGTTATTGATAGTGGTAGTTTAGATAATCTTGTTTCAGAAGAGATGGTGAATAAGTTGAAATTAGAGAGATTGAAACACCCTAAGCCTTACCAAATAGCATGGATTCAAGATGAACATAAGTTATTAGTGAGTGAACAGTGTTTAGTAAAATTAAAAATTGGGAATTATCATGATGAAATTTTGTGTGATATTATGCCTATGGACATTTGTCATCTTTTGTTGGGAAGACCCTGGTAGTTTGATAGACATACAATTCATGATGGGAGGAAGAATACATACACTATTGTGGCCAATGGGATGAAGCAAACCTTGTTGCCTTTGGAGGAACCTTTGAAGAATGAAGTTTATACAAATACCAGAATCTATCTAGTAAATGGAAGGAAGTTCATGGATGGACTGAGACATGAGAATGTGTGTTTTGCCTTAATTCCTAAGAAGACTGAGAGATTGGAACCGGAAGGAGAACACTCAATAGAGATAAGAGATTTGCCGGTAGAGTATGGGGACATCATTTTAGATAATGTACCTGATGGATTGCCACCTGTTAGAATTATTAGTCATTGCATGGACTTAGTTCCTGGAGCTAGTTTACCTAACAAAGTTGCACATTGGTTAACACCAGAAGAGAATGAAGAACTTAATAGACAAGTGCAGGAGCTATTGGAGAAAGGTTTGATCAGGGAAATTTTGAGCCCTTGTGAAGTACCAGCGGTATTAGCACCTAAGAAGAATGGAGAATGGAGAATGTGTATCGATTCAAGAGCAATAAATAAGATCACAGTGAAATATTGGTTTCCCTTGCCTAGGATCTGTTTGAATGGAGCAAAGTACTTTACAAAGATAGATTTGAAGAGTGGATATCATCAAATCAGGATCAGAGAAGGTGATGAATGGAGGACAACATTTAAGACAAATGAAAGACTATATGAATGGTTGGTGATGCCTTTTGGACTGACTAATGCACCAAGTACTTTCATGAGGCTGATGGATGAGTTTTTGAAGAAATTCTTGGGTAGGTTTGTTATTGTGTACTTGGATGACATTCTAATTTTCAGTAAAACAAAAGAGGAGAATTTGTTACAGTTAAGACAAGTTTTGTAGAGGTTAAGAAAAGAAAAGTTATTGATCAATATCAAGAAGTGCACTTTCATGAAGGATGAGCTAGTCTATTTGGGCTTTATGATATCTGAGGATGGTTTAAAGATGGACCTTGAGAAAGTAAAAAACCATTGTTGAGTGGCCTACACCAGAAAGCATTGAAGAGGTAAGATCATTTCATGGATTGGCTAGTTTTTACCATAAGTTTATCAGAAATTTCAGTTTAGTTTGTAATCCTATGACTCAGACCATGAGGGGAGATCGGAAGAAATTCAAGTGGACCACCGGAGAAAACAAAAGTTTTGAGTTGTTGAAACAAAAAGTGACTGAGCAGCCTGTGTTGGCTTTATTGGATTTCAATAAGGTATTTCAAGTGGATTGTGATGCAAGTGGAACAACAATAGGAGTAGTTTTGAGTCAAGAAGGGAGAGAAATAGCATATTTCAGTGAGAAATTGAATGATGCCCGAAAGAGATATTCAGTATATGATTAGGAATTTTATGACATAATTCAAACCTTGAAGAAATGGAGACATTACTTGTTGCCTAAGGAGTTTATGTTGTATACATATCATCAAGCTTTGCAATATTTGAATAGTCAGAGTAAGTTGAATCAAAAACATATGAGATGGGTAGATTTCTTGCAGAGTTACACCTTTGTGTTGAAACATAGAAGTGGGAAATATAACAAAGTTGATGCATTGAGTAGGAGAAGGAATTTGCTGACAAAGATGAGAGTGACAGTATTAGGTTTTGAAGATTTGAAGACCTTGTATGACGAAGACCCGGATTTTGCAAAACCTTAGAAAGCATATAGAGAACCGGTTATGATTGATAGGAGAAAATGGTTGGATTACTTCATTCAAGATGGGATGTTATTTAAGGAAGTTCAGTTGTGCATACCTAAAATTTCCATGAGAGAGAACCTGATAAAAGAGAAGCATAGTGGAGGTTTAGCTGGACATTTTGGCATTGATAAAATAGTTGCATTGGTAAGTGAGCAGTACTTTTGGCCCTAGATCCATAAGGATGTTAAGAGATATGTGCAGAGTTGTAGAGTTTTTCAAGTTGCAAAAGGTAGTAGTCAGAATGAGGGATTGTATAAACCTTTGATAGTACCGGTAAGACCTTGGGAGGATATAAGTATGAATTTTGTACTTGGCTTACCTAAGACACCGAGAAGGAATGATTCTATATTTGTGGTAGTGGATAGATTTTCAAAGATGGATCATTTCATATCTTGTAAGAAGACATCAGATGCATTGCATGTAGTAGACCTATTTTTCAAGGAATTGGTAAGATTGCATGGATTACCTAAGAGCATAGTTTCAGACAGAGACACTAAGTTTGTTGGCTATTTTTGGAGAACACTTTGGAAGAAGATGAAGACATATTTGAAGTTCAGTTCTAATTTTCATCCACAGACTGATGGACAAACATAAGTAGTTAACCAAAGTTTGGGAAACTTGTTGAGATGTTTAGTGGGAGATAAAACCGGAAGTTGGTATTTGATCCTTGCACAAGTAGAGTTTTCCTATAACAATTCAATGAATAGAAGTACAAGAAAAAAACCTTTTGAGATTGTTACCAGAGTGCATCCTAAAGGAATAGTATAATTAAGAGACATTAGCAGTGAAGACTGGAAGAGTTCTGAAGCAGAATAATTTGTAGATCACATGGCAGCATTGCATATTCAGGTTAAACAACATTTGGAAGACATGAATAGAAAATACACGGAGAAGGTGGATGAGAAGAGGAGACATAAGGAATTTGAAGTTGGTGATGAAGTGATGATCTATTTGAGAAAAGAGAGATCCCTGGTTGGGACTTATAATAAGTTGTAGATGAAGAAGTTTGGACCCTGTAAGATCTTGAAAAAGTTTAGTTCTGGAAATGCATACGAGGTGGAGCTACCAGATAGTCTGAGTATTTCACCTATCTTCAACATTATAGATCTTTATGAGTGCCATGAACCAAAATTCAGTGAGGACAATATTTCTAACTTGGAGAAACAATTGCCCCAGAAGGAACCAGATCAGATTGAAGAGAATTTTGGATAGTAGGATTGGGTGTAGTACCTGAAGCAGTCAGTACAAAGAATATATTGTGAAGTGGAAGAACAAACCAGTGGAAGATTCATCTTGGATTCCTTATGTAGAGGTAGACCGTGTTGGTTTCCCTCTGACCCTAGAAAACTGAGAGGCTCTCTTTTTTTATTAACCTCGGATGTCTGATGCAGGAGCATCCTCGGTTCACAACAATCTTGCATCAACCAAAAACATTTTCTTTTTTGTTTTGTTTTCTGTTTGTAGTTTCTGTTTTCCTTTCTATGTGTCCCAGTTTTGGCTTACCAGTTCCTGTGGAGTTGGATTCTACTTGAAGACTTGATCATTTTTCTTTCTTTCAAACCGCATGTCATTTGGATCACTTTCCAACAAGATATCACTACCAGTTTCCTTGATAGTTTCTTGTTACTGGTTGTTCCTTTGTTACTGATTGCCTGAGACCTATTCTAGTGATCTACCAGAACCCATTCCAAAGCTTATGGAGCCTTGGACATTGATCTCAATGTTTCTTGGTGTGTGGCCAACTTTCTTACATTTCATCCTTTGGATTTTTCGAAGGAATCTCTTGGTGGAGTCCGATCTTGTTCATTTTGCACGTTAGGTCTTGTTCTTTGGGTTTTGATCCTTTCTGGGCCAACCAGATCCTTTGGATTGATATATATATTTGTAATCATGCTTTAAAATGTAATCAATCAAAGAATCAAGGAGTATCAGATAGATAGACTGTGCCTAGAAGATAGACCTTTCAATTCAAGGTCCTGGTGTGACCTATTCTACCAGGTCTACGTGTCGATATGTTGTAACCCAGTTGTTACCGGTTGGATGTAATTAACTTTCATACAATAAAAACTATTTGTTATGCATTGCCTCCATCATATCTGTGTGTTTTCATTGTGTTTACTCTTGCTGACCAGTTTGGACTGATCTCCTCGACGTCCCTCCTCGTCGGTGACTGCACCACACCTAGTCGTCATGCCTCCATTCTTGGTTGACCAACAACGGAGAGACATGGTTCTACAAAGCCCTTTTTAGTATTAAACTATGTTGCACAACTACAATTCACCATGAATTGATAGACTACAACACAATTCAATACAAAAGACATTATAAAACCTATGTCCCCATTTTTCTAGTACCATTTTATGAGGGAGTAATTTTATTGCAAAGATGATTTGAGTGTTACATGTTTGAATGCTTTGAATGTTCTCCAACATCCCCTCTATTGAGGACTGCAACAAAGACAAACAGTTCTACAAAAGACATTTTAGTATTGAGTTATGTTGCATGCCTACAATTCACCGTTAATTGATAGACTACAACATAGTTCATTAAAAAAAGGCACTTATAAAACATGTGTTCTCATTTTCTAGAACCATTTTATGAGGAAGCAATCTTATTGCAGAGATAATTTGAGTGTTACATATTTGAATGCTTTGAATGTTATTCAAGACCCCTTCTATTGAGGATTGCAATGGAGACACTATATTCTACAAAAGTATTTTTAGTATTAAATCATGTTGCATGTCTAGAATTCAGTCTGAATTGGTAGAGTGCAACATAATTCAATACTAAAAAGGTCTTGAGTACCTCATTCCCCATTTCTTATAGATATGGCATATCTCATCCAAGGTGGATGAAAGTGATTTTTCCAGGTATGTAGCTAGTTTGACTACATGGAAAAGTAGTTGGATGCCAATGTGTGCATACGTGACACCCCACATGGCTACCCAAACATAGGATGGCCCACTACTGACCTCTCTCCCCTAAAATCTAGGTTGACTAGAAATTTAGGTCTCACTAATTTGTTATTCATTTCAATCACATTAATTGTTACTTTGTTTTCATATTTTGCATCTACCACTTAATATATCAATTCATTGGATTAATATTGTCGTTTTTCTATCATATTTTGTATCTAGTTCATTATTGGTTGTTAAAATATTATGTGTTGGCACTTTGGAGGAATTGATTATGTGTTTTATTGATGTTTGTCATTGATGTCAATACTTGTTGTTTTGGTTGTCTACGAGATTCCAATAGAGTGGTTGGTTTATGATGTTGATCTGGAGATCATTTGTGGTATGCTTTGGTTTTTGGAATTGGTTAGGATTGGTTATTCATGTGTTCCTTATGCATATCCTATTCAATTGGCTTGGGACTTGATGATCCAGAAGTTATCTTTTGTTCTAGAAAGCCTTTTGGTTACCGGTAAGGGTTTTACCAGCAACGAGTTGTTGAAGATCTTTTTATGAATCTGATAAGTGGTGTTGGTGCGGCTCCTAGAAGGTTATCAGGATGTTGATGGTTATTGTGTTCATGTTCTAGTTGATTAGTGGTGTTGCATTTGGCTTAAGGCGGCCTATTTTAGGTCTAGTTCTATTATGCTAGGTTATGGACCGGTTTATGTAACGTGTTGGTGGTTGCTTCCTATGCATTATAAGTTGGATTTATTGATTGGTTTATGTTGCTTTTGTCTTAGGCCGACTTGGTTTATCATTGGATTGCAGGATTATGTAATAGATTTATTGTATTATCTTTTAGGTGGGTGACCTAATTGTTTAGGTCTTGGGTTGGTATATATATGATGTAAGATCTCTTTGTAGATCAAGGGATTATGGCTATGGAATTATCTGCATTCAAATAAACTTGGTTTCACTAAAGGTAACGCTAATAATAACTTGTATTATAAGATCATTGATGATGCATATTGATTATTGAGGTCTTTGTTGATGATATCAATTTTGGAGGTGAGGAAAAGTTATGTATGGAATTCTCTGATAATATGAAGAATGAATTTGAACTATCTATGATTGGGGAGATGATATTTTTCTTAGGCTTGCAGATTATTCAAATGACAAAGGTATTTTCATATGTCAAACTAAGTATTGTAGAGAGTTGTTGAAGAAATTTGGTATGGAAAATTCTAAATTGGTTGGTACTCCTATGGTTACAAGTAAGAAATTGACAAAGAAATATATAACAGCTCCGGTAAATCCTACAAGGTATAAATCTATGATTGGAGGTTTGTTATATTTGACTCAGACTAGACTAGATATAATGAATGCAATTTGTATTGTATCAAGATATCAGAGTGATCCTAGAGAGAATCATGAGATTGCGGTGAAAAGGATTTTTAGATATTTGCAAAGAACAACTGAGTATGGTTTGTGGTATCCTAAAGATGATGACTTCACACTATGTGCATATATAGATGCAGATTGGGCTGGAGATGTTGATGACTAGAAGAGCACATCCAGTGGAGCTTTCTTTCATGGAAAGAAACTTGTTTCATGGATCAACAAGAAACAGTCATGTACTTCTTTATCTACTGGTGAAGCTAAGTATGTTGTTGCTGCTACTAATTGTACACAAGTTCTATGGATGAAGCAAATGTTGAAGGATATACGAGTAGATTGTAATGAACTGGTAGTTGTTCACTGTGATAACTCTGCTGCTATTGACATATCAAAGAATCTGGTATTTCACTCTAAGACTAAGCACATTTTAATCAATTATAATTTTTTGAAGGAGAAGGTGAAAGAAAATGAAGTCAGATTGGTTTATGTGAACACTAAAGAGTAGATTGTAGACATCTTCACTAAACCTTTGTCTAAGGAATCATTTGAGTACTTCAAAATAGATTGGGGGTTTCTACCCCTCCGGTAGAGACTTGAGTGATGCGGATTGGCATCACTCCAATATCCATTATCATAATTGTTATTCATTTTGGATTGATGTGTTGGTGCTACTACTTAGGGGGAGTAGTTAGCTATGTGGTTTAGAGGTTCTTTTGATTTTTATTCGATGTTTATGTCAGATTTTTGGCATTGATGTCAAAGGGGGAGAGATATGCATGTGAAAAAATAGAGCTTAACTGATATATCAAAGGGGAGAGATTAGAGCTTAACTAAGATATCTTTCACAGGGGGAGTTTGGTCTATTAGTTCAGAACTTCATTGTTATATCATTCTTGGGAGATCGTTGGTTGTCTTCCTTTGGGGGAGACTTGTTTGGCATTTCTTGGCACTTGGATGTTTTTCACATCTAGTGTTGTCATCAATGCCAAAGGGGGAGATTGTTGGAAATTTGGAGGAATTGATTATGTGTTGCATTGATGTTTGTCATTGATGTCAACACTAGTTGTTTTGGTTGTTTATCAGATTCTGGTAGAGTGGTTGGTTTATGATGCTGATATGGAGATCATCTCTGGTATGCTCCGGTTTGTGGAATTGGTTTGGAATGGTTATTCATCTATTCCTGATGCATATCCTATTCAGTTGGTTTGGGACTTGATGATCAGAAAGTTATCTTTTGTTTGAGTAAGCCTTTTGGTTACTGGTAAGGGTTTTACCGACAACGAGTTGTTGAAGATCTTTTGATGAATCTAATTAGTGGTGTTGGTGTGGCTTCTAGAAGGTTATCAGGATGTTGCTAGTTATCATTTTCGTGTTCTAGTTGATTGGTGGTGTTGCATTTGGCTTATGGTGACCTATTTTAGGTTTGGTTTTATTCTACTAGGTTATTGACCAGTTTATGTAATGTGTTGGTGGATGCTTTCGATGCATTACTGGTTGGATTTATTGACTGGTTTATGTTGTTTTGGTCTTAGGCCGACTTGGTTTATCATTGGATTGTGGGATTATTTAATAGATTTATTGTACTATACTTTAGGTGGTCGACCTAATTGTTTAGTTCCCGAGTCTGTATATATATGATGTAAGATCTCTTTATAGATCATGGGATTATGGCTATGGGATTATTTGCATGCGAATAAAGTTATAATCATATGCAGAGGTTTTGGTCGATCATAGGGTTCGAATTGGGTTTGTGCAAGAGGTTTTAGACCTCTCGTATTGAGCTTAACCAAAACTATACTCAAGCATAGGAGATGTTATTCTTGCAGTTCATTCATATTTTCAGATTGTAGTCTAGATTGCTTTTGTAGTTAGTGAGGCTCCTTTGTGATGAGAAGTGCACTCTAGGTTGTTGGCCTTCCTGCATGTGCAGAACCCTCTTATTGTAATCACATACTTACTATAGAAGTATTATTTGACTGTGGGTAGGCTTCCCATCGTGGTTTTTCCCTTTATCGGTTTTTCCATTTACAAATCTTAGTGTTGTGTTGAGGATGGATGGTAATTGTTCTGTGATTTATGTTTGTGCTTAATTGTTATATTTTTTATTTTGGTATTTGGTTTATGCATTTCAGTAGAAGATATTGTGTGCTTAAAGTTTCACAATCTGTCGACAACTAATTCACACCCCCCCTCCCCCTCTCAGTCGTCCATTGGTTATCCTAACATTATGCATATATATATTATATATTTATCATATATATCAATTCAAAATTTTGTGCATCTATATTTTGTACAATGCAGAGTCAATTAATGATTAAAGAAACATATCATGTGCATCTATATCATGTGTATATATGTATCTATATCTTGCATCTATACTTTGTACAATGTAGATTCATTTGTATACAAGATCAAAGAAACATAATGCAGATTCATTTGTATACAATAAAATGAACTACACTAGAGATTTCAGATGCAACCAAATTAAGAACTACTAAATTAAGCATGGACTTCATTACACATGCATTCACGCGTGCACGCATACACACACACACACATATATACATATGCACATAATATATACATATACATATATACTCATACACATACACATACACATACACATACACATACACATACACATACACATACACATACACATACACATACACATACACATACACATAAGCATACACATATACATATATACATATATACATATATATATATATACATACATACATACACACACACACACACACACACACACACACACACATATATATATAATTATATATATACATATACACACGTGTATAAATATATATACACATATGTATATGTATACACATACATGTATATGTATATATATATTGTAATACTCGCCAAAATACCCTAGAGAATTAAACCAAAATTTTCCAACAAATGGAGATAATTTTTTTTCTTTTAAATTAATCTTCACTACAACGCTGATACTAACTTCTAGTTTGCATCATAACTACCAATAATGCATCATTAACTATATACATGATCACATGTATCAACATGAACATAACCATGAATCGTATTACACAAGTGGGACATCTATTTAATCATTAACATAACTACATAATAAAACCAAATAATACATCTCCATTCCCTAGGGTATCTCAGCATCACTACTTGGCATTAAACTAACACATCACAAATCTATGTAGAACACCATATACTATCATCCAACTAAACATTTACTTCCCATGTAACTATGATAAAACATTAAAATATATGCATAACTCTATTCCCTTCCATACTCTTTCTAAGGTTCATTTTTAAGTACCAATCGAATATTTCTAATACCTGTCTTTACTCATTTGAACACTTAACACATCATGAAACTAAATGCATTTATCCTTCTTTTACTAATGTTATTTGATTATTTCCTTAAGCACAACTCATCAAGAATACTATCCATAGCCATATGCAAGATCATAGAAACAAGTACTTATCTACATCCAAATAGGATTCCAATCTACTAAACAGGTTCGAGAGTGATATGATTCTACAAGAATAAATACAATCTAATATTTCAATCCCCTAATTTCAACATAGGATTTAATTCTCAACATGATAAACATATCTATAATATGCACCACATACCAAAACATCATCTTATAATAATAGCATAGTTCTTCTATATCAAGTTCATTTACATAAGAGCACATGGAGAAAGCACATATTCTATGTGCTACATCCCATCCCAATTCTTAATAATATAAGTTATATAGATACATATTCATATTCCTCATTTATAAGACATCATAATATGGTAACATCTCTAATACATAGAAATCAGCACCATAGGACAACCACATAATAAAGAGCCATATTTTCCATATGAACCACAACTACTCCCTTAAATTCCATATCTCAAGATATCTAACATTGGAGATTAACATCTTTCAAATCAAGGCATATATGATAAAAAAAATTTAACAAGTAAATAGCTGCAGAGGGGTAGCACCCTTGTATTAATCAAAATAGGAGAATACAAGGCCTAGTTCAGTGAGAGCGATAGGGGAAAAGAACCAGAAAGAAAACCCCATACCCTAGCTCTATTCCTTATACAAAAAGAAACCAGCAATGGAGGTTGGACAAGTACAAAACACTAGTTGACAACCGTTGGAAGAAGATAACAGAACCGGCCAGAGGCCTTTAAACAAAAAACAATAACCAAAAAATAGAGAAACCAGAGAAAGGTGACACAACTAGAATAAATGGGAGTCTTCCGAGTCATCATCCATAGGATCACGAGTCGCATTCAGGATTATGGGGCATTCAGTGCCAAAGGTCGAGTGAGCCACCGATTCAGCCTTCTCCCTAGGGAGTCGGTAGTCATTTGAGAACCACTCCTCACCAAGCCCCAAACCCCCAGTCATTGCCATCAACCAAATCTCCATTCTCTAGAATACCAAATCCTTCTGCACCCACTAGCCCTTCATCTCAAAGATATTTTTCCCTCCATTCCAACGTGAAGCCATTTTGAATGCCTGCCGCCTTAAGCAGAAATTCAATATTCCTAGTAATGGCAGGCCAGGTTTCTTGAAGAGCATCAAAGTCCAGAGAGTTCACAATCACAAACTTTCTCACCTCCACCCCATTGCCCAAGGACATATAATAATTTTCAGGAAGTGATATTCTTAGGTTTCCATCAATATTGTCCAATGCAGCATCAATTTCCCCCAGCAGGCAGTGTTTAAACACCATTTGAGTTAAAAGCTTTGCTCTCTGCGTGCTAGTCCCCATGTATATCACCATTGCAAGGAAAAAGGCCATGATATCGGCATTGTCTCTGTACCTATGATAAGCCATAAGGAATTCCTTCCCCAGTATCCTTTTAAGGCTGTGAATAATAAGAGGGTGTCGAGAGTGGAGGACCTCCTTCAAACATTTGTCAGTGATTACGCCCAAGAAGGCCATCCGTCGATAAGTAGCTTCAAGGAGAATTGGGGATTCCATAGCAAGTCACTGAGTGAAGAATGCAAATGTTTGATGGGAAAATGAGGGCATTCCATTGTTAAGTAGTGAGTCATCAAACCAGAGGATACGAGCGCCAGGCAAGTAGCTCATGCCTATTGAATACACACACATGTGAAGTGATAGTGTCCAATCAACTTTTGATCCAAAGATCATCAACTTAATGTCAATCGTCTTTATCCATCAAGTAATTATATACATATTGTGATAGGATCTAGTCATAACTAGCTATCAATTAAAAGTATGCACATGTCCAATTGCCATAGGGTGCAAACCAGCACAAACTGATAATGACAGCAGAGAGCCACATCTCGGTGACAAGAAGAAACCTTAACTGGTGAACAAATAAATCGGTCAATCAATCCACTAGGAGCCATGACCATTAGGTTAAGTAAAAATATAGAGGCAACTAGGGAGACGATGCAACCGGTAGTTCAATCGAAGAAACTTCTCAATCAGAAGGAGAAATGGAGAACTCAACCGGCAAGTACCTCAACCAGTGAGCACCACCACCAGTGAGATAGTCAAGAGTCTATATCAACCGATGGAGGCAATACTACCAGTTAGCACCATCACCAGTAGGTTAATCAAAGAAACATATCAGCTGGAAGGAGAAGACAATCAGTTCAGACCACAACTGGTAGACTCAACTAGAAAGCACCATTACTGGCAAGATAATCAGACCATATCAACTAGTGGAAACTCATTTGGGATAACAAACCAGCCAAAAGACCCAATCAGAGTGCCAAGGGGGGGTCACCTTCGGTAATCACCATTTTAGAGAGTCTATCAGCCTCTCCATTGCCTTCCTTATAGATGTGGCTAATCTAAAATTCATCAAATGTGGCTAGTAGTACCAGAATCAGTTGAAGCCACTGCTTAAGGTGCCAACTAGGGGTGTTTTTATAGTGGACCGCATTAACCACATTTAGTGAGTCTCCCTCCAGATAAATTCTCTGCACCCAAAGCTCCATCCCTAGTTGCAATCCTCTTAAAGCCACTCTGAATTCAGCTTTGTTGTTAGTGGCAACTCCAATCTTTTCAGAGATTTCTTTTATACAAATACCATCAGAGTTCCTCAATATACACCCAATACCACTTTGACCTAGGTTTCTAGTAGAAGCACCATCAAATTTAACCTTAAACCACCCAGGCTCATGTGCTTCCCATTTAACACCAATCTTGGATTGACCTGATCCACCGGGGATCCCTTGCCAAAAAGCGGTGGAATGAGTAGATTTGGAAGTGCTAGCTTAATATTCCAATCCTAGTTTGTATATATATTTTTCTTTAATGATTTGGATTGAGAAGCCTCATTCAGGAGCTCATTCAAATGGTTCTCAAATTTCCCACATAGAGTCGTTAAGCTCATCTCTTTACCCTGGAAAATTTTGCGATTCCTTTCTTTCCAAATTTCCCAAATCATAAGAGATGGTAAAATATAAAGTAAATCAGCAAATATAGCCTTTCCTACTAGTTTAGGCCATTGCAGAAACCACTCTTCCAACCCTGATGGAAAGGGGCCAAACATTCTCAATTTTCCCATGAAATGCCACCAACAGTGACTGGAGAAGTTGCAGTGGAGAAGTAGATGATCCGCAGTCTCTTCTTTCTCTTGACATAAAATGCATCTACTGGGTCCATTGATGCCCATTGAATAGAGTCTTTCTTTAGTTAGAATCTTTCTTTGACAAGCCAACCAGGCAAATGAACCTTCTTTGGGTAGGAGATGTCAATGCCAAAAAAGATTAACAGGCCAATCTTTTTTGTCCATAGCCTCTTCTTTCAATTTCTAACCAAAACACACCTTGTATTTACCATCAGAGGAACCGTACCACCTAATAATGTCCTTTTCAGGGGAAGGGAAAATAACCCTTTTGCTGAGAATGTCGGCAAACAAGTCTTTCTGGTGTTGGTCCAAGTCCAAGTTTTCCAAGGAGTTCCATTTCCACTTAGCAATGCCATTTTCTTGGATAGGGTAACCATAATCATAGATATTGTGACCCCAAAGGCAACAAGTTTCTACCATAATAGGTTGCAAAGAAGGGTTGAGATATAAGGCAACTTCACCAGCCCAAGAATCAATCCAAAAGGAGGCATCCCTTCCATTCCTGACATCCCAGGTAACCTAATCACTTATGATTTTCCTGCTTTCCACAATAAAATTCCAGATGGACGAACCTCTGGGGGGGTTGTTTATAGTGAGAATCCTTTTTGGCTCCAAGGAGTCCAAATATTTATGTTTTAGAATCCTTGCCCATTTTTTTTTACCACCATTGCAAATTTCCCAAACCAATTTACCACCCATAGCTAAATTCATAATCAAAAATTGTCGAATGCCAGCACCCCCTACCTTTTTTGATTGGCAAATCTTTTTCCAAGCTACTAGAGGAAATTTCCCTCTGTCATCCAAGTCATTCCAAAGGAAATTTCTTATTATAGAGATCAATTCATCTTCAATTGCCATTGGTAATCTAAGACATGCCATGGAAAAGACCGGTAGCGCAGTGAGGACCTATTTTATCATAGTGAGTTTCCCATAAGAGGATAACCACTTGCCTTTCCAATTTGCAAGCTTGGATTGCACTTATCAATAAGATGCTTCCAATAGAAAGTTCTGTTACTACCAATGAAGAGGGGGGTTCCAAGAAATTTCCCTAGGAAGTTTGCAACTCTGAGATTAAGAATCCTTGATAAGAAACCTTGCAAGTTAATCGGAGTGTTGAAAAAAAATACTTCAGATTTGTTCCAATTGATTTTCTACCTGGAAACCAAACAGTAATCATCGAGGCATGATTTAATTGTCCTTGTCTCTCTCCTACAAGTCGAGCCAAATAGAATGGTATCATCGGCAAACTACAAGTGAGTCATTTTTTCAACCCCTGTTGCCACATTGACTCCAAGCCATCGATCATCTTGTTGAAGAGCTCTTATTGATCAACCTAAGGCTTCAGCCATTACGATAAAAAAAAATGGTGACATTGGATCACCTTGTCGTATTCCTCTTGACGTGGAAAAGAAGCCATGAGATGAGCCATTAACCAAAATGAAGAATTTGGGGGATGATAAACAACTCGTGACCCATGTGATCCATTCCTTGCAAAACCATTTTTTTTTAATACATCAATTAAGAAACCCTTGTCCACCATATCATAAGCTTTCAGAATATCCAGTTTTAAAATCATGTAGAAATCCTTGGTTTTCCTAGCCATGTGAAGCATTTCATGGGCAATGATAATGCCTTCCATAATGGATCTTCCAGGGGCAAATCCACTTGTTTCATCCGATATGATGTGTTTAAGGAGGGGCTTCAATCTATTGGCTATGATCTTTGTTACAATCTTATAGACCATGTTGCATAAAGCAATGGGCCTAAAATCACTCATTTGTTGAGGGTTTTGCTTTTTCGGGATTAAATCTGAAAAGGTGTGAATAATAGCACCTAACATAGTCATTTTATTTCTTGATTCTTCTACTGCTAGGTGTAGATATTGAGCGATGATATCCCAAAATTGTTGGAAGAAATCTGTAGGGAAGCCATCAGGGTAAGGAGTCTTATCAAGATTCAACTGGAAGGTAATTTTCCTTACTTCATCAAATGAAATAGGATTAAAGAGAGCTGCATTTTGACTATTAGATATTATGGATGGGATTGAGTTAAGAAGTCTGACTCTTGCTTCATGATCATTCCGATGACCACCATTCATTAAAGATTCAAAGAATCTTATAGCTTCTTGTGCAATGTCCTCATAGTTCCTGACAATTTATCCATCCGGTCTCTTAATCTCCGATATTCTGTTTCTATTGCGAATGACAATGGCCGATCTATGGAAGAATTTGGTGTTTTTGTCACCTTCCTTAAGCCATAACTCCCTTGATTTTTGTTGCCAATGGATTTCCTCACACCGAAGGATTTCATTTAGATCAGAGTTGAGGGATTTTTCTCTGTTAAATAAATCCTCATTCATTCCTAAAGTAATAACAGAATTGGTTATTTGTTCCAACTCAGCCTTAATTCTTAATTTCTCCATATGAATATTCTTGAAATGGCTCATATTCCATTCTTTGATCTTAACCTTAATATACTTGAGCTTCCTATTGAGTATGAATAATCTCTAATTATTCCCTTGAACTGGTTTATTCCACCAAACAAATATAAGATCATATAGCTCAGGCACTCTGAACCACATTTTCTCAAACCAGAAAGGGGTACCTCCCTCTGACTGTCCCTTGGTGACCTCCAGATAGATCGGGTAGTGATTTGATCCAATAAGCGGGAGAATTGATGACTCTAATACAATATTTTGTCCTAGCCAATCACCAGTAACAAGAAACTAATCTAGCCATTAGCAATATTAGTAAAACCCAATCTCCTATTCGTCCATGTGAAAATTCCATTTTTAGGAACAATGTCTATTAGGTGATTCTTCTCAACAAATTCCAAAAAATCCTTTTGGGATGTACCAGTCCTTTGAATGCCCCCACTTTTTTCATTGCCAGAAAGGATCACATTGAAGTCCCCAGCAACCATGCAACTACCTTCGATAATACTGCAAAGTCTGATGGCTAAAAGATCCCAGAGAGCACATTTATCACCAACAGAAGATGGTTTGTAAACATTAAAAAGATTGAAATTCTCATTTCATCCAAGGATAGTTACCAAACAATGTTTCCAATACTTATCTTCCCCAACAAGAGAGATCCTAACATTCATGGGATTCCAGATGATTCCCAAGCCACCAAACGCTCCATTCGATTGCCTAAACAGACCATTCCACTATTTCCAAACTCTCATGTTTGCATCAATCTTAGCCTTACTTCATTTAGTCTCTTGTAGTAGCCAAATATCTCCTTTGGTGTCATCAATCTGGTGCTTAATCAAGTGCCATTTATCAAGGGCATTGATGCCCCTGACATTCCAAGATAAGAGTTTCATTTCTCCTAGGGAAGGGCGTTTCCCTTCCCTAAATTAAGTTTGGTTTGACCACTAGCCACACCAGCAATTGCTAGCATTATTTATTTTGACTTGCGCCCCCACATTCCTTTTGGCTTGAAGTTTGGTTTGTCAATGGTTGAATCTGACTTACCAAAATCTTTTGTGGATTCCTCCAATATAAGATCAGAGTCAAGTTCAAAGTCTTCTTCCCATTCCGAGGAGGAAAACTCAATTTCACCATCTTCCAATTCAATACCCAGTGAAGAGAAAATATTATCTCCCATCTCCCCTAGATTTCTAATAGTGCCCTTTTCCTAAGTGTGAATTTTGTAGTCTTCAATTACCAGCTAGCTTCCAGTCTCAAGAGGAGAGGGTGGTAGCGAATCCGCTAGTTTAGTTTCAATATCCGCCTGTAAGGTTTTAGTGTTTTCTAGAAGCATGAGAAGATCTTGTTGGCTCTCACTTTGATCAGAGGAGGGAGGAGCTATGTTCAAAGGAGTTGCCTCAGTCAATGGAATATTCTCACTTTCATGATTTTTGTTACAAAAATCCTCCCCAGTGTCAGTGGAGATAGGAGGTTTCGGTTGCAAATTTTCTTCAATAGGAAATTGCATACAGGAATAACTTCTCTGTATCATAGCTGAAACATCACAACCTAAGCCGGTGTGATCCAAGGAGAAGCATCTAGGGAAAATATGCAACTGATCTTCTCTATCAATCTTTTGGATCTAGAACTTCCCACCACCAATAATTTTAACTTCATCAGGGATCTTGGTGATTTGATCTATGCAAATGCATATTCTGAGGAAGCTTCCCCATATTTTGTCCTCCAAACTATCATCAAGCAATACAAATGTGCCAATATCTTTGCATATATCCTTAATGACATCAATATGCTAGTAATCTGAGGGACAGTTGTAGAATCTTATCCATACCTTACTATCTGGTAATACATGAGTCCGAGGATTGAAATTGGGCTTTCATTCAATGATGTGAACTTCAATGCCATCCAAGATATATGGACCTTTGTTTTTGGCTTGCCATTTCTCTCATTACTCATAAATTTGATCATATAGAAGTCATTTGGGAGAATATTGATGTTAATATCCTTTCCCCATTGTGCTCTACACTAGGATTCAAAGTTACCCTTAACCTATTTTCCACCACCCCACTTGATGAAAAAGCAAAACTCAAGCAAATTCGATGTAGCAGAATTAATTTTATTTTCATCCAAAAAGATAGTAGATCTTGAATTTTTTCTTACCAATTTAGGATGACGAGGACGATGAAGGGGAAAGGTCTGTCCTCGAAAATCAGTGTTTCCCACTCAATCTGAACAAGGGTTCCAATTTTTAGGATGAAAGTTAGATCTCCAAAAATTGGCATGGTCCTCCCTAGAGTTGTCTTTCTCAAAGTGCCCATTCTGCATTTGGAAATTACCATGAGATTTCGAAGGGACCAGATTGGGTTCAGAATGTGGATTGCCTCGCTCGATTGCCACACCAAGGATGCTAGATTCAAGCGATGGTTGCCAGTTTTAGGGGAACTCGAAAGCAGGATACTTGGCCTTGCAAAACCAACCTTTGTTATTCTAGATGAAACCATTTTCCTTCCATTTAAGCGGGTCAATAGGGCACTGGTTTCCACTCGAATACAGATTTCCATAATTCATCCGCAGTCTGGATATCTATCTCCAACAAAAATGTCTTTTCTCCTAAAATTAGTTGGTTTCTAAGAGGGTTGAAACCTACCTGCTTCAATGGGAAAGGCAATATCTACTTCACTACTTCATGAACCGATATTTGGGGCTACTTTGTTTTGGTTAGGAATCTTTGCAACTTGAATGCCCAAATTTCACATATTGGAATCCCTGCTCCTGCTACCGTTGTTGCTCCTGCTGCCTTCAAACACCACCATAATATTTTTTTAAGGCATATATGATAATTAACATAATCACTACTATCCATTAAATATACTCAAGAAATAGCATACATATCTCTAAATCATTTAATTCCTTCATAATCAAGAACATCTACAATATAATATCCATTTACAACAATCTTATTCAATACATTTCATTCAGAAATCATCTTACTACATGTTCTATAATACATGATCTCAATATGTTAATTACATAGTCTTCTTTACATTTCCATCTTTAATAACACATGATATTAATTATAATTAATTACATAAATATTCTCCAATAATCCAAGATCATGAGGAGATACTATAGATCCAAATCCACACACACTAACATCCAAGAAGAATATCCTAATGGTAGAAGGCATCAAACCACCCAACCATGTGGAACCAAATAGGAACCACCCCCCATGCTAGGAGATGACATAAGGTTCCAACTCACACTCAATACCTAAGCTGACACCTAACAACCATAGAATACAACATGATACTACAAGACTCCAACATAAGAATATAACATCAAAATACATCACATGGCTAAATCAAAGTAATCAACCTCCAGAGGCACAATCAACAATAAGGCATATGGATAATGGAAAAATGTGGGGTAGAGTGTCATCACATGTTAGCCTCATGTGGCATCTATCTCCACCTTGGATTCACTCAAGGGAGATTGGGTATACCGCTCCAATGGTCTTCCCAATCTATGATCCCAAAAACCACCTCCCTAGGTTCGTCCAATTGGGGCATACAAAAACATATTCTTTATCTTGATTAGGTGAATTCCTAATTACCCAACCCACTAATCAATTATTAATAATGTTATCACTTTCAAATTAAACCATAAACTCTTCATGTGGTTCCATCAAGTCTAGACCCCCTCCTAGAGGCCTAATGCTCAAGACCCTAGTCCACACATGCAAGAACCCACTCTCCCAACCATGGACCATAACCATAGGGTAAAACACAACAAAATACAATACAATGACAACATGAAGCTCAACATGGAAAGCATCCAAAATTCATTATAAAATAAATACAATTGAATCACAAAGATAGCCATCAACATACAACCAAGAGCCACTTAACAAGGATCGAGCCATAAGCTCATAATGCCAAAATGCAATAATAAAGAGCCTCAAGAATGTCAAATAAACATAAATAGGGGCAATACATGAATCCAATAACATAGAATGATCCTCCACAATGAGGTACAACATAACCTCTCACTAGAGCTACAATTAACCATCCTCAACAACAAGGAATCACTCAACTTGTTGGAGAAAAATATCAAAACCTCAACGGACAAGCATTAAACCACTTTCTGGAGCCCAAATAGATTCACACATATCACAAATGAATGGCATACTGCCCTAAAACCATCAAACATAAAAAAAACAAGCCTTTGGAATGAAGACCAAGCAGAGAAATCAACTGAGGGACTCAAAAACCAACCCAAAAATCTGCTAGCACTACTTTGGTGCTATTGAAGCCTAGAGTAGTGTTGTTGTAATAAGGGACCAACTCACAGAAAATGGGATAAAAAGATACTCAAATTTGACCAGATTTAAGCACGAGCCTTACAATGACATAAATACAACCTAGAAGTCACTAAAAGCCTATAATAAACCAAAACAAAGCCTTGTTAAGACTAACAATACAATGCATCCAAGAATTCCAACTATACCAACAATAACTTGCATATAAATGATTACAGACATAGCCACTCCAGATCTAATAAAATCAAATGGACACAAGACAGGGTATGCAACAACAAATAAAGCTCACAAAACCAACCATTACCACAATGTATTCACAAGCATAATCAACATATCAACATACACAAATGCCCTTTTCCGGCAATACAACACACAGATTCATAAAATCATATATAAATATTTTTCCCAAAATATTACTCCCAATTATTGATAATAGAATAATCATTCATTCTCAAATATCCCCAAACAATCTTTTAGCAGTTACAAAGAAAATAACTCTTTTCAAAAATCAAAATGCAAGAATGGAAAAAGATCTCCAACCTGGAAGTAGAGTGATGGTAATGAAATCATAGAAGAGAAAAAATCCAAACCAACAAGATTTCCAAAATTCAACACGACCAAGCAATTCTAAAATCCAAAAGTCATAGATAGATATCCAGAAGCACACCCACAAAAATTCTCACAAAGCCAATAAATAGAATCTCATTCAAAACTATAGAAGAATGTCTGTCAATCAAAATATTCTAATAAAATATATTCTATACCAACCCCCTTACCAAAAATCAAGCTAAGAATATTAAATAATATTCTTTGCTTACCCTCAAATCTCAACCAATAAAATAATAGGGAAGGTATAAACATAATATTTAATCACGCAGTTAGTAACAAGAGAATGTAATAATAATAATATAATAAACAATAATAATAAATTAAAGCTCAATAAAATAAATCAAAGGCAATATAAATAAATGCTCCAATTAAATATAAAACCACAATTAATATAAATAAACAAACAAACAATTAAACAATATTATCCTCACAATCACAACTCCCAAGAGGTTCAATCATAACAAAGGGTAGGTACATGAATAATAGCAAATAAATAAAACAACAATGCAAATAAATAAATAAATAATCAAAACAATAAATAATTAGATAAACAATAAATAATCCAATAATAAATAAATAAATAATAAAAAAGATAAATAAATAAATGTATGGACAGACATAAATATCCATCCAGTAATTAAACAATAAATAAATAATAATCCAATGAATCAAAAGCTCAAATAATAAATCAAAACCAATATAAATAAATAATCAATAATCAATAAATAGATGAGCCAAAAATAAATAAATAGATAAACAATAAACAAATAATTAAATGTATAGATACATATGAATGCTCTAGCCAATATAAGTTAAACTCAATACTATAAATATCTCCTGCATACATATAAAATAATCAAATAAATAATAAATAAATAAATGGATGTACAAAGAAGCATAAATACTCAACTAATATAATTCCACCAATTAATTATTAATTAATTATAAACTCCCAGTAAATAAATATATATAAATATAGTGTATTCATACTAACCATTATTTAATAATTTACTCCAATAGCTATATGTAGTAATTGATTAATTAATTATCATAATTCAAAATAACCAATAAAATATAAATCCATAAAATAAACATTAATGAGTAATAATTCTCAAATAATAATAATAATAATAACACATTAATATTAAATTTTAATGTCATCTATTGATTTAATTTAATATTTATGAACTATATAAACTGATTAATTATTAATTAATAAATAATCACAAACTCACAAGGCAACCCGACATAAGGTTGAACAACATACCACATGACGCAGACCAACGACTCAAGTCAAGACACTAATTGACAAGGGATCAACTTAAGCCTAGAGTATGAGAGGGAAACACATGCCATCTCAAACAACTTGCCATTGGGATAAAGACACGCTCGGACTTGTGAGACCAGGTGGAGTCGATGTTTGGTACCTGCAATCCTGCATCCACCAGTAAACGCAATACAACATATATACAACACATATACATCATAACTGATCAGGCAAGTGATAGAGAATCGCAACATCATATCGTTCTCGCATTGAGTGGTATGACATTGTCTCTAATCATGAAGACACTAGAAGACAATCACAAACATTGTAGCATCAACTTAGTCATCATAATCATAGAGTAGGGTTAGCGTAATCATAATGTCATCAAAATCTCATAAGCAATATAATCCATCATGAATAATGATCAAATATAGATACATCATCATTTCCAATACAATCATGAAATAGGGTTAGTACATAACATGATACCATCAAATCATCATAAATTAGACTAAGCTAGATCAATATATTCCTTTGATGTACAAAAGACAAGATAAATCAGAGAGGGGCACTACACACACACACACACACACACACACATATGCATATGTATATGTATATGTGTGTGTGTATATATATGTGTGTATGTATATATATATGTACACACATATACATATATACATATATACATACACACATATATATATATATGCATACACACACACATATATATGAATATATATACAAATATACATACATGTATGTATATATATACACACACACACACATATATATATACATACATATATGTATGTATATATAAACATATATATACCTATCTATGCATGTATATACACATATACACATGCACACACACACACACATGTATATGTATACATACATATAGATACACACATGCATGCACATATGTGTGTGTGTATGTATATGTATATGTATATACATACATGTGCAGTACATCTGAAATCATCGAAATTAAGCTAATTAGAATAATGGGAAATAATAAAAAAGATTATGTAATCAATAGATTTCTATGTAGCATCAATGAAAGCACACATGCAAATAAATAAGGCAATGAATTATTCAATAAAAACTCCCTCTTCATATGATGTACATCGCTTCCATTGCTCTTCTCTTTCCTATGGAGTGTTGGCTCTCAAAGTTGTGTTGCTAACCTACAATAAGACAACAAGAATTTGAAGATCATGATTGTTGAAAACAGAGAATTGATGTTGAATTTATAGATTCTAGTTGGAGGATTTGAGCAGTTGAGATCAATTTGAAGACTGATTTGATCAATGATTGAGATTGATTGAGACAAAATTGATTAGAGATTATTATGATGAGAACTAGTTGTATGACTAAATTGATTGAGAGATAACTGGCATGATTGATCAATTGAACAGAATTGATGGATTAGTAGATAGAATTGATTGAGTAGTCAACTGATTTGATTGATCAGTCAGAAAGGGTGATTAATTAGTTAACTGATTAGTTAGAAAAAGATGATAGATAGTTAGACTTAACATCAATGGCAATTAGAATTTAGGCATGTGTTGTAGGAAATTTGGCATGAAATTGGATTTAATTTGAATTTGATTTTCAAAAATGTTAAATGTCATGCAAATTAATTAGAAACAAAAATGTTTTAAAATTGGAGGAAATTCAAATTTGGGGAAATTTAAAATAATTAGAAAGATGGAGGGAAATCAAATTAATTTTATTTGCAGGAAATAAATTAGATAATTAAATAATTTAAATAAATTATTTAATTATGGGAAATTAGAAATTGAACTTAATTAAACAATAATATTATCTAATTATGGTAAGTAATCAAGATTAATTAAATAATAAAATTATTTAATTAATTTATTTGAGGTGTAGTATCAAAAATCTCTCCCTTTGTGATTCAATGTGACAAATGACACCTTCCTCCATGTCATCGAAGGTCGGGCATTGCCACCTTTGTCCTTTTGTCCACTCAAGATCGCCTCATCAAATCCAAACTGGTCTCTACCAACTCCACCAACCTGTCACCTTCGGGGACTAGGGCGCGACACAGAGACATCCACACAACATGCTAGCGTCTCACGAATTTGACATTTTGCAGGTGGTCATTTGAGTGTTACGCCTATGTCCAAAAGGAATTGTAACACCTTTGCATGTGCCCAACAACGTCGATTTGCCTTCCAGGGCCTATATTTCTCTTGTTTGAAGGCATTTTTGGGACCTTTTTACATTTTGGAGAATACTTGTTGCAGGTTGGAGCTCTTGGAAATCTCTTTGAACAACATTAACAGTCTTTCTTTCAAAGTCTATCACTGTTGTAGCATTATGAATAACTCATGACATCATCTTCACAAGCATCTTCGAAACAGGAGTTTACTTATCCTTTTTCTCCGTTCATTTTACACATTATAATCCTTTGTCTTGCACTATTTTCCAACTCTCTTTATCATTTGTTTTCCCCATGGCTTTTTATTTGGTTTGTTCGTGGAGGTGGAAACACCAAGACAGGGGTCTGACTTAGGCAGGATCCAAAACACAACCCCAACATTTTCCTTTTTCGCTTGTGTACAGGATTATCAATCATGGGAGGGAAATCATTTAGCGAGAGGCTTCAATCGTGGAATGTTTGTAAGTTATTTCATCTTTTCTTTCACTTTGTTTCAATTAGTTCGTATTTCACATCTGTTAGTTTAGTTTGCTTCTTTTTCTATGATTTATCGTGTTATCCTCGCATCTGGATTTTTCTATACGTGTTCTATACTTCGTCCATATAGGATGACAACATGCCATGTTGGTGTTTGAGCCTTGTGCGCTCATCCTTAGGAAAGAGGCTTGACAGAGCCGTCCAAGAGTTTTGGTTTGTGGGTAGTTGCTCTAGTTTGTCATTTTTATCCCCTGGCTCATCTTAGCACCAATTCAAGTGAGGTATTGGAGGGTCGATTTGTTCTCTTGGATTAGTCGTCCTCGAGGTAGCAAAATTCCTCTATTACATTTTGGTGATCCCGACATGGAGAAACTTTCCTTTTGTATTGTGCATTTGTTATTTAGATCATTGAATTCAATTAGCTAAAACCAAACTTAAATTATTTAAAAAAAGGGGAGTTACATCTTTGTTTTAGCATTTGCATATAGTCTATCTCATTTACACTTAATCTAGTTTCATTTTTCAACAAATACTTTATCTAAAGGCAAATCACCTCATCTCCATGTAGTGTGGTCTCAATGTCAGAAGACTCGTCTATGAGATTTATGACCCAGACTTCCATAGGAGCCATAGTCAAGAGGTCATCTAGGCAGAGTTTTCCTCCTAACCGTTATAGTCCTTTAACCAGCACAATGTTCAATGATCAACAACCTGGCCCAAATGATCTCTTTTCTTCTCACCCCCTTAAGTCCATTTTGATAGGGAGCCCCTCTCCACATGGTTCACAATCCAACTCTCAAACTAATTCTCTCAGAAATTCTACTCCATCTTCCACTCCTATTATTGATCATGAATCTTCTCTCATAGTTGATTTTGAGAAAACTGACATACTTGAGTAGAATCTAAGAGACTTTGGGTTTCCTAAATAAAGAGACTGTCCTCCCCTAGGCTGAAAATATCGTCAATGCTCTGAGAGACATTTTGATCCCAAACAAGAGAGGCCTGGAGATGTTGAGGGCATTATCTATGATTGTCAGGAATCATGTGCCTTTGGCTGATGCTTCTCCTTAGGATGGCCAGTCCATTACCTATGTACCTCAGCTTGGTGTCGATATGCCTGGTTTGGCAGTGCACATGGTTGATCCTAAGCCTACTATTCCTAGTATCTCTACTTCATCTACCCCCTTGGGCTATATGAGTATGTCTAGTGGATCAACCTTTGCCTCCAATGCAGCTCAGATGTCTACGATTAGCACTAGCACTACATTTGTTAGTGGCACTGGTCCTTCTAGAGGTTCCTGTGGAAGTGGTGGCATATGTGTCCCATCTCCACTTTCCCCACCTACTAATCCAGTCTTGAACACCATCTTACAGAACATGGGGCAGTTGCAGTTGCAACTGACAAATCTAGCCTTTGCTTCTGGTCAATCATCTGTGCTCACATATTATAGGAAGAGTCCCCTTGACATCACCATTTTGAACACCATCCTTCCTCCTATCTAGCTAAATCACTAAACTTTGATAGGTTCAATGCTGATGGGGATCCTAATGTGCATACCGATTCTTTCATGACTATGTGCAACGATTATCATAGATTGGGTTTTGTGTTGCTTAAACTATTCTCACAATCCCTTAAGGGTACCTCATTAGAATGGTATAGCTCTTTGTTGGATCATTCTATCTGCACATTTGATCAACTTATGGACCTTTTCCTTAAACGGTTTCAGGCTAACATTGGTAGTAAGGTCACTATCGCTAACCTTGTTCATTGCAAGCAAAAACCCAATGAGAAGGTCACAGATTTAATTTCTAGATATCAATCGGTTTCCAATAAATTCCCCTTTTCCCTACTAGATAGTGATCTCCAAAGGATGTTTATTGATAATTTGCAGCCGACATTGAGAGAAAAGTTATCTCTTAATTAATATCAACACTTTGCTAACATGTGTTCTGCGCTTATGGACGACCAACACATCATGTCGCAGTTCAGAGATTCTACTTTGAACCCTCATGATGGATCCTTTGTAGGAATGCTTGTGAAAGGGTCTAAGAAGAATAAAGTAGTAGGCAATGTTGTGGTTCTTCCCCTAACATCTACTAGACAAGGCTTGCAACAAAATAGGGTCTTCACGAAATTGAATGACTCATATTTGATCATAATACAACAGTTACTAAAAGATAACTTAATCACCCTTCCTGAGATTAGACCATTGTCTGATAGTAGACCCTATCTGTGATGGTATGATGGTCGAAGTTTTTCCATTATCATCACGTGCCTAGTCATGACACTGAGCAATGTTATTGTCTTCGTCACATTGTCTAGGTTCACATTGATAGTGGTGCAATAAACGTTGATGTGCAAAAACATAAATCAAACAAATATGTTGATCAAGCTAACAAGGATTTGCAAATCTATACCGCCCCCTTTTCCCCACATTTGGCAAAATTTCATATCTACATCAGATCCTTCTTTGGATGATGGTCCATTTGTGAACATGGTCACCATCACTCCTATTTTCTTTCTCCCTAGTCAGAAGGGAAAGGTGTCTGATGTGTCCTTGTTATTCACCCCTCTGGATGCCCCATATTGTGAAGAGCCTTCTCCTTTATACATCCATGCCAAAATAAATGTTCAAACTATCATAGGTGTGATGATGGACTCATCGTTTAGAGTCGATATCATTATGGAGGAGACTCTATTCATGAACAGTTGGCATAGGCGTACATATGATGAGTGTCAAGAAACCCTGAGGACACACGATGGCTTCTCCATCCCTCCTTTGGGTAATATCACCTTGATGGTCCTTATGGGATCCAAGGATGTATCTTCCACATTTATGATCATTCCTGAGTCAGACCTCTTTAGAGCCAAACTAGGTATTCCCTAGTTGATTTCTATGGAGGCAGTCCCATCAGTGATTCATAAATTCCTTAAGTTTCCCCATGAGGGTTTGGTACATGTCATCCAGGACATAGGTTATCGACCCTTGGTAGCTTGTGGGGATTTTTGTTACAGTATTTATGGCATGCTCTAATGGGGGCCATGCTTCCCCATGGTGAATTGATGTACCATGCATATTACCAATACAAGATGGGGGATTCGGCTCCTGAGTCAATGCAGCCTAGTTTTTCATTGCCTCCCTCTACATCAATCTTTTCTCCATCTATTCTGGTGGTGGAGTGAGTGGTGCCTCATGTCCCCTTGTCATCAGGGGCTAAGATAAGCCTCCTCTTCTGAGTAGACCCCCACATCCACCTAGGATTGTGCAGCCTCCAATGGTGTCTTCTATTCCTGCAACTTCACTTAGTGTAAACAAGGGAAACGCACCCGTGTTGTCAAAGTTTGTGGCCAGCCCTCCCTTTGAGATCTCGATCATGGTTGATATTCATCATCCCTCTCATTATGAGAAAGGGAATTTCTCTTCTTATGTTCATTTGTCATCATTTTCTCTTGTTTTACAGTCTATGTTCGCACCCTCCATTCCCTCAATCTCTCCTTGAGCGAAGCGAGGTAGGGTGCTAGTTGTTGTGAATATTGTGCCTATTCTGGATGCATCTCCTACCTCATTGTTTGGGCCTTCTCCTATCCCTGACATGGTTTTGGAGGCCTCCCCTATGGAGCATGATGCTCTTGAGTCCTCTTGGGCTTCATTTAATGGTCGTCATCTTTTTTGTACTCAGCATGCACATGAGCGTAAACAATATCGATGGGCCATGGATTGAGAGCGTGATGTCTCTCTACAGTCTATTACTGCATCTACACCTTTTGCATTGGCTCCTGCTTTGTCTGTTGTTCCTATTTCTGCATCTTCTTTGATGTTGCTTCCAACTGCTTCAAGCCCTCTTGATGAATCTCCCTCTAAACAGGTGCAAGTTTTTATCGCTCCTTCATTAGAGCCGCCCCTCATCACCTCTTTGTCAGACATGCCTACATTTTCTCGACCCATTAATATGTTGCATACATAGGTGGTGTCTAGTGTAGCTCTATCTGCTCCCCCTATTTCACAACCGCTTCAACATCCTAGCTTTTGTGGAGCCCTCTAGCCTACTACAGTTGATAGGAGACCCACTTCTCATGTGAAACCTAAATGCAAGCTTGAGTAGGGCCCTATTCCAGAGTTTCGATGATGGAAATCTTTGTAGGTATGTTCTTGTTAGGATAACTAGTGGACAACTAAGAGCGGGGGTGAATCAGTTGTCAACAGATTATAAAAGTTTAAGCACACAAAACCTTCAACCGAAATGCATAAACCAAATACCAAAATAGAAGATATAACAATTAAGCGCAAACATAAATCACAGAACAATTACCATCCATCCATAACACATAACACCGAGATTCATATGTGGAAAACCTGGTAAAGGAAAAAATGAGGGTGGGAAGCTTACCCACAGTCACATAATACTTCTGTAGTAAGTATGTGAATACAATAAGAGGGGCTTGCACATGCAGGAAGGCACAATGCCTAGATCGCACTGCTCATCACAAAGGAGCCTCACTGACTACAAAAGAAATCTAGACTACAATCTGGAAAGATGAATGAACTACAAGAATAGAATCTCCTATGTCTGAGTACAGTTCCAGTTAAGCTCAATACTGGAGGCCTAAAACATCTTAGACAAACCCAATTCGATCACCTATGATCAACCAAAACTTATGCATATGATTACAACTTTGTTCACACACAGATAATCTCATAACCATAATCTCATCCATGATCTATAAAGAGATCTTACATCACATATATACCAACCCAGGACCTAAATAATTAGGTTGACCATGATAACTCAATGATGAACTGATAGTACTAACCTGGTATTGAGAGGGGGGGTGAATCAATACAGACAAAAATATAGTCCTAAACCGGTCTGACAGTAGACACTTCAAATGACTAGCAAACAGTGACACCGGTTTGAAACAGAGTGCAACCGGTAAAGCTAAGAATGACTGAGACAAGCATTAACCGGTTACTCACTTAGCTTTTCACTCAACTCAAGACTACCCTACCATTTCACCCTTATGCATAAATAGGTAATCTATCATTAGATCATAATAACAGTTGATGCTCTGCAAAAGGGACAAGGTTAGCAAATGACAAACAACACAAGACACAAGAAATCGTTAGTGTTAGTTAACCAAAAGCTAATCTAAATAGGCATATCAAAAGAGATACTAAGAACATGAAAGAATATTTAACTAAATAAGCAAATATGATGAGGCATATCCAAATGCCTCCTAACATGCTCTTGGCTCCTTCTCCTTTGTTCCTCTCCTCTCCAAGTTCCAAAATAGTCTATCTCTTAGCAACTTTTTGCACTATGGATGCTTATAGGGGATTGAGATTTGAGTATTTTGCTCCAAATGTAAAATGAAAAGCTAAAATACTAGATGCTATTAAAAATAATTGATTTTAACCAAAATAACAAGATATTAGTTTGCTATGCTAAATGCTCTCTAAAATGCCTATAGGTTAAATGCATACAAGTTTTTAGGATCTGGATTATGAAGAAATGAGCTCTATTTATAGGACAAATGGAGCAATGGATGGTTGAGATTGAGCAATCTCAACAAGGGTCAAGATTGAATGATTTTCAATCCATGTGAGGCCTTTCAACCCAATCGCATGATGACAAGTGTCAATGTGAGATAGGTTGAGAGGAGAGGGAATAAGCATTAAATGTTTGACATGACCTTGGGGGTTAAGGTCAAGGTTAGTTGAATGAATAAACTCTTTATTCAGAGAATAAAGCTTTTATCCAATGGATAAACTCTTGTGCAAAAGGTGAGAGGGATAAACATGGTCAAAGCAATAAATGTTTGGGGAGACAAGTTTGAAATAACCATAAATGGTTATGTAAGAGCCATAAATGGTCATGTAAGAGCCATTAGTGGTCTTGGAAGACTTTGGAGGTTAATTTGTTGAATACACAAAGCATTAAATGTTTTTCAAAGACTTTTGAAGTCTTTGAGAAGTGACTCCATTTTGCTTAGGAATGTGACAATAATTAGGGGATGGATTAGGCTAATTAGGAAGGGATTAGAAGAATCTAGAAGGGGATTAGATTTGCAAGTGGATTTGGTGGGTGAGGGAAAATAGGATTTTATTAAAATAAAAATTCATTTATTTCCATAAATGTGTGCAAGTTGCATTTGTAGGAAAATGCAAGTGGGGGGGGGATAATGATTTAAATAAATGTTTAATTTAATTTATTTAAAAAGAGGAATAGGGGGATTTAATTAAATAAATAGATTGTATTTAATTAATTAATTTGTGAACTTGGTTTTAATGAATTAATTAAAATAAATTGAATAATTTACTAAATATTAATTTAATTAACTCCTAGCAAGTAGATTTTTAATCAAATAAATAGAAAATATTTATTTAATTAAGCTGGACAGATTTGTGTGACTACATTTGCCCCTCTTTGAGATGGTGCGGTTTATCGTGTCGTTTCAAAGAAAGAAAAACTGGTGTGAAAAAATGCCCCAAAAAATATTAATTTAATGGGTGGTATGCCCCCTCGAGAGATGGACCGAAAAATTTTGAAAAATCAGGTGATCTCTTGAAAAAGAATGAAAATTGGCAGGGTGATAGAAGAGAAGTTAGCAATACTGGTGAAAAATAGAAGAAAATGGGGGTAAAATGGAGAAATGGAAGGCTCGGGAAGTTTACGGGGACCACGGCGGTGAGCGGGGGGGAAGTTAAGGTGATGGCAAAGGGTTTAAATGGGGTGAAAGGGGTGAAAACAGGATCATTTATGATCACGACCAGTGTGAAACCAGAGCTCTAATAGTGACATTTTGGAGGAGCGAGTAGCAGTCAGGATGCCAGTACCGATTACAGAGCACCGATTTGAGCGAGTCCGTCGGTTCCGGCGGCCAGATGACTATGGACCAGATGACTACGGACCTGTGGTACGTAAATTTAAATTTTGAATTTTTATGCATTTTTGATACGCTTTTTGCTGAGTCTAAATTGAGTCGGAGCAATAGCATTGAAACTATGTTTTGGTGCTATTGCCCAATTAACTAGCGCTACTGTGTTGCAATGGCGCTATTGGCCTATTGTTTGAGCACTGTTGAAATGTTTTAGCGCTATTACATGCATGTTTAGGGTCTTTTGATTAATCAATGCTATTGAGTGCTTAATTAAGCGCTATTGTTCTTAATTAGCGCTATTGCGAGGTTGTTCTAGCGCTTTTGTAGTTTGAGCACTGTTGGATAGCTGATTAAGCACTTTTGTTAGGGGTTTAACACTATTGTTGATAAACTAGCACTTTTGTTGGTAAAATAGCACTTTTGTTTTTAGGATAAATAGATGCCCCAATTTATATGAATAAAATCTCCTGATGCCAATGATGGATGGATGGCGATGTGAAGTGGGAGTTATTTTCAACCATAGTAGCCTGATAAGACTTAGGTCATTTCTTAGAATAAATGTCTATTTGAAATCTAGGTTGCCATGATTGCATACCTGTTGAGACCCGAAGATACTTGATCAAAGTATCTGTTGATAGTCTTAGGTTTAAACTTAAGAAAGTTTGAAAATAAAACAACTGATGATGATTGATGGATGCCCATGTGCAGGAAGATCTAGGCATGTTGCAGTTACGTGAGAGACATCCGGTGACACAGGGGTTGCAGGATCGGCTGACAGAGGCCAAGATTGATTGCATTGCTGCGATGGGACTATATGATGTGATGCACATGCCTGTGATTCAAATGAATCACGGATTGATTACAGACTTAGCAGAGCGGTGGCACAGCGAGACGTGCACCTTTCATCTAGCACAGGGGGAGATGATAGTGACCCTGAAGGATGTGTGGTGCATCCTACGTATTTTGATTCGGGGGGAGCTAGTGACATATGACAGATCCTGGGGGACCCTTGTAGTACAGAGGTTTTTCGATGAGGATGTGTTTATTGATGATGGCTCTATTGCATGGGAGGAGATAGCTGCATTATACAAGCCTCTACCAATAGTTCTATCAAGCATTGTGGGAGGACTTCTATGTCCGGATAGGCGATCACATGGTTTGGCCATGGGGTGGGGGTAGGTGATCGAGATGATGATTACCAAGGGGACCCGATATGCTTGGGGGTCGTGCATGTTGGCGCACCTGTATCAGGAGCTTCATGAGGTGGTTTACTAGGGGAGGGGTTCCTTAGCAATGGGAGTGACACTGCTTCATTTTGGGCCTAGGAGCACCTACCAGTGACTCGACCAGTGATTCTAAGGTTTCACACCGTGAATCAACCGTATATGTTTATGTATAGCGGTATGATGAGTCAGCCCCACCTGGGGAAGTTAGAGTGGTGGCGGCGGGCATTAGATGATCTAGATGCAGTCATATGGTGACCATACCTGGAGTGTGAGCCCTGGGATGATGATGCAGAGGCATTGCCCTATGTATTCATGACCCGATTCCTTATTGGGAGGACCTCGTACCATGTAGAGAGACAGGTGTCAGGGAGAGTGATGAGGCAGTTTGGACGGTAGCAGGGACTGCCTAGTGGATCAGGGGAGTATGCACGGGTGATTCGAGAGAGATATGCATGGGGGCCAGTGCTACCGTATGACCAAGCACTGGTGGAGTTTTAGACACTGCAGGTGAGACCGTGGGACATACGACTGAGGGTCGTGGATGCAGGGGTAGCAGATGAGTACATGCAGTACCGGGTGGTGCACCCGATCCTACGGATATCTGATCCAGCAAAGCCGATTCCAGATTTTGAGGATGAGAGGGGACGAAGATGGAGGAGGGCAGGAGGTCGAGGACCGAGGGTAGGTGGAGGAGGGAGAGGAGAGGGTGGAGATGGAGCAGGAGGTGGTGGAGGAGGTGGTGGGTTGGGGATTCAGATTCAGCAGAGAGGGAGAGGTGGACTGCCACTACAAATAGCACAGGGACCTCTGATATAGGGAGGAGTTAGACTGGGTGGTAGGGGTATGGATAGGGAGATCCCGATGGACAGAGGGGAGAGAGCTACTAGAGAGGGTGGTACAGGTGAGGCTACTATGGATATCGGGGAGGGAGCCACTAGAGATATTAGGGATCATATGATAGCACATTTGCAGACCCGGGTAGAGGATTTGGAGGTGGAGGTGGTGGCTAGAGATGTGCAGCTATTTGCACAAGAGTTAGAGCTGGCTGTAGTGCTGTAGGAGAGGGAAAGGGTGGTGGAGAGATTAGCAGAGCTGCATGAGAGAGTCCGGGTTGGAGTAGGAGCACAGGGGCATACGGGGGAGGTGATGAGGGAGATGCGGTGAGCACAGGCTGAGATAGACTACTGGTGGGGTTTATATGAGCAGGTGGTGCCAACTAGTCAGCGAGCACTTAGCTATTCACAGATGCGGCAGGCCAGATTAGAGTGATCACAGAGGGTGCAGAGTAGTGGGGGTGTGATGGGTCCTCTATGGAGGGAGAGATCAGGGGATGCAGAAGTGAGTGGTGGTTTGATGAGGCCTCCACGGAGAGATAGATCAAGTGGTTCTGCGACCAATGGGGGAGCAGGTGGCAATGGTGGCACAACATCTGGATAGAGCGACATCTGAGAGAGCATTTTTTGCATATATGTATTGTATCATTGTATCTTGGACGGCTCTTGGTAGCCGATTTTGTAGACTTCATTGTACTCTAATATATGAGATGATATATATGAGGAGATCCCCTATTTTGATGATATGCATTTGATTTATATGGATGTTTATGCGGGATGATGAGTTATTGCTTAGATGGATATGTGTACATGTATGCATTTGATGAGATGTTTCTTATATGCATGTTTTTATGATGATTTATGATGTTGGATATTGACATATGAATGCAGGTTTATATATGTATGATTTGTTTGATTTTGATGTAATGCTTTATGTATGTAATGCCATGATGATGATGTACGCTTATGATGAGTTAGGAACAGGATTTTGGTGCTTCCTATTTTGATAAAAGGATGAGATAATTTATGCGATGATGTTAATGCAATGTGTGAATAAATGATGTTATGTATGGATATGCATCTAGATGTTTTTAAATGAATGTAATATGGATAAACAAAATGTAAAGTACAAATGTTTATATGATAATGTCTAAATGAATGCATATGTATAATGGATATATAAATAACATGAACCAATGTGTTTTGGAAACAAATGGTTTTAGGATTCTAAATGCTTAAATATGATTTAGTAAAAATGATAATGTGATGATAATGCAACTCATGGTTTTAATAACGGCACCTTAATGCAATTTAAAAAAGATAATGAATGCAATGTGAATGAATCCTAAAATGAGCATAATAAGATACTTAATAATGGATGAATGAATGCACCTTTTCACTAATGAATAGATAAATGAATGTATGCAATGATAAATGATAAAGGATAATGAAATAATGATGGATAAATGACACTAAATGAATGTATAGTAAATGGTTTTAATATAATCAAGGATAATTTGATCCCATGAATGAATCTAATTATTTATGTTTATGCAATGATGTAAATGATTAATGAAGACTAATGTCAATAAACCAAATGAACTATATGCAATGTTAATTTAAAAAATGACATGAATGTACTTAAAAATGCAACTAAATGTGACGATGATATGATTATGAGGAATGCAAGGTTTTTGAGACTTTGCATGATGCATTGATGATGTATCAGAGTACTCAGTCGTGATTGTATCCAAGACCAGCTTAATGGTCACATTTGCATATAAATCCTATATATGAATGGGTGAATGGATGGGTGATATGCAACAAAATGCAATATATAAACAGATGAGATGAAATGACGATCCATAGTGCTCTATTTTCATCATTGAGCTTTAAAATGTCGGAAGAGAATACAAGCATCTTGACATAATGATTCAAGATGACCTGAGTATTTCTTTCATGGATTTTATATAGCAAGTTAATACAAATGACTTGATATAAGGGTCAAGTCGACCAGAGTATTGCTTGCAGAACAGACAAGGATTATCTCCATTCATGCATGACTTGGATCGTCCTCCTTGATCTTAGGTTGATCATATCTTGAGACAAGTGCATACCGTACTAAGAGATAAAAACCTTTATCCAATTTGGATGAGGTAGGAGGAACCAAAGGAAGACCATTGTACCTACAAACAAATAGTATATACATAAAGAATAAAGAATAGGGATCCTTGGTAATGGTTCATGCTCATATGGTCGAGGTATATGTTGTAGTCAGCAAGCCGTAATGATCTATGACTACATTTTGCATAAGATCACGTAGCTTGGTGAACTTCCCACGTAGACACCATTAGTACGTGCCCCAGTACTTCATAGGAAATAATGCGCAGACGATACAAAATAATGCTGAAAGATCCTGATACAAATAAATGAATGAATTACTCACAAATCAACCAAGTATTTGATAGCTTAACATAATTTTCTTGTCAAAGAAAACATCATTTTGTCTTTGTTTTGGTAAGGAAGGATGCATCCTTGTTGAAGATAGTTTTTTGAGTGTTGATGTCGATTGTGTTGGTCAATTTTTGATAAGTGATCATCGTGTGAGTATTTGTAAATGTTTGTTTTGGTGTCTGCTTGGATGAGTATGTTCAAGGTGTTGCCATGTTTTTGTGTGATTTTCAATGTTTTCCAGTGTTTTTGGATTTTGTGAGACCTTTTTTGAGTGTTTTTGGATTTTGTGAGACCCTTTTTTTTTTTAATGTTATTGGTATTTTGTGAGACATTTTTGAATGTTTTTGGATTTTGTGAAACAGTTTTGAATGTTTTACCCAACGAATCACCAGTAATGTAGAATCCACTTTCATCAACTAGATTTAAAGGCATTGCCCCCAAGTGTAGACATGACTATGAGAAAGCGGGATGCAAGACGCATGAAGTACTTTCTTTGATTACAGATCAAATAACAAGCCATGGGGTAGATGGATGGATGTGTGTATGCATGAATGTGATTGTAATGAGCCTAAAAGATACTGGAGCCATAGTTTTTTATGAGTGGTGCCTGTTTGCCAGGTTTTCACCATCGCACTTACCCAAGGTGCCACCGGAGTGTTTTGTTCACCGTTTGGATGCATGATTTTTCCTTACTATTGTGATGTTTTTGTATTTCTTTAGGACATTTTTTCTGAATGTTTTTGGTATTTTCTAGTATGCAGGGGAGCCTGATGCTTTGTATAGCTTAGGTATAAAACCATTTGAGGTGCATGCTGTTGATTGGATCTGCGAGCGGTTCTCCTTCTGAAGTAGCCAACTGATATGCCCCGGACCCAAATACAACAATGACAACATATGGGCCCAGCCAGTTTGATTCAAACTTGTCCTGATGTTCTCTATTTGGTTGGTTATGAGGATTCTCTCAGAGAACAAGATCACCTACCTCAAATGTACGAGGTCTAACTCGATGATTATAACTTCTACTCATGCGCTGCTAATAGGCTTTGAGATGGTTGTATGCAGCTTGTCGCTTCTCATCAAGTAACTCTAAGTCCTGAAGATGGGATACTCTATAGGCTTCATCATCAATGAGATTATGCAAGGAAACCCGTAGTGATGGGATCTCGACTTCAATAGGCAAGATAGCTTCTGCACCATAGACCAATGAATAAGGAGTTGCACCTATAGGGGTTCGAATGCTAGTTCGATATGCCCATAGTGCTGGATTCAGTTGAACATGCCAATCACGGCCAACATCATTGACTATCTTTTTGAGGATTCTTAATATGTTTTTATTTGATGCTTCGGCCTGACCATTGCCTTCTGGGTAATAGGGAGTGGAAAAGCGGTGTTGGATATGAAATTTCTCACAAAGTTCATGGACATCCTAATTTTTGAAAGGAAGACCATTATCTATGATGATGGACATGGGTACACCATATCAACAGATGATGTAATTGAGGATGAATGAGGCGATCTGCTTGGCGGTGACTTGGGTAAGTGGAATAGCTTCGATCCACTTTGTGAAATATTCAGTGGCGGTAATAATGAATTTGTGGCCGTTGGAGGAAGATGGATGGATTTTACCCACAAGGTCAAGGCCCCATTGACAAAAAGGCCATGGTGTCATGATTGGTTGCAATTACTGTCCGGTGCATGTATCAGGTTGCCATGAACTTGACATTTCTTGCATTTTCTGACAAAGTAGTAGGAATCTTTTTCCATAGATGGCCAATAGTATCCATTGCGCAAGAGTTTCTTGGCTAGTGACGGACCACTTGAGTGAGTCCCACATATTCCTTCATGTATTTCTTCCAAGGCCTTTGTTATCTCATCTTGTTCCAGACATCAAAGGAGAGTACCATCAAGACTGCGTCAGTATAGGGTTTCGACAATAATGGTATATCGAGTAGTTTGGCGAATGAAGGTTTTATGTTGGTTATTCGATTGGTTGGGAGGTAGGGTGTGATCACGAAGATAGGTGTAGAATTCACCGTATCATGGGGATTCGGAACCGACAAGTTGACATATCATCTCAGATTTTGGGATATCATAAGCAGGGATCCAAAGCTGTTCTACCAAGAACTTGTAGTGTATTGAATTCTATGGAAGATCTAGGAGAGATGCGATGGTAGCCATAGCGTCAGCAGCTCGATTCTGATCTCTTGGTATTTTCTCAAAGGTGATAGTACTAAATGATGCCTTTAGACTATCCACCATTTGCTTGTATGGCATGAGCTTATCATCCTTGGTCTGATATTCATCAGTTGCTTGTCGAATGACCAGTTGGGAGTTGCCATATACTTGTAGTTCTTGTAATTTCCATTGTACGGCCAACCTGAGTCCCGTGATCAAGGCCTCATACTCTGCTATGTTGTTGGTGCATGGAAATGTGAGCCTGTAAGACTTTGGGATGCTATCACCTTGAGGTGTGATAAACAGAATGCTTGCCCCTGAGCCATGCCTAGTGTATGAACCATCAAAGTATAGTTTCCATGGTTGTGTTGTTGTGATCATGAATATCTCTTCATCTAGAAAATTGGAAATGAGAGGATGATCACCTAGAGTGGTGCATCAACCAACTGATTTGCAATAACTTGACCTTTGATAGCTTTACGGTCCACATATTCGATATCAAATTCACTAAGAATCATCACCCATTTGGCCAAGCGGCCTGTTAATGCTGCTTGGCTAAGTAAATACTTGAGTGGATCGATCTTTGTGATGAGTTGTACCTTGTGTGTTAACAGATAGTGCCTTAGTTTAGTGGCTGCTAAGATTACTGCTAAGCAAGCTCGCTCAATAGGTGTGTAATTGAGTTCATAGCCCACCAGTGTGCAAGAGATGTAGTAAACAACACACTCTTTCCCTTCTGCATTATGTTGTGCCAATAGTACACCCAATGTTGTACTTGTTGCTGAGATATAGAGTAACAGAGGTCTGCTTGGATCTGGTGGTATTAGCAATGGTGGATTCATGAGATAGTCTTTAAGCGTCTGAAATGCTTGTTGGCATCGGGCATCCCACTGAAAGCAGATGTTCTTGTGTAACAGGTGTGTAAAAGGATGACACCTATCTGCCAGTTGTGCAATGAATCTTTGGATGGATTGAAGTCATCCTTGTAATGTCCTTAGCTGATTGATATTCTTTTGTGGTGGCATGTCCATGATTGCTTTTACCTTTGTTGGGTCGACCTCAATACCTTTGCTTGAGACAATGTATCCTAGAAGCTTCCTGGAGGTTACTCGAAAGACACATTTCTTTGGGTTGAGTCGAACATGGTATTGTTCCAGTCTATCAAAGATTTTATCTAAGATGTGGAGATGCCCTTCTCTAGTGAGTGATTTTGCTAGTAAGTCATCCACATAATCTTCCATCATAGTATGCATCATGTCATGGACGATGGTGGTCATGGCTCGTTGATAGGTCGCTCCTGCATTCTTGAGACCAAAAGGCATTACATTCTAGCAATATGTGCCCCATGGACATGTGAAGGTTGTCTTATGTTGATCTTCTGGTGCGATCTTTATCTGATTGTATCCTGAAAAGCCATCCATGAGTGAAAGCATGGCATGTCCTGCTGTCAGATCTACTATGATATCGATATTTGGTAGGGGGAAGTCATCCTTACGACATGCTTTATTCAGATCTCTGAAGTCAGTACAAATGCAGATGCCCCCTGTTGGTTTGCCGATAGGCACAATGTTGGAGATCCATTCTGCATAATCAATTGGTCTAATGAATCCAACATCTAGGAGTTTCTTGAGTTCTGTTTTGACTAGCACTGCAATTTGAGGATGCATCTTATGAAGCTTTTGTTTGATAGGTTTGGCTCCTTCTGCTACGGTGAGGTGATGCATGACTAAATCAGGCTCAAGCCCAGGCATGTCTGCATATGACCATGCAAAGTTGATCTGATGCTTTTGAAAGAACTCTATAAATTTAGGTTGTTCCTTTGGAGTGAGAAGAGATGCCAGATGTATGAGATGAGGATTTTTAGGAGTCCCCACATTGTATTCTTTGGTTTCCTCAATGAGAATCATTGATCATTCCTATTGTGTACTAGCAGGGAGGATGTCAAACCCTTCATCCTCAGGCACCTCAGAGAGGTTTTCACCATTGGATACGCTCTTTCTTTTTACTTTTGTTGGATCAAACAGTGCCATAGTGTGGTTTTCACTAGAAGATCCATGTTTTATTGTTATATTTTTGTAGTTGAAAGGTTTGGCATCCACCCCGAAGTATGCTGCGCTATTTAGTTCTATGGCGAATCCAGCTTTGTGATCCCCGCTTGGTAGGTTCTCCCTTAATTCCAAAAAGTCAATGATGGCCTCATCATTTTGGAAGAAGTCAAGACATGGGGGATTTGGTTGGTTCCATTCGATGAGTTCAGGGTGGATAATGGGCATTACTTCATCAATTAGGTTAAGTGTGTTAGATGTATCAGTGAGGGTTAAGACGTTATGGTGAAGGTTGTTGATGGTACTCTCCCTGTCAGAATTAGGCGTAGGATGAGACGTAGGGTCTGTGGAAGATGTTTCCAGTTCAGGAACCCAAGAAGTCTCTATTTATGCTTCTCCATAAACAGGGATGTCTTTGCAGGGTGGAGGTATTGATGTGTCTTCCTCATCTGAAGTATTAAGCTGAATGGAATCAAATTCCCACTCATGTGAGTCGGTCTCTGAGTCACTTTCCAGCATTTGATTACTATACTATACTAGGATGTCCTTTGAGTTAAATACTGCAGGTGTGATTGGTTTATGTACCTTTGTAGATGAAATGATCGGTGTTGCAGGAAGGTTGATGGGGATTAAGGAATCCAATACAGGGAGTATTGGTAGTGTTGACTCAGTTGCTTCTGCTGGAACTTCTGGGGCCATAGATGCTACTGTGGGCTCTGATACAGTTGCTGCTACTAATGGTACTATGGATGTGATGGCTACTACGGACGGGATTACTGGTTTGATTGGTGGGATGATTGGTATTGCAGATGGTGGTGTTGGGATTTTGAGCCTCGGTGGGGTAGTTGTGATGCTGCTTGATGCTGCTTTGATAATGAAAGGTGTTCTCTTTGCAATAGGCTGACATAATAGTTTGCTGGGTTTTCCTTTGAATTTGAGTTTAGGAAAGATCTCTTTTTCAAAGCCTAGGCCTGTATTACCTTTGGGCTTTAATTCTAGCAGCAAAGGTTCATGTCGTCCTTGTCTGCAATATCCCAAAGCACTCTGACCATCATACCCCATTCTTTGCATAATGAGGAGACCTTTGCCATATTGATCCGTAGGAAGCTTAACCTGCAGTATATCAATGGTGATGGGATCTTTATAGATCCATTCCACTAAGTCCTCATCTTGGGTTTCTTCTTCTTGACTCTTTCCAAGGATGAAATGCATCAAAGCACATGCTGGCGTGATTAGTGGTTGCTGGAGTAACTACTGTGGTTTACCATGTGTTCTAGGAGAAGTGGGCATTTGTCCCACACAAAAGAGTTGACTCAAGTTGTATTCCCCAGGACCGTCCTCTGCTATTTTCATTTTAAGTTTTTCTTGCTTTGGTATAGTGGTGTTCGAACTGGCAAGAGAGGCAGGACTTATATATGATGTGGAGGAAATGGCTTCTCTATTATTAGGGACGGTAACCTCTGGTTGATGGCTGATATTATGGCAATATGCGAAGGGATTTGCATTGCCCAAGATTGTGATCTCTATACCATTATGGGGGAACTTGATACATTGATGGTAGGTAGATGGAATGACTTGCATGGCATGTATCTAAGGTCTTCCTAACAATAGATTGTATGACAAAGGAAGGTCCAGAACTTGACAGATGATGTGTTTTACCACAAGGCCCACTCGGATTGGTAGTACCACAGCTCCTTTGGATGAACGCTCTGCATCGTCATAGGCTTTGATTGTGATCTTCTTGTGAGGATCCACTGATTCTATGGCATATCCCAATGCTATGACCAATTGTAGTGTACAAATATTTAAACCTGCTCCATTATCGATCAAGACTCGCTTGATCCTATGCTAGTTGATAAAGCCTTCAATGTGTAGTGAAGCGTTATGAGGTTGCTGGAAGGAAGAGTTGTCACTTTCAGAAAAAGTGAGACAAGGTGATGACTTTAGACTTCCAACCATGGCTTAAAATTGGTCTGTATTCAGGTTTGCGGGGACTGACGCCTCTTGGAGTGCTTGATCCAAGATTGTTTTATGAGATGGCGATAGGCGCAATAGCTCTAAAATGGATATAAGTGCGGGTGTTTTGTCTAATTGTTCCACAAGATTGTACTGCTTTGGTATGGAGGTGGTGCCTTGTGGAGCTGCTTTTATGGTGACCTTGCCACGTCGTGTAACAATATTGCAATTGGAGTTGGGATTTTTAATGGTTATAGTTGCAACTTGTTCACTGGCATCATACAGATGATTTATAGTGTAATTATATGCAGCCTGCATATAATCTATGGTATCAGTGCCTCACCTAGAAGTGGAAGGACCCCTTTGATCTTGTGATGGAAGTGGATTTTTGAACATCAGATGATCATTATTTGTTGTTTTTGGGTCATGTCCTTCTATTTCAATTTCTCCTCGGTCAATAAGATCCTGAATAAGATCTTTCAATCGGTGACAATTACTTGTCTTGTGCCCTCTTCCTTGGTGGAAATCACAGTGTTCAGTATCTCTCCACCATGTAGGTTTGACTTGAGGTTCATAGTTTGATGTTTTAGGTAGAGTGACCAAATTTTGAGAAATGAGTTGTCGCAATACTGTTTCAATGGGTTCCCCTAAGGGAGTGTATGTGCATTTTTGTTTTTGCTGACGAGGTCTTGGTTCATTGTGAGATGTGATGCGACCTTGATTGGAAGGAACATTTGTGTTATTATGAGGTGGAGGATTCTATCCTGCAAACCGAACCATAGGTTGTGCACTTTGTATAGTCTTAGCATCTGCAATCCCATCGTTGACAATATTCTTTTTTTTGTTCCAGAAGCTTGGTTTATCACTATTGAAGCGTGGGCGGGCGAGGACCATCCTTTGGTTCATTATATATTTTGATGAGTCCTTTCTTGATGAGGGCCCGCTCACATTTCAAACCCTTGGTGATCATATCATTAAAAGAGTCAGTGTCTTTGACATCCAGGTGAAATTCCATTTCTTCGTTTAAGTTGGAAATGATTATTTCCACTAGTTCTCATTCAGGTAACTGAAGAGAATGTCTGCTAGACATTTGATGCCATCATTGTAGGAACACTAAGAATAGCTCACCTGGTTTTTGTTTAGTGTTGCACAGATCAGCCATGGTGATGTCGCGTTCAATGTTATGAGAGTAATGAGCGAGGAATTTCTAGATGAGTTCCTCAAATGTTCTAATGCCACTAGATAGTCAGGAAAACCATGATGTGGTTGTTCCTCCCAAGCTTTGGGGAAAAAGGCGCATTAGGTATGTGTCTTCATATGCCACTTCGAGACAAGCGGAATGAAATTCTCTGACATGATCGCGAGGATCTCCCTTTCCTTTATATTTTTTGAATTTGGGTGTTTCGAATCCTCGTGGAAAGGGTGGCATATAAAGATTCCTATCAAAAGGATAGGGACAGATGTCATTAAATGATAATTGGTTAGTTTTGACACCACTATGAAGTTGTTGGGAGAGATTCTCGACTTGTTGCCGCAACATCTCCATTTCATTTGGAGGAGGAGGTGGTGGGTTACCTCGAGGAATGTTATATCTAAATGAATCTCTACCTCTTTCCTCTTCATGGTGACTTTTTCATTCTGATGCTTGTCTTAATTGGGCAAGATCAAAGTCAGAGGGGAGTTTTTCTCCTTCTTGAGCGAGTTTTAAAAAGTGAGCATCCGCATTGCTCCTGAGTATTTCGTCAAAAAGTCTATTAAAGAGAGGGTTATGCTAGGCCCTTTCTATTGTTGTAGGAGTGGGAGTACTTGGGTTTTCATCATTTGCATTTCCTCCAAGTGCTTCTTGAAATTCATTGAGATTTTCCTCTTCTTCTTCTTCCATTTCTATTTCTCATTGCCTTGACTGTGATCGGGTTTGGGCCATTTTGTTTACAAGCCTTTGTTGAAGTTGTGTGAAAATGATGATGAGTTTTTGATGAAATGAGAGATTGATGGTTGGTGAATTGTGTTGCATGTGGATCTCTAGCACTTAAAGGTAGATGTAACCGAAATTCCTTCTTTGAATTGCTTGTTTTTTTTTGATAAGGTTGGATGTGATAAGGTGTAGAGAAATCTGAGATGTGTTATAGATTTAACTACCTAGTAATGAGAGGATTCACTCATGAACTAGTTTTAACCTGCATAGATGTGTCTCTTAGGATGAGCTTATCCTAGATGTAGAAACAATCTAAAAAGTGATGTGATGCATTTGATTCAAGCAATATCTAAAAAGAGAACTTGGGGGAAGAACCTCTTAATGTTTTGAGAGTTGGAACAGAGTGATGATGAAGTGATGATGTATGAGTAAGATAATGGATGAAAATGTTTTTAACTTCAATAAAAGCTTTGTGTCACAAATGGGACAAACTCTACCTCTTCCCTTTCAGGTGTTGTGGTATTTCTCGAGCTACATTGTATGTGATACAGACATTTGGGAAAAAGTTGGGATTAATCTTACCTCCTTGGTTTTTGTGACAACTCAAAGCTCTATATTGCATAAAAGCTCTGCGGTTCAATGTCTCTGAATCAAATTCGTTTGTTTTGCCTTGAAGGTAGAGATGCATGTGATGCAAAAAAACTCTATGTGAGACAAAGATTTGTCTATTTATATAGAAGAATTTCCTCCTTTTGATCAAAGCCTTTGAGCTCAATGGTCTTCTTTTCAAGTTGGTATTCTGATGATGCTTCTTCTTTCGCAAGATGTGAAGAATGGTCATAAAGTTTGATTCTTTGTTGTTTGCACTTTGTTTTTGATATGTTTGGTTGTTTTGAAAGATGCTTGGTTGGATGAATACTTTATTTTTTGGAAGTTGATTTTTCTGATTTTTCTTTGACAAGAAAACAAAGCAAGCACACAAACACAAGAATGTTGCCTCAAAGGCACAAATGAGTATGGGTCTAGATCAACCCAATCCTTGGACTTTTATATGACCCTTCCTTTAGATGTATTTTAAGGTGTATTTCCAAAGCCTGAAGTCAGCTCCATTTGCACTTGGTCTTTGACTAAAACGAACACACTTCAAACACTTTTTATCCCTAAGGTCAAAAGGCTAGTTGTGATAAATTTAGCCCACATCTTGATATTTCTTCGACTTTGGTACTACATACCTTATGAATCCCGTCGTGGCAGGTAAGGATGTGATATACTAAGTCTTGCATGAGCATAACAAATAGATGATCCCTATGATGGGGGAGTCACCACTTTTATTAAGCCACAAGTGACTTTTCAAAAAGCTATGTTTCTACTCAAGGAAATACATATGGTGAGTATCTTGGGAGAAAAACCATCTATGCTCTTGCACTAAATTATATCACAAATATCCTCAATCAATAGAATGGGTGGGCTACTACTTCAAGGTGTTTAGTCATGTTCAATATTTTTGGACATAAGTTCATTCTGCAGTGACTCACTTAAGAGCCTTGTAACTAGTGGTGGGGCCCATATGTCCTTTCGGCCAGTTACACTATAGGAACAGCTATACCCAAGGCTATAGCTTTTTCTCTCACCTAATTTCTATAGCAGCTCGAAGGATTTACCGCGCGAGGTCGTTCCCAAGAGTGATGTGTCTCTTGGTAGGCCTCTCTTAAAAAGATAAAAATTTTGAGTGTTACTGACACTTTTCTCTTGCACCTAGGACCATGAAAGCCAAGGGAGAGGATAGTGTGTGTTAGAAGTGGGACCACTCGACCAACTTTTTGCACAAGTGTGCCAAGCACGAAAAACACTTGTTCTTTTTAATCTGCCATTGCAATGTGATATAACTATTTCGAGATATTGCTCCAACAGTCATGGTGTTCTTTTTATCCTTCAAATGAAAAGGTTTTGAATAAACTAGAATTTTGGAAATCCTAGTCAACTAAAATTGAAGCACGTATGCATGAAGAAACATCACTTTGCAAAAAAGTTTTAAACAAGTTGATTATGTATTTTATGTGCACCAAAAATTGAAGAGTGGATTATAAATTCTTTTGATGCAAGAAAATGGAAGTGTTGATTTTAAGCACCAAATGAAGTGTGTTTCCTAACTTGCAAGAAAATAAATGTTGTTTTGTTCAGTTTTAATGCACCAAAGAAACAAGTGACCCTAACTAGAAAGCAAGGAAAGTTTGTTTGTTCAAGTTTCAAAACACCAAAATAAAGTTTTTGATTTTAAAGGGTGCATTTTTAAACCTGCACAAACAACAACCGGTTAGTAAAATCCATATATAAGGGGGGCTTCCACAAGCCTAAAAACTTTCACTTTTTTAGTTACAAGGTCTTTTTTACAACGCTCTGTTACAATAGCGCTAGTCTGCGTTTAAATAGATGCGCTATTTAACACAAACGTGCTAAAAGAATAAAAATGTCCGAGAAGTCAAACGTGCTCAAACATGTTTAATAGCGCCAGAACGGGGTCAAAAGTGCTAAAACCATTTCAATAGTGTTAAACTTGATATAATAGCGCTATTGTAAGATCAATAGCGCTAGAACAACAAGTATCAATAGCACTATAACGTGATCAATAGCGCTAAAGCACAACCTGTGTGACAATTTCAACATTCAAACATGTTATTGGTTAAAAAAAAATGACCTCTTGGGTGTTTGGATTCACGTTGGGTTCACCAAATGATGCTCTGCAAAATGGACAAGGTTAGCAAATGACAAACAACACAAGACACAAGAAATCATTAGTGTTAGTTAACCAAAAGCTAATCTAAACAGGCATATCAAAAGAGATACTAAGAACATGAAAGAATATTTAACTAAATAAGCAAATATGATGAGGCATATCCAAATGCCTCCTAACATTCTCTTGGCTCCTTCTCCTTTGTTCCTCTCCTCTCCAAGTTCCAAAATAGTGTAGCTCTCAGTAGCTTTTTGCACTATGGATGCTTATGGGGGATTGCGATTTGAGTATTTTGCTCCAAATGTAAAATGAAAAGCTAAAATACTAGATGTTATTAAAAATGATTGATTTTAACCAAAGTAACAAGATATTAGTTTTCTATGCTAAATACTCTCTAAAATGCCTATAGGTTAAATGCATACAAGTTTTCAGGATCTGGATTATGAAGAAATGGGCTCTATTTATAGGAAAAATGGAGCAATGGATGGTTGAGATTGAGCAATCTCAACAAGGGTCAGGATTGAATGATTTTCAATCCATGTGAGGGCTTTCAACCCAATCCCATGATGACAAGTGTCAATGTGAGATAGTTTGAGAGGAGAGGGAATAAGCATTAAATGTTTGACATGACCTTGGGGGTTAAGGTCAAGGTTAGTTGAATGAATAAACTCTTTATTCAAAGAATAAAGCTTTTATCCAATGGATAAACTCTTGTGCAAAAGGTGAGAGAGATAAACATGGTCAAAGCAATAAATGTTTGGGGAGACAAGTTTGAAATAACCATAAATGGTTATGTAAGAGCCACAAATGGTCATGTAAGAGCCATTAGTGGTCTTGGAAGACTTTGGAGGTTAATTTGTTGAACACACAAAGCATTAAATGCTTTTCAAAGACTTTTGAAGTCTTTGAGAAGTGACTCCATTTTTCTTAGGAATGTGACAATAATTAGGGGATGGATTAGGCTAATTAGGAAGGGGTTAGAAGAATCTAGAAGGGGATTAGATTTGCAAGTGGATTTGGTGGGTGAGGGAAAATAGGATTTTATTAAAATAAAAATTTATTTATTTTCATAAATGTGTACAAGTTGCATTTGTAGGAAAATGCAAGTGGGGGGGGATAATGATTTAAATAAATGTTTAATTTAATTTATTTAAAAAGAGGAAAAGGGGGATTTAATTAAATAAATAGATTTTATTTAATTAATTCATTTGAGAACTTGGTTTTAATGAATTAATTAAAATAAATTGAATAATTTACTTAATTAATAGGAGAATGTTTGAAGATGAATTAATTAAACATTAATTTAATTAACTCCATGCTAGTGGATTTTTAATCAAAAAAATAGAAAATGTTTATTTAATTAAGTTGGACAGATTTGTGTGACTACAATAACTAGTTCAACATGTTTTACTGACAGGCATAAAACACAGAACCATCATATGCTTGACAGACAATAGCAAAGCATCACAAGATAAAAGCATCACGCATGACACACATATTTTTCACGTGGAAACCCAACTGGGAAAAACCACGGTGGGGATGAATACCCATAAGCTGTTTTTGAAATCTTTAGAAGTCCGCTCTATTAAGAGCCTTGTCCGTTAGAGACATTACAATAGGTTATGCTAGGAACTGATCTTGTTAGAGATCACCCAGTTAAGGGATGGCTACAATACCGAGTTAAGTGTTAAACCCTGTTAAAGGTTACCTTGTTAGAGGATTTCAAGAACTCAATAGCTAAAGGATTTTGAACTCAATAGCTTTGAATTACCCTGTTAAAGGATTTACAGCATGCCGGTTAAGGCTACCCTGTTAAGGGATTTTCCAACTGTTGAGGTGGTTAGAGATCAATAGGTATTACAATGATCTGGTAACAGCACTCAATGCCAATGCAGATCCACTTAAGCTCCTCTTCACCTTCTGCACTTACACTCTGCAGGTATCACTTCTCTCCTTTTGGTCTAGCAAGAATCATGTATCCCTTCTCTTGGATACACACACAAAACTTTTGCCAACAACATCAGAAAGAGACACAACATCAACCTTATAGGAAAATAGATAGGTTGGTAGCACAAACCCTAAACCCTAAACCTATTAGGTTAAGGAATTCAAATGGTTCAATCCTGACCATTGAGCACATTGCATTAAATGCAGTAGTTCTTGATCCAATCTCAAGACATTCTCCATCGTCCATTTCCACCAATTTTATGGCGGCTAATAACCCATCACACGTTATCATCGTTTTATAGACTTCTCACATTCCCGAGGTAGATAGGAACAATCTCCTTCATGCAAGATCCTTCACGCACACAAGGCTTACGTGGCAACAGGATCTGTTCTTTGTTATCATGCTAACTCATCACACAAAGTCACCGGTTGAGCCACACAGGCTTGAAGCACTTCAACTAGAAACCCTAAAGTTGAGACTACCAATCGGTAGTCATACAACGCTTCCATGTGTCGGTTCCCATAACCATATGTCGATTCACCTTTGAACAAGCACACCGCTTCACTTTGGCACACATGTCAGTTCACAGTGTTATACTAGTTCTCTCATATGTCGGTTCTCACCTCTTCAACATATTGACATCAATGACAACATACAATGTCATTATGTCCTCATACCGGTTCACATAATGCCAATAATCTCCCCCTTTGGCATTGATGGCAATATACAAAGATATCTCTCTGCTTCACATCTTCTCCCCCAATTTTTACAGATATCTTCTCTGCTTCACATCTTCTCCCCCTTTGACAACAATGCCAAAGTGGAGGCACAAGCTTCCCTATTCCATTATGCTGCTCCCCCTGAGGAGTAGCATCCTTCAACACATCAATCCAAAATAAATTTGACTATGCAATACCTGACTGATGTGGAGCATATGCTTTTAGTTTACCTCCTGAAAGGGCAACACCCCTAATTCACCTCTTAAGTACATAAATGTAGTCTTTGGGAGAGGCTTGGTGAATATATCTGCTAACTGCTCCTTACTGGAAACATGTTCCAGTGCAATCTCTTTGTTTTGAACCTTTTCCCTTAAGAAATGATACTTAAGCTCAAAGTGCTTGGTCCTAGAATGTAAAACTGGATTCTTGGAGATATTAATTGCACTAGTATTGTCACAAAATATACTTACCGGTTCAGATACAGAAACTTTGAAGCCATTTAATACATGCTTCATCCAAATTGTTTGAGTGTAGTTCATGAAAGCTGCAACATACTCAGCTTCCACTGTAGACTAAGAGATACAACTCTACTTCTTACTCATCCATGAGACCAGTCTACGACCAAGAAAGAATGCACCACCGGTTGTGCTTTTCTGGTCATCTATATTGTCTGCCCAATCAGCATCTATGTATACATTCAAGTTGAAATCCTTGTTGTAAGGATACCACAATCCATAGTCAACGGTTCCCTTTAGATACCTAAGAATCTGCTTGACTGCAACCAAGTGAGATTCTCTTGGGCTTTCCTGGAATCTTACAGTAATGCCAACTACATGTGCAATATCCAGTATGCTATGCACTACATAATGCAACTTACCAATCATTGATCGGTATTCCTTCTCATCAACCAATTATGAGTCATCTTCTTTAGATAGTTTACAACTCATCACTATCAGAGTACCAACCGGTTTTCTATCTTCCATGCCAAAGGTATTCAACACCTCTTTGACATACTTGGATTGAGTGATAAAGATTCCATCCTTCATCTGCTCGATCTGTAGTCCAATCAAGAATTTAATCTCCCCTATGAGTGACATTTCAAACTCTTTCTTCATCTCATCTGCAAACTCATGACTCATCTTGTCATCTCCACCAAATATAATGTCATCAACAAATACCTCACAAATCAGGATCTGATCTCCTTCAAACTTCAAGTAGATATTACTATCTTCACTTATTCTCTCAAATCCAATCTTCACAAGATGGGAATGTAGACGTTCATACCATGCTCTAGGTGCCTGCTTTAGGCCATATAAGGCTTTATGTAGCCTACATACCATGTCACTATCTTCAGATAGGGCAAACCCATCTGGTTGCTCTATATACACCTTCTCTTCAAGTACACCATTTAGGAATGCAGATTTTACATCCATTTGATATACCTTGAAGCCGTTAAAAGTTGCATTTGGCTACAGGAGCAAAGGTTTCGCCATAGTCTTCTCCTTCTTATTGAGCATATCCTTTGCATACCAATATGGCTTTGTTTCTAATCACTGTGCCATCCTCATTCAGCTTATTTTTGAAGACCCATTTGGTACCAATGACATTTTTATGCTCTAGTCTAGGTACCAAAGACCATGTACCATTTTTCTCTATCTGGTCAAGTTCCTCTTCCATTGCCTTCATCCAGTCTTCATTTTTATGTGCCTCTTTGAATGTTTTAGGCTCAAATTCAGAGATCATACATGAGTTTTCTCTGACCTTTCTTCTTGTAAGGATTCTGCATCCTTATCTCCTATGATCTGCTTAGGATCATGATTCAACTTGACATACCAAGGAATGGTCTTGATAGATTCCTCTTTCTTTTCTTCTTCATCCTCATCTCCATCGGTATCAACATCTACATTTGCCAGTGTAGGAACATTGTTACTAGTTCTTAGTTGGCTGTCAATCAATTCCCAGAAGGTTGAAACCGGTTCATTTATTGCTTGCTCACTGTTGGTTTCCTTATTTTTCTCAGAGGTTTCATCAACTCTTACATTGATGCTTTCCATAATTCTTTGAGTCCTATTGTTGAAACACTTGAGAGCTTTGCTCTTGGTGGAATATCCTAGGAATATTCCCTCATCACATTTCACATCAAATTTGCTTTGGTGTTCACTCCTCTTGATGTAATATTTGCTACCAAACACTCTAAAGTAGTTGACCATAGGTGTCTTACCGGTCCAATACTCATAAGGAGTTTTATCCTTACCTTTCTTAATGAGTACTTGGTTCATTGTGTAGACTACAGTGCTCACTGCTTCTCTCCAAAAGGTGTGAGCTACCTTTCCTTGAATCAACATGGTTCGAGCTACTTCAACCACAGTCCGGTTATTCCTCTCTGCTAGGCCATTCTACTGTGGAGTCCGGGGGGCAGACAATTGCCTCTTGATGTCATGTTCTTCACAGTACTTGTTGAATTCACTGGAAGTGAATTCCCCTCCTTGATCATTTCTCAGACACTTGATCCTTTTACCACTTTCCTTCTCCACTAATGCTCTGAAAGCATTGAACTTTACAAAGGCTTCAGACTTGTCTTTCAAGAATGTAACCCACATCATTCTTGAGTAGTCATCAGTGAGAATCATGAAGTACCTATCACCCTAGACACTTCTAGTTTTCATAGGACCACATAGATCAGTATGCACAAGATCAAGCAAGTTGTCAGCAGTGAAAGATTTACCTTTAGAGGTTGAGGAAGACGTTTTCCTCAATTGACACTCTCTGCACAAGGTATTATCTAGTTTTCTTAGCACCGGCAACCCTCTAACTACCTTGATCTTACTAGCCTTCACAATATTATCAAAGTTTACATGGCAGAGTCTCCTATGCCATATCCAGCTATCATCAAATTTAGCCATAAGACATGTACTGATATTTACATTCAGATGAAACAGGTTACCTTTTTTCTACATGCCGATGGCCACCAATTCACCATTCTTTCCTTTGATTCTGCAAACTCCATTCTTGAATTCCAGAGTGAGGCCAGTGTCATTCAGCTGGGCAACACTCAGAAGGTTGTGTCTAAGACCATCAACCTAGTACACATTATCAACACTACTCTTTCCATTCAGAGAGATGGACCCTCTACCCTTGACCATGCATGGTGCATCATTGCCAAAGCGAACCACACCACCATCATACTCCAAGGATAGAAACTTGCTCCGGTCACTAGTCATATGGTGAGAACAGCCACTGTCAATGATCCACTCATTGGAATTATCAAACCGGGAGACAAGAGCCTTCTTGTTTGACACATCTTCTTTGATAGAAACAAACACAATATCTTCATTTTCTTCATCCTCTGATTCCTCATCTGTGACACCTTCATCAACTACCACAAAACAATTTCTCCAGTTCCCTCCTTTTAACTTCTTGAACCTTTCCGGTTTGTCCTTGTTGTCACCATTGGGACAATTTACAGCAATATGTCCTATCTGGTTACAAGAAAAACATTTCAAAGGAAGCTAACCTTTGTATTTGCCAGTTCCTTTAGCAAGTTTCTTGGAAAGGAGAGCTTCAAATGCCATCATAATCTCCTCATCATCCATTTCTCTGCCCTATCTTGGTTCACCACTAGTGCTAGCTTCTTTTCCTTTTCTGGATGGTACTACAGAAGCTTTAAAAGTTGATTCAGTCTTTTGAACACTACCATCGAAACTATTTAGCTCATAGGCTATCAACTTTGCAATGATGGAGTCTAGGGATACCTTAGTCTTGTCTATTGATCTTAGCTCCTGAATAGCAGCAACCCTTATTGCATAGACCGGCAATAGGGATCTTAGGAATTTGCTTACCATAGTGGAATCTTCTATTTTACCACCTACACTCTTGATATCTCCAACAATGGTTTTGATTCTTATTCCATACTGTTGAATGGTCTCACCTTCAACCATACGCATATCTTCAAACTTCCCTCTAAGGCTTTCTTCCTTAGCTTGTTTTACATGCTCATCACCGCCATAGATATTTTCAAGAGTATCCCATACCTCTTTGGGATTTACCTTATCTTGGACATCAATAAACTCAATGTTAGATAAACTACTAATTAGGGCTTCCATGACTTGCCCATTCTCCTATATCTCTCTCTTCTGGTCATCGGTGAGAGTACCGGTAGGGACAACATAGGCATTCTCCACATAGCTCCAATGTTGAGCACCCATGCTTCTGATGAATATCTTCATTCTATCTTTCCATATACTAAAATTTTCTCTGTTAAACTTTGGACCTTCCCTCTTCATCATTAGACTGGGATCTTTACCTCAAGCGGTTAAGCTTATAACACAGAGGACCTGGAGGACACTCTGATACCAATTGATAACTCAATGATGAACTAATAGTACTAACCCGATACTGAGAGGGGGGGATGAATTAGTACAAACAAAAATATAGTCCTAAACCAGTTTGACAGTAGACACTTCAAATGACTGGCAAACAGTGACACTGGTTTGAAACAAAGTGCAATCGGTAAAGCTAAGAATGACTGAGACAAGCATTAACTGGTTACTCACTTAGCTTTTCACTCAACTCAAGACTACCCTACCATTTCACCCTTATGCATAAACAGGTAATCTATCATCAGATCATAATAACAGCTAGTTCAACATGTTTTATTGACAGGCATAAAACACAGAACCATCATATGCTTGACAAACAATAGCAAAGCATCACAAGATAAAAGCATCACACATTACACACATATTTTTCATGTGGAAACCCAACTAGGAAAAACCATGGTGAGGATGAATACCCACAAGCTATTTTTTAACTCTTTAGAAGTCCGCTCTGTTAGGAGCCTTGTCTGGTTAGAGACATTACAATAGGTTCTGCTAGGAACTGATCTTGTTAGAGATCACCCGGTTAAGGGATGGCTACAATACCAGGTTAAGGGTTAAACCCTGTTAAAGGTTACCTTGTTAGAGGATTTCAAGAACTCAATAGCTAAAGGATTTTGAACTCAATAGCTTTGAATTACCCTGTTAAAGGATTTACAGCAAGCTGGTTAAGGCTAACCTGTTAAGGGATTTTCCAACTGTTGAGGTGGTTAGAGATCAACAGGTATTACAATGATCAAGTAACAGCACTCAATACCAATGCAGATCCACTTAATCTCCTCTTCACTTTCTGCACTTACACTCTACAGGTATCACTTCTCTCCTTTTGGTCTGGCAAGAATCACGTATCCCTTCTCTTGGATACACACAGACAACTTTTGCCAACAACCTCAGAAAGAGACACAACATCGACCTTATAGGAAAACAGATAGGTCAGTAGCACAAACCCTAAACCCTAAACCCTAAACCTATTAGGTTAAGGAATTCAAACAGTTCAATCCTGACCATTGAGCACACTACATTAAATGCAACAGTTCTTGATCCAATCTCAAGACATTCTCCATCGTCCATTTCCACCGATTTTATGGCGGTTGATAACCCATCACACGTTATCACCATTTTACAGACTTCTCACATTCCTGAGGTAGATAGGAACAATCTCCTTCATGTAAGATCCTTCACACACACAAGGCTTACATGGTAACATGATCTGTTCTTTGTTATCATGCTAACTCATCACATAGGCTTGAAGCACTTCAACCAGAAACCCTAAAGTTGAGACTACCAGCCGGTAGTCATACAATGCTTCCATGTGCCGGTTCCCATAACCATATGCTGGTCCACCTTTGAACAAGCATACCGCTTCACTTTGGCACACATGCCGGTACATAGTGTTATACTGATTCTCTCATATGCTAGTTCTCACCTCTTCAGCATATTGACATCAATGACAACATACAATGTCATTATGTCCTCATACCGGTTCACATAATGCTAGCAGACCACCTAAAAGATAATACAATAAATCCATTACATAATCCCACAAACCAATGATAAACCAAGTCGGCCTAAGACCGAAACAACATAAACCAATTGATAAATCCAACTAGTAATGCCTCAGGAGAATCCACCAATACGTTACATAAAACGGTCCATAACCTAGCAGAATAGAACCAGACCTAAAATAGGTCACCATAAGCCAAATGCAACATCATTGATCAAATGGAACATGAGCACAACAACCATCAGCATCCTGATAACCTTCTAGATGTCGCAGCACCACCACTTATCGGATCCATCAAAAGGTTTTCAACAACCCACTACTGGTAAAACCCTTACTGGTAACCAAAAGGCTTACTAGAACAAAAGATAGCATCCTAATCAGCAAGTCTTGAACCAACTGAATAGGATACACATGAATAACCAATCTAGATCAATTCCAAAAACCTGAGCATACCAGAGAAGAATCTCCAGATCAACATCAAAGTCCAATACTCTACCAGAAGTTGGTAGACAACCAAAACAACTATTGTTGACATCAATGAAAAACATCAATGCAACACATAATCAATTCCTCCAAAATGCCAACAATCTCCCCCTTTGGCATTAATGGTAACACTAGATGTGAAAAAACATCCAAGTGCCAAGAAATGCCAAACAAGTCTCCCCAATGGAAGACAACCAACAATCTCCCCAAGATGATATAACAATGAAGTTCTGAACTGATAGACCAAACTCCCCTTGTGAAAGATATCTATGGTAAGCTCTGATCTCTCCCCTTGATATATTGATTAAGCTCTTTTTTTCACATGTATCTCTCCCCCTTTAACATCAATGCTAGAAATTTGACATAAATATCAAAGAAATATCAAAATAAACCTCTGAACCAAATAGTTGACTACTCCCCCTGAGTAGTAGCACCAACACATCAATCCAGAATGAATAATAGCTCTGATAATCCATACCGGACTAATGCCAATCCAAATCACTCAAGTCTCTACCAGAGGGGTAGAAACCCACAATCTATCTCTGAAGTACTCAAATGATTCCTTAGGCAATGGTTAAGTAAAAATATCTACAATCTGCTCTTTAGTGTTTACATAAACCAATCTGACTTCATTTTCTTCCATCTTCTCCTTCAAAAAATTATGCTTGATTGAAATGTGTTTTGTCTTAGACTGAAATATCATATTCTTTGATATGTCAATAGCAGCTAAGTTATCATAGTGAATAACTATCGGTTCATTACAATCTACCCTTATATCCTTCAACATTTTCTTCATCCATAGAACTTGTGTATAGTTAGTAGCAACAACAACATACTCAACTTCAGCAGTAGATAAACAAGTACATGAATGTTTCTTGTTAATCCATGAAACAAGTTTCTTTCCAAGAAAGAAAACTCCACCGGATGTGCTCTTCCAGTCATCAACATCTCCAGCCCAATCTACATCTGTATATACACATAGTGTAAAGTCATTATTTTTAGGATACCATAAACCATACTCAATTGTTCCTTGCAAATATCTGAAAATCCTTTTCACCACACTCTCATGATTCTCTCTAGGATCACTCTAATATCTTGATACAATGTAAACTGCATTCATTATATCTAGTCTAGTCTGAGTTAAATATAACAAACCTCCAATCATAGATTTGTACCTTCTAGAATTTACCGGAGTTGTTATATCTTTCTTTGTTAATATAGCACTTGTAACCATAGGAGTACCAACCGGTTTAGAATTTTCCATACCAAATTTCTTTAACAATTCTTTAGCATACTTAGTTTGACAGATGAAAATACCTTTGTCTATTTGAGTAATCAACAAACCTAAGAAAAAACTCATCTCCCCAATAATAGACATTTCAAATTCATTCTTCATATTATCAGAGAATTCCATATATAACTTATCCTCACCTCCAAAAATGATATCATCAACAAAAACCTCAACAATAAATATATCACCATCAGTGATCTTATAATACAAGTTACTGTTAGCATTACCTTTCATGAAACCAAGCTTCAAAAGATATTTCTCCAATCTAGCATACCAAGCTCTAGAAGCTTGCTTCAATCCATATAAAGATTTCTTTAACCTGCAAACCATGTTATTGTCATTTGAAAGTGAAAATCCATCAAGTTTCTCAATGTAGACTTCCTCTTCAAGATCTCCATTCAAAAATGCACACTTAACATCCATCTGATAAACCTTGTATTTCTTATGTGTAGCATAAGCAAGAAATAATCTCATAGCTTCAATCCTAGCTACCAAAGAAAAAGTCTCATCATAATCAATTCCTTTCTTCTGAGAATATCCTTTACATACCAATATAGCCTTGTTCCTCACAACTTGTCCATTTTCATTCAATTTATTCCTAAAAACCCATTTACTTCCAATAACGTTCTTATTTTTTGGTCAGGGAACTAAAGTCCATGTGTTATTCTTGTCTATTTGATCTAATTCTTCTTCCATAGCTTTCATCCAACATTCACCTTTACATGCTTCAATAACTGATGTCGGTTCAACTTTAGAAATTAAACATACCTCTTCAGCTACCAACCTTCTTTTCATTACTCCTTTGCTCTTGTCTCCAATGATCTGATCCTCTAAATGATTTAACCTTACATACCTAAGAGTCTTCTGACTTTCTATTTCCCTTCTCTGATCTTCAGTTACTATTGAATTTTTTAATACTGCTAGAGTAACTGGTTCAACATTTTGTTCTGGTACAGGTGCTACCGGTTTAGTTATAATCATCTCCACTTCTGATTCTCTCTCATAAGTTATGATTTGACCTCTGTACTGCTCATCCACCTTGACATTAGTGTTTTCCACAAATCTCTGCAATCTTTTGTTATAACATCTATATGCTTTGCTTTCATTAGAATAACTAATAAATATTCCTTCATCACATCTAAGATCAAACTTTCCAATGGAATCGTCTCTTTTGATATAGCATTTACTACCAAATATTCTAAAATACTTAGCTATAGGTATATGACCAAACCATAACTCATAAGGTGTCTTACCGGTTTCTCCTTTGAAATGAACATTGTTGAATGTGTACATCATCGTGCTAACAACTTTTCTCCAATAGATATGAGGCAAATTAGCTTTCATTATCATAGTTCTAGCCAAATCCAAGATAGTTATGTTCTTCCTTTCCACTATACCATTATGTTGAGTTGTCTGGGGTGTAGACAACTATCTCCTTATACCATTCTTCTCACAATAACTGTTAAATTCACCAGATGTGAATTGACCACCCTGATTAGATCTTAGGCATTTAATCTTCAACCCTGTCTCTATCTCAACTTTATCTTTAAAGATTCTAATTTTTCAAAGGCTTGAAATTTCTCCCTTAGAAAACTAACCCACATGATTCTAGCATAGCCATCAATGATTAGCATGAAATATCTATCACCCTAAAAACTTTTTATTCTAGTAGGACCACATAAATCGGTATGAATAAGATCAAGAACATCATTAGATTTGTCTTGTATACTCTTAAAAGAAGTTATGTCTTTCTTATGCATTTGGCATTCCTTACACACCGGATTATAGGGCTTCACAACCTTAGGTATATCTCTAACTACCTTAGTTGAACTGATCTTTACAATGCAATCAAAATTCGCATGACACAACCTCTTATGCCATATCCAACTCTCATCAATATGTGAAATCAAACATGTCTTCTCACTAGAGTTAAAATGAAAGATGTTACCTTTAGTCTAAGTACCGATTGCAATCTCCAATTCAGATTTGTTAATGATTTTGCATTTTCCATCCTTGAACTGTAATTGAAATCCCTTATCCATCAATTGTCCTACACTCAAAAGATTATGCCTTAAACCTTCAAAAAAAAAAAACTATCAGTGTTATGCTTACCATCCAATGATATAGTTTCTCTTCCTTTGATCATACATGCTTTGTCATCTCCAAATCTAACCAGACCGCCATCAAATTCTTGCAAAGATAGAAACTTCATTTTATCTCCAATCATATGATGTGAACATCTACTGTCTCTCACCCATTCATCCTTATCTTCAACTTTAGCAGCAAGGGCCTTCTCCTCATTTTGAATAACCAGTTCTGGAGCATCTTCCTTAATAGCCAAGAATACCCATTCCTTTCCATTTCCAGATCCACTAGCTGAATCTTGTGTTAGTTCATCATCAGAGTCATCAGTCACACCTTCCTCATCCGCATAGTAGTATGATTTGTCTTTGTTTCTCCTATACTTATGCTTGTTTTGATAATCATGGTTAGGCCTAAAAGATCTTCTAGATTTGTCCTCAAATCTTGAATTCCTCTTAGGACATCTAGATGCAAAATGACCTATCTTATTACATGCAAAACATTTAAAAGGTGATTTTCCTTCATACTTACTTCCTGTCAGACCTTTAGGTACTCTTCTAGCAAATAGGGCTTCAAGTTTCTCAAACTCTTCATCCTCTTTCTTCATATCCTCTAGTTCCTTTGCATATAAAACTTTCCAATCACTCTTTCTGATTGATGATGTAGATGCATGAAAAAAATATTCAGTCTTTGTAGCTCCAGGAGGAACAAATTCTTCAAGCTCAAAAGAAGATAACTTTTCAACCAAAGTATCCCTATTAACAGAAGTGTTAGACATTGTTCTCAGCTCATTAATTGCAGTACCCTTCATCTTGTAAGCCAGTGGTAAAGCTCTCGGTACTTTAGAAACAATCTCATCTTCACTCAGAGATCCACCATGCAACATTGAATTCCCATAACAATTTCATTAACTCTTTCCATAAAAGCAATAATTCTTTCATCTTCCTCCATTTTTAGGTTCTCATACCTCACCCGGTAACCATCAACTCTAGCAATTTTAACAGTAGGGTCACCTTCATTCAGAGTCTCCAACTTATCCCATATAGCTTTAGCAGATGATTTGTATGATAGTCCCATAACTTTCTAATCAGAAAGGGAACTCAAAAGGGCTTCTCTTTCTCTACAATCATTTTCAATGTTCCTATCCAAGTCTGTTGGAGGAGGATTCCCAGAGTTTGGATCATTAGGAGTATATCCTTTCTCAGTGATCTCCCAAATCTCTTTGCCAATACATCTCAAATGAGTCTCCATCCAAATTTTCCATACTCTATAATTTGTTGAATCAATCTTAGGGGTTTCTCTCTAGAAAATAGTTGCAGATGAACTATTAGATGCCATAGGATCTTCCTCAAGCGGTTAAGCTTCTACAGAGAGGATCGGGCTCTAATACCAATTATTAGGATAATCGGTGGACAACTGAGAGGGGGTGAATCATTTGTCAACATATTATGAAACTTTAAGCACACAAAACCTTCAACCAGAATGCATAAACCAAATACCAGAATAACAGATATAACAATTAAGCACAAACATAAAACACATAACACAAAGATTTGTATGTGGAAACCCCGGTAAAGGGAAAAAAACATGGTGGGAAGCCTACCCACAGTCAGATAATACTTATGCAGTAAGTATGTGAATACAATAAGAGGGGCATGCACATGCAGGAAGGCACACTACCTAGAACACACTGCTCATCACAAAGGAGCCTCACTAAATACAAAAGAAATCCATGCTACAATCCAGAAATATGAATGAACTACAAGAATAGCATCTCCTATTCCTGAGTACAGTTCTAGTTAAGCTCAATACTGAAGGCATAAAGCCTCGTACACAAACCCAATTCGATCACCTATGATTGACCAAAATATATGCACATGATTACAACTTTGTTTTCACATAGATAATCCCATAACCATAATCCCATCCATGATCTACAAAGAGATCTTACATCATATATATACCAACCTATGACCTAAACAATTAGGTCGGCCACCTAAAAGATAATACAATAAATCTGTTACATAATCCCACAAACCAATGATAAGCCAAGTCGGCCTAAGACCGAAACAACATAAACCAATCAATAAATCCAATTGGTAACGCATCAGGAGCATCCACCAACACATTACATAAATCAGTCCATAACCTAGCAAAATATAACCAGACCTAAAATAGGTCGCCATAAGTCAAATGAAACACCACTGATAAACTAGAACACGAGTACAATAACCATCAGCATCCTGATAACCTTCTAGAAGCCACACCAACACCACTTATCAGATCCATCAAAAGATCTTCAACAATGCGCTGCCGGTAAAACCCTTACCGGTAACCAAAAGGCTTACTAGAAGAAAATATAGCATCCGGATCATCAAGTCCTGAAGCAAGTAAATAGGATACACATCAGGAACACATGAATAACCAATCCAGATCAATTCCACAAACTTGAGCACACCAGAGAAGAATCTCCAGATCAACATCAAAGTCCAACCACTCTACCAGAAGTTGGTAGACAACCAAAACAGCTAGTGTTGACATCAATGAAACACATAATCAATTCCTCCAAAATGCCAATAATTCTTCACCCTCTTCTATGCCTGTCTCAGTGCCTGTTGGTTTCTCTATCTCTGTGTGTGTGATTGGGAAGGGCCCATCTTCTCCCAAGTTTGTCACTGCCCCTCTTCTAGAGGTCAATAATCTTGTTCTTGTTTCATCTTCTTCGAGTGAGTCACCTGCTTCCTCCACAGAGGCTTGCATGTTCAACTCCTTAGAAGACATCCTATCCTTGTCTACGTTCTTCATGTGATCATGGACTCTTACCTCCTCTGAGCCTATGGATGCATACATTGCTGCCACTTCATCCCTCACCCTCTCTGCGAGTGGAGTTCTCGGTGATGCTCTTGCGGTAGTCCCTCTTTGAGCTCATCCTCCTTCTCTCTATAATCTAGATTGGGAGGACAAGGTTCTCCTAAGGAATGACCTTTAGGAAATTTATCTTTTCTCTCCATCTATTTACCTGTGTTTGATTGTGTTCCCTCGTTCTTGTGTTTTATGTTTGTTCCCTCTCAAAGGACCCAGGTTACTCCGTAGGTACTTGGATATGGGAGCTTGACTGTCTTTATCTATTGTACTCTTCTAGAGGACCTAAGTTACTATGTAGGTACTCAGATATAGGAGATTTTATGTCGTATATTTTCTTCTATTTGTCTCTCTACTTCATCTACTTGTTGTATATTGCTTTTTCTATATTCAGGGATGATGCAAAGCATTGGGGCATCTTTTCGCTTTCTTTGGTGTTGACCCAAACCTTTATTTTTGTCTTAATGTGCTCTTCTTTAGATTTGAGAACTCTGGTTCTATGATAATATACCCATCTTGCAGTTGTATTATATATCTTTTTTCACTACTATGGGTTCTGATGCCGGACTATCGGGTCCCCCTTTCCTCTTGCATTTCATTTTTTATGTTGTGGACATTTATGTGTCACTGCCTCATGGTGGCATTCCACGAAAATATCTTGCCATCTTGACATGCCACTACTTCTTTTCTCCTTAGAATGACACACCTTTCATGTATATTATTCTAAGGAGGGGCCATCTTATCTGCATTTCTATGTGATCTGCATTTATCATTTTAGTTGCTTGCATTTCCTTTTCTTGTCAATCGCTTTTTCATATTTTCCTAGGTGGGGGAAAACCCACTTGATCTTATTCGCCTAGGTGGGACCCAAACCACTTGATGTTTTTTGCCTACATGGGAGCCAAACCATTTGATCTATCTCTTTTGTTTTCCTTGGAAGGTGCCAATCTACTACTTACCAAATTAATCTTAGATTGCCCAATCACATGGCTATCTAGCGTATCACTATCCATGCCAACAAATCTATCTTTTAATCACCCTATCGTATTGCTATCTATCATATCGCTACCCATACCGGCAAATATCATCGCCCTATTGTATGGCTATCTATCATTGCATATGTTTCTACCCATACTAGCACATTTTACATCTTATGATGGCGGCCACTTATCTTGTATCTAGCATGTTTGTGATGCATCAATTAGCAATATCTAATCCAAATCTCATCTACTTCTCGCTGGGGGCAACCGCGTCTGATCAACGAAAATCTTCCTCCCTATTGTGACTCTCTATCTTCCTCTACTTTAGTTTTGCATCTCTTGGCAAATACATGCTCGGTAAAGTGGGGTCAAAATGTAGTAATCCTTTGTCTTGCATTGTTTTCCAATTCTCTTTATCATTTGTTTTCCCCGTGGCTTTTTATCTGGGTTGTCTGTGGAGGTGGAAACACCAAGACAGGGGTCTGACTTAGGCAGGCTCCAAAACACAACCCCAACATTTTCCTTTTTTTCTTGTGTGCAAGATTATCAATCGTGGGAGGGAAATTATTTAGCGAGAGGCTCCAATCATGGAATAGTTGTAAATTCTTTCATATTTTTTTCACTTTGTTTCTATTAGTTTGTATTACGCATCTGTTAGTTTAGTTTTCTTATTTTTCTATGATTTATCGTGTTATCCTCATGTCTGGAGTTTTCTGTACATTTTTTGTACTTCGTCCGTACATAACGACAGCGCACCATGCTAGTGTCCCAGCCCTGCGCACTCGTCCTTGGGACATAGGATTGACATAGTTGTTTGAGAGTTTTGAGTTGTGGGTAGTTTCTCTAGTATGTCATTTTATCCCTTGGCTCATCTTAGCCCTAGTTAGAGTGAGGTATCAGAGGGTTGGTTTGTTCTCTTGGATTCATCATCCTCGAGGTAGCCTCGTAGGACCCCAAATGACCCCTAACGACACCATGTGACCCCTTAGAACACCATATGACCTCTAGCGACACCATATGACCCCTTAGAACACTACATGACCACTAACAACACCATATGACCCCTAGAGTAGGAGAGTGGTAAAAAGGATAAAACACAATATATAGTTCAATTTCTTGTCATTGATTATCATTGCAACTTTAGACTTTCCAAAATCGGTTTGACATGTTTTCTATAAGAAGTTTATAAATGATTGTGTTAATTTTTCCATTATATCTTATAAAATATTTTACATCAATATTTTTTATTTTGGGTCTAAGAATTTTTCTGATCTACATTTAACATGGTAATGTTTCTATAGTATTGTGACCAACTTGTAGATTTATTTGGAGCAAGCCATTTTGAGGAAAGGGAGAAAGAGATTGAAACAAAATCCTTTAAGCTTATACTCTCCAATTCAATTATGTTTCAAGACATGTAGAACAAAAAATACTTGCTTGAATTGCTAGAGAATTCACCTCTTGTCATGATTAATTCATGACACTGTAGAGGGTTAAATTTATTAAAATAATAAAATAATGACTATTTAAATGTATCACAAAAATACAATATTTTATGTGACAATCTAGGTAAGACCATAGCTACTATTACTTCTATTTTGCCTATTTTCAAATATTTATTTCCATTAATAAATAAAGTGTTATAAGTACAATTATTAGAAATAAAAACATACAATAAAAAAAAATATGAGCATAATTCAGGACCAAATATTTTTTACATGAATAAAACCTACCAAAAAGAATCTTTGTACCAAGAAACCAGTGGCAATGGTATTGTATACGATGAAAATGGGATGATAAACTATTGTAAAACCAACAAAGATCCAACCACATAAAACCTTAGTTCTACAATTAAAATGCATCATACACCTATGAAGAACCTAAAACATGCAAAACATCAAAACATCAAAACATGAAAGATTATACCATTCACATGCTTAGTAGGGTTTGATCTCCATTGATCTTTCTTGATATGGTTGCTCTCAGATTTTATATTGTGCACAAGAGCTCAACAAAGAATAGATTGTGGTTGTGTAGATGCTTGATTGCTTGATCGCTACGAAAGGTCACATGAAAATTGATTCGCTTGTTAGGGTTATGAAAGGATGAATGAATCCTCTCTTATAGAGAACACCTTAGAAAATGAAGGGATAGGATTAACAGGTGAAAGGATAAATGATCAACTAGGATTAAAGGGTAGGTATAGAAAATGTGAAAATATTAGAGAGGTGGTTAAAGGTAAATTAAGAGATAAATGACAAGTGTTATGGAGGGAAAAAGGTAATGAATTAATTAAATAAATAAAGGTCTATTTAATCAATGGAAGAAGTGGTGTCGATGAAATAAATAAAATATTTATTTAATTTAGGATGAATTAAATAAATTAAAATATTTATTTAAATGGGGAAAGACTAGAAGAGGATAAATGAATTAATTAAATAAATAAATAATCTATTTAATTAATAAAAGGCTTAGGATAAAATAATTAAATAAATAAAATATTTATTAAATTAGGCTAGGACAATTTTAGGTGTCTACATTTTTCCCCTCTTTGAGACAATGTAGCCTGTCATGTTGGCTCAAAGAAGACCAGATTAACTGATATAACATTTGCCTCAGGTAAGGAAGACGAGATGCCCCCTTGAAAGATTGGTTGAAAATTTTCAAAAAATTGCAAACAATCTGTCAAAAAGAAGGAAAGGCTAAAAGGGATAAGGATAAGACAACGGGTTCAAGCGGATGACAAGCGGACTCAAAAGGGATCAATGGGTAGGGAAAATACACCAAGAGGTGAGCACAACCAATAAGGGTTCCAAGACCTATATATAACAGCCACGGGGAGAAACATCCTCATTTACATAAATAGCATTTGAGAGAATAGAGTGTAGAGCATCTAGAGAGCTTAGGAGAGCAGTCAGTAGTTGGAGAGCCATGATAGTCAAATTGCATCGATTTGATCGAGTCTAACACTTCGAGCAACTTGCAGACATGGGTAAGCCAGTATGTACCTCAAACTTTCTTGTCAATTTTTTATTTATTGTGCACTTATTAGGCTAGAAGCAAAAATGTGGTAGGATAGTTTTAGGGTTTGAATGTGTATAGGTAGGTTATGAGCGCATATATGATACGATGTCACATATAGGTTATCTAAATTTGTGTATGTTCTTGTAATAGGGTATGTGCACAAAGATGGTGGTCAGAAAAGTGGACACCACCCAAAAAAAACATGGAAAAACAAGCAGCGCATACGCGGTTTTAAAATTTGAAATTCCCACATACGCACTTAGGTTTGTTCTTCCCAAGCCTAGAGAAGATAGCGCGTACATGCTTCTTTTAGGAAAATGAGCGCGTACATGCTACGCTTAGGAAAATGAGTGCGTACGCACTGCTCATAGGAAAATGAGCACGTACGTGCTAATAATCCAAATATAACCACGTACATGGTGCCTGGTAAAAAAAAATTTTAAAAAAAAACTGGGTCTCATTTACCTGTGAATAGCGCATTTTTTACTTTGTTTTTTACCCATTTCTCCTCCTAAACCGTGAATGAGGTGCTAGATTTGTCCTCCAAGCTATGGATCAAGGTTAGTTTTTGTTTATTTTTGTCTTTATTTCTCATTTCTTCAATTTGTTTTACATTTTGAATTTAATTTCATTAATTTTGATTAGGTTTTTTCATTTTTTGTTTCAAAAACTAGATTCTTCTAATCCATAACAAAAACAACCAAATGCACCTCCTGAAAACCCACAAGAACAACCAAATGCACCTCTTGAAAACACACAAGAACAACCCCCAATTCCTCCTTTTGACTACACACTCGAAACACGAGCAATTAATTAATCAATTATGACAAAATATGTCTAAAATCAATAGACTGATTGTTAAATTGAAAACTTCTGAACTTGAGCATCATCAATCCCTTGCCACTAGCCTAGAAACATTAGCTAGTGGTGCCATAGTTGTTTCCACACAAATTACCAAATGGGAAGCTTTAGGGATAGGTGTCGTCAATTCTATGTCGATGGGCTATCATACGATGGAGTAAAAAACAAAAATATTACTAAACAACAAATATGTGCCCTTTTCATTGATCCCAAAACTGGTCAGTCATTACCTCTTAATGCAAAGAGGTTTCCCATACATTGGTGTACCAATGTGCAAATGAAGAATCTTTTTTGGCAGAGGTGGTGGATGGTCTTTGATTATCCACCTTGTAATAATTATGAGGTGCCATTATATTTTTTGAGAAAAGTATATTGTGAGTTTGTGCTCAATGTGCACCCAAACTATTTTGACATGAGAGAGTTTCATAGTAGAGGTGGTGTCTCTGCCCAAGATAGACTTGGAGCCCATAGGCGATTACCCACGGAGAGTCGTCGCCCCCTAGCACCCAAACCCAAGGTACATCAAGCTATCCTAGTAGAGCTAAAAGAGTCAATGGAGCTACAGACTCTTTAGGCGGCCACAGCATTGACTGGTGCCATCATCCAGCATGGGACATCATTAGCACACCCTATTGTATTGGATGATGAGCCATTAGGTGGCGACAGAGAACCCATCCAGCATATGTGTGTCAGTTGCTCGGGGATATGCTGGGGGGTAGATGATGCAGCCGGTGCAGATGGATCCTCATCTCATCTATGCATGATTTGTGGGAGTAGATGTCAAGCCCACCCGGTTGAGGATTTCGTGCTGACAGATGAGTTAATGGACATGGTGTTTGCCCATGAGCCACAGACATAGGTGTACTGATTTGAATTCATAGCATTTTATTTATCAGTCACTTCAAATTTGTAATTACATAAATGAATTTTCATTTATACATCAATTTAAATTGAGACAAATAATATGCATTTCAGGATGCAGCAGCGGTATCCCATACTCCTCCCCTAGTTACTATAGCTGCAACTTCAATGCCTGAGGTATGAATTTTGTAACATCTTAAAATAGAATAGTAAACTTTGAATTCAAAAAAATATAATATATACTAACTATCTTTAATGCTTGGTCCAATTTCTGGTTTTTAGGTGTTGACAGGGGACGAAATGTCCCAGATTGATGACATCACGCTCTCAGCGATTGATTTTGGCCTACAAGGCTATATGGTATCATATTTTGTACAACCCTTTTTATGTATTGTTTTGATGGAATATGCAAGTCATTTCATTTTAGATTTATAAAATTATGTTTAATTTATTATCTGTACTAATATCTCATGTTAATTTTGTTTTTTTAGGGTACCCCCTCCACATCTAGGGCTCGTCCTAAGAAAAAGGATTCCTCGAAGACGCCAAAACGTAGGAAGAAGGTAATTGAACACATTTTTAGTTGTACAATTGTTTGAAAATGTTGAAATCAAGTATTAATTGGGGTTTGTAGATTGATTAGTGTTTTTTGTCTATTTTACATGTACAACGGCCATTGAGCTAGGTGGATTTGTTGAATGCACCAGATTTGCCTGTGGATCAAGAGAGGGCGAAGGTATGTATCTCTACTTTATTTTCTTGATTTCATGATTATATGCACACGTACATGTGAACTTGTGATATATTATAATCTTATAATTTTTTCATACAAAAAATATCCATACCTATTTCATCAATGGCAAACCCTCCTCCTTGCACTAGAGAAGCATCTCAGGATCCGGTACAGTTTTGTTTGATATGTAAAATTAATTGTTTTTAACCTTAAATACTTATCATTATATTAATTGTATTTAATCTTTGAACATTTTTTGTATAGGTAATAGCGACAGTTTCTACATCGATGGTGAGCCATCCTTGATCCATTGGAGAAGCATCTCAGGCACAGGTACGTCATTGTTCTCTATATTATAGCTTTTAAGTGTTTTTGATATATTTATGTTAGTAAATTGTATTAATTGTACATTTAATCTACAATAGACCCCTTCATGGTACGGCCATAATGTGGATCCATCTAAGTATGTCTTCAAGAAAACTCCTAAGAGTGACAAGGAGAGGAGAGCAAAGACATTAGCTCCAAGATCAGCCGATGAGGTAATCTACATTTCAATTGCAAAGGAATTAAAGTTAAATGCATAGTTATGTTGTTAATTGTGAACTATTTTCTACAAAATAATTTTAACTTGGGTTTTGAATTGTGCTTTTGCAGCCATCTATAGAGCCGCGTACTGCATCGAAGAGGCTTGATTTAGATGATCCACCACAAGTTTAGGATCATATAGTGTTAGTTTCGGTCATAGAATGACCAATACATGTAGATATATTCTACATGTTTATTGTATATCAATTTGGACATGGCATATGCCACATTTTTGTAATACTTGTATTGACTTGGCAGACATGCTTTTTTATATATATATAAATATCAATATTCGATCCAATAAATGTGTACTGAGTTCATTATTTTGTATTCGTTGTATTTTGTGGTTGTCCTTTTATAAATTTAAATGAATTTTTGCATATGTAATCAACAATATGAATATAAACAACAAAAATATATGATACAAAACATTGCAATCGTGGAATATGATTTGATAAAATTTCTAAAATGTTGAATTAACCCTACAAAACTCCTTGTATTTAGTTCATTATTTTGTATTCATTGTATTTGGTGGCTACCCTTTTATAAATTTAAATGAATATTTGCATATGTAATCAACAATATGAATATAAACAACAATATGTGTTTGGTGTGAGAGCACCCTCACGCTCGCAATGGTCAAATTTTGTTCATCGTGTGCACAAACTAACATTACGAGCACATCTGGTAGGCAAGTTTATGCTAGGCATGCCCCTGTCATGCATCCCAAAGTGTCGGAACATCGAGAGTCATACCATACTGGTGCGATCTCTCAAGTGCCCTGAGTCCAAAAAAATTGTCAAAATTTGATGGACTATTTCTTCAAATCCAAGACACATATGGTCGATCCGTTTGAACTCATGGAGTCACGTGAGGATCCTCTACAATGGCCTATCTCAGTTTTTGACGAGTCGAAGCTATTTTCAATTGGTATCATTTTTTTGCCTGCTGCAAAAACTGTCAATTGCGTGCAATGCAAAGTTGCCAGATTGGCTAGAATTGATTCGGTTCATTGTGTGCACAAATTGACATTGCGAGCACCTTTGGGTGGGTAGGTTTATGCTAGGCATGCCCCTGTCATGCATCCCAAAGCATCGGAATGTTGAGAGTCATACCGTACCAGTGCGATCTCTCAAGTGCCCTGAGTCCAAAAAATTGTCAAAATTTGATGGACTATTTCTTCAAATCCAGGACACATATGTTTGATCCATTTGAACTCGTGTGGTCGCATGAGGCTCCTCTATAATGCCCTCTCTCAATTTTTGATGACTCAGAGCCATTTTTTATTGGTATCATTTTTTCACCTGCTGCAAAAACTGTCAGTTGCATGCAATGCAAAGTTGCCAGATTGGCTAGAATTGATTCGGTTCATTGTTTGCACAAACCAACATCACAAGAGCATCTAGGTGGGTAGGTTTACACTCGGCATGCCCCTATCATGCATCCCAACACACTGAAACATCGAGAGTCATATCGTACCGGTGCAATCTCTCAAGTGTCATGAGTCCAAAAAATTATCAAATTTTAATGGAATGTTTCTTCCAATTGAGGACACATATGGTTGATCTGTTTGAACTCGTGAGGTTGCGTGAGGCTCCTCTATAATATCCTCTCTCGGTTTTTGACAACTCGGAGCTATTTTTGATTGGTAGCATTTTTTTTCCTACTGCAAAAACCGTCAGTTGCATGCAATGCAAAGTTGCCAGATTGGCTAGAATTGATTCGGTTCGTCGTGTGCACAAACCAACATCACGAGTACATCCAAGTGGGAATTTTTACACTAGGCATGCCCCTTTCATGCATCCCAAAGCATCGAAATGTCGAGAGTCATACTGTACCGGTGCGATCTCTCAAGTGTCATGAGTCCAAAAAATTGTCAAATTTTGACAGACTATTTCTTCCAATCCAGGACACATACGGTCGATCTGTTTGAACCCGTGGGGTTTCATGAGGCTCCTCTACAATGTCCTCTCTCATTTTTTGATGACTCGGAGCCATTTTTGATTGGTAGCATTTTTTCGCCTGCTGCAAAAATCGTCAGTTACATGCAATGCAAAGTTGCCAGATTGGCTAGAATTGATTCGTTTCATCATGTGCACAAACCGACATCATGAGAATGTCTAGGTGGGTAGGTTTATGCTAGGCATGCCTCTATTGTGCATCCCAAAGCACCGCAATGTCAAGATTCATACTGTACTGGTGCGATCTCTCAAGTGTCATGAGTCCAAAAAATTGTCAAATTTTGACAAACTATTTCTTCCAATAGAGGACACATATGGTTGATCCATTTGAACCCGTGGGGTCATGTGAGGCTCCTCTACAATGGCCTATATCAGTTTTTGATGAGTAAGATCTATTCTCAATTGGTAGCATTTTTTGCCTACTGCAAAAACCGTCAGTTGCATGCAATGCAAAGTTGCCAGATTGGCTAGAATTTATTTGGTTCGTCATGTGCACAAACTGACATCACGAGCGCATCCAAGTGAGCAGTTTTATGCTAGGCATGTCCCTGTTGTGCATCCCAAAGCACTGAAATGTCGAGAGTCATACCGTACCGGTGCGATCTCTCAAGTGTCATGAGTCCAAAAAATTGTCAAATTTTGATGGACTGTTTCCTCCAATCCAAGACACATATGGTTGATCTATTTGAACCTGTGGGGTTGCATGAGGCTCCTCTACAATTTTCTCTCTCTATTTTTGATGACTCAGAGCCATTTTTGATTGGTAGCATTTTTTCGCCTGCTGCAAAAACTGTCAGTTGCATGCAATGCAAAGTTGCCAGATTGGCTAGAATTGATTCAATTCGTCATGTGCACAAACCAACATCACGAGAACATCTGAGTGGGAATTTTTACACTATGCATACCCCTTTCATGCATCCCAAAGCACCGAAACATTGAGAGTCATACCGTACCAGTGCAATCTCTCAAGTGTCATGAGTCCAAAAAAAATTCAAATTTTGACGGACTATTTCTTCCAATCCAGGACACATATGGTCAATCCATTTGAACTTGAGGGGTTGCGTGAGGCTCCTCTACAATGTCCTCACTTGTTTTTTACTAACTTGGATCCATTTTCGATTGGTAGCATTTTTTCGCCTATTGCAAAAACCGTCAGTTGCATGCAATGCAAAGTTGCCAGATTGGCTAGAATTGATTTGGTTCATTGTGTGCACAAACCGACATCATGAGCGTGTCTGAGTGGGTATGTTTATGCTAGGCATGCCCATGTCATGCATCCCAAAGCACCAAAACATCGAGAGTCATACCGTACTGGTGCGATCTCTCAAGTGTCATGAGTCCGAAAAATTGTCAAATTTTGACGGACTGTTTCTTCCAATCCAGGACACATATGGTCAATCCGTTTGAACCCATGGGGTCGCGTGAGGCTCCTCTACAATGTTCTCTCTCATTTTTTGATGACTTGGAGCCATTTTTTATTGGTAGCATTTTTTCGCCTGCTGCAAAAATCGTCAGTTGCATGCAATGCAAAGTTGCCAGATTGGCTAGAATTGATTCGGTTCATCGTGTGCACAAACTGATGTCACAAGCGCGTCCGAGTGGGAAATTTTATGATAGGCATGCCCCTATTGTGCATCCCAAAGCACCAAAATTTTGAGTGTCATACCCTACCGATGCAATGTAGAAGTTGCTTGACAACTTTTTTGACAATTTTTTTAACAACAATGACATTTTTTGCTCAAATTATATCTAGTCTCAATCTATGACCCCTATGACCTGATAATGACTCAAATAATTCTCTATGATTATACAAGAATCAAGAATGTTCGTGATTGACTAGGGACACATCACATATACTCAAAATATAGTCACAAAACATTGAAACACAAAATAGTCACAAAACATTGTCATGTATTATTCAAAAATTTGCCTCTAAATATGGTCAAATTAGCTCTCGGCTATTTGATTATACAAAAAAATATCTTACAAATCACCTCATGGGATTTTATACAAAATTTGGCATTACAATATGTGTGATTCAACTCATCGCCATTTTAATATACAAATCATCTCATGGGCTTTTATACAAAATTTGGCATTACAATATGTGCGATTCAGCTCATCGCCATTTTAATTTACAAAATTTGGCATGCACATATGTACAAATCAGCTCATTGCCATTTAAATATACAAAATTATGCCCGTAAAGATGTAAAAATCAGCTCATGGGCATTTATATATACAAAAAAATGAATATAGAACAATTTGTCGACAATTTATACAAAATTCTCATAATCATTCTACTTTGAACCGTAGAATCAATCAAGTGAGCCTTCAAGATCGGCTCTAACCCGTATTGTGTCAAGTATTGCCTCGTGGTCAAATTCACGAACTTTCCATAAAATCTTGTTATGAGGTCTACCATGATACTTCATCAAATGAATATTTGTTGCAACAACAAGGTTAGACAAATGAAGAATATGTCTATGTGTTTCAAAGTCCTCGAACAACCAAACATCAAAATTATTGATAGGGTATCTCTGAAGCCATGTTCCTGTCATGACAATACACCCTATTGGGTACTCAATACCCTCTCCATCAATGATTGTGGTTATCAATTTTCTTTTAGGCTCAACACAACGACACAAATAGTAATTTGTTCCTTCTTCATTGTTCTCTTCTACAACAACTGCATACATATGATCAGCATTTTATAAAGTGTTAATTAATACCAAAAATAAAGTATGATGTACAACAAAATGAACCAAAAAGAATACTTGCAAAAAAATTAACTCAAAAAATCACCTGAATCCACTAGGTCAGATACATGGTCGAAATCCACTGATGTCTCCATCTGGCTCAATTGTAGTGCTTTGGGAATTTGATATGAATCAATGGGAACCAATGGTCTACAAGACCATTTGTCAACCCACTCTTGTGATTCACATTCTTTCCCATGGTTGATATCAGTTGTCCTAAATAGAATCATATTACATATATATGTAAACAAAAGTTCATAAACAAACAAATAACCATAAATATGCATCTTATCACTATTTTTTGGAATCAAACTATTAAACAATCACAATACTATTGACAAAAACTAATAAGAACAACAATTCAATCATTTGAAATCATCCAAAAATAAAAAATTCACTTACTTATATGTATAAAACAGTGATAGAAGTGTAGACATAGTTCCAGTGGGGCCTTCAACGACCTCAAAAACTTATTTTGAGGTCGTTGAGGCTCTTGGACAACTAAAACTATGTCTATAAACCGCGTACATGCTACATTAATAACCACGTATGCCTTGTTAGTCCATAAAATGTTGACAATCCCAACGGTATTCTTTTTTCCCATTCTGGACTAATAAGTAGCGTGTACGCGTTCCTAAGCCTAAAAAGTGTTATCACATGGTAACGAATAATGGGTCGAGTACAAGTAATAAGTACCGTGTACGCACTCCTTTGCCTTAAAAAAGTTATGGCAAGGCAATGAACAAATAGTTTCAGTACCCCTTACCTGCTATTGGTAGTAGAAAAGATATGAATGAAAAGGGAGGGAGGGAGAGAGAGAGAGAGAGAGAGGGAGAGAGGGAGAGAGAGGGAGAAGGGGGAGAGTAGGGTGGAGGGAGAGAGGAGGGGGGGCAGAAGGGAAGGAGGGTGGGAGAGAAGAAGGGGTATGGAGGAAGGGATAGGGTGTTGGCATTTTGATGATGTTGTGATGGTCATTGATGGACACACACTTGTTTTATGATCACTTCCTTATGTATGAGTTATGCTCAACCGGTAATTATTCCAACCGGTATTATGTATTATAGTCTTTAGACTATTGGTGTTTTGTAGAAGGTGTTTACCAGTCACAAACTGACTGAAGACCCAAAGCGGTATGAAGACCTCAAGTGGTTTGAGGATCCCAAAGCGGTACGAAGGAACAAAGTGGTAGTTAACATTTTTCCAGTCTCCATTGTGACAACCAGTAATTGGTAAAATGTATGAATCAGTAATCGGTAATGAACCGGTATTACTCTGTGATGAGTTACCAACCAGTATTTTTGTGATGAGTTATCATCCACCAACACTTTGGCAGTGATTTTGTGTCGTAATAACAAATGTGTCTAGATGCACTAAACCTAGGAACTTGTAATGTAATCCTATTGGACCGACATGAAATCAGACTCCTTATAAGGACATCATGTCTAGGGTTTTAGAAGTTGATGAGGGTTTTGTATGTGCAATTATAGAAGAGAAGATTAGGTTTGTGTGAAGAAACAGAGTGTGGAGATATTGAAGACTGAAGTAATGCTAAATGTGCATTAACAATGAGCTATCAAGGATCTAACCAAGCATACTATGCTAGTATCTAGATCATCTACTTGTTGATTACTCATATCTTCGACAAGTCTGAAACCCTTAACTAGGTAGGCCCAGCAAAGCCTTTGTAAATCCTCTAACAAGGTAGTTTACAACTGTGAATCTGAAATCCTCTCATAAGGTAGTCTTTAACAAGACTTATCTCCTAACAGAGATCTAGATTCCTAACAGGATCTATTATGGTGAAGAACATTGTATGACCTTAACTGGTCTGACCTTAACCGGTCTGGTTTCTATTCTGCAGATAGTTACTTGTGAGTTTCTGCTCACCGTGGTTTTTCCCATTTGGGTTTCCACGTCAAAACCTTGTGTTATGGTGATTGTTCTCTTGTGGGTGAATGCTTTATTTGTTGTTTGGTTTGCATTTGTCTTAACCGGTTTGTTAGTAAATATGTTATACCGGTTAACTGTTAAACTGTTTAAGAGTTTAAGTTCAGTATTTTTTGGTATACTAATTCACCCCCCCCTCTTAGTATTCATCAATTGGTATCAGAGCCAACCTTTCTATAAGTTTAACCACTTGGAAGGAGATATGGGGGAATACACTATGAGGGAACTTACTCATCGTCTCACTCAAACTGAGAAAGCCTTGGATGAACTCAAAGTCAAATATAAGGCCTCTCTGGCAAAAAGAAGAGAGCATGCTGAGAAACTGATGGAGCTTACTGAAAATAGTTCTTCTGATGAAGCAGACATGGAAGCTATAGTTGAAGAAGTTGAAAAATTGAATGAATCTAATGCCAGCCTGAGAAGGGAACTAGAAGGATTGACTATCAGAATGTGTCAAGAGCTTGAGAACCGGAGGAAATTTGAAGATCTAGTAAAAGACAAAGATCATGAGATCTCCAAGCTGAAGCAAGAAATTAGTACCCTTACCACTCATCTCCAAGAGAGTAAAGTGGAAAAAGAAGAAATGCAAGGTGAACTAAACATGGCTATTTCTGAGAATGCAACCTTGAAGGAATCCAATGCTACTATTTCCAAGGAACTCACTAAGTCAAAGGAAATACTTGCCAAATTCAATAAGAGTACTGTTAAGCTAGAACAAAAACTTGAATCAGCAAAACCAGTAAAGAATACCACTGGACTTGGTTTTTCTAGTTATGAGGAAGGTGAGACTTGTGGAACAAAAGATGGAGCATCAAAGAAGCAATCAACATCTAAGGATAAAGGTAAGAAAAAGTTTAAACCCATTTGCTTTAATTGTCTCAAGGAAGGACATACTGCTAATGTGTGTAGAAATAAGGCCTACAATAATTTTCCTTATTTTCTAAACAATAAGCCTAGATCCAATAGATTCAATGGAAACTGTTATGCATCCAACAAGTTTAGGCATAGGGCATTTGAATGCAAGTCTGTTATGCACAACACTAGGAGATATCCTCAAAGGACTCAAGGAGTTTTTCCTAAATCATCTATGAACCAGAATCCAAACTGGTATAATGCCTATGACCATCAGTCAGGTGGTGGTGGCTATCAAGCGGCAACCGGTTGGAGAGAAACCTATTTGATCTGCCATGGTAGCGATCACACTACTACAACATGCAGAAGGAAGAATGGTAGAATGAACAATGGACCATGGAGAACACCTGGAATGGTATGCTATCATTGCAACAAATCGGGACACCCTGCCAGAACTTGTAGAATGAGAAAGAACCTATCAATGATATACCGGTCACTCCATAAGGGAAGATTGATGTTGAAACCGTTCAAGCAGGAATGAATAAAACATGGAAAAAGAAACCTGAAGAAGTGTCACAAGATGAATCGATTTCTGCACCTAGTGTGGAAGTCTCTGAACCGGCAAACTGAGATTCAAAAAAGCTTAGGGGGAACAAATCGGTGAAATGTTTCGAACCCCTCAGTTTATATCAATAAAAGACCTTAACCGATATATGTTACCTGTCAATCGGTAGAAGATTGTGAAGCGGTAAAAGGCAAAATTAGGGTTTATGCCCTAGCGATGGAGCATTTATTATGGTAGGTGAAGGATTCGTTTAAAAGGAATTTTCAAAGTCATTTTCACTTATCAGTTTTCGAGCGAAGAATTTTTCAAGTGCAAAGTGACAAAAGGCAATTCGACTTGCGATTCAGAAAGATTTCAAATCTTGCAGAAGAATCCGAAGATATTGTCAATCAAGCAAGTGAAGAACACCAAGCGGTAATCCAACAACCAAAGTCATGTGTTGCGAAGCTGTATTTGCTAACCCTAAATTTTGAAATTTTGAAGGTATTTCTCAAAATTCTTGTTTATCAATTAACCATGGCTTCTGCATCGCACTCTAGCTCTAGTGTACCCATGGACTCAGCTGAATTCATTCAAAGAAAAATGAAATACAATGCCCTGTCCCAAATACCTGTCGGAGTCATTGTCGAAGGAGATATTTCAAGGTACATCAACTGCAAATTAGAAGACCTAGGATCCCTAGCAATTCATTCCTAGCTAAGTCTATTTTGTGGGGATGACAAGAAGATCAAACCAAAATACAACATTCTAGAGAGGAAGAAACTTCACAATGCGGTTTACTTTCTTGAAGAGTTCACAAAAGACCACATCTGCATCATCCTGAGCAGAGTGCATGGCAACAAGATGTATCTCGAGAGGACACATGACATTACCCCTAAAGCAATTCATGTCGTCATCGGTTTCTGCAACATTGGTGAGGTGCCAGCCCTAAGGAAGGTCATCAAGATAGAAATGACTAAGCTCACCGGTTCTCTGAGCAACCAATGGGGAATGATCATCAACACCATCAAAAATGAGTTGGTCAAGTATGCTTGCATGGTGATTGGATACTAGACGTTTTATGCCAGCAGAAAAAACTTTGTCTCTATTGTTGCGGTTAATGTCGCCTACAAAATGATCATGGAGGATGCCTCATTTGATCTATGCACCTATTTGCAGAAGCAACTTCTATTAAACTTAAAGTCCATCAAAAAGGACAGTGCCCTAAGATTCAAATTTGGACAACTTTTGGTGGGTCTGTTTTTCTAATTTCAAGGCTATTTCCTGAGAGTCGGTGATATTCAATGGTTTGCTGACCAACCGGTCACCAAAAAAATTAGGGAAAGTCTCCAAGCGGTGGGAACCGAATATCCTAAAGTCTTGAATAAATACTTTGATGAATTCAAGCGGAAGATGAGTCAAAGAATGAGGATATCTAGAGACATTGTTAAGAAATATGAAGAGGACATTTGCTTTACCATTAGAGTAGATGAGCATGTAATGGAAGTGGTAGAGCCCAGATAGGAAGAAGTAGAACCTATGGGATATGAGGTGATGTATGACATGTTGGATGGGCATGCCTCTACCCTGATTGCCTCTCCTTTAAATGCAAAGAAAAAGAGAACCGACACCTACTTGGAAAGGGTAACACCGGTTGAAGAACCTTCAGTGAAAAAGGGAAAGGCAGTGCCATCGGCATCGGCACCGATTACCTCAGCCAGCCCAAAAGTGACCAAGCGGTCACTTGCCAAGAAGAAACCGGATGTTGCACCCGCTAAAGTATTTGAAAGGAAGTAGAAGACCAAGAGAAACTCACCAGAGTCTGAAGATACAGAATTAGATGTGCAGCCTAAAAAGACCAGGCAAACAAGGAAGAAGAAAAAAACTACCGGCAATACACCTGCATCGTCAGCACCGATAAATATTGGTGTCTCTTCTTATAAGCCAATGACACATTGTCAAAGGACTATCAAGAACATTAAAAGAAAATTGCTTGGTGATTTGAAGGAGTATTTTGATGATTTTATCGATAGTGAGAAAGAGGAAATGGAGCGGGAAATCATTAATTATTTATGTGTTCATGATCGGTCGCCTTAAGAAATTAGATCTGAGACACCTGATTCATTGTACAATTCTTTAGATAATAAATGGTGCATTGTCATCGAGAGAGAACAAGAAATTAGAGAAAAGATTTTTGCAGATTACTTCCTTGATGCATCAAACTCTGAATTGTTTGAAATCATGGATTGGTACAAAGGTCTCTTCTTCATGAGAAGAAGAAGACTCCTGTTGCTGGAAGAAAAAGCCTCTGAAGTGGTGAAAGACACACACTCCCATACTAAAGCAGCCGTGAAAATGCACAAAGTAGCTCAAGCAAATAGAGAAGCTGAACAAGAAATGAAAACCGAAAAACCGGATGAGGTATTTGATAGTGAAGGAGAACCAGTTACATAACAGGTGGACACCATTGATGTTGATGCTTTGGATGTTGAAAATGCCACTCCAAACACAGAAAAGGAAAAGGCTGATAAGGAAAAAGCAGACAAGGTGAAACAGGACAAAGAAAAAGTAGACAAGGAGAATCTAGACAAGGCAAAGGCTGACAAAGAGAAAGCAGAGAAAGAGGAAGAGAAAAGGAAAGATGAGGAGAAGAAGAAACAAGAGGAAGAGAAGAGGAAACAAGAAGAAGAGAAGAGAAAAGAAGAGGAGAAGAGGAAAGAAGAGGAGAAGAGAAAAGCAGAGGAGGAAAAGAAAGAAGAGGAGAAGCAGAAAGATGAGGAGAAGAAGAAACAAGAAGAGGAGAAGCGAAAAGAAGAAGAAAGAAAGAAGGAAGAAGAGAAGAAAAAGCATGAAGCGGAGCAAAGGGAGAAAGAAGAGGAAAAGAAAAGTGTGGAAGAGAAGAAGGAAGCAGAAAAGAGAAAACAACCAGAGACTCTAAAGGCAACCGGTGGTCAAGCCAAACCGGCCGACATCACCACTCCTCTTGACCTCCAATCTGTAGATGAATCAAAGCTTCTACAAGGCATAAAGCTAGCACAAGAAAGTTTGGAAGCATTAAGGAGGAAAAAGGAGCAGGATGTCATTCACACTGCGATTGACACCCTTACCAATTTGATTCCAGGTATTGATTCCTCTCTGGCCAAACCAAAACTTCTATGTACAGTGGTAGAGGACCAGGTACAATGCCTGGAGGAAGTTGTTGAAGCTAATGCATAGAAGAAGCATCAAAAGGCACTTAACACTGCCTTAGTAAAGAAACTGAATGAGCTTCGGTCTCAACTTCAAAAAGAGAAGAAGGATATAAGAGATGCTATGGATGAGGGAAAACTACTGTTGAGCAAAATAAGCCAACCCCATCTATTTTGTGATGATGTGCTTGCACAAAAGGATAAACTGCAATCTGATTTGCAGGCATACATAAGCAACTTTAAGACCCCGTATGATTCTTTCACTACATATGGGCAAATTGTTCACTGGTATCAGCTTCAGTCTACCAGGATAGAGTTGGAGATTAGCAATCGGACAAGAGTTTTGCAGGAACTTCAACTGGTTTTATTACCCAGATGGAAAGTGAGGTGGCTACCTCATTACTTGAGTCATGGTCATTATCCATGAAGACTTTTATGCAGGATTTTAAATCAGTTTTTGATAAGTTTCACTCATTATTGTCATAAACACTTATTTATTTTAATGATAATGAGAAACATGGGTTATTCTGCAGTACTTTGTCATTGTTGGCAAAGGGGAAGTAGTATCTAAAATTTTGGTGAATGTTATGTATACTTTCATGTTATTTCTTTAAGGGAGTAGTATACATTGTTTTTTTGCAAAAAGGGATAGTGTATATGCTTAGGGGGAGTAAAATTGATTATGGCATATTTTTGTTGTAAAACACTTAGATGTGAAAATTTTCCTAAGTGTTGCCACCAATGCCAAAGGGGGAGATTGTTGGCATTTTGATGATATTGTGATTGTCATTGATGGACACACACTTGTTTTATGATCACTTCCTTATGTATGAGTTATGCTCAATCGGTAATTGTTCCAACTGGTATTATGTATTATAGTCTTTAGACTATCGGAGTTTTGCAGAAGGTGTTTACCGATCACAAACTAACTAAAGACCTAAAGCGGTATGAAGACCTCAAGCGGTTCGAGGATCCCAAAGCGGTACAAAGGAACAAAGTGGTAGTTAACATTTTTCCAGTCTCCATTGTGACAACTGGTAATTGGTAAAATGTATGAACCGGTATTACTCTGTGATGAGTTAACAACCGGTATTTCTGTGATGAGTTATCATCCACCGACACTTTGGCGGTGATTTTGTGTCATATTACCAAATGTGTCTAGATGCACTGAACCTAGGAACTTGTAATGTAATCCTATTGGACCGACATGAAATCAGACTCCTTATAAGGACATCATGTCTAGGGTTTTAGAAGTTGATTAGGGTTTTGTATGTGCAATTATAGAAGAGAAGATTAGGTTTGTGTGAAGAAACAGAGTGTGGAGATATTGACGACTAAAGTAATGCTAAATGTGCATTAACAATGAGCTATCAAGCATCTAACCAAGCATACTGTGCTAGTAACTAGATCATCTACTTGTTGATTACTCATATCTTCGACAAGTCTAAAACCCTTAACCAAGTAGGCCCAGCAAAGCCTTTGTAAATCCTCTAACAAGGTGGTTCACAACTATGAATCTGAAATCCTCTCACAAGGTAGTCTTTAACAGGACTTATCTCCTAGCAGAGATCTAGATTCCTAACAGGATCTGTTCTGGTGAAGAACATTGTATGACCTTAACCAGTCTGGTTTCTATTCTGCAGATAGTTACTTGTGAGTTTATGCTCACCGTGGTTTTTCCCATTTGGATTTCCATGTCAAAACATCTTGTGTTATGGTGACTGTGCTCTTGTGGGTGAATGCTTTATTTGTTGTTTGGTTTGCATTTGTCTTAACCGATTTGTTAGTAAATCTATTATATCGGTTAACTGCTAAACTGTTTAAGAGTTTAAGTTCAGTATTTTTTGGTATACTAATTCACCCCCCACTCTTAGTATTCATTAGAGGGAGATTAGGGGGGAGGGAGGGAGACGAGAGGGGAGAGGGAGAGGGAGAGGGGGAGGGAGAGGGAGAGAGAGGGAGAGAGAGAGGGAAGGAGGGAGAGGGAGAGAGAGGGAGAGAGAGAGAGAGGGGGGGAGGGAAGGTAGAGAGAGGGAGAGAGGTAGAGGGAGGGAGAGAGGGAGAGAAGAGGGGGGAGGGAAGAAGGGAGAGGGAGAGAGAGGGAGAGGGAGAGGGAGAGGGAGAGAGAGAGGGAGAGGGAGAGAGAGAGAGAGAGAGAGAGAGAGAGAGAGAGGGAAGGAGGGAGAGAGAGGGGGGAGAGGAGGGAGAGAGAGAGAGAGAGAGAGAGGGGAGAGAGAGAGAGAGAGAGAGAGAGAGAGAGAGAGAGAGAGAGAGAGAGAGAGAGGGGGAAGGGTGGGAGAGAAGAAGGGGTATGGAGGAATAGAGGGAGAGAGAGAGAGGGGGGGGAGAGGGGGGAGAGGTAGAGGGAGGGAGGGAAGGAGGAAGAGGGAGAGGGAGAGGGAGAGAGAGACAGAGAGAGACAGAGAGAGACAGAGAGAGAGAGGGAGAGGGGGAGAGAGAGAGAGAGAGGGGGGGAGGGAAGGTAGAGAGAAGGGGGGAGGGAAGGAGGGAGAGGGAGAGGGAGAGAGGGAGAGAGAGAGAGAGAGGGGGGGAGGGAGAGGGAGAGAGAGGGAGAGGGAGAGAGAGAGGGAAGGAGGGAGAGGGAGAGAGGGAGAGAAAGAGGGGGTGGAGGGAGAGAGGTAGAGAGGTAGAGGGAGGGAGATAGAGAGAGAAGAGGGGGGAGGGTGGGAGAGAAGAAGGGGTATGGAGGAAGGGAGGGAGAGAGAGAGAGGGGGGGAAGGGAAGGAGGAAGAGGGAGAGAGAGGGAGAGGGAGAGAGAGAGAGGGAAGGAGGGAGAGGGAGAGAGAGAGAGAGAGAGGGAGAGAGGGGGGGAGGGAAGGTGGAGAGAGGGAGAGAGGTAGAGGCAGGGAGAGAAGAGGGGGGAGGATGGGAGAGAAGAAGGGGTATGGAGGAAGAGAGGGAGAGAGAGAGAGAGAGGGAGAGGGGGGGAGAGGTAGAGGGAGGGAGAGAGGGAGAGAAGAGGGGGGGAGGGAAGGAGGGAGAGGGAGAGAGGGAGAGGGAGAGAGAGAGAGGGGGGGGAGGGAAGGTAGAGAGAGGGAGAGAGGTAGAGGGAGGGAGAGAGGGAGAGAGGTAGAGGGAGGGAGAGAGGGAGAAAAGAAGGGGTATGGAGAGAGAGAGAGAGAGAGAGAGAGAGAGTAGGGGGAGGGAGAGAGGAGGGGGGGTAGAAGGGAAGGAGGGAGGGAGAGAGGGAGAGAAGAGGGGGGAGGGTGGGAGAGAAGAAGGGGTATGGAGGAAGGGAGAGGGAGAGTAGGGGGAGGGAGGGAGAGGAGAGGGGAAAGGGAGAGAGAGAGAGAGAGGGGGGGAGGGAGAGGGAGAGAAGAGAGGGGAGGGAAGGAGGGAGAGGGAGAGAGAAGGAGAGGGAGAGAGAGAGAGGGGGGAGGGAAGGTAGAGAGAGGGAGAGAGGTAGAGGGAGGGAGAGAGGGAGAGAAGAGGGGGAAGGGAAGGAGGGAGAGGTAGAGAGAAAGGACACAGGACACCATATGACTGATCGCGATTGTGACTATAGGAATTACAAAAGAAGAGAAAGAGGGAGGGAGAGAAGAAGAGAAAGAGGGATGGGGTATGGATGAAGGGAGAAGGGGAGAGAGCAAGAGAGAGAGGGATGGGGTATGGAGGAAGGGAGAAGGGGAGAGAGAGAGAGATAGGGAGAGAAGAAGGAGGGGGGACGGAGGGAGAGGAAGAGATATCGAATCTAGGACACAATATGACCCTTAGAACATAAAATGACCCCTAACAACATCTAAGGGGTCATAGGGTGTCCTAAGGGTCATATGACACTATATTATCCCTTAGCACACCATAGGACCTATAACGACACCAAATGGTGTCCTAAGGGGTCATAGAACACCATAGGACCCTTTAGAACACTATATGGTGTTTTTATGGGTCATTGGTGTCCCGAGGGGTCTTTAGGGGTCACAGGACACCATATGACCTCTTAGGAAACAATATGACCTCTAATGACACCTAAGGGGTCATATGGTGGGCTAATAAAATGATATATTAAATTTAAAGTTATGAATGATATATTAAATTTAAATTTATGAATAGAACATCATACAACGAGACTCCAAGCGAACAAACAACGAGGCTTCACTAAAAAGCAAGTGTAAGAGCTTGACCTAACCCTAAAACTATTGCCTAAGTTCTAAAACATATGATGCTATTAAATTTGCAAGGTTATAAGACTGATCTCGATTGTGACTATAGGAATTACACACTTGATTTCTTTCATGGGTATGTACCATTCCAAGTTGTTTGACAAGTGATGATCATCATATACTACCATTGCCATGCATACAACAAACTTTAATTTCTTTAGGTGACAGGAATTGTGTAACAACATGGGAACTCTCGCATACCCACCACTATCATTCTACAAGACATCATCTGTGTTACTCTCCCTCTTTCTCTTCCTACCTGTTGTTTCCTTCTGAAAAACATATTGTATGTACTCTGACTCATCATGTTGCTTTGTTGACACTAATTTCCACATCTGCTCTGCTCATTAAAAACACATTCGAGAAGAATATTGTTGTAGGTTTCCTTGTTTGTCACAGTAATACACCCATGGTTCAATTTCAAACCCTATTCCTCCTATTCAATATACACACACAAATCCATCAGTCAATTTTCTTAGGAGAGCATACATGATAAAAATCAAAGAGGAAGTTGCAGACAAGAAATCAATTCACTTACTTCTATAGAAGTGCAGACACAGTTGCAGTGGGGTATGGAGGGAGGGAGGGAAAGAAGAAGAGAAAGAGGGATGGGGTATGGAGGAAGGGATAAGGGAGAGAGAGAGAGAGAGAGAGAGAGAGAGAGAGGGATGGGGTATGGAGGAAGGGATAAGGGGAGAGAGGGAGGGATGGGGTATGGAGGAAGGGAGAAGGGGAGAGAGAGAGAGAGAGAGAGAGAGGCATGACAATACACTTACATGTGTATATATATGTTTAATATATTATATATTATATGTATATACACATATTATATATAGAATATCATATCATACAATAGCGCGTACGCGCTGTTTATAGGAAAACGAGCGCGTACGCCCTGCTTACACCATAAGTACCCTGTATGCGCTTTTGACTATTTAGGCTTGGAAATAGGCCTGGATGACAAAGCTACGGTTTGGAAGTTTGATTTCCCTCCATTTCTCTCATTTTTGACGTGTTTTATTTTATCAACTTGGTTTATCGACTTTGTCATCATCAGGTTTACACTTCATCAAGTGGGTATTTCTAAAATTGCCACCATATTTTCACCCATCTTTTGAGCTTTCTAACCATGTAATTTTTTTTCAATTTGAACAACAATAACATATTATTATTGAATTTCTTTTACCAGTGTCTCCATAATTCTCACAGACATAGGTGCACCATTTTTTGAATAACTTTTGATATACTTATCCAAATTTAAAAAACTTTATATATTATTGTAGTGCACTTGATTCTTTACAATTTTTAAAAAAAATTGTATTTTCGATTTGTTTAGTGCAACTTATGTTTCGCACACGAAAAAATACCTAATTTTCAGGATGTGCTCGATTGGAAAAATCATAAAAAAAAAAAAACTTAACAAAAAATTACAAAAAAATACACATCTTCTAGTGCTCACTCTTAACTATCTTTCTGCCAAAGGATTTGTCAAAATACTAAATCTAACTATGACTTTTTTGATGCACACGTCAGACACTATGTTATGTTTTTCAGAAAAAATCAGGGTCAGTTTTTCGTGCGCGAAGGATTTGACCCCCTTAATCTTATCCAATTTTGAAAAAGTTTAGTAGTTTGGAAACTAGATTCAGAGTACTACAATATTTGTTCTTTGATTATCTTCATGTCTTAAGTGGATGACTTTCAAATTTTGCCTCCAAGTTTAGGTTCACCTGATTTCAGAAGAAAAAAAGTGTCCACTTATACCCCCCTTTTTCACCACCATTTTGTGCACTTACCCAATAATGTATGTGTCATTAGAATCTGCATATATGCATTAGATCACGTATATGCTGCAAAGTTGCATCTACGTCAGACAGTGGTGCGTATGTGCATGAAAACACATATGTGCCACATAAAATTGTGTATAGGTGCTAGAGGCACATCTATGTTAAAACATATGTGTGCAAGGAAAAAGTATGTGTTAGGATTTGAGGAGTTGAAGAGCTTATATGATGAAGACCTAAATTTTGCAGAACCTTGGAAAGCACGTAAAGAACTAGTTATGGTGGATAGGAGTACTTGTGGTTGGACAACATGTGTGTCGAGAAAAAGTATGTATATGAAATATTTGTGCATATAGGAAGTCCCTTAATGTGTATATGTCAGGAAGATAAAAATGAAAGCAAAAATCAACAGTAATGTGATAAACATATGTTGCAGATTGGATAAAATGTGGAGATGATAGACTCAAATAGGTGCCTCTAGAGAAAGAATAGGATTAAGTGCAATGTGATAGACATATACACTAATAAGAATAGTGTCATGTGATAAACATAAGCACTAGAAAGACAAATTCTAATAAAAAGCACAATGTGATAGACATAAGTACTACTAGGATAAACCTGACTACGTGATGTCATGTGATAAACATAAATAGTGTAGATATAGGATAGACAAGAAGAACTATGTGATAAGCATAAGTACTGCTAAGATAAGATAAGATAAGAAACACTGTGTGATGGACATAAGTATTATAGGACTAATGGAGCCAATGCACTTTGCATGGTATGATTGCAGGAGTACCTAGCTCTGTTGGAGTCTCTAGAGAGATACCCTATGACACAGAGGCTACGACCAAAGCTAAGCAAGGATGAGCATAGATCGATAGAGGAAATGGGATTAAGACACATCATATTCAAGCCTAAGATTCTATTACTAGACTAGTCATGTTCATGCATGAGTCTGTTTTGTATTAGTTATTTTCGTTCGGTGATCTATTTACACACTCAAAAACTCTTGCTCTAATACCACTTGATGTAGGGCTACTCCTCCTAACACTCACACATAGCACAACAATAGATATTAACATATAAAAATAACAAGAAGGAAAATAAACTGCTTTCATAGAATTATAGATTTAAAAATTACAATGCTACAACCATGCGGGCTTAACTCATTATAAATAAAATTGACTCTAATAAAATTCTACAATTCAGCCTTAATATGCACAAATGGAGTTGTATTTTTGAACCTCTATTCACCTTCATATTTGTCACTAATAACCGCTTTAGAATGTTCTAGGAAGTGTAACTCCCCTTTTTGGGTGCCCAGAGGTCCAATCGTTCATTTTTCCACTCACGAAATTTTTTATTTGAGATTTGTGTTTTGTTAGAATAACTTTTAGGAGCCATAACTTTTAACTTGGACATTCGATTTTCTATAAACATATTGTTGGAAATCTTGTGAAGAGATATACAACATTGAAATTAGTTGAAGATCATTTTTTCCACTTTTTGAGCTCTTACAAGGCTTCTAAGGGTTTCAAACTGAGTCTTATATTTTATAGAAGAAATTTTCCAAGACAAAACTTTAATATCTCCCAATCGGTATAGGATATTGAGTTGATTATTTCACCATTCACTTTATTTTCTTATTATGCTTTTAGGGATAAGCTTCCAGGGCCATACATGCTCGTATAGGCTAACTTAATAAAAATAGTAGATGTTAATTTTTGGCCTTTTAAAACTTCTAACTATCCTACCTCATAAGTTTCATCGTGGGCTCCAAAACAACAAAAGAAACTTGCAAAACAAAAGAATAATTCAATTTGTTAGGTGATGCATGATTGCCCTTACACCATTGGATGCCCCTACATCAAAATTCAATATTATGTCACACTTCTATTAAGGAAATGGACAATACCATCCAATTTTTTTAACATAAGCACATAAAAGTGACATATCTTTTGGTTTTTAAACCAATGTAAACTAACAAAATGTAAGAAAAAATAGTATAATTATTTTTTACTTTTTAAAATTTTATTTTATTTGGATGTAGGTTTTGATCAAATTCATATTAAAGTTAGTTGAAACAAAAAACAATAATTTTGTGGGACGTCCAGTATGTCTTGACTGTATGTATGTATGTATGTATGTATGTATATGCATATATGTACATGTACACACATATGCATACATATATGTATATATGTATATGTATATATACATATGTGTATATATGTGTATATACATATACATACATTCATATACACACGCAGACACATACATATATACATATAAGATCTCGATAAGAAGTATCTTCTATATTACATATTTTTTAAAAATTTGTATAATGTTATAGACAATACTTTTGAATTTCTAATCATACACATGTTTAACGATGATGAACTACTTGTACTAAAGTAAAAAAAGAAATTACTAATAATTGTTAAAATATAAAAGAAAAATATTTTTGAAATCCATGAACTTCTATCATAGGATATTTTTATAGTTTCTTAGAAAATAGGTAATGCAAGAAAATATGGTAGAAAGATAAAGAGTTTTAAAAGTTTGAAAAAATGCAAAAAAAAATACTATTACATACTTTCTGAAATAGTTATATATTGAAAAACTACTTCTAACCTTAAGTGTTTTACTTAAACATTTTCTAACCAAAACTCTTTTGGTTGGAAAGTTGAATTCTATGTAGGCACCACAACAATCTAATGATAAGTGTTTTGTTTCGAAAATAGTTTCAATTAAAAAATTTGAGTTGTTTTAAAGTGTGACAGCACTTTGAACTTTCCCCTCTACAATTAATACACTATCCATAGACCATTAGCCAAAAGAATAGATAATAATCTAGCTATCACTAGTTGTAAAAAAATATAATCATTATAAGACACATCATTAGGAGAGCCATTATAGAAATATATTATTATTAAGAAGATATCATAGGGGTGAGACATCAAAAGAGCAATACTTATCAAACATATGAATAGGCTCTTCTACGAAAAATATATAGCCAAAAAAGATAAATGTGAAAGAGTTCATATATGCAAGGGAATAGTTTGTGTGAGATGTTGAAAGAATATATTCACTAGATGTAGCAACAAGACATGAATCAATATTTTTAGAACCATAATAAATTATTATATAAGAAGAAGAAGTGGATACTAAGGTGGAATAGGGAACGATAATGAAATGTTTGACCATATCACACAATTAAAGGGCGTGTTAATAGTGGTCAAAGAGGTAGCAAATAATCAAATCACTGAAATTAATAAATATAAATCAATGATTCACAAAAGAGGGTGGATCTAAACTCTAATCAGTGGAAATCAATTATGAAATGAAAGTTGCGAGTAGTTAGAAAAAAAAATAGATCTACAATTCTAAATGGAAAGTACATCAAAATTGTAGCCTGGTGCATCCCTAAAGGGTTCAAATACCAAGTTCACCAAAATATAAATAAATGAAATAATTGTAAATAAATATTTAATTTATATGAATGCAACAAAGGGGTAAAAATAAGCTCACCTCAGATAAAAGGAGCTAGGATAGAACATGCATCTAACTGGGTTTGAAATGGGAATACAACTTAATCGTATTAAATGTGTGGCTTGAGAGAAGAGATGAAAAGGACTATGATATGATTGTTCCAAAAAAAATTGAGCATGAATTTCGAACAAATAGACTAAGATGATTAACTCCGTATATTTAGGAATTGTATAAGAACTAGGTCAGCTTCACAAGTGTAGAACTATGACTACATATTTGACCTCTAATTAGTGTATTCAACCTTTCTACACATATTTGACTCTAATGTCTTTAGGCCTTCTATACATACCAACAAGTTTCATCAGATATCTATAGCATATAAGAAAACTTCATTTTGTCTATATTTATAACTAAAAACCTAGTGAAGTTGTTGAACACGTTTTTGAACTTTTTGTGCATGAAATTACACCTTGAACAATACCCCATGATTAACTCAATGAATTTGTTAAAATAAATCATAAGATAAAATGGAGCAATATAACTAATAATGATGTGGTTGTTGTAGTTTCTCAAAACCTAATACTTGAACAATGAGGGTGGTCCAATGACCTAGTGTAGGAATCAAGGTCTCGAAATTTGTTGATAAATAAGTGATGATAATCAAATAGCTAATGCAAGGCAGTGCTATGACTTGAGCAAGAGTGATTTTGAGTGGTACAATGGTAGAGGTGTGTGATTATAAACAATAGGGAGTATTTAACTATAAATTAATGATAAGTGATTATGCTAATGATCTAGTGTTAACATTCTATCAAAAATATCTTAAGAACACAATTCAAAAGTTTCAGTATCTAATTCAAGGTATAATAGCTAGTTGAAATTGTATAATCTTAGGCTTATGGTACAATTGGGATTTCAAATATGTGGTTCAAGTTTATGGTTGTAAAAATGACATGGATCGAAATTGCACCTACAAAATCAGCCAAAAGAATAGATTGAATACAAGAATTATATAAAAATTTATGCGTGTCAATCTAAACTTGAGATCAATAAGAACACTAAAAAGTCAAAATCATGTACTAAAAAAATATAATTAAAACGTCCATAAAAAAATGTAAAAGAAAGGAATATATGTGATATGAAATAGACTTAGATTTAGGAGAAAACCTCAACTAGTCATGGGCCAGTTGCAAAAACTTAGTTTTTATTATTTCATTATTGAGGATTACATGTTTGAATCATTCCAAGCCCCATTTAGTTTTAGCATAGGCCATCAATTTATCACCATCTGGTAGTGTTGATTTGATCACTTGGTTTCCCATGAGGTTGTGAACCCATTTATATAAGCATGGACATCTCTCATTGTCAATAGCTTTGAACCCCATGAGCTTCTCAATGGGACCAAACAAAGTCATCGAAAGAGCGAAAGTAACATCCATGTATTTCAAACTCTTGCCATCCTAGGGACATCCTCTTTGCTCTAGCTCTGCTATCCCTAGCTCCATAGTCAATATCATTTCATTATACTTGTAGACACTTAAAATTGTCTTGTCTAATTATCTTATCCTAAGTCTTCTATTAATTAAATAAATCTTTATTTATTTAATTAATTCATTTAGCTTCTTCTAACATTTTTCTAATTTAAATAAATACTTTTATTTATTTAAATTATCATTTTTCTAAATTAAATAAATATTTTTTATTTATTTAATTGATCTCACTTCCTCTATTAATTAATTCATTAGCATTTTCTACCCATGACACATGTCATTCATCTCTTAATTCTTCTCTTACATACCCCCTTCATCATTTAATTATTTCCTCTACCTACCCTTTACTCCTAGTCGACCATTTATAAGAGGATACTCTCCTTCATTATCAACCCTAATGACTGTGTCAATCAAGTCTTCAAGTGATCAAGCTATCAACCACATTTTTGTTCTTTGTTGAGCTCGTGTGCACACATAAAATCTGAGAGAAAATATATCAAACAAGATCAATGGAGATAGGAAGAGATGAAGATTGAAACCCTACTAGACATGTGAACGGTATACTTTGTTATATTTTGTTGATTTGCATGATCTTAGGTATCTTCATTTGTGTATGATGGGTCATTTTCATTGTTAGGCTAGGGTTTTGTGGTTGGATCTTTGTTAGTCTTTCAATATTATTGTTTTCATCATCCATTTTCACTATATACAATACTCTTCCTCCAAGCATCTCATCACAATATGCCTCTCTTCTTCCCTTATAAGTATAAGACTATGAATATGAACCATTATCTCAGATTGCTACAACCATACAAACAATTATATCATTATAGATTGTTTTTATTCATCAAGTAGGTGAAAGACCCTGAACCCATTACACCCATTACATAAAAGTATCCATAAAGTTGGATACAATAGTTATTTATGATTGATTGAACAGCGAAAGACTTTGAACCTATCACATAAAAATAATGGGTGATAAACTTGATACAATAGATTAATCAAACAACAAAAGACCCTGAACCCATTACATAAAACTATTCATAAATTTGGACACAATAGACTATCTATGACAAGCAGGCGAAATTCTGAACCCTTTACATAAAAGTATTCATAAATTTGGATACAACAAACTATCTATGATTGATTGAGCAAGTGAAAGACCCTGAACCCATTACATAAAAGTATCAGTCTATCTATGATTGATCAAACAGGCGAAAGACTCTGAACCCGACATACTGTTATCAAATTTAAAAGGGAAAGGATCTAAACCCATTACATAAAAAATCTATAAACTTAAATACAAGAGATTATCATAGATTATCTTGAGGTTTTATACTAGCAAAGAGTAGTAACATACCTTCTTATCCTTGTAGTTGGACCAGAAGTGCACAAGATAACGTAGGTATGGATCGTTAGGCAACAAACGAGGCATTTCAGGCCAGGTCTCATCTATGTATTCGATGATTAGATGAGACTCACAAATGGATTTGCCATTGTGAAGGAGAACAGGAACCTTCTTGTACACCGGATTGCTGCTTATCAATAACTCGCTCTTATTAATGATATCTTCTTCTTTATATTCGAAATTGATCCCTTTGGCTTTCAGAGCCAGTTGCACACTTGATCTGTGAAGAATTAAAACAAACCAGTATTGTAGACAAATACAGATAAAATAATTTAGAAATAGAGAACACAAAACATAGCAGATAAAGATTGACACAAAGTTTATAGTGGTTCGGCTTAAATACCTACGTCCACATTAAGTGCAGGGGATTTTATATATATCTTTAGTCTATACAAATTACATACAACCATCAGCATCAACAAATGAGATATAAATAACAATATGAGCCTTCACATGGAAGGTCAATAGTCCAACCACTAGGCTGCCGGTTGGGCTTCACTTCCATAACAATCTCCCACTTGAAGCCAACCGTAATGCTGCTCAAATTAAACCCCCTGCTCAATCCTATTATCACATTTTGGAAAGACCAAAAGAAGCTCGGCAAAACTCGAACTTCTCCCGTGTAACAACTTTGGTGAGCATATCAGTCAAGTTTTCTTTTGTGTCAATTTTGTCTACATGAAATTTTCCTTCTTCCACCATGTGACGAACATAGTGACTACGAACATCAATGTGTTTAGACCGAGGCTGAGAAGTTTGATGCTTTGTCATAAAAAGGGCACTGCGGTTATCACAAAACAAAGCAAAATCTGATTTTTTCAAACCCAACTCGTTGAACAAGAGTTGTAACCACACCATCTCCTTGGCTCCTTCAAAAAGAGCGATATACTCAGCTTCTGCAAACGATTGAGCAATAGTATGTTGCAATTTTGAACCCCAACTAATCGTTGTGCCTGCAAATGTGAAGGCATAACCTGAGGTAGACTTTCGTTTGTCTAAATCCCCACCAAAATAAGAATCAGAAAAACCTTGCAAGTGTGCCTTTCCCTTTCCAAAACATAAACAGAAATCTGAGGTACCTTTAAGATAGTGAAGAATATACTTGACTGCCTCCCAATGTGTTTTACCCAGATTAGCCATAAACTTGTTGACCACTCCCACTGCATAAGCAATATCTGGTCGAGTGGATACCATAGCATACATAAGACTTCCTACAGCAGATTTATAAGGAATATTATCCATAAACTCCTTGTAATCTTGTGTTTGTGGACACAATGTTGAAGATAGCTAAAAATGAGGGGCTAAGGGAATGCATACAAACTTAGCATCCGCCATACCACATCTGGCCACTACCTTGTTAATGTAGTCGTGCTGAGATAACTTGAGTTCTCGCTTCTTCCTGTCCCGAAAAATGGTCATCCCAAGAATTTTTTTCGCTGGTCCTAAATCCTTCATAGAAAACTTGGTAGCTAAGTGAGTTTTAAGCTCACGAATAATCCTCATGTTTGTGCCAGCGACGAGCATATCATCCACATAAAGAAGAAGTATAACAAAATGGCCATTAGAAAGCTTTTTGAAATATACACATGGATCAGCTTCACAACAATTAAACTTGTGCTCAATCATAAACTGATCACAAACTTGAGATACCACTGTCGTGGGGCTTGCTTAAGCCCATAGAAACTCTGTTTTAACCTGCAATAAAGATGCTCTTGACCCTTTTTGATGAATCCTTCAGGCTGATGCATAAATAGTTCTTCATTAATGTCACCATGTAGAAAAGCCGTCTTGACATCCAATTGTTCAAGCTCAAGATCCCAGGCTGCAACTAACCCCAAAACAGCTCAAATGGTAGTCATTTTAACTACTGGCGAAAAAATTTCTTCAAAGTCAATACCTTGCTGCTAAGCATAACCCTTGACTACTAATCTCGCACGAAATCATTTCTGACCACTATCTTCATCCTTCACTTTATAAACCCACTTATTTCGTAATGCCTTCCTGTTGGGCGGAAGAGGCACTAATTCCCATGTCTGATTTCTTATTAATGCGTCCATTTCTTCACGTATTGCACCCTGCCATTTATCATAGTTGACATCCTTCATAGTAGCTTTAAAAGTCCCAGGCTCTGTATGTTCAGATATCAATAAGGTGGGTTCTGCTTCTTCAACAAACAATAGCTCATAATCAGAATATTTTGATGGAATTCGTCACTGCCTTGTGGATCTGCGTAACTCATTTCCATGACTCTGATTGTTCGAGGAGTCTCCCTTCCCATTTTGGTTGCAAGTTTTAATAGAACAACCAAAGCCTACACCATAAGAATCCTGGGAATTAAAAGTTGTTTGTTCTTTATTTATCCTATCCACCACTTGTGGTGCAGGTTCCCCTAAAATTTGATTATCCATTGGTTGATTAAAACCATCAAATTGTCCTTCATTGTTGCCAGCATGGTCAAATCGTTGGGAACCTGGCAATAACTGGTTTGAATGCCCACGTTGTGAGCCTGGTGGAAGTAATTCTGTGTTTAAACCTGGTGCAAAAGAAGTAACCACTGGCTGTGGAGAATGATGTGAAACAGATCCTAAATCTGCCATACACGGGATGTGCATTTTGGAGGGGGTATTACCATTGGTGAATATAGGTGATAAATGCCTTCCTTGGGCACCACTACGGATAGGTACATTGTTGATTGTTTGCAGTTTATCAATATAAATAGCAGGTGCATGGGAAGAATTTTGTTGATGGTCAACAAAATCAACAGGTTTTGTAATTGTTACGTGTTGTTGGCTTAGATTAGGAGACAATTCTTCCCTCTCCAACACACCATAATTGCTAGGGTGTGTAATCTCCATGTCTGCCATACCTTTCCAGTCAACAAAAAAAGGTTTGAAATGGTGGGAAAATTCTTCAATAGAAGGATTAGACTCCTCTGTTCCTGGATTAAATGAGGGACTAAGTTCTTGACTGACAAGAGCTCCCACTTGATGCAAAACAGGTTGTGAACTGAGTTTATCACCATTGTCAAAATTAGAGAGTGGGATATAATCTCTATTGTCTTTTATTTCTGCTTGCAAAGCTGGGAAGATATGCTCACGAAAGACAACATCTCTGCTGCGAATAATCTTCTGATTTACAGGATACCATAAATGAAAACCAAACTGTCCTTTGCCATAACCCATAAAGATACATTTCTGAGATTTGGGATCCAGTTTTGTTCTTTTTTCCTTTGGAATATGTACATAGGCTTCACATCCAAATACACGAATGTGAGCATAAGAAATACGCTTTCCCAGCCATTCCTCCTCCGGGATACCAAAATCTAATCGAGAAGAGGGACTTCGATTTATTAAATAAACCGCTGTGTTACAAGCTTCTGCCCAAAACTCTTTCCCTAGTCTAGCATTAGAAAGCATGCACCGTGCTTTCTCCAAAATTGTTCTATTTAACCTCTCTGCTGCTCTATTTTCTTGAGGTGTAAATGGAACAACTTTAATTCTCTAAATACCATTATCTACGCAAAAATTATCAAATTTCGAGGAGCAAAATTCTCCTCCATTATCTATTTTTAAACACTTAATCTTGTGCCCAATTTGATTTTCAGCAAGCGTTTTGAATGTTTTAAATTTTGAAAAAACTTCAGATTTCTTTGAAAGCATATAAATCCACACTTTTCGTGTGTAATCATCTAAAAAAGTGACAAAGTAGTTAGCTCCTCCAATAGAGGTTACCTCGGTAGGTCCGAAGACGTCCGAATGAATCAACTCCAAAGGTGTGCCCTTCTTCTCATTTCCACTCTTCAAAAAACTGACCCGCTTTTGCTTACCATAAAGGCAATGTTCACAAAAGCCTAAATCCACAGCTTTGAGACCCGGAAGTTGATTTCATGTGAGCATTACATTGAGCCCTTTCTTGCTCATGTGGCCAAGCCTTTGATGCCAAAGGCCTGCTTCACTATCCTCAACTACCATTGCAGCTCCCACTTCACCACATTCCTCAAATATATATAGACTGCCAACTTTATCACCCTTGGCAATCAGCATGGTGCCTTGAGTTACCTTCCAAGTATCTGGAAGAAAATGGACATGAAGTCCTTGTGTAAAAAGTTGACCAACAGAGATTAAATTTCTTCTCAGTTTTGGGACATGACGAACATCCTTTAGTAACCATTGTTTCCCTCCTTCCAGTGGTAACAAAATGTCACCTTTGCCAATAATTTCGCAGGCTTTATTGTCACCAAGGAACACATTGTCAAATTGTCCTTGATAGTTCATAAATGCCTCCAAGCAAGAAGTGGCATGATAGGATGCACCGGAATCAAGAACCCATGAAGATGAAGTGGTGTCTGCAGTTGAGAGAATTAGTATACTATCCTCTCTGTCATAAGCGGTGTTTGCTTTGCTGTCCCGCACCTTCTCTTGTGCCTTTTTGTAATTTCTAATTTTCTACAATCCTTTTTCACATGACCAGCTTTACCACAAAACCAGCAATCACCAATTCTACCTTTAGACTTCGATCTCCTTGCAGATTTTGATCTTCGATAAGAATTACTTCTACCTCTATTATGGCTCCTTCCTCTATTATCGGTGTTTACAACTGTTAAAGCTTCACCAGCTGAGGGTTCTGCATTCTTTCTTCTCATGTCTTCGTTGAGAAGAGTAGCCGCGACATCATCAAAAACCAATTTGTTCTTACCGGATACCGAAGTGCTAACTGCTGTTACAACGCCATCCCAGCTGCTTGGTAAAGAACATAACAAAAGAACAGCTTTTCTTTCATCGTCTTGTGTCATTCCCACTGAGTTTGCTTGACTAATGAGATTATTAAACTCATTGGTATGGTTTGCCATTGCACAACCGTCCTTCATCTTAAGCTTATAAAGCTTTTTCATGATAAACACCTTGTTTGCAGCCGATGCCATAGCATACATGGCTGTTAGTTTATCCCATACTGCTTTGGTTGTTGATTCCACTGTAACATTGAAGAGTACATTGTTAGACAGGGAGAGAAACACAATTGCTCATGCCTTTTTATCAAGAGTTTCCCAATCTTCATCTGACATTGTAGTCGGCTTCTTCGACTTTCCCTCAAGTGCAAGCGAGAGATCTTGTTTTATCAACAAAGACTCCATCTATACTTTCCACAACCCAAAATTCTGTCCAGCAAATTTCTCTACCTTCGCTTCCTCCATGATTCCGGAATTTCAACCACCGAAATTTCAACCAGCGATCTCACCTCGCTCTGATACCAATTGTGAAGAATTAAAACAAACCAGTATTGCAGACAAATACAGATAAAATAATTTAGAAATAGAGAACACAAAACATAGCAGATAAAGATTGACACAAAGTTTATAGTGGTTCGGCTTAAATGCCTACGTCCACATTAAGTGCAGGGGATTTTATATATATCTTTAGTCTGTACAAATTACATACAACCATCAGCATCAACGAATGAGATATAAATAACAATATGAGCCTTCACATGGAAGGTCAACAGTCCAACCACTAGGCTGCCGGTTGGGCTTCACTTCCATAACATGATCCATACCCACTCGCCCATAGACTTAATAACTTCACCTCCTCCTGTGTTTCCAGTTTTACTTCTTATGAAAAGGGGCTCTTCTCCAGACAATGGTTTTGCAGTGGTTCTGCTCAAGAGGGTGCCATTTATAGCTTGAGATTGAGTTGGGTATCTTTAAAAGTGTTTTAATAATCCAGGAATGACTGTTTCCATTGAGCAACCATTTCTTCTGGTGTAAGTAATTAACACTTCATCGATGAAAAAGAAATTTAGTTGTTTATATAGATGATAGGGAAATGTATCCCGGAAAACTTGTTTCTTGGACTGCAAGATTCTGACAATTTTGCAAGACTTGAGTGATTGTATAATCCAAAATAGGGATTCTTTGAAGACTTTTTTCTTAAAATATTGTGGTCAAGATCTCACATGTCACAATGCCCTCAAAGGGATAGAGATGCCATTTTTGAAATTCAACGAAACAAATTTTAGTCTTGAGTGAGTGGAAAGTCAACAGTCCCGGTGGATGTATGTTTGCTTTCTTCCTTCTCTCCTCTCCATTGTTATTTGGATGCAAAGAGAAAATAAGGAAGCAATAATAGTGGATGTAAGCATTATTAAGAATCTGCAATCAGTGAGTTATTTTTAAACTCAAGGTCAAATTTGGTCATTGAAAGTACGGTAACAAGTTATCACTTTTTTGTAGGAATGAGGTATAGTGCAATAATGACTACTGCTATAGTATATTTCTATTTGGCGAATGATTCTTCAAAGGAGGGTCTTGGATAATGATTTTTGTGCCATGTAATGATGGCATATTTGATTTTAATAATGTGAACCCATTCATTGGATTGCTGAATGTTGTGCATAGTTTTGGGGGACTCTATGGTAATCGGTGTTGTGGGTGTGGGAATATTGGCCTTAATTTTTCTTGTGGGAGATTGGTGATGATTATGTTTAGTGGACAGGTTTTAGTATATATCTATTTGTTTGTTAGAAAAAAAATTAGATTGTCCTTCAATTTCAATTTTACCTTGTTCAAGAAGGTATATACTTCTTTCTTTCCCAGAATTCAATTACAAAATGTAGCAAATTAAAAATTGACATTTAGAAAGAGAAAATGCATTGTTTTATAACAAAAACACTGTGTGAGAAATGCCTTTTAACTACCATTTTACTAGCATTGAATTTTTTACTTATGTTGTAACTTGCGAGTTAAACTTGTAAAAACTCACCCAGCAAAAAATAGAGAATAATTGTAGAGCTTGCAAATTATGAATATAAAACCAATTTGGTTCTCTTAAGATTAGGCATGGAAGGATATTGAATTTTACCTCTACAACAAAATATAGCTACATATATTCTATAATAATGTCAAGATGTGTAACACAATTAATTCTTGTGAAATTTTAAAAATTTAACATAGTAAGGCTTTCTTTTCATTGCTGTGAAAATTTTTCTCCTGGATATTTAATCCAAAATCATATATAGCTTATTTTGGTTTCTTTCTATGTTTAAACCCTCTGTTTTCTAGGCAGTTGGGAATCTGCCATATAAACGTTTTAGTTCTATTTTCTTAAGACTGCATAATTTTGATGGTTTTGTTATAAAAAAATGGATAAATCATAAGGATAATGGTTTCCTGTCTGTTTTTGGAAACCATTTTTTGTTGGGATCGCTGAGAATAGTTTTTTTATGCTATGTCTCTCAGCCAAGAAGCTACTGTAATTAATTCAAATTAATATAAATCTCGGCTCTGCCTTTACTGATCAAAAAAAAAATTAGATATATATTTTAGTGGTACATAAAATTTCAATAAAAGTGATAATAATGCATCTTGAATTATAATTTGCAACCCCAAAGAAAATTCAGAACATCAATAAACATTCAGTAAAGAGATTTTTGAACTTCAGTAAAGATAATATAATTAATCAATATATAAAAAGTGAATTACATACATAAAATAAATATTAATAAAAAAGTCTAGTAGAATAATCCACTTTTATTGAAAAAAAAACAAAAAAATTACATAAAATCTCACAGGAAATTTAAACATCAATTAGAAATAAGCTTCTAACAAAAACTTTGTAGCATTTCATTGCAGTTGCATTGCCCATTATTACCTTGTGTTCCTAAATGCTCTGTATTTCCAACACCATGCGCAAATCAATCATGGAACAACATAAGTTTTCTTAGAGAAACCAGCAAAGCCACACAGAGATAATAATAGAGGAGTATATTTCTCTTATTCCAGCATGGGAGCTTCATAAGCCAGGTAGCATGTTGGCTAGACAAAAGCCAATAAAGTCACTTTTAACATTATTGCTATATACTCATTCAAGCTGCCAATTTCTGTCCATGAAATAAAGTGAAGCATTGAACAAAGAAAGGAAATAAGAAACCAAAAAATGAGGACTTAATCTGTATAATTGAAAAACTTCAGATCACTCTGGAAGTAATATATTGGAAACTTACATTCAACAAAGCAATTTGTTGTCGATATTTTAAAAATGTATATTGGAATGAAATTAATTATGGTCTGACTGTCAGTACAGACCAACAGCAGGCTCACTTGCTGCAGCTAACCTTATCACTATCATTTATGATGCATTTCTCTATAAATTGGATGAATAAGAATACAACATTAGAGCTCATGTTTGACCATTTCCTCCAATCCATATTTTTAACATACTACACTATGATTGGATATCCCAGCATAAGCTAAGACCTGTATTCCTTTATATAATTACAACCAAATACCTTTTTCAAACAAAGTACATGCCTTTTAATCAATAGTTTTAAATTTTTCCATGGTAGCATCTGATTAGCAAATTTCATTATGTTTTGTATTGTTTATTTTGGCCTTGTGTTCATAAATGTTCGGGAATGGCTATCCAGTTTCTAGAATGTACTAAATATCTATTATAATGTAAAAAAGATAATGATATCTTAGTGCATTCTAAAAGCTGAATAGCCCTTTTCTAAATACTCTTGATTTCAAGATATTGTCCAATTCAATCATAGAACAACCTATGTCAATTTTCCTATAGAAAGCACACACAGTCAAGAAATAAGATTCCTTTGCTCCAATAAGGGAGCCTCATAATCATGGTAGGCATCTTAACTATTCTCAAACCTGTTGACATGTATTTTGTACACCATCATACACAGAATAAAATACCAATAGGCATCTTATCCTCTCTTGAGAAAATAGTCTCTAACTGCTGAAGATTCGCGTAAAGGATCAGTTAGGTAGACTCCAAGGTTCTTTTAGTAGGGTCTCTACGTGTGGATAAGCTCTTCGTGGTATGATGTGATTTGCTGGGATCACAAGGGGACTTACATGTGATGATTGAACTTCCGATCTGCTTTGCTGGACACAGGCTCTTACTAACTTAGATTTGAAAAATGGAAAAGGGATAAGGGCGAAGAGAGGATCTAATCCTAATACTAAGAATGTAGGAGCAATGATTGATCTTTGACAAAACTCTAACTAGGTCTTGTTTTGACATCAATGGAACATCTACACAAGACTAGTGCGATCTTCTAAGGGAAGCTTTATGATGTTCAAATCATCACCGCAGGCATAGATACCATCCAAGTTGATGCATATCAATGAAGAAGCGACAAATTGAAATTGAGCTTAGGCTAAATGATTCCAGTTGACTACACAAGGCAAGTCTGCAATCAACAAACTGCTAGTAGTATGCATATACGAATTCCACCATTAATCAATCGCATTTCCTCCATTCATCTAATCATCTACCATCTAAGATTGAAGACTCAACAAGAAACCATGCAAATTGCAAGAAAATGACATATTTCACCATTACTTCAATGAAAATGGAGTTTGTTTACAATCAATGGCAACAATTTCTTGCCTTGTCCTCCTATTCTACTCTAATTGCTATTCTATCAATTTCTAACTACTCTCTATCTTCTAACTCTCTAGCTATTGCTAATTATTTACAAACTATCTCTAACTGCTAATTAGCCTTTACAAATGAAATGCCTGGGCTTATATAGTGCCCACAATACAATTTGATGGCTTAGATCAATTCAAGATCAATAGCCAAGATTTTACAATGAAAACCCTAATTAGGGTTTGTTACAACCATTACATAACATTTAATGCTTGACCAATGATAAAATTGTATTGCTTGGACACATGTCCTTTCTAGAAAAATCGACCAATGGATAGCCAAGGTAGGTACATCGGAGTTTGTGCCACCTTCCATGAGTTAAGTACATTGAATCTGGACATGCTGAGGTGGACCACACTGACTGGAGAAATGATGACTAGGACGCCACCTCATCTGACACTTGTAGCTTGCTAGATATTCAATTTGATGTCGTTGAGAGGCTTGCTTTAATTAACTCTTGTTCTAACTCCTTTTGTCCTTGATTTGCAAGATGATGATGTACCTCGCCTTGGAACGCTGGATTGAAAGAGGTCGCCCCTATCCTGGCTTGATCGTCCCGACGAAGACCGTCCTTGATCCGGCTTGATTTTCCTTGAAGAGATCTCCATTTGATGCCTACACAACATTTCAAAATTAGTACCATGATTTCGCAATATATAACATAGATTAGATTAATTTTTAGGAAACTTCATGATAAATCCTTGAGTTATTATTTCCTAAAAAACGATCGGGCTACTGGAATTCAAAATTTCAAAATTCAAAATTAAGGCAATGACGATCAAAATTCGAAATTAAAACAAGAGATCTTGCCATACCTTACTTGAGAGCTAACTCTAGAATGCAAAATAAAGGAAATCGCCTAGGCAAAATCAAAATTAGATGGCTTCAACGTGATCTCCTTTAAATGAACGATCCCTTTATCAATTCATCACCCTTGAGGATATCTTTGACGTGGTCTTTGGCAAGTTCGCCCAACTTGAGACTAAGCTCGCACTCCTTTGATGATGTCTGCGCCCTCCTCTTGAATGACAATTTCGCACCTCCTTTGTATTCTCCAAATCGCATGCTAATGAAGGATGTTAAATGATGATTTGAAATGAATAAACCACCTTCCCTTTATAGGCGCTTACCTTCATATTGATCTTAGGCCGACTTTGGTAAATAAGACAAATTTAAAATAAACTTAAAAGGCCGACCCTTGTAAAATGAAACAAATTTTAAATCAAGCGCCCCATTTTTATTTATAATTAATTAATTTAGTGCCTATAATTTTAAATAAATTCGATTTTTAAAAGGCAAAAATTAATTAATAAAGGGCCATGCGCTATTTTTAAATGCCACTTAATTAAATTTTCAAGACCTATCGGACTTAGCATTTAAAATAAATTCAAAACTTGCTTGAACGCCAAAATTGGAGAATTGGGAAGAGTACAAACCTCATCGCCCTGGTCCCTGACTGAGGGACAGGAGCGATCCATCAACTTAGTTTTGTCAAAGATCAATCATTGCTCCTACATTCTTAGTATTAGGATTAGATCCTCTCTTCGCCCTTATCCCTTTTCCATTTTTCAAATCTAAGTTAGTAAGAGCCTGTGTCCAGCAAAGCAGATCGGAAGTTCAATCATCACATGTAAGTCCCCTTGTGATCCCAGCAAATCACATCATACCACGAAGAGCTTATCCACACGTAGAGACCCTACTAAAAGAACCTTGGAGTCTACCTAACTGATCCTTTACGCGAATCTTCAGCAGTTAGAGACTATTTTCTCAAGAGAGGATAAGATGCCTATTGGTATTTTATTCTGTGTATGATGGTGTACAAAATACACGTCAACAAAATCTAGATGTTGTGACGTTTTCACACATCGCCCCATTGCAAATGGGGACCCATGTTTTTTTGCTTTTTAGGGTTAGTTTTTTTAGGGTTTTGTTAGTTAGCCTTTGCATTTTTGAGTGCTGTTGGGGTGATCACATGGATAGTAAGTCCGGCTTGAGTGAGGTCCTGATCCTGAATTTGACTAAGTCTGGAAACTGAAAAAAACCTCCAAAAACTAGATTTTGCAATATAACTCCTGGAGGTCTGAAACCACTCTCAAACATCCTGAAAGTATATATGGAATATAACTTAAAGTATAAGAAAGAAGAAACATAGAAGGAAATGTCACTTATACTCCATAAAGTATAAGAAAGAAGTATAAGAAAGAAGAAACATAGAAGGAAATGTTATATTCCATAAAAATTATCCTGATAGAGAGTGCAAAAAGTCAAATTTCGCTCGTGTCCTTCTCCAAGGGTCCAGAGCAAAAAGCGCTCCTGTCCCTCTCCAAGGGACCAAGGCGAATCGCTCGTGTCCCTCACCAAGGGTCCAGAGCGAAAATGCTTAGTTGAGCCATTCCTGACCTTGTTTGGACGAATCGAGACATCAAAGGCATGGTGAAGGACGAAATGAGCATGATAGAGCATCCAGACTTGATCAAAAACAACGAAATGATGAAGTTTTTGCCTAGAGGGTCAAATTCGCTCCTGTCCCTCACTGAAGGACCAGAGTGAAATTCTTCATAAGGTACGATCTGGGCAAAGATCAAGTCAAGTTTATGTTTGAAGGCAAGGAAGGAGGTGAAATGAACTCATTGAAGATAAATTGAAGATTACCAAATGCCATCAAAGGACCAAAATGCTTAAGTTCGCTCCTGTCCCTCAGGAAGGGACCAGAGCGATTTTTGTTATAGATGATTTTCTTGCCAAGTTACAACCGATCTCAAGGCATGAATGAGTGAAATGAAGTATGGCGAGACCATTGAAGATAAATTTTGAAGGTGATAAAGTAAAATGAAGCCCACAAGAGCAGGATCACTCCTGTCCCTCTCCAAGGGACCAGGGCGATATAATGGTTATATTGTCGTTCCTCCAAATTCAAGGCACTCCAAGACGAAGAACAAGGTGGTGAAGACGTTTTAAGACATCTCCATCAAGCGCAAAGCATCAAAAATTGCCAAAGATGAAGGATTCGCACCAAGACATCTAATTCGCTCCTGTCCCTCAGGAAGGGACCAGAGCGATATTTCCATAAAGGCATAGATTTCAAAAGTTAAGCAAGTGTCAAGCGACCAAGGGGATCAAAAAGACTATGTTTTACACGATGAGGACAATTGCAAGTTGGAGAACGCAAGCATGAACCCAAAGACTTGAAGTTCGCTCCTGTCCCTCAGGAAGGGACCAGAGTGATATTGATTATATTGGCCAAATCTCTCAAAAATCACGTTAAGTCAAGGTTTTGCGGGGTCATACAAGGTCTAAGGTGTCATTTGAAGATGATATGCAAGAGTTTTGAACGTCAAAGTGTTACCAATTTGTGCAAGGAACTCATATCGCTCCTGTCCTTTGGACAAGGACCAAGGCGATTTCATTAAAACACTCATGATCCTTTAAATGCATGTCAAGGCAAGTGCACGTGAGATCAAGGACATCCTTTGGAAGGCAATGAACGAAGAACGAAGATCAAAAGTTTGCAAATTTGAGCCAGGACACTAGGATCGCTCCTATCCCTCAGGAAGGGACCAGGGCGATATTTGCCAAAGCACTCATTTTCCTTCAAAGATCATGACAAAACAAACTTGCAAAGGGTTCAAAGCGTTGTTTGAAAGGTAATAAAAGAGGAGTTGATATCAAGAACGATGAATTTCAAGCTAGAAGACAAGGATCGCTCCTGTCCCTCTCCAAGGGACCAGGGCGATATTCCTCTTAACCTCAAATATGCCTTGTAAAAATCAAGTGGAGCAAGCGTGGAGTAAAGAAACAATGTTATTTTTCGCCTATGATAGAGATTGGAGGTCAAAGAATGCAAGATCAAGGAGAAAGCATGAAGATCGCTCCTGTCCCTCTCCAAGGGACCAGGGCGATATCATATCTAAAGGACATTCATTCGCAAGAACAAGTCAATCAAGCTTGAAGGACCTAGCGAAAATGCCAATACCAACGTAAGGATGAAAACTTTGAACGTCAAAAACGCAAGGATCAAGACTAAGTTGATGGATCGCTCCTGTCCCTCAGTCAGGGACCAGGGCGATGAGGTTTGTACTCTTCCCAATTCTCCAATTTTGGCGTTCAAGCAAGTTTTGAATTTATTTTAAATGCTAAGTCCGATAGGTCTTGAAAATTTAATTAAGTGGCATTTAAAAATAGCGCATGGCCCTTTATTAATTAATTTTTGTCTTTTAAAAATCGAATTTATTTAAAATTATAGGCACTAAATTAATTAATTATAAATAAAAATGGGGCGCTTGATTTAAAATTTGTTTCATTTTACAAGGGTCGGCCTTTTAAGTTTATTTTAAATTTGTCTTATTTACCAAAGTCGGCCTAAGATCAATATGAAGGTAAGCGCCTATAAAGGGAAGGTGGTTTATTCATTTCAAATCATCATTTAACATCCTTCATTAGCATGCGATTTGGAGAATACAAAGGAGGTGCGGAATTGTCATTCAAGAGGAGGGCGCAGACATCATCAAAGGAGTGCGAGCTTAGTCTCAAGTTGGGCGAACTTGCCAAAGACCACGTCAAAGATATCCTCAAGGGTGATGAATTGATAAAGGGATCGTTCATTTAAAGGAGATCACGTTGAAGCCATCTAATTTTGATTTTGCCTAGGCGATTTCCTTTATTTTGCATTCTAGAGTTAGCTCTCAAGTAAGGTATGGCAAGATCTCTTGTTTTAATTTCGAATTTTGATCGTCATTGCCTTAATTTTGAATTTTGAAATTTTGAATTCCAGTAGCCCGATCGTTTTTTAGGAAATAATAACTCAAGGATTTATCATGAAGTTTCCTAAAAATTAATCTAATCTATGTTATATATTGCGAAATCATGGTACTAATTTTGAAATGTTGTGTAGGCATCAAATGGAGATCTCTTCAAGGAAAATCAAGCCGGATCAAGGACGGTCTTCGCCGGGACGATCAAGCCAGGACAAGGGCGACCTCTTTCAATCCAGCGTTCCAAGGCGAGGTACATCATCATCTTGCAAATCAAGGACAAAAGGAGTTAGAACAAGAGTTAATTAAAGCAAGCCTCTCAACGACATCAAATTGAATATCTAGCAAGCTACAAGTGTCAGATGAGGTGGCGTCCTAGTCATCATTTCTCCAGTCAGTGTGGTCCACCTCAGCATGTCCAGATTCAATGTACTTAACTCATGGAAGGTGGCACAAACTCCGATGTACCTACCCTGGCTATCCATTGGTCGATTTTTCTAGAAAGGACATGTGTCCAAGCAATACAATTTTATCATTGGTCAAGCATTAAATGTTATGTAATGGTTGTAACAAACCCTAATTAGGGTTTTCATTGTAAAATCTTGGCCATTGATCTTGAATTGATCTAAGCCATCAAATTGTATTGTGGGCACTATATAAGCCCAGGCATTTCATTTGTAAAGGCTAATTAGCAGTTAGAGATAGTTTGTAAATAATTAGCAATAGCTAGAGAGTTAGAAGATAGAGAGTAGTTAGAAATTGATAGAATAGCAATTAGAGTAGAATAGGAGGACAAGGCAAGAAATTGTTGCCATTGATTGTAAACAAACTCCATTTTCATTGAAGTAATGGTGAAATATGTTGTTTTCTTGCAATTTGCATGGTTTCTTGTTGAGTCTTCAATCTTAGATGGTAGATGATTAGATGAATGGAGGAAATGCGATTGATTAATGGTGGAATTCGTATATCCATACTACTAGCAGTTTGTTGATTGCAGACTTGCCTTGTGTAGTCAACTGGAATCATTCAGCCTAAGCTCAATTTCAATTTGTCGCTTCTTCATTGATATGCATCAACTTGGATGGTATCTATGCCTGCGGTGATGATTTGAACATCATAAAGCTTCCCTTAGAAGATCGCACTAGTCTTGTGTAGATGTTCCATTGATGTCAAAACAAGACCTAGTTAGAGTTTTGTCAAAGATCAATCATTGCTCCTACATTCTTAGTATTAAGATTAGATCCTCTCTTCGCCCTTATCCCTTTTCCATTTTTCAAATCTAAGTTAGTAAGAGCCTGTGTCCAGCAAAGCAGATCGGAAGTTCAATCATCACATGTAAGTCCCCTTGTGATCCCAGCAAATCACATCATACCACGAAGAGCTTATCCACACGTAGAGACCCTACTAAAAGAACCTTGGAGTCTACCTAACTGATCCTTTACGCGAATCTTCAGCAGTTAGAGACTATTTTCTCAAGAGAGGATAAGATGCCTATTGGTATTTTATTCTATGTATGATGGTGTACAAAATACACGTCAACAAAACCTAAGAAGCTAATCTTTTAGATTGAATTCTTTACCTTTACTAGATGTGCTCATTGAAGCTGTCATATCCTTCCATGAAATAAAGCAAACATGATGCAAAGCACCAGAAATAATATATATCATAAACAGATTAACATGGAACATAGCAGCATATTATGAAACATTTTAAAAATACAGTATACCATGATTAGATATCTCAACCTTACTGAAAGCTCAACACTATACTCTTATGTACGTTCATATTGTTGAGTTTCATAATGCCAGTCTAACACACAAATAGTACTATCGTTATATAAATTTTGGTTAAATACAAATTATATATTTATAAGATTTTCGTATCTCATATTATAAGAAGATTGTTCTACCTTCTATAACCATTCTCTTTGCATAGATGACAAGTCATAACATTATATTATGATATACATAATATTTTAACAAACTATAACAAATCTTGTAACAAACTATGACAAATTTAATGATATAATATTCCTAATACATATAGCTCTCACCTTCCTCAGATAAAGCGCATTGGCTTATAATCAATAACAATGAATTTTTCCATTGCTGGTAGTATCTGATTAGAGAATTCTACGTGAGCAGGATGGGCTAGATAGGTATCACGACCTTCAACATTGTCAAATGTACATTCAAAAACATGTGTGAAACCTTGTTGCTGATTTTCAACGCTAATATCCTCTCCCCTGGAATAACAAAACAAAAAAAGAATGTAAAGGATTGTGATCCATAAATCTACTCTAATAATGTAGTTCCATCGATCCATGCAAATAGTATTTTCGATTCATATCCACTATCATCAACAGAGAACTGGATGCCATTCTAGCATAGTAGAAGAAACATGGCCATGTATTTGTTGCTGTTAAAAACATAACATGTTTATCACTCTAAGGTTTATGGACTTTAATAGTTATGAAACCCAAAATTTACGTTTCAGAATGGCATTCAGAGAAGCCAAGAAAAGCCCACTAGCCAGTTACATCCTACAAATTGCAAGTTGATCTGCTTGCATGCTCATGAGTGATTAGCTGCAGCTAAAGATACAATAACTTATTAGATGTCCCTTGTCACCAATGATAAATTAATTACTTGCCTAGCAACCAACCAGGGTTCTGTGACACATTACTTATGGTTGGCTGCTAACCCAAAATGGGACCTAAGTGCCAATCAAGCTTTGCTAAAAGTGATGACATGGTAGCACCTAATTTTAAGGAAGGCTACTTCTTTTTTTTGGGTGATGTACATGTGGAAGTGTGAAAAGGAAGAGAAATTTCAATTTTCAAGTAAGGAGACAGAAACATTAATCTTCAAAAGGCAGTAACAATTAGAATGTGTTATATTTTCTTATGTTCCTCATGGGTGGAATAGAGTAGTGGATTCTCTGATCAAATGGGCATCTGATCGAATGCAGGGTTGGAATATGAGGATAAGGGACATTTGCCTCTGGATTTTTATCGCATGTTGGAACAACTAATTGGTGAAGACAGGAATGTGTAATTCTTCTTTGCTGGACTGTTGACCCTTCTTATTAGATAATTCTCTTTGCAATTAATAAAATTTTACCCCTTAAAAAAATAATTAAATGTGTTAAAAAAAAAATGTGTTAAAAAAATGAAAGTGAAGAGAAAGGACAAAAGATGAGTAGGCGAGAGAGAATGAAAGGATATGATAACAAAAAAACTAAAAACATATTAAATGGTTAAATGTTTCAAACATCATCGATAAGGATAGTCTAAATGTGCATAGCAGACTGCAGATAAAAATTCATGCAATCCTTGCACATAAGAAAATGAAAAACTCACTATGCAAAATAAACTCCTTATATTCCCAAGTGGACAGCTCTTAGTCTAATACTGTCAATCATTAGCAGAGTACATGTATACAGTCACTACACAATATAACAGTTTAAGGTTGAACTTATCCAGGTTAACATGAGAGAGAGATTTCATATGCTGTCCAGTTTACCATGGTTTCAAATACCCAAACCAATATCAGATTCCAGAGCCATGTGTACACCTCAATCTATTAAAATCAATAGAAGCACTTTCCTCTTGTTCAGAGAGTTTCTTGCTTTAGGAGATATTCATGATGGCACTACAGAGAGATAAAATACCAGAATCTGGTTCAATTTATATTCTTGTGTTTGTCATTACAAAATAAGAGACCATTAAGTATTTACAATTAAGTTAGATCACTGGCATTTCCCTAGAATGTTTGCCCAACCAAAGCAGAACTTTGGAATTACAATAACATGAATCATATTAATGATCTCATTTACAAGATAATGGGTATGCCTCTACACAGAAATTATCCAACTATAATGAGGCTGAGTGCTTGTGATAATTATAAAACATGTGTGCTGTAAAATTGAACAACTGGACAATGGTTTCAACTTTCAACTGTTTGCAACCATTTGCAACTTTCAAAGTCTTCAATGTCTATCTGACATTTTCAAGCTTATAAATTTATCATTCAAGTGAAACATTACAAAACTCACAATCGAGATCCTGCAAGCCATTTGCAACTTTCAAAGTCTTCAATGTCTATCTGACATTTTCAAGCTTATAAATTTATCATTCAAGCGAAACATTACAAAACTCACAATCAAGATCCCGCAAGTTGTTGAGTGTTGTGATAAGGGAAAATATAAGGAAAATGTCTGATAGAAGCTGGGACGGACAAATATTTTGAGACAATACCCAATCATGTCCTACTAAAAATGGAAGCTTGTTGTATAATAGTTTGGATAGAAACAGGAAAAAGTTAGTTGCTCTGAGTGACCTTCTATAAAGATGTTGAGTTTTTTGTAGTTCGGAAGGTGTGGAGTGTGGAAGCTGCTTAAGTGCAGTTTGAGTTGAATGTTCAGCAAGAGAATGTTTTCTATTCTATAAATAGAATGTTTCTTAGAGTTGTGAGGTTAACACCAAGAGCAATTTTATGTGTGAGTTAGTCTAAGATATGTGAGACAAGTTTCCTTTCTCTTGCATCATGTAAGGAAAGTTCCTTTCTTGAATTACGTAAGGAATGTTTCTTCTAGGTCGTGTTATGTAAGGAAACTTTCACTACTCTTGCACGATTGATATTTTATCAAGAGGGCTATATTTGTAAGATTGCTGTAGCAACTAGGATTGGATTCTGGAAGGAAAGTTTGCTCTTGAAGCTAGATAGAAGATTCAGCATTTGCAGGTTTTCCCCCACATTGGGGTTTCTTGGGTTTATCGGTGTTATCTGTGTTATTTTGTTTGTGTGATGGTTTCGTGTGAATTTGCTTCCGTTGTTCATTTTGTTAATTAACCCAAAGTATTGGCTGTTACAAATCAGATAGGTAAACATTATTCTTGTTTCTTTTCTATGATATTTGTTGAGCAATTAATTTGTAACTAGGTTATAGATATTAACATGGTATCAGAGCTCTCAACTTTGAATATGAAGCCAAGTTTTATATCATAGATTTCTTCAGATTTCACTTTTCAATTTCTTTGAGGGTTTTATTTCACAATGGCAACTAGTGTTCGATATGAGGACAGGCTTGAAGGTGCATCTAACTTCTTACAGTGGAAAGTTCTGACTGCATCCGTTCTCAAGGAGAACAAGTTATGGATCTATACTAGTACAGAAGTGACTCCGCCAACAAATGATCCTATTACTCTAGATTCGCATGAAATCAAGGAGGCCAAAGCTCAGAGGATTATCCTTGATGGGGTAAAAGATCTTTTGATTCCTCATCTATCTAGGAAAGACACCGCCAAGGAAGTGTGGGATACGCTCACAAAACTTTATCAAAGCAACTATCAGAGTCATAAGATGATGCTCAAGGACAAATTGCATAACACCAAGATGTCCAAGGGTGAGAGCATGACCTCTTACTTGTCCAGGCTGACATAGGTCAGGGATGAGTTGGGTGTTGTTGGAGAGAAAATTGTTGATGATGAGCTCATGTGGATAGCCCTGAATGGTTTTTCGAAGCACTAGGAAGTGTTTGTCAAGTGTGTTGTCGGTAGAGATCGCCTACCTGACTAAGCGAGGCTTTGGGATGATTTTGTCCAAGAAGATATCTATGAAAATGCTCATCAAGGAGGTCAGACAAAGAAGGTTGATGACAAAGAAAATATTGCTCTTGCAAGCAAAGGTAAGCAGAAGATCAATAAAGGACAAACTGAAGAGTCCTTTTCCAAGGATGGGAAGAAGAAAGATCTGAGTAACATAAAGTGTTTTTTCTGCCATCAAATGGGTCACTACGTCAGTCAATGTCCGAATAAGAAAAATAAGGACAAGCAAAAGAAGCAAGTTGCTGCTATAGCAGAGGTGGACGAGTTTACATCACGATTTGAGAATGAGTTTTCATTCATTAACTGTCTCTCAAGTTCAATTGCCAACAGTGTTTGGTATATTGATAGTGGGGCTTCTTTCCACATGACGGTTCGAGTCAGAGAATGTTTCACTAAATGGGAGGAGAAGAAGTTGGATTTCTATATTGAGCTTGGAGACAATGCCAAGTACCATGCAACTAGTGTCGGCATGATCAAGTTTCAAAGGGAATCTGGCAAACCTCTATTGGTGGAGTATGTGTTGTATGTCCTTGGAATGACAAAGAATTTAATCTTTGTTTCTGCTTTGGAGGACAAGGGTTACATCGTGATCTTTGAAGGGGGGAAAATTCTATATTCATCCTAAGAATTCCAAGGTAGCAAGAGTAATTGGAGTCAAGCATGGTAGCTTGTTTTGGTTACAGTTCAAGCTAGCACATGCATTGGTGAGTAGCAGTAGAGGGCTAGGAGAATTGTGGCATAGGAGGATGCCTCATCTTCACCATGGAGCACTTAATGTGCTTAAGGAAATAGTGATGGGGCTGTCTGAGATGAAGCTCAAAAAGCATGAGGTGTGCAAGGGTTGTGCTCTTGGAAAATATACCAAGACCAATTTTGCAAGCAGTGACACTAGATCCAAAGGGATTTTGGATCTCGTACACTCAGATGTATGTGGGCCCATGTCAGCAACATCCTTGAATGGGTATGAGTATTATATTAATTTCATTGATGATTTCTCCAGGAAGACGTGGATATATTTTATGAAGAATAAAGATGAAGTCTTTAGTAGGTTCAAAGAGTTTAAGGCTCTCGTGGAGAACCAAACAGGGAGGAAGATCAAGATACTGAGGTCTAATAATTGAGGTGAGTATACCTCGAATGCCTTTATAGATTTTTGTGTTCAAGAAGGTATCAAGAAAGAGTTGACAGTTTTGTACAACCCTCAATAGAATGGGGTTGCTGAATGGAAAAACAGGGCTATAGTTGGAGCAGCCAAGGCCATGCTTCATGATCATGATCTACCTTGGTTTTTATGAGCAAAAGCTTGCAATACAGTTGTGTATTTGTAGAATAGGAGCGCACATAAAGTGTTAGGCAAATTGACTCTAGAAGAGACATTCACTAGGAAGAAACCAGATTTGGAGCACATTTGCATCTTTGGATGCCTTGTGTATTGTCATATTCCCGTGGAGAAGAGAACCAAGTTGGAACTAACCACAGAGAAGGGCATCCTTGTTGGGTGAAACTTCTAAGGCCAATCAGGTTTACATTACTGCCCTCAGGAAAACAGTTGTTCACAAAGATGTGAAGTTCAAGGAGGGAAAGGCTCTTTAGAAGCCGAGTAGTTTTATAGAGGTTCAGGAGGAGGAGCAAGCACCCAAGGTTGAGGCTGCATAGATTCCGTAGACTTCTGTCAGGCAAGCTAGAGAGCAAAGCAAGAAGACCGATCAAGTTGATCAAGAGGAAGAACAAAGGATTCCTCGGCCTCAGACTCCTATCACAGGGAGGAGGAGAAGCAGGGCAGCTAAGCAGACACTAAGAGAGGCCCAAGAGTATGTTGGTGATCCTCAAGATCCAGTTAGATAGAGAAAGGCTCCCAAACATTATTCAGATTATATGGCACTTATGAGTGAAGTGATTGAGGTGGAGCCTTCCAGCTATCAGGAGGCATCCAATCACCAGGTATGGAGGGATGCCATGGTGGAAGAGTATTCTTCCATCATGAAGAATAGTGTGTGGGAGGTAGTGCCATGGCCCAAAAAATAAGTCAATGGTAGGGTTGAAATAGTTGTATAAGATCAAGCATGCTGCAGATGGTAGTGTGGAAAAGTTCAAAGTCCAGTTTGTGGCTAAGGGGTTTTCTTAGAAGGAAGGGATTGACTATGATGAGACCTTTGCTCCGGTATTCATCCATAAGGGCTACCATTTATGTAGCAGCACAGATGGGTTGGAGGATTCACCAGATGGATGTGAAGACTGTCTTCCTCAATGAAGTGATTGAGGAAGAGATTTGCATAGAACAACTTGAGGGTTTTGAGGTGCATGGGAGGGATTTCCATGTGTGCATATGTGTGCATGTTGAAGAGAGCACTGTATGGGCTCAAGCAAGCTCCTACAGTGTGGTATGCACGTCTTGATGGTTACTTGCAGAGTGTGGGCTTCAACAAGAGTGAGGTTGATCCAAACTTGTACTATGTTCAGGTGAAGGGCGAGCTTCTCATATTGGTGTTGTATGTTGATGACTTGTTTCTTATAGGGTCAAAAGAGCTCATAGCACATTGCAAGTGTTATCTTACAAGAGAGTTTGAGATGAAGGACTTGGGATTGATGCACTACTTTCTAGGATTGGGGTTGTGGCAGAAAGAGGGAGAAATCTTCCTTGGACAAGGGAAGTATATAATTGATATCCTGAAGAGATTCGAGATGGAAAATTGTAAGCCATGTCCACGCCACTTGTGACCAACTAGAAGAAGATTGATGCTTCTAGATCAAAGGAAGTGGACGCGACTTTATACAGACAGTTGATAGGCTCTCTTATGTATCTGGTCAACACTAGGCCAAACATTTGTTTTGCAATGAATTCACTCTTTCAGTTTATGGTGGAACTTAAATGTGTGCATTGGATAGCTACGAAGCATGTTTTGAGGTATCTCTGAGGCACAGTTGATTATGGGCTGAGGTATATTCAGCAAGATGGAGTGAAGCTCGAGGGGTTCATCGATACGAATTGGGCAGGTAGTACCATTGATAGAAAGAGCACTTCAGGGTGTCATTTCAGCTTGGGATCGGTAGCAGTCTCTTGGTACAGCAGGAAATAGAAGTCAATTACACTGAGTTCTGTAGAGGTTGAGTATATGGCAGCTAGTATCGCTACATGTGAGGCTATCTGACTTCGGAAACTTCTAGCTGAGCTCTTTGATCAGTAGCTAGATTCGACAGTCATTTACTGTGATAATCAAAGTTGTATAAAACTCTATGAGAATCCAGTGTTTCATGATGAGTCAAAGCACATTGAGATCAAGTTTCACTTCATCAGAGATTGTGTGGAGAAGGGGAATGTGAAGTTACAATACATTCCTACGGATGAACATATAGCAGGCATCTTGACTAAGGCCTTGATGAAGAGTAAGTTTCTATTCTTTAGGGATTCGTTGGGTGTTGTGCAGAACACCTTCCTTGCTAAGAGGGAGCGTTGAGTTTTTTGTAGTTCAAAAGGTGTGGAGTGTGGAAGTTGCTTAAGTGCAGCTCGAGTTGAATGTTCATCAAGAGAATGTTTTCTATTCTATAAACAGAATGTTTCCTAGAGTTGTGAGGTTAACACCAAGAGCTTTTTTATGTGTGAGTTAGTCTAAGTTATGTGAGACAAGTTTCCTTTCTCTTGCATCATGTAAGGAAAGTTTATTTCCCGAATTACATAAGAAATGTTTCTCTTAGGTCATGTTATGTAAGGAAAGTTCATGATTGATATTTCATCAAGAGGGCTATATATGTAAGATCGCTGTAGCAATTAGGATTGGATTTTGGAAGGAAAGTTTGCTCTTGAAGCTAAATAAAAAAATCAACATTTGCAAGTTTTTCCCCACATTGAGATTTCCTGGGTATATCGGTGTTATCTATGTTATTGGTTTTGTGTGAATTTGCTTATGTTGTTCATTCTGATATTTGTTGAGCAATTAATCTATAACTGAGTTATAGAAATTAACAAAAGAAAATGTCCATTTTTCTGCTGAGTTTAACAAGATAGGGGAAATTCTGCACGATAGTTTGGGCAATATTGATTTGATTTTTTGCTACTTGTAATTATATAAATTGGCATCCTGCGTCCCCGCTCCTCCCGATCCATTATGTTGTGTTTTCCTTGTTCAATTACCCCACAAAGACTGATTGCAGGAGCACAGCAGAAAGGAGAAGGAGAGATCAATTGGTATTAAAGCACATTATAAAATAGCCTTGGGGATGGAGAAACAGGAGGAATAATAAAGTTAGAAGGAATGATGGAAATGAATTGCTCACGAGATTAGAAGCTATTGAAGCCATATTCCAGCTGGATGAGACAGAAGCTGAACAAAATTGAGAGCCCCAATCAGAGCAGCAGATCCCATGGAAAGACTGATGGAAGCCATTTCAAAATATGGCATTAAAATGAAGGCCAAAGTTTCTGACTTCAATGATGATTTGAAACCTGACCTGTTGATGAATTGGCTACAAGAACTAGAAAGGTATGGATGAAGGGGATCCAAGGAGAGTAGAGTTTGCAGTGGCAAGGATAAAGGCACATGTCAGATTATGGTGGGATAACCTCCAAATACCGAAAGAAGACAAGATAAATACAAGATCAAATTATGGCCCAAGATGCTAAAAGTGCGGAGTCATATTTTCTTACCTGCAAATTATTTGTAGGTGTTAAAACTTCAAAGAATTCCAGAATTTGAGGAAAAAGGAGCTGCCTGTCGTTGAATACACAAAACAGTTTATGAAATTGCAGATAAAAGAAAAATTCCAAGGTGATAAGCTGTCTACTGCTAGATATGCCAATAGACTGTGATTGCAACCACAGGATGAGCTGATCTCAATCAAGTTAAACAAAATGGACGAAGCCTATCAATATGCTCTGAAAGCTAAGGAGAAAGTGGATTGAGATAAGCGTAAGTTGTTGAACAAGAAAGGCAATAGTACCTTCTTAATAGGAAAAGGGAGTTCCTCATAATCTATCAAGAACCAAAAGAATTGAGGAAGCCCAAGAAGTAAAGCTAAACTCTAAAGGAAGGAGGAGCTTGAAAGGTAGAGGAAAAGGGCAAACAGTTGGTTACAGAGAGCATTCAAATTTTTCATATGTATTGGAGCCCACAAAGTGTTAGATCGTCCAAAAAATCCCCAAATGGGCAGTGGTGGCTCAAGAAGCTGAAGCAAAGACTCGAGAATTTGATGTTGCATAGGCCACTGCTATCAAGAAACAAAAAGACAAATGGAGAAGGAAGAGTGTCTTTTGAACAAAATCCATGAGCGAGCACAAAGAATACAAGGTGATCATAGTGGAGGTTCTGCCGACAATCTAGCAAGTAGAGAAATGGAAAAGAATAAAGCTTGCACGCAGTCCAAAATCGAATCCATATAAGATTTCTCGGTTCAAAAAGGATTATAGTGATTAATCTTGACTGGTTGCTTTTAACATTGGCCCCTGTGAAGACAAAGTGTTATGCAACATGGTGCCAATGGATGCATATGATTTGCTATTGGGAAGGCTCTTGCAATATAATTGGAAGGTAATCCACTATGGTAAGAGAGCACCCATTAAGTACAGCATCTTCTAAAACCATGGAAAGAAGGTGCATCTGAAATTCCATCTTTGTCACTTGTAAATTTGTAACAATAGGCTAAAACTATCGATATCCATTACCTAGAAAAGTTAACATATTAGATTGATTGGTAGGTGCATTGATATTTCTCAAGGTAGATATGTGGAATTGTGGAGTGGTTTCTATCAGATCCAGGTTCAGGAAGGTGATGAATCCAAGACAGGTTTCAAAACCAAGGATGGCTTGTAATTTTGTATAAATGGTGAGTGATTTCATTCTGATTGCCTAATGCTCTTGCCACTTTTATGCAAACCATGAATGAAGTATGCAGGCCTTTCATTGGGAAATTCGCCATAGTCTACTTTGATGGCATTCTAAGTTTCAGCAAAAATTTCCTAGAGTATTTGAGACATTCAAAGGCAGTGTTTGATAGGCTTAAGAGTGAAAGGTTGTTTATAAATCTTGAGACAAGTGACTTTTGTAAGGACCGGTGGTTTTCCTTGGGAATGGTATTTCAATAGATGGGCTAAGCATTGATCCGGAAAATCTTAGAGCTGAATGGCTTGTTCCTCAAAGAATTACAGAATTTTGAGTTTTCATATGTTCTTGAACTTCTACGAGAGATTTATCAAAATTTCAACGAGATAAGTGTATCATTGACCAAATGCACAAAAGAAAAATATTTTTCATGGATAAAGGATGTTCACAGAAACTTTTTAACTTCTCAAAACACAAAATCCATCATCACAATAGTCCAATAGAAACTTGAACCATTATTGAGCACAATAGACTTTGGGACAATGGAGACATGTAGATCGAAAAAAAATTAACATTTTCTTTAGAACAAAAAACAAAAATCTGGACCAGGTAGTAGTTTCCTGAGAATAATGATGAACTCAGCTGAGAATTAGTTGGTCATCAACCTATGATGTGGAGCATTTTGATGTTTACAAAATGTACAAAGCCCAATATCGAAATACAACAAAAAGAAATCTTTCAGCCATTTTGATAAGATTATAGGATAAAGTAGATACCATTGAAGAGATTTGAAGGGTTCAATGACAGTGAGGAGGTTTCCAAATGTTCTGATAAAATCTTCAATTCTTTCAGGTGTAATGTCTGCCTTGAATTTTACCATGAAAATGTGTTTTACTACACCCAAAGATTCCATTTTAAATTTCCAGAGATTACACTGATGCTTCACTGCACAATACAACAGTATGTGGCGATGGATATTACGGAATGTTCATTAGACTGTTTCCGCTATCTTCGTCAAAGGAAATGTTAGCCGCATAAAAATTAATATTCGTTTTAAAAGATTTAGCAGAGAGGACATTGAACATACGGACTGTTTATGTGGAGCCCTCTCTTACTTAAAATCTGCCTTTAGCCAGTACCAATCATATTTATAAAAAAAAAAAATCTCAATTACACTTTTAACAATGAAATGGAAATAGAATGGAAACAGATTTTTTTTTTTATTGTGAGGACATTCCAAGTGACTGATAGTAAATAATATGAGATTATTCCATTTTTTTATTTGGAAGGTATTTAATTGTGTTAAAAAAAGACATATAAACCTTACTCATATAAGATTTGAATTTGTAATCTCTTTTTCAAAAATTCAAATTCTCTATCATCACTAAACACCAAATCAAGAGACACATTCATAAAAGATTCTACTGATTATATGCTGATATTGATTAATTTAAGATCTAACTACTAGAAATATATAGTAACTCACATGACTTCAAAAGTTGAACATAATTAATGTTTACTGGGTGCAATGATTATGATTAGTGATGTGCATAATTTTTGTGCTTAATATGATTTGTCACTTGTCTTTGTGATTTGGGCAACCTTGAATTCTAAATATTTGTGGTTGGGATTTGTTTGCGCCTTGATTTCCACCTCATGAGGCATTAAAAGTGTTCCTGGACTTCTCAATATGCAAGCAAAATGTAGAGTGCAGGCATTAAGTGTCCATGTGATGGAGCAAATTACTCTACACAAGTCAAAAGGTTGTTCACAATATCCATGACTGCAGAGGAAAATGCCATAAAGAAGGTGATTGACAGTAGCTTATTCCCGGGAGATCACATCCATGATAACAGAGTAGTTGATATCTATTTGGAAAACTTTGTGCTCATTTTCAGGAAGATGACATGGAATGAGGTTGCTATGAACAGTTTTATCCATAGTCCATACAAGTTTTTAAGTTATTTGGTTTAATTGATTTTCAAAATTATACTTTTTAAATAAAATAAATTATTTGAAGTTCACATTTATTTTTTAAATATTAAAATTATCAAAAATTTAAAATCAAAATCAATGTCTAAAATTATTAAAAAGTAATATATAAGTTATAATATTTATTTTATTTTTAAAATAAAAACAAAACAAAAAATTTATCAAACTAGTAAACATAAGTGTAATAAAACTAAAATAGAATAACTCTTAAGTAAACAAATTAGAAACATAATTGTTTTGGTTGGGTCTAAAAAGTATAGATATTATGGTATATGCTATTCTTTCTATTAATATATTTTCTAGGAGCCGTCTATTCTCCATACAAAACAACGCCTCATCAAAAATACAAAATCTACAAATCACAATGGATTTTTACATGATTTCTATTGGTTTAATCCTCTTAATCTGTCTTCTCAATGCTGTAAAAATGTGAAAAATTTGCTGAAAAACAATTGTGTCATGCAAATTTGTGTTTTTGATGAGGTGTTGTTTTGTATGAAGAATAGCCATTGCTTATTTTCTATGCTACTCGATAGACTTTAGTTGGGGGTAAAAATTACACAAGATTCATATGAACTTAAGTCCTTTTATTTTGAATCTCCCAAGTCCATATGAAAGTGAAAAGGATATTCATGATGTATATTAACAATAATAAGAAATCAATAGAAACAAAAAGAACAAAATGTTGCAAATGATTAAGCTAAGCATATCTTGTCATTTGTTCCACTATAGTAGGAAAACAAGCCATATTACAAAAAAAAATAGTGTTTCATGCCAAGAAAATTACTACATGGATTCTAAATCAAAACAAGATGGTTCACCAAGTGCAAAATCATCATATGCAACCACTACCAGATAAATAAGAAAAATGGATTAGAAAGGAGATTCCTATGATTCCGACTATTGGTATCATTTTCACTAATAGTATATATTCTTGTTAACAAGAGACTTGGGTGATTGAAAATGAACACAATATCATTAAAGAGGAAGATGCAAATGTTATATTTTTGGGTGAGGATGATAATTTGGAGGGAGATCTAGGTTCTTATGTTCCATGCAACATTAAATGTTATTGAGCATTATTGATCTATATACTTATAATAACTTTTATTTTGATTGTTATATGTATTTTTTACACTTAGCCTTTTCGTTTATGTCATGTTTGCGGTGCTTTTTTTACTCTAATTTCACATTCTATATTATGATTAATATTTTGTTTATTTATTTGGGGAAACCTTCCCTTCTATTCATTTTTTAATTTGTCAAGTGTCATTCTTAATTTCTATGCTTAACTATATTTCTTTCTTGCTCTTCCTTTGTTTGGTTACATCTCTTTTTTTATTATCTTGACTTCCTAGATGTTTGTCATCTTATATATATCCTTGAATATTTGCAACATCTTTGATTAGTGTCATTACTGTTGATTCAATAAGAAATATAGTGTCACTCAAATCGCATCCATAAAATTGCCACAATTGCCATATAGGTAGTATAGATATTTGACATAAACATGGAAGAAATATGAATTTTGACTCTATGTTGAATAGCTCCTTTGATGAAATCTTAATCGAGAACTTTTTATACCTCCATTAAGATGTCATTGCCTTGGAAGGAGAAATATTTTTGCATTCTGGCTTTCTTAATCTTTCCAAGCAAGCTTATCTACCTCAATTGGTCACCAATGTGAATGAAAGATCCATTGATAGTCTAGATTCAATGTCATTGAGAGCACACAAAGGAAAAGAGGCTGAAGGATATCAAATATTATATTGTGAATTATGAAAGGTTATATGAATAAGATATCGTAAGGTAGGAACATTCTTAATTGTGTCTACGTGCGTGGGAAACACCACACTAGCTTGTGGGTATTGATTTTAAATGAAGCTAAAAGATTGTCATGTTAAATAAAATTATTATGGTGATGCCAAAATATTATGGGTTGATGATATATACCATATCCTGAACTAGGATTATGCTAATGATTGATGTTGTCGCTTCTTATTAACTCATTATTGCTACTTCTTTGTCAATTTTTTGGGCTATTTTAAGATGTTCTCCTACTTTTGATTTTGGTGGCTTAGGATATTGGTCCTATGTTTGATCTTTGGAAAATTTTCTTTAAATAAATTATAAGATCTTCCATGATTATCATAGTCTTATTGGGTATGTTTGGTAGAAGACTTTGAATTTGATAAAAAAAATTGGCTAAGTGTTTAGTAGATAATATCTTAGCACCTTAACTTAAGTAAATTTGATTGGATAATTTAATTGTATTTCCCCATTTGGCTCTATGATCAAATACTCTAATAAGGTGAATAGAGAAATTAAATGGTTTCCACCTCCTTTAGGTTTTCTCAAAATTATTGATGGATCTTCTCGTGATAATTTGGGTTCTATGGGGATGGATGGAGTTGGATGAAATAGTGATGATTTGGTTCACTTATTTCCTTGTCTCTCTTGGGGATATACACTATTTATCAAAAGGAGGCTTGCATAGTCCTTATGACTCTTGAGAAATTTTATGAGATGGGTTGGTAGAAGATAAATTTTGAGATGGATTAAACCATTTTCGCCTCTCTTTAACATAATTAAATTCTTCAAGATTCTTCTTTATCAAGGTTATATTATTATATGCAAAAAATTATGCAATATTAACTTAGTTCTAACTGTTTTATATATATATACTTAATTCATGTGATTAATTTTTCTTACCTTATAATAATTTGTAGTTTCCGAATAAGGTTATATTCCCCGATTACATGATTCAGGACTCTGTGAAGTTATTGCGTTCTACTGCCCTCATTGGTAAGCTTCTTTCTCCGATTTCTTTTGGTAAACTGTTAACATGGGCAAAGTCTAATTGGGATGGTATGAAGGATTTATTTCTATTTGATAAAGATTCTCAATATTTCACTGTGATTTTCGATTATGAAACGTATAGGGATTATGTGCATAAATTTAAAGGGTGGTTTTGTTTTGGGATAGGAATTTTTACCTATGCTTGGTCTACTCATTTTGATATTCAATCGGCAAAGCCACAGTTTATGCCCTTCTGGGTAACTTTCCCGAGTCTTCCTTTGGAGTATCGTGATATGTATATGGTTGAAATCTTGGCAAACAAATTGGGCATTTTTATTAAGCATGATTTAGTTCCTTTCGAACGACCTCATCTTCCGGTTAGGGTTTGCTTGTTATTAAATCTGTCTAAACCCATTCCCTCTAAGATTACTATTTGCTCCAAATATGGTGCATGGATTCAGCCTGTGGTGATTCAAGATTTGATCACTATTCATTCTTGTGCTCCGTTACTTGGCCATTTCACCTCTCAATGTTGTGGTGATTCCGATGGATCTTTACAAGTTTGTTTAGATTTTTCATCTGATTTTCGCCAATGTTCCCTTTTTAAAAGTAAGGATCGTTAGTCTTTAAAGGATCATAATGTTAAGGATTCTACTCCTTTACCTCTTTCTGTTACATCTCTCGTTCCTTTTTCTAGATATACAGTATGTGATGTGTCTCTGATGGATTTTACTTTTCTCTGCTCTTTGGCCGTGTTCTTCTCTGTTCTGTCTACCATTCATCGGTTTTGTTCTGTTAAATTTCTTCCTAGTCCTTTCAAGGATTATTGGTCTTCTGAATTTCGTTTTGAACCTTTTCTATTCTCCTTTGCGAGTTTTTTTCAAATTTCTTATCCTTCGGTTCCGTTTCCAAAATTGTTGTTACCTTCGAATGGTTGCACAAACCATTGTTCTATTAATTCTTCTCCTCATTCTTCTTTTGTGGGTCTGGTGGATGATACCAAAATTGTTCATAGTTTGATTTTTGATAGTGATTCTTTTTTGCCCATTCCAAGGTCTCCTTCTTCTCTTTCCATTTCTGAAGAGAAGATTCAGCTTATTGCTTCAGATATTTTATTTTCAGTTTCCTTTTATCTATTTGATGAGATTGTTGCAAAGGAATTTCCTGAATTTTCTTTTTCTTCTACTTCTGCCTCTTTGGGGCCTATCCATGATGGTTGTCATGTTTCCTCTTCTCAGCCAAGTTCAGTTGAAGGTGTGGATGCAAATCTTATTGATAGTCCTTCTTCAACTGTTTCTAATGTGTATGGATTTGATTTCTCTCAGAAGCTAGCCTTGGAGCAATCTCCTTTTGTTTCCCCCCCTATTGTTAAAACTCCTAAGAAGAGGGGTCGAAAGCCAAAATTGGATAAAATAAAGGAGGAGATTGCGGCTGGTATTCAATCCACTATTGTAGAGAAATTTTCTTCCCATGTCAAAACAAGGAGGGCATGTTGCTCTCCTTGTGATAAATGAGGATTTTATTTTGGAATGTCAAAGGCTTAAATGCCCGTGACAAAAGGGGAAGGATCAAGAAATTTCTCGATTCTTCAAAAGTGGACATCATCTTATTGCAAGAGTCTAAACTTTCTCAAGATTCTTTTGATAACATGATTTCCAAATGGTCCCTTTGGAAAACTGTTCATGTTCCTTCTTTGGGTGCTTCTGGTGGTCTTATAACTTTATGGAATCCTAAATCAGTCAAAGTTGAGATGTTATCTTTTGCTTCTCATTGGCAGTTGTTAAAGGTTGACTGGTTTGAAGTCTCTTTTGTTCTGTTTAATATTTATGGTCCGACTTCTCCTTCAGATAAAACCGACTTATGAGATTCCTTATCTGAATTGTTTTTACGATATGATGATTTTTTTATTGTGCTTGGGGGTGATTTTAATGCTCTCCTTTCCTCAAATGAAAAAAGAGGGGGTAATCTTACAGCTCAGAAGGTTATTAATGACTTTTCTTCCTTTGTACAAAATAGTGCGTTATTCGATATTTTCCCTTCTAATGGTTCTTTCACTTGGACTAACAGGAGATCTAAATGCCAGATTTCCTCTCACCTTGACAGATTTCTTATTTCCCTAAACCTACATTTGAGCAACTTTTCCTTTTCTTTTGAGATTCTTACCTCCTCAAATTCTGACCATTTCCCAATTTTGCTCAATTTTGATAAATTGGATCATGTTCCCTCTGTTAGACCTTCTTTTAAGTTTGAGAAAATGTGGTTCACTCATCCTCATTTTCTTTCTTTATTAAAGCAATGGTGGATAAGTGCTCCATTTTGCAAAGGGACTAAGATGTTCTAGTTTTATTCCAAATTGAAATTCGTGAAATCTCAAATTATGGCTTGGAATAAATTGGTCTTGTAGATAGGAATGTGGAAATCATCAAAGCAAGTAGATATTAAACTAGCTCAATCACGAAAACTAGATTGCAATGATAAAAAAACCTACAAACATTCAATAGAGATATGAAAATAAAACATTCAATTCAAATGCAAACCATCACAAATGCGAATGTCTCCTCCATGATTCTCCATTGTCCTTCTTTCTCCTTCAAATTGCTTTGTCTTGTGGATCTCACCTACAAGTGCATAAGCATAATATGAAAGCAAGATTGACAAGACGACAACGTAAGAATACTAGAAGCGTGATTGATTCGGGCATCGGGGATTCGAAAATGTGATTAATTCGATAATGTGATTAGATGGACCCTTTGATTGAATAAATTCATCCAATTTATAGATAAATTGGAGAAAAGACAAGATTAGCATGAAATTGATATTAGAGGCAATCGATTTCAAAATGGCAAAATTGAGTTGAAGGAAGAAGGTTATGACACCTTCTATGTCATGAATTATGACATATTGCCAATGCAAAGGTTAGAGGACTAAAAGCCTATGACATCTTGTTATGCCAATAGTATGACGCATGAGAAATTCATGCTTCCACCGAAGCACAAAAATAGGGAAAGACTAGAGAGAATTTGATTAGGTGGAAATTGAAATTAGGAAATTAGAAAATTAGAAAATTAGGTGAATTTAGGAAATTAGAAATTGATGAAATAGAAATCAGGTGAATTAATTAATAACTTTTCATTCATTAATTAATTCACAAAAAGAGGGGGAATTAATTAGCCAATTAAATAAATATTTAATTGTGACAAGAAGACTTAGGATAAATAAATAAATTATTTAACCAAGAGGGAAAATGACAATCAAGATTAAATGAATAAATCATAAAATCCTAGAAGATGAATTAGAAATGCAAGGACGACAATTAGGTCTTGACAAAAGATAATTGATGTCGATTCAATCATGATTTTAATTGGCAGAGGATCAATGCTGATAAATGATTTGATTGATAAATGTGCCAATTGACGAGGAACAATGACTAATTGATCCAAATTGATATGATTGAGAAGGACGACAATCGATGACAAATCGATCGCAAAATGACAAGATTGACAAGTTGATAAGGATCGACCAAAATCATGACTGAAAATTGTTATTGACAAGACCTAATTCGAAAGCGAGAAAAATGAGGAATGCAAAAGAAGGACTCGATGCTTGCAAACGATAAAGACCAAATGCGCAACATGGAAGAAATGTTAATGCAACGCAAAAACCCTAAAATAAGGCAATGCACAAATGTTAAAGTATGACTCCGCAAGCGTTGACCATTTTTAGATGTCTACATTTTGCCCCTCTTTGAGGCAATGCGATTTCAAGCGTTGTTTCAAAGAACAATAATGAAAATGCCCTAGACAATAACAATGACATATGCATGCCCCCTCGAGGAATTGGCCAGAAAAATCGAGAAAAGAGGCCAAGTGATCGATAAGAATGACATAAGACGATAGGTTCGAACGGACTGCCAAGATTGACGGAAGAAATGTTAGTAAGCAGAAATTAGACAAAGGATAGTTAGAGATGAAGGAAAACTTGCTTTCACAAATGCACATAAGTAGGTGAGAACCTTTATTTAATGTAGCAAAGCGGATGCAGAGCATCATGGCATTGAGGGCCAGAGCTAGAATGCAACCCCTTTTGCAAAAGACAAACACATCCCACACAAGGAATGAGTGAAGCATCCTAGGGTGCATACATCAAGGGTCGAGGTATGTGCGGCATTCACAAAGTGAACGTACTTATCACAGACACCCAATGATATAGTTGCCCCAGTTTGTGACAAACATTCCACAAACAGCAAACACAACAAAAAAAGAAAAGGGACCATGAACCATCCCGGGTACTCTAAATCACTCAGTGACATCATCGAGCAACATAGGAACATGATCGAAGATAAATCAATAAATGATAAGACTAGCTAATTCCAACAAGTCAAACAAACATCTTGATCTTCATTGTCAAAAGTTGAAAGTGTTGATAGGACGATCATGATGTTTGGTTTCAGGACATGCGGTACCCTGTCTAAGACAGGACACAGTCTGGTTTCGAGCATACCACACCCTATATAAGACTCATGATAATGCACCAAGGATGAATGATATTGATGTTGATTGCTATTTGGATTGATGTGACAACTGTGATCAGGTTGAATGCTTGCTTGGTCGAACAGTTCATCTGTTATTGCGTGATTTCATTGAAGCACAATGTTTGGTTGATTGTTGTTGGATGTATGCTTAGTGATCTATCTATGCACAAAGGGGATATTTATTGACAAAATGCAAAATGCTTGTTTTTGGATTTGGAGTTTCTTCAGAACATTAGTTGATTTTTTTTTTTGGATTTTTTCATAACATTATTTGATTTTTTTGGATTTTTTCAAGACATTATTTGATTTTTTTGGATTTTTTTCAGGACATTATTTGATTTTTAGGGATTTTTTTAGGACATTTTAGCTGAAAATGAACACATGATTTTTTTTATGTTTTTCGATTATTTCAAGACATTTTTCAATTTTTAGGGATTTTGCCCCCAGTGTCTAGCAAGGCAAGGAATATGACAGGTGAATAAATAGGCTTTCTGAAATGTTGGTGGATAGAGGCAAGACAAAGGCCTTTTATTATGGAGACAATACGGATGCAATTTTCAAGGGCTATTGTGTGATGGGACAAGAGACTGGATATGACAATGTAAAGCAGTGACATGGCATGAGGGACATGTCAAGAGGTTTTTGAAACCATGTTTAAATTTTGCATCCTTATGTCAGATCAAGATCAAGGAATGAAAAAGAGTGTATGGATAGTGATAAGATATGGATAGGATAAGCAAGACCAAGAATGGATAAGGGACATGGACTGAAGGTCGGGATAGGCTAAGGGATAGTGGCAGAAAGTTGCAATAAGCTAGGGAATATGGATGAAAAGTTATAATAAGCAAATGGATAAAGACCAAAAGCTATGATGGACTAAAAGCTGCAAACAAGATGCATGATGCTCATGAAGATCCTCAGCCTTGTCAAGATCAAAGGTGGAAAGGGAAACTGGACATGAGGGACAATAGGATAGGAAGGGTAATGACAGGGGTTCGATAGGATAATGAAGGGAAATAGGATATAAAGGAGTATGACATGGGTTCGATAGGATAATGGAACAATGAAGGACAAAAGGATATGATAGGATAAAACCTGCCCCCAAGTGTGGTGTGCAAGAAGTTCATAAATTACGCATGACACCTGTTTGCCAGGTTTTCATCACGGTACTTGCCCAAGGCACCTGTTTGCCAGGTTTTCACCAGTGGACGAATTATTTTTGCTTTACTTTTTTTTTTCTTTTTTTGACTTTTTTTTTTTTCACTTTTTTGATTTTTTTTTTGTATTTTGACTTTTTCAATAGAAGATGGACACGTGATAGGGGATGGAAGAAGGACTCAAGTGTCTTTTTTTTTTTTTGGATAGTAGCCTTGAAAAAAATGGACCATGACCTTTAAAAGTATTCTCAAAGACGTTGGTAGGATAAGGACATGGAAAAATAGATGAAATTAAGGCAAGGATTTATGTAAAGGATGTGATCAAAGGGATCGAAGGATGGAAACTATTCATTGGATAATGGATAGGGTATTGGAAGAATTGGGCTTCAGTGGATGGAAATGAAGGCAAGATCAACATTGGCACACACCTTGAGGGGTGATGGACTGATGGAGGAAGAGTGGGTTTTGGATATGGAGATTTTAATGAACGAATAGCTAGGGATTTGTGGACATAAGGACCCAAAATGGAAGAAGGAGGTGATGGAGGAAAAAATTTAAGAGGTTTGGATGGAGGAATAGCAATTTTGGATGCCAAGTTGGATGTTTCTTTAGGCTTTTGTGCTTCAAGGAGCCGCTTAGGGATCCACATGGTTTTTGATTTTTCATGCTTTTGTGGTTCCTTGGAGTGCATTGCTTGCATAAGGGATTTAGGAACCCATATATATTTTGACTTTGCTTTATTTTTCTCAGTGGGCCTTTGTGGCCTTTTGGATATTTCTTTTTCTTTATAGATCATATTGTTCTTTGTTTTGACATGTCGATTATATTGGACATGTTGATCCTTGAATACATGTGGATTGCTAGACTTATGACTTTTATACTTGGCATCCAAATTGCTTGGAGGGGGAAAGGAATGCATGGATGGATATGAAGGAAATGGAGTTCTTTTGGATGGATGAAATTTACTCAAGGATGTCTGCCTTTGCTGATCTTGCATAGAGGATGAAGGAATGTAAGGACCTAAGATGGATGGAAAGTATGATGGGGAAGGTGTATGTTTTGATTTTGATGGAGGGATGTTGGATTTAGTAGGGGTACCCACATCTTGATAGTGAGTTGTGTAGACATGACCCTTAACATTTTCTTTGATATGGAGGGATTCTTGCTTATGGAGATCTACTCCTTTGCCTTTATGAATATCTTGACTTGTAGGATATTCTTTTCTTTGGAAAGAAGACACGAGTCCATTATGAGGTGGATATGATATGAGAGAAATAATGAGATCTTGAAGTGGATCGGATTGCACCAAAGTGGAAGAACCCATTATGCATGTTGAGGGTTCATGAACATCTTGCACTGACACGTTAGAATCATGAGGGGGATTAGGATCATGAGGGGGACTAGGATTGTGTAGTGGACATGGTTCAATGATAGGTTCTTCAAGAGATGGAATGGGAGAAATAATGGGACCATCAAAAGAAATGCGATCTTGGAGTGTATATGGAGCATTAAGACAAGGAGATGGAGGAACAAAAGGATCTTGTGGAGGATTTAAAGGAATAATTTGATCTTGACAAGGAGGAAGATCATTGGAATCCTCTTTAAAGGTGCTTTGCTCTTGACTTTTAATGGGATCATAGGAAAGGATGGAAAGGATATCTTGATCTTTCTTAGGAAGTGGAATGTCAATGGGATTTGAAAGGACATTTTTTTTCATGAAATGGAAGGGGATCATTTGGGATTGGATGGACTGGGATATCTTGATCTTGCTTGGGGAATGGAGTGTCAATAGGGCTTTGGATAGGATGGACAAGAATAGGGGAATCATCGTGAGTGTCTGGGAACATGGGGTCCTGGTCAACAATTGGATGGGATGATAAGGTTTCAAGATCTTGATCTTCATCTATTTCAAGACACGTTTCTTCATGCTCTAAATTATCCTCTTAACATGGGGTTGGAATTTGGATATGCATGGGGGATTCTAGCAAGGGATTAATGCTTTGGCATGAAGGAAATGCACTTTGAACATTTGTGATGGATTTTGGCAAGGAATCAATGCTTGAACATGAGGAAGAGGGACTTCGAATGGGGTCCTCTAAAACAGGTAGTGGCAATAAAGTGCATGGTGGCATTGGGTCTTGTATTTCTGAAACATGACAAGGATGTGCATCATGAATTGGATTATCTTGGCAATCAATTATGGATAGCCCTTGGATAATTTCATCCTTGGGTGTTTTGTTTGATGAGGAAACTATGGAAGGTCCTTGGGAAACTTCTAAAGGTGTAGGGATAGATGCCACTGGAGAGTCAATTTGTTTGTGGGGGGATGAGGCATTGCTAGACATAAGTGTATTATCTTGATCTTCCTCAATAAACTCACTTGGTAATTTCCTTAAGATCATTGCAATAAAGCCACCTTTCTTTCGAGGTTTTGACATAGTTGTATCTGGAATTTGAACTTGTTTGGAAAGGAGTTGGTTCTGGTCTAATGTCATGTTTTGATTTCGAACTAGATGTTGATCAAATTGGTTTGCCATGTTCAAAATTTGGCTTGGTGTGTGCTGCAACCTTTGTATTTGAATGTTTGGTTGTGGTTGTTGACATTGATATGTTGATTGAACTTGTTGATATTCCACCATTGGTTGAACTATTTCTTGACATTGTATAGTTGGTTGGACATATTGTTGAAATTGGACCATTGGTTGTGTTGGTTGAATATGTTGGACCATTGGTTGTGTATATTGGAAATGTTCGAACTGTTGGTTGAACCATTGGTTGTGATGGTTGAAAATGTGATTGATAGTAAACTCCTTCTTGTTCTTGTTGTGAAGGCACATAATGTTGTTGTCTCTTTTCTTGAAATTGTTTCATCATCTCTATTTGTGAGACGAGAGCTGGTATGTCTGATCGTTCGATAAGAGATCTTACATCAATTGGCTCAATCTTTGGATTTTGACCTAGAAACTTTTTAAACATTTTGGACATTTGTGATCTATTCTTCTCAATGTTTTTCACTCTTTGTTCCAAAATCTCATTTTCTTGAGCTAGTTTCTCCTCTAGTTTTTGTATTTGGACATTTACATCATCAAAAGTTTGATCGATATTGCCTTATTGTTGGGTTGGATATAATTGTGATTGCCTTGGATTAAAATCCAATTGCATTGTCGGTTGATACGTCAAACTTTGTTGCATCATTGGTGCTTGGAACCTTGTTTCAATAGACATGTCACTATGCAAATGCAATATTTTTGGAATTTTTCAAGGATAATATATGATATGCAAAATAGATGAAAATGCAATCTATGGCAAGAATGCAACCTATGTTTTTGTTCTTTTTTCAAGATTTTGACAAACTTTTGAATGCAATTCTAAAAATGAGACCCTTAGGAAATTGAAATGATGTCTAGACCTCAAAGGACAAAAGGACTGAGTGACAATAGGACAAATTGACAATGTCTCACCTATATGCTTGGATACTAAGCTAGGTTTGACCAAATGACATTGATGACAAAAAGACAAAAGTTTGATAAGGTCAAGACTTCCTAACAATAACTTAGGGTTTATCAAAGATTTGCATTACTCAAGTATGACAAAACCTAGTTTTGACACTATATGCAAAGGGACAATTACTATGCAAATGACCCTAATATGATATGATAATGACCTATGCTTGATGAAGAGACCTAGGGTATGCAAATGTGACCTAATGTTATGAGGACAAGGATGCAAATGCAAATGTATGACAATGTCAACCTAAGACAAAACCTAAGGTTGAATTATGAAATGGTATTACTCTAATGCAAGAAGACACATGCAAATGGATGACCCTTATTGATATGCAAAGGAGTATGACCTAGGTGAAACCTAACCTTGGTAGTTGACAATGAATTTGCAAAATGCAAACCTAGGATGAACCTAAATCTAAGTGACATGAATGTTGAGACAAGATTTTGAAAAATGTTTGACAACCATGTTTGAAGGTGTTTTGAACTTTGTTGAATGAAATACTCTTGTGTTTAACCTTGTTTTGAATCAATTTGTCTTGTTTTTGAAATGAGACACAACTCAACTTTTGACAAGCAAAGAAGACAAGATATTTTAACTTAGACTCAAGACAATCATGCTCATTCACACATTTCTTATGGTAGGTAAGGACAGTAGGTACTTGAGAGGTAGACTCGTTATTAGATTCAAGGAGAATACATAGATGCTTGACCCCACGGGCTCCCCTCCATGGCACTCACTTCTCAGGGTAGCCAAGCATCAGTCCCCATGGAAATCTCCCCATGGCGAACTTAGTATCTCTTCCAAGTATCTGAACTCCTCCTTCTCAAGCAACTAGAAGGATTTTGGCCTCTAAATACAAGGTGTTTAATAAGGATTTATGTTAAGCATTACTCCTTGGTGCCACGCAAGCGTGATTGACACATAGGCCCACCAAGATACCAAACAAATGTAGTCGTGCAAGCATGATTTAGACCGTGAGGCCCTACTTAGATGTTGATATGAGAAAGAGTCCAAGGGTCATCACTTCCCAAGTAACTACAATTCCCACGTAACCCTTCCTTTAAAGCTTTCTCCCATCAGGTATTTATTTATAGTGAGTTAGAATGCCAAGGTACTCTGGTTGTGCTCACTTTGGGTCATTCCCTTCTCACGATTGTCACTTGCTTGCAAAAGAAAGCAAATGGTCGGGAAGGCAGGCCCTCTAAAGGTAACAAACAATCCAAAACATGAGATTGGTATCGAAGATCTGGATTTCTGATCACCCTAAGAAGGATGAGAGCATACTCTCCTACTCCAATGTCAAACTCGACAAACAAAGTGAAGACATGTTCATTCAATCCTACTTAGCAAACATACTAGGTGCCTAATTATGAATTGCAAACACAAAGTTTGGTTGGAATATAAGGCAACCTGCAAAATCACTAAGTTAGGAGTTTAATTTGCTTGATCTTTGACTAGCGAACATGCATAAAATTTGTTAGTAGTTTCATTATTTTTTTGTCTTCGTCACACGTAACGCCAAGGTGCTGCACAAAGAATCAGTACCAAAAAAAAGCAGAATGCAAGAAAGAGAATGAAAAAAAAAAAAAAAAATTATTATTTTTTTTATTTTTTATTTTTTTTACACAAGCGCAAATAAATTGCCTTGACACAGGCGCAGAACCCATCAAGTTGTGCCTGTGTAGCATCAAGCTGCACCTGTGTACCTTACACAGGCACAGAACACCTTACACAGGCGCAGAAGGCACCCACACAGGCGTACAATGCTTTGACACAGGCGCAGAAGTGTCCAGAAAGCTCTAAGTCGCCATGTTTCTTGATTTTTCACCTGCAAACTAGCTCAAAAGCACTCAAAAACATGGTTAGGGGAGTTAGTTCACATCAAGTTCACCAAGAAATGTCGATAGGAATGTGGAAATCATCAAAGCAAGTAGATATTAAACTAGCTCAATCACAAAAACTAGATTGCAATGACAAGAAAACCTACAAACATTCAATAGAGATATGAAAATAAAACATTCAATTCAAATGCAAACCATCACAAATGCAAATGTCTCCTCCATGATTCTCCATTGTCTTTCTTTCTCCTTCAAATTGCTTTGTTTTGTGGATCTCACCTACAAGTGCATAAGCATAATATGAAAGCAAGATTGACAAGACGACAACGTAAGAATACTAGAAGCGTGATTGATTCGGGCCTCGGGGATTCGAAAATGTGATTAATTCGATAATGTGATTAGATGGACCCTTTGATTGAATAAATTCATCCAATTTATAGATAAATTGGAGAAAAGACAAGATTGGCATGAAATTGATATTAGAGGCAATCATTTCAAAATGGCAAAATTGAGTTGAAGGAAGAAGGTTATGGCACCTTCTATGTCATGAATTATGACATATTGCCAATGCAAAGGTTAGAGGACTAAAAGCCTATGACATCTTTCTATGCCAATAGTATGACGCATGAGAAATTCATGCTTCCACTGAAGCACAAAAATAGGGAAAGACTAGAGAGAATTTGATTAGGTGGAAATTGAAATTAGGAAATTAGAAAATGAGAAAATTAGAAATTAGAAAATTAGGTGAATTTAGGAAATTAGAAATTGATGAAATAGAAATTAGGTGAATTAATTAATAACTTTTCATTCATTAATTAATTCACAAAAAGAGGGGGAATTAATTAGCCAATTAAATAAATATTTAACTGTGACAAGAAGACTTAGGATAAATAAATAAATTATTTAACCTAGAGGGAAAATGACAATCAAGATTAAATGAATAAATCATAAAATCCTAAAAGATGAATTAGAAATGCAAGGATGACAGTTAGGTCTTGACAAAAGATAATTGATGTCGATTCAATCATGATTTTAATTGGCAGAGGATCAATGCTGATAAATGATTTGATTGATAAATGCACCAATCGATGAGGAACAATGACTAATTGATCCAAATTGATATGATTGAGAAGGACGACGATCGATGACAAATTGATCGCAAAATGACAAGATTGACAAGTTGACAAGGATCGACCAAAATCATGACTGAAAATTGTTATCGACAAGACCTAATTCGAAAGCGAGAAAAATGAGGAATGCAGAAGAAGGACTCGATGCTCGCAAATGATAAAGACCAAGTGTGCAACATGGAAGAAATGTTAATGCAACGCAAAAACCCTAAAATAAGGCAATGCGCAAATGTTAAAGTATGACTCGGCAAGCGTTGACCATTTTTAGATGTCTACAGGTCTTTAAGAATATTTTTCATGAAAAAGAGGCAGTTGCCAATGATTTGAAGGTTGTTAATGAGGAGATTATTAGACATGGCACTAATTCCTCCACTAATGATGCTCAAAAGAAATTGCAAGCTTACTGGGAGATCCTTTGCTCTCGGGTTGAAATCTATTGGCAGCAAAAGTCTCATGAGGTTTGGCTTAAAGAAGGTGACAGGAATACTACCTTCTTTCAAGCTAAAGCCAAGCTTAAAAGAGCTGCTTCTACAATTTTTAGTATTAAGGATTCTAAGTCTGGTTATGTCCTTAATTCAGATCAGCAGATTAGAGAGGAGGGGGTGTCTTTTTTTAAGGAATTGTTATCTCCTTCTTTTTCTTCTTCCTCCATGGATCATCATGTGGATTTACTTTTAGATTCTATCCCCTCCCTTGTTTCCCATGAGGATAATGACTTTCTTATGAGGCCTTTTTCTTTAGATGAGCTTCATTTTGTTGTTTTTTCCATGGCCCCTGACAAAGCTCTAGGTCCTGATGGGTTTACTATCTTGTTCTTTCAGAAATGTTGGGATTTTATTGGTTTTGACTTATTAATGGCTTTGGAAGAGTCTAGGAGGGGTGGGTATATCCTAAAAAAATTTAACATCACTTATATTTCCCTTATCCCGAAATCTAAGAATCCCCAAACTTTTGCTGAATTTAGACCCATTTCTTTGTGTAACTCTATATACAAAATCTTCACCAAGGCTATTTATTTAAGACTTAAAATTCTCCTTCCTCGTATCATCTCTCCTCAACAAGGAGATTTTTTTCTGAATCAGGAAAATCATGAGGGAGCAATTGTTGCTCATGAAACTTTACATTCCATAAATATGTCCAATATCTCAGCTTTTGTGGTCAAGCTTGATATGATGAAGGCTTATGATAAAGTTTGCTGGGCTTTTTTGCTCAAAGTTTTGAGAAAATTTGGTTTCTCTGAAAGCTGGTGTAAATGGATCAAGAGTTGTATTTCTACTACTTCATTTTTTGTCATCATTAATGGAGCTCCCTCTAGATAGTTTTCTTCAACCCAGGGTGTTAGACAAGGAGATCCTTTATCTCCTTTCTTATTTATCATTATGGCAGAAGATTTTAGTTGATTGGTTATTAAGCAAAGGGATCTGGGCTTTTGGCAAGGGGTATTAATTCCTAACTCTGATATGTCAATCACTCATAACCTTTTTGCCGATGATACACTTTTATTTGGGTCTTCTTCTATCCAAGAGGCTACTCATATTAAATTTATTCTGGATACTTATATTGTTGGTTCTGGCCAACAGATTAGTCCCCATAAATCCAAGATCTTCATTTTTAATACTCCTCAGTTGGTCGTTGATAGACTTGTGAATATCTTAGGTTTCCCAGTAGACTCTCTTCCTTCTACCTATTTGGGGATTCCTTTCTTTATGGGATCTGCTAAGTCTTCTATTTGGAATTCGATTATTGAGAGACTTAAATCTCATATTTCTGCTTGGAAGACTAGGTGGTTGTCTCTTTCAGGTAGGATACTTCTCGTTAAAACAGTCCTATCTGCCATTCCCAATTACTATATCTCAGTTCTTCAAGCTCCCAAATCAGTCATCTCCCAAATTGAAAAGATTATTCAATCTTTTCTTTGGAAAAACAACATGACAAAAGATAAAAAGATTCCACTGATTTCTTTGACCAAGATGTCTCTTTCCAAGCAAGTTGGTGGTGCTGGGATTCATGACTTATCTAAAAGAAATAGGGCTTTTGGGGGCAAACTAGTTTGGTCTATGTATACTAAGCCCCAATCTTTGTGGTGCCAAATTATGCAGGCTAAGTATTTGGATTCCCAAAACCCTGCTAGGATCTTCACAATTTCTAATCCTCCACAGGGGTCTGCTATTTGGAACTTTATGATCTCATGTAGGGAAGTGGTCTCTAATTTTTTCTCCTGGCAAGTCCATTCGGGGGAGAATATTCTTTTTTGGAAAGACTCCTGGAATGGCTTTCCCCATCTTTCACAGCATGATTCTCTTGCTTCTGTTTTAGTTGTTCTTTCTCAATCATGGGGAGTTAGATTGGTTGATTATGTAGATAGTGTTGATTTATTTTCTCACAAGGTCTCATGGAAGGATCCCTCTACTCTGCCATTGTCCTTGCAGGAAATTCAAAATTTTAAATATGTTTTGCAAGACCGAGTGGCTTTCCTTTCTAACATCAAAGATCAACTTATTTGGTGCCCTTCTAAATTGGGAAACTACTCTGTTAAAGAAGGATATTTTGTTGTTCAACAAATGGCCAATCAAAATGCTCCTCATCGTGCCTTTTTGTTCTGTTGGAATAACTTAGTATTTCCTAAAGCTAGTGTTTTTTCCTGGCTCGCACTGCAAAATAGAATTTTTACTAGTGATCGTTTAGTCAAATTTAATATTGCAGCCTCCTTTTCTTGTGTCTTATGTGGTAAAGCTCTTGAAGATGTCAATCTTCTTTTTTTTCATTGTCAGTTTGTGAGTAGTTGTTGGTATTTTGTCCTACAAAAGTTATCTCTTTCATTCCATTTACCTTTATCTTTATGGGACATGTTTCAGTCTTGGCCACTTTTGTATTCATCTTCTCTATTTGCTTGTTTGTGGTTTATAATTCCCTCGTCAATCATATGGGCCATTTGGTGGGAAAGAAACAAGCGCATTTTTAGATGTGACTCATCGGATTTATCGGTTGTTCTTGGGATTTTGGAAAGAAGTATTATTGAGCAAGTTAATGCTCATGTCCAGAACTATTTTAACATGAATTCAGAGTTCTCTTCTTGGGACAATTTTATGATCTCTTCTTGGAAAAGTATCATTATTCCTATATCACCCGCCTTTCCAAGGATTCGGAAAACACCTGTAGATAGAAATTCCATAAAATGGCATCCTCCTAATGCCCCTTTTTGTAAATTGAATTTTGATGGATCCTCCCATGGAAACCCTGGTGATTCAGGAATAGGGATAGTTTTTTGTGATCATTTGGGTTCTTTATTAGCATTAAAAGATATGCCAATTTCTCGTGGCACAAATAATATGGCTGAGGCTTGTGCTCTTTTAGAAGGTCTTGTTATGGCTAAGGATTTGAATTTCAAATACCTTCATATTGAAGGTGATTCAGCTATTGTCATTAATGCTTGCAAGGCAAGAAAAGCGTATAATTGGCATTTTCAGTATATTCTTGAACAAATATGGACTCTTCTTGATATGTTTGAGCACCTCATCATCTCACATGTTTATCATGAAGGTAATGCATTGGCTGATTGCCTCACTAATATGGGTTGTGACAAAACTATTATTGATTCCTCTCGATTGGGGGGTGATTTGATGAGCTTCCCAAACCTATTAATTATAGGCCGTAGAGAGTTGAGGATTTAATCTTTCTTATTATATGATTGCTTGTTTATACGAGTTGATATTCTCTTCTCTTGGTGAGGTATTTCTTTTCATAATTCCATTTGGTTTTGATTTGAGGTACTTTGCTTTACTTGATCATCACTTGGCATTCATTAATGATGAGTTGGTTGTTATTGATGTTGTTCATGTGTTTGGTACTCTCTTCTGGTGTGAAATATGGAGATATTTATTTTCACATTGGGAATTCGTCCTTCATATGTCATTTAAAATTTGATGTAGTGTTGTTTTCATGATTATCTCTATACACCGCTTCTTTTGGTTTGTCAATTTTGTATGATATATCTCCTCTTTCTTTTCATTTATGACATAAAAATTTTGGGCTTCATTTCTCTTTAGCATTTCCGCATTCACCTCTTCTCCTTTGGCATTTGTCTATAATGGCGGACCACAGATCTCATGTCGTTGGTGTCAGTCATGTTTTGGAACCTTGTGTTTCTTGTAAATTCTTTGCGTTCTGTAGTATATATATATTTTGGTTGCAGTTGTTTTTTGGTGTAGGGGGATGTCAATTTTGATTGCAGAAGTTCTTTGTTGCAGGGCATTCAAGATATCCCGAGAACTTATTTTGTAAATAAGCTTGCATGCTCCTATTCTGTAAAATGAGCTTGCATGCTCCTACGTGTAAAAGAGCCTGCATGCTCCTTTGCTGATCTTTGTTTTGTAACTAGCTCCGGCTAGAGGATTGTTCACTACTTCTCTTCTATAATCATGTTGATGAGCAATGACCAGAGTTTTTCTTGCTTGTTCTTTTCTCTGGGAGCTCAGTTTGAACCAATTTTTAAACATATTGTAAAAATTATTTATTATTAATAAAATATATCAAGTGGCATTGCCACCTTGCCCAAAAAAAAAAAAAGTAAATATATATGTATATATATATATATATATATATATATATATATATATATATATATATATATATATTCAGATCAATTAATTATTGTATTAATGTAAAAACATATGTTTACATAATTTGATGTTGGACAATTAATGAAATAAATGTTTTTTTTGTTTTTGTTTTTTAATGTCCATAATTTGGAAGAGTAGATTAATTGGTTGAGATGGTATAATTGATAAAAAAGGCTATATCTTTGGATATATATAGCTAGGTTTTGTTAATCATAGTTCTAGCAGATTAACTTAGGTATATTTAGATTAATGTTATTAGTTTTGGGTATAGAGTTATATTTTGCAAATTAACATTTGTATAGTCAAATATAGTTATATTTGAAAATTGGATATATTTGTGAGAAGAGTAAATGAATCTAGATTTACCCATATGTTATCCCATATAATTAATTAATCTGGTGGTTAAGCTCTATTTACAATTAACTTTATGTAAACTTTATCTTTCTAACTCAAAATCCCTTCTTGTGCTCATTATTGATTGAAACATGATTGCATTATGGTTATAATATGTTAGGTTTTCATTATTGGATGGAATTGAAATGTTAGTATTATCATACATTTGTATAGGAATAAAATGAATCGTAATGATTAAATGGGTTATTGGGAAATAATGTAATTTGATATGATGGTTGAATAGAAGTTTAATTGGTCTCTTGGTACTATTTTGAGATTGAATTCTTTTACGCTTGGCATCATGAGACCTTGTTATTGCTTGATTATTGTCTATTAGTGTGGTTTCATGGTCATTTCGTTTAATGCATATAGCTTCCAAAGGCTAGGATAATGTTTTGTATTCCCATTTGTTCACGTTTCTCATTGTCCTTGAATGTTATGAGATTAGTGTCTTGCATGACTTCCAGGGATAACTTTAAGAAACCATCCCCCATGTAAAAGTGTAAAATCCTAGCGAATCAAACATTATTTTTGGGGGGAAATTTTCATATTGATGGCAAATTTTTTTTCAAATTTGGAAAAAAAATTAATCTGTATTGGCGATTTTTTTTAGGGTAACTCAATGAGAGTTTACACTGAGAGTTACCTTCAATGAGTTACCTACCCAAGTTCATTAATTAGGTTTTCACTTGATTACAAACTCTCATTGAGTTACATTGAGAGTTACCTTCAATGAGTTACCTTGATTAAAAAATCTCATTGAGTTACCTTCATTGTTGATCATTGATATATTTCTTCTCCTGGTATTTTGGATCAGTGGATTCTTTTTGTGCTAGATGGTCATTCCTAGCCTACTGTTGTTACTCCTTTTGGGGATCTTGTTCTAGCAAGTGAGTTAAGCCTTGCTATGGTTGGAACCTTGTCACCTTGTGTTTTATTTTGATTCCTAGGAGCAAGTCAAGGGGGAGTGGCTTTCATTGGGGATCAGGACCCAAAGTGGTCACCAGGGTAACTCAATGAGAGTTTGTAATCAAGTGAAACCCTAATTAATGAACTTGGGTAGGTAGTTAGTGATGGTATAATGAAAGAATAAGGATTCAGTCAATTACTAAGAGTGGGGGGGGGGGGGTGAATCAGTAGATAGAAAACTGATATAAACTTTTACCAATCTCAAAATCAACCTCTCAAAGCAAACTCTAAACTGACAAGTTGAACCACTAAACTACAAATGCAATATCACTATCAAGTTAAACCGGTTATCTATTATAATAGACTAACAATAAAACAACTTGAAACTCACAAACATCCAAATACTTTACTGACATAAGTAAAACCTCATTTCAGATTTATGTCGGTTAACATAATATATCAAAGTGGATTTAGCAGTTAAGCAATTCAACCATAGTAAACATAACCACAAAAACATTCACCACTTGACACAATATTTTTGACGTGGAAACCCAAATGGGAAAAACCACAGTGGGGACGAATACCCACAAGTATTCTGAACTCTTCTGAAGGTCGCCCTATTAGGAGCCAAGGTTGTTAAAGCTTTACAAAAAGTCTTGTCAAAAACAGAACCTGTTAGGGACCACCCAATTAAGGGATTGACAATAATGTCCTATTAGAAGCAATACCCTGTGAGGAGTAACCTTGGTAGAGGATTCAAAATCCAAGCTAATGGACCACCTGGTTAGAGTATTTGAATAACACTAAGCTTGTTAGAGCTTACCCGGTTAGGGGATTTTAACTGTTGTAGTTGTTAGAAAACAATAGGGGTTTGTTGATTTGTTTGAATAGCACTACACTTGCTTGTTTAGATCCTTTTCATGCTCCTATCTGCCTTTACACAAACTACAGATACATCATCTAGTTCGGCAACCACACTCTTACTCTCAACTACAAATTGCCAACTCTGAAACAAAACAACTCATCGACCTTATAAACAAATCACTAGGTCGGTAACACAACACAAACCTAATTCTCATAGAGATTACAAACAAGTCAGTTCAAGTATGGTCATTGGATTACATAATAATCTCTGCACATCATTCAAGATAGCCTCGATTGCTCCTTGATCACCACTTCATCGAACTCTGTAACTCATCACGCGGTTTGCATTACATGCAATATACTTGCTCATTCCCAAGATAAAAACCGTTATCTCAATCATTTGAAACTCTTCTCACAACATGCATACATGTCATAATCATTACCGCTCATCATCAGATCATAAACCAATACAACCAATTCACCAAACTACATCGGTTAGGGTTTATCATATTAACAGGTAGGGTTTACCGGTTGAACTCACTTCTTCTTAGCAATACCGATTTCCTCCACAAACTCACCTACCAGTTGCAGTTCCCTTCACTAGCTCTTCCTACTGGTTACAAAACAATATTATAACAACATTATTACTGGTTAATTGACATCAATGAACATAACATTTCATTAATGCAATCTTCATGAAAATGCCAACAGTTAGTTCACATTAATCAAGATAATTCTATGTTGCCTCTTTTGCCCGCAAACGTTCATATAGGTTTGGGGTAAGTAGAGAAGGGCCTAGAATGGCTTCCACCAATCTTGTCTCCACAAAAGGTTGGTGTGATCTGTAATGCCTTGCCAGAAACCCTAAAGGAAAACCACACTACAAGGCAACTAAAGGGTACAACAATTTTTTTTTTTTTTAAAGGTTAAATGCAATAAATAAAACATTGCACGAAATGAAACACAAGCAGAAGTCTATCATTGACATCCTAAAGGGTTACCAATGATGATTACTTCGAATTAAAACTACATCACAATGTTAATCCAATTATCCATCTAAATTATTGAAAATCAATTACGATTAATTAATTCAAACTCAAAAACCGATTCCAAATAGATAGGTTTAAAGAGTTATAATTTATTTACTTCCAATGATTCATTTACACATAAGATGAAGGATAACTGAAATAACATACACTCCATTGAATTTTAAATTACAACATTCCATAAATTACATGGCTTCAATAGAAAAAATAAAGTACAAAGGTTACAATGCCAAGGTTACAAAGTTTAATGATACAATGACCACATGATCACAACTGTACAATATTCTTGAACATGAGTTGATACAAGAGTCATGAGCCAAGAATTACCAGTGAAGCCGATCCTCGCAAGAAGGTAAGAACAAAGATATCCGATGGGAAGTGGCACTACCACTTGACCATGTGATCCCATAATGGAACCACCCCACTGTGCTAGGAGATAGTAGAAGACCCTCAATGCAAGCAATAAGACAAGTACCACAGTACACATGACTCCACAAAAATCAAGTGACTTAACTCACAAAACACTAGTGACCCTAAAGAGAGAGTGTCATCACATGGCTTAAGATGGTTACCCTAGGTAGGTCTCCATAGGTCCCGGCCCCCATCCTGGGTTATCCTGGTAACCTTTCCTGAACCCCTAGCTCCATCCAAGTATCATGTGGACCTTACCAACCCTTCGTGAGGACAAGGTGGTAAGTGTGTCATTCCAGGCCTTCTCACAACACCTTGAGTCTAACACAAGCACTCAACCATGTGCGAGGTACAATATATTTATTAACATTATAACTATCCACCCCCTAATCAATTATTAGGTTATCCCTTATTAACTGACTTTCGAGGGGTTATCCTGCCATCCTCTTTGGGTGTGGCCCCCACTTGAAAGCCACTCTCTCTCCTAGGACACTAACAGGAAAGGTCTCTCTATGATAAATCTATGGCGAAACTGACAACCATATCTAATCCTGACATAACACAGGTGAAGGATTCACAACCACTACTAGGATTGACCATCTGGAAACATAACACACAATGGCTCATATCCATAGGGTTTAAACAACGACACCTGACTAAGGGGGTATACAACATACGACATAATGACAACTCACCAAAATTGCAATGAAATTTAAACTTGACTGTAATTAATATTAACACAAGATCCTAAAACAAGCAATCTTTTCTTAAAGCAGTCAAAAAGCATAAAATACTTGCAATAAAGATTTTCCAGAAATAAAGAAATTACATCTATATAGTAATATAAGGAAAACAATGAAGTCACATGTCTAATAAGGTTAATTAAAACCACATTTAAAATTAACCCCCCAATCATTTGATCATGATTAAATTACAATTAAACCTGAATTGACTATAACCATAATCTAAATTTAATTCCAATTTAAACATATATATAGTAATATAATATAATTTCAATAAATATATATATTCATCAAATATAATATTATATGGTTATATTATATTAATATAATATAAAAGCCGTAAAGATTAAATCTTACCATAATTTATATTACCAAAATATATAAAAAAATAAAACAAATAACCAGAATAATACACACACACACACACAGATATATATATATATGTGTGTGTGTGTGTGTGTGTGTGTGTGTGTGTGTGTATATGTACATATATATATATATATATATATATATATATATATATATATATATATATATATATATATATATATATATATATATATATGTAGCGTCCTAAAATTGCAACACTTGCAATTTCGACCGCATTTGGGTCTTCACGATGGCGATGCAACACTAAACCTGAATGGAGACCCCGAAACTTGTCCACGACATCAAAAACTGCATTTTTCAGCACCCTGGCCTGATCCTCCTTGCACCCTGTTGTCCCTGGAGGTGGGACCATGGTGCCCAATGCCCTGGTCCTTCAGGACTAGGGCGCCTAGCGCCCTGGTCCCTGGCCCTATTTTTGGGCCCGGTCTCTTTTGGGGCTTCGGGTCTTTATGTTTGCAAATTGGAAAATAATGTTTCCTGGTCGGCCTAAGGTCAGGAAAATCAGTCTATCAGCCCTAATTAACAAGTATATAAACTACATTTTCCTCTCCCATTTGGGTAGATGAAAAGGAGAAAGGACATATGTGTACAAGACGCGGAAACGATATTCAAACATTCAAGCATTCAAGCATTCAAGCATTCCTTCAAGCAATTGATCATTCTAAGTCTCCATTCAAGGCTAAGTGTTGCATTCAAGACAAGGATTCAACCATTGAAGAGGAGATCACTTACAACATACAACATACAACAACATCTAAACCTTCGCATGTAAGAATACAAACATTCTTACAACAAGGTACTAGTACTTGTTTTACATTACAATCATTTACATTTACAGCATTCTCATTTCTTGGTTAATTCCAAAACCAGGGTTTGACCTAAGGGCAAACCCCTAATCCCTAACTCCCCAATCGTCTTCACTTTTCTGTGTGTAGGTTGCAGGTACGCAGCTGTAATTGAAGATCTGGAATCCTTGTGCAGAGACGAACAGATCCCCCTTCGTTTCGCGGATTTTTTGGAAGACCGTGTGCACTCCGGGCACCATCGTCCCGTCAACTTTCGCTCAAATTTGCAGGAGAGCGCCCTCTCGACATTTTACTGCTAATTCCAGGTCCGCAGCTTCATCCTATATCCCTATCTCTGTTTATAAGCGAATCTTTCTCACTTTTCATGCATTCCTAGCTTAATCCTTCTATCTACATTCTTTACAAAAGAGGGTAGCCTTGCTGTCTTAACCCTTGAAACTCATTTAGAATCCAATCTTGCATTGTGTGGGATTGGATCTTGTGGGTTTCAACCCCTCTTTTGAATGTAAAGTCTCCCCTAAGTGAAAACCGTCAATCCTAGTAACCTCCCTTCTCTCTCCTTGGAGTTGGAAGAGGGGAGAGCAACTAGGGTTCGATTTTCCGCTTTACATTTTGGTGAACCCAACGTGAACATCCTTTCTGATTATTCATGTTTAGATCTGAAAATTGGATTCCTTAATTACATTTCCATGTTTGATCTTTTGCAAAGTTTAGAGGTTAATTGCATAAAAACCCTAAATTTTCTTTTTAGTAATTGAGCTTGCGAAATGTTTAATTGTTAATGCTTGTTTCAGATCTACCCTTCTATTACAAATTGTCAATTCATATTTGTGCTTTAATTCTGAAAATTAAGTGGTTAAGTGTCAAAACCCTAATTTTTAAAACCCTCTTGATTCAACCTTTGACTGATAATTTCACTGATCAAAACATCTCCAAATCAGCTGTAACTTTGGATTCCGCAACAAAATCACAATATCTTTCATCCTTGAAAATTTGGAAAAAAGTTGCGAGGACCGTGTGCACCCCGAGCGCCATCGTTCGTGACATTTTTTCCGAAATTTCGGGAGCTAGATCTTACTGTATTTTTCTGCTAAAATCCAGAATTTTGGCTGATTTTATCAATTATAACACTTTCAAAATTACAGTCAAAGTTGGTCTAGTGATTGCTTGGATTAAGGCTCCTAATCATTCAAAAATTGTTGAAACTGAAATTCATGTCAAAATTGTGTTTCTTACTATCCTAAATCTGAAAAGTGTGTTGGCATTCATTCGAAAGTTCAGTGCTTTATTCAAATTCTTGCAATTTGTGACTTTTGAAATTAAGTGTTCAATTACAACAACTTTGATTTCTGCTTTCAAAATTGAATTTTGCATGAAATTGAGTCAACTTTTAAATTTCAAAACTTGCATTGCTTTTGGTATTCCCTCTAAAATCATAAAATTCAAAATTTCAGTTTCCCTCTCTTTTTCAAAATTCAAATTTTGCATTTTTCGACAATCTGGGTAGGGTTCAATTTTGAGATTGCAACTTTAATTTGGCCTATCTACAGATCATAAAATCACCCAATTTTTTTAGATTAGCTTTAAGATCATCATAACTTTCATCCCTGAAAATCTCGAAAAAAGTTGCGAGGACCGTGTGCACTCCGAGCGCCACGGTCCCTGACATTTTTTTCGAAATTTCGGGAGATTGTCGTGATTGCATTGAACAGCTTAAATCCAGGAGATTGGCTGATTTTATTGAAATTTGCTACCTCTAAATTCAAAATCTTCTCTCTCTCTCTCTAGTGCATGAGTTTTACAACAATAAGCCCTACTTACACTATTCCCGTTAGACGAAGCCTTAGAATTAAGTCTTTCCGAGGTTTAATTACCGAGGAGATGGAACCTAATTTGAATAGCCTTTTTAACGAGGACATGGGTAATTCCTCTAATCCTCTTAATGATGAAGAAGCTCTCCATGAGGTTTCTGTAGAACAACTTTCGAAATTGGATAACCAATTTGACGATTTTCGACAATGGATGTCTCAAGAATACCCCGATAGTCAAGCTCTTCCTTTAATTGAGGGTCTAAAACATATGCTTCAAAGTGATAAGAATGGAATTGATATTTTGCGTGGTATTGCACACATTGTGGATTCGAATGTGATGCCTATGAAGAGTTGTGCTAAAACTTTAGGTTATACACAACCTCCCACTCAAGTCAATCATTCTGTTCCTTTAACAACTTCTATTGCTAGCATACCTACCTTTACATCAAACATAATGACTACTTCTATACAAGACATTCCGCCTATGATCACTAGTCATGGGGGCAATCCTTCTTCTTCAATTAACCCTCTGCCTTCATTCAATCCGACTTCTTCATTCATTCCTTCAATGAGTGTTCCTATTACTTCTCCACAAATGAACATGACACAAGGGGGCAATTCATTCAAACATTCCATTCCTCCTTGTAGTGCTCCTCTTTTCCAATCATTTCCTATGACTAACTATCATAGTGTCCCGCCACCTTACTCTCAATCAATACCTTCTTTCAATAACATCATACCTCCATCACAATCTAACACGTCTAATATGAACTCTTCGACTGAAGCGACCATTAACAATCTTGCACAAACTGTCTCTTCTTTACAGCAACCATCACAATCTAACACGTCTAATATGAACTCTTCGACTGAAGCGACCATTAACAATCTTGCACAAACTGTCTCTTCTTTACAGCAACAAATTGCCTCTATGAATCAATCTAAGTTTAGTGTGCCCACATTTGATGTTGCGAGCCCACTTTCTCTTGACATTGTTCAAGCTATCCCTCCTAAGCATGTTGAAATCCCGCATTTCGAGCTTTATAATGGTAAAGGTGATCCTCTAACACATGTTAAGACTTTTCAAACAATATGTACCGATTTTGCTTATGACCAAAGGTTGCTTGCAAAACTGTTTACTAGAACATTAAGAGATAAAGCCCTACAATGGTATTGCTCATTGCCTTCTTATTCTATTACTTCTTTCGAACAACTTGCAAATGCTTTCATTCAACAATTTCAAAACAATATAAGTCCTAAAGTTACTTTGATTGATTTAATGCATTGTAAACAAGGTGTTAAAGAAAAAGTGACTGATTTCATTGGTAGATATAAGCATTTGTATGCTCAAATTTCTTTTCCAGTGCCTGACAATGATATTCAAAGAATCTTTATTTCTAATTTACAAAAAGATATTCGAGACAAACTTCTATTTTTTGAGTTTACTTCTTTCCAACAGTTGTGTGCAACTCTTCACAATTATCAACTGACTGTGAGTCAAATGGAACAAGCAAATCCTATGGCTCTGAGTGATAAGGGTGATAGTAGTCAACAACCATTTGGGAAGTTTAAACCGAAAAAAGAATCCATCAAATTCAATGAAAATATCATCAACAACAATGTGAATGCAGCATCAGGTGTGCCTCCTATTGCTAAGTTTTTCAAGAAAGAAAGAAAGTTTACTCCTTTGAATGAATCATTGCATAGTATTATGAATAAGTTATTGGAACAAAATGTGCTTACTCTTCCTCCTATAAGGCAAATAGATCCTGCAAAGATTAATTCACCCTATTTTGATAACAAATCTTTTTGTCAATTTCATCGTCAACCTGGGCATGATACTGAAAAATGTTTTGCTTTAAAGGGTAAAATTCAAGATTTGATTGATAATAATACTATCTCTGTTTCTGGAGTGAATGATAAAGGCAACACATCTGTAGCTCCTCCTAACCAAAATCCATTACCTTATCATACCTCTAATGCGATTGAGACTAATGATTCCTCTTTCTCATCTGATGGTCTTGTGTCTATGACTCCGAATGTGATTAACTTTGTAGAGCAGCAAGAAAACCCTAAAGAACCTTCCATCACATTTGATTCTAGTGAAACTATCAGGGCACCTGATGGTCCTTTATACATAATTGCAAAAGTCAAGAATACACCTTGCCGTGGAGTGCTTATTGATCCTTTGTGCATGGTTAATGTTATTACTGAAGAATTTCTTTTTACTTTGCAATTGAATCAAGTGATCTATGACAAAACAGATCTGATTGTGAAATTATTTGATGCATTTTCTTCTCCTGCAATTGGTTCTATTACATTACCTATTGAATTTCATAACAAATCCCTTGATGTGAACTTTGCTATTATTCCTTCATCCGAACAATTTTGTGTGAAGCTTGGCTATCCTTGGCTATCTTCCATGAAAGCTATTGCTTCTCCTATTCATAAATGTTTGAAATTTCCCCATAATGGTGAAGTTGTTACTGTCAATCATAGTCTCTTTAAACCAGTTGAAAGAACTTCTGGCGTTCCTATTGATTATTTTTGGCCTAAACAATTCCAACCTCTTCCACCGCGAAGTGATCATCTTTTCAAATCTTATCAAAAGTGGAAAACAGATATGATCCTATCTCTAAGTGAACCTAGAACACCCAAACTTGATATTCCTATCGTTCTTGAGAAGGAAGTTCTTCCTTTGAAAGATAAAACTAATGTCTTTCCTCAAGAAGATTCCCAACCCGTTCCTATGGATGTGACTATGTCTATGTCTAATAAACTTTCTAAAAGTAGACCTATACCTCCTCGTCATGATGGACTGGGTCTCCTTCCTAAACCAAATATTCCTCCTTTATATGGAGCAGTTCCTCCTCCTTCCTTTTATACAGAGAAGAGACCTTCCTCTTCTCCTATTATCCAACCTAAGAGACCACAACCTAAACACCCAAGTGATAAGGATGAGAACATCCCTCCTCCTCAATCTTATCCACTTCCTACTAAGAGTAGACGAAATCGTTCTGCACGTGAACGCTGACGAAAGCGTCGTCTTAGAGCTCAAGCAGCTGCTTCTCAAACTTTGCAATCTCCAAAAACACCTTCAACAAGCATTATTCCATTTTCTCCAAAATCTCCTAAACATAAGATGCATGATGGTCTTGATCCTGTGCGAGTTAAAGATCCTATTTTCATAAATCTTGATGATATAGATGAAAATGGTATTCATGATGAAAATGTTACTTCTCTTGCTTCTGATAGTGAATATGAACTTGTTGATGTTGATAACCATCTATCTAATGAATTTTCTAAAGCACTTATCCTAGCTCCTAGACAAGAACAACGTGGCTTGGAACATGAACATAGCCCTTGTTTGGATCTTGTGATAGCTCCATCTGTTGTGTTGGATGTTCCTCCTCTAGCGTGTTCCCTACCTTCTCGAAACATTGATCAGCAAGATCGGGGGGTAGATGACGTGCTAGACTAGTTTCATTAGCATAGCAGATTCTCTCCTCCTCTCTTTTGTTACTTCTTCTATGTGTTATTCTCATTCTTCTATTTGTTGTCCTTAGTGTTGTCTACTTGAGGACGATGCAAAGCATTGAGATCTCTTTTGGTCTCTCTCATGTTGACTCAAAAGACACATGTGTTCCCTTCTTCTAGGTGACCTTCCTTGATTGGGGAATGAAGAACAATTATGCATACATACATATGATATACATGAATTATCATACAGCATACTCACACCGAGGAAAGCGAAGTCACCTCGTGCTTTGTGTTTTGTGTCTATTATCCTTGGGTTTATCTCACACTTGGGGGATAAATCTTTGTGATAACGTGCTCCTTTTCCTTCTCATTTCTTATGTGTATCACTACCTTAAAGCAATCACCCCCGTTGAGGCATGTACGATCGCTTTAACGTAGGGGGGCATACACCCTGTCTATCCCTTCAGGATACTTGAAAATTTCTTGGCGAACTTAGCTTTGCCTTGAAAATTTTTGGTATTTCTCTTGCATGACTCATAGTGAGGGAACCTTACTACTGACAGTCATGGTTCTCCCTCATGATCTTCCCTTTTACTTTGTCAATCGAAGTTGTAAGATCCTTAGTCCACTGGGGGCTTGGTGTGTCTTGTCTCCCTGACGTGGTGAAAGTCTTTCAATGTTGTTTCCTTCTACTTTACCGGAAGTATGAGCATACGCTTATACTCCCGCTAAAGTGGGGGCTAAATGTAGCATCCTAAAATTGCGACACTTGCAATTTCGATCGCATTTGGGTCTTCACGATGGCGATGCAACACTAAACCTGAATGGAGACCCCGAAACTTGTCCACGACATCAAAAACTGCATTTTTCAGCACCCTGGCCTGATCCTCCTTGCACCCTGTTGTCCCTGGAGGTGGGACCATGGTGCCCAATGCCCTGGTCCTTCAGGACTAGGGCGCCCAGCGCCCTGGTCCCTGGCCCTATTTTTGGGCCCGGTCTCTTTTGGGGCTTCGGGTCTTTATGTTTGCAAATTGGAAAATAATGTTTCCTGGTCGGCCTAAGGTCAGGAAAATCAGTCTATCAGCCCTAATTAACAAGTATATAAACTACATTTTCCTCTCCCATTTGGGTAGATGAAAAGGAGAAAGGACATATGTGTACAAGACGCGGAAACGATATTCAAACATTCAAGCATTCAAGCATTCAAGCATTCCTTCAAGCAATTGATCATTCTAAGTCTCCATTCAAGGCTAAGTGTTGCATTCAAGACAAGGATTCAACCATTGAAGAGTAGATCACTTACAACATACAACATACAACAACATCTACACCTTCGCATGTAAGAATACAAACATTCTTACAACAAGGTACTAGTACTTGTTTTACATTACAATCATTTACATTTACAGCATTCTCATTTCTTGGTTAATTCCAAAACTGGGGTTTGACCTAAGGGCAAACCCCTAATCCCTAACTCCCCAATCGTCTTCGCTTTTCTGTGTGTAGGTTGCAGGTACGCAGTTGTAATTGAAGATCTGGAATCCTTGTGCAGAGACGAACAGATCCCCCTTCGTTTCGCGGATTTTTCGAAGGACCGTGTGCACTCTGGGCACCATCGTCCCGTCAACTTTCGCTCAAATTTGCAGGATAGCGCCGTCTCGACATTTTACTACTAATTCCAAGTCCGCAGCTTCATCCTATATCCCTATCTCTGTTTATAAGCGAATCTTTCTCACTTTTCATGCATTCCTAGCTTAATCCTTCTATCTACATTCTTTACAAAAGAGGGTAGTCTTGCTGTCTTAACCCTTGAAACTCATTTAGAATCCAATCTTGCATTGTGTGGGATTGGATCTTGTGGGTTTCAACCCCTCTTTTGAATGTAAAGTCTCCCCTAAGTGAAAACCGTCAATCCTAGTAACCTCCCTTCTCTCTCCTTGGAGTTGGAAGAGGGGAGAGCAACTAGGGTTCGATTTTCCGCTTTACAATATATATATATATATATATATATATATATATATATATAAAATTTATTTTTATTTTTTTTAAACTATTAAAAAATTTTTAAAATGTCAAATAATAATTTCGGTGGCAACCTGGGGAATGTGGGCGGTGGTTTTGTTTTTTGTTGCCGTTGTCCCTACTGCTACTGAAAGGTAGCAAGTGCTACCTTATGGTAGCAGGTGCTACCGCAGGGTAGCATTGCTACCTCACGATAGCAGGCACTACCATACGGTAGCACTACTACCGTGGGGTAGCAGGCCTCAGCCTCCCCCATTTTTTTTATTTTTATTTTTTTTAATTTTAATTTTAATTTTTTTTTTTAAATCAATTCATTAAAAAATGAATTGACAGAGATTAATTTCTCTATCCTTTCATACTCTGAGACAATAGACTCTAATAATACGCACAGCCATAATTATTATTTTTTTCTAAAAATTAAATTTTAATAATGCCTGGATGGAATACATATAGATTAAAATTTAACCAGGCCCTTAATTTTTATTTTTTTTAAAGGAAATTCTTCAACAGAGAAAAATATAAAAATATCCAACTTTCATAGAGATTAAGAAAAAATCAATTTTCACAGGGAATAAAATTAATTTTTTCTTTTTCTTTTAACAGAGATTTCAACAAAAATCAAAATACACAGAGGTTAAAATGATGCACCTCTATAATCTACTATTTTCCTTACCCAAATCTGTTGAATCTCTTCTACCAGGAAACACAATATGCATAACACAGAGAAAACTTTCATGCACAGAGGAGGGTGAATCTGGCACAATTTTGCCACCATAACCCTCTATGATTTTCACAATCATAAAACTAAAATATATAGGACAAAAACAATAATATGAGAATCTCTACCATAGAGGTTGGAGATTCAAACAACTAAACTAATTTAAATTAAAGAAAACAAGAAAACACCAGACAAAGACTCCAACCTGTGAAGCTTTCTTGGAAGATTCACTTGGATGAGTTCAGTCCTGCAACCGGGTATCCAAGCTAATTCCTCCTACCAGCAATCCTCTGGTAAATTTCTTTCTCTCCAAAATCTTGCCTCCAAAATAATTTTTATCTTCCCAAAAATCTCCACCTCTTCCCATGAACTCACAGGAATGAAAAATAAAATATATTTAACCTAAACTTTTAGGTTGAAAATATCTTATTTCAAAAACATAATATTAAACTTATTAATAAAGGAATGTTCTTTTCTTTCCTAATTTTCAAAAAACATAATTAGAATGAACTAGCAAAAATCAAATTTGTTTTTCTTTGTTTTTCTTTTCTTTTCTCATGCCAACTAATTAATTTTTTCCAAAAAGAATTTAAGGCAATAATTTAACTCTATTTTATTTTATTTTTAAAACTAGAGATCAATAATTACAATTTGATTTAATTTAAATTCTACTAAATTTAAATACAATCATATTTTTATAATAATGCAATTGCAAACCAAATTTAATTACTTCCTTTAATTATTTAAATTCATAATTACAAACGCATAATAATACATAATTTAAATATACTAACTATGCAATGACATTATGAACTTAAATAAATAAACCAATTCGCAAGTGCACGCAAACAGAGCAACCCCAAACAAAGACTCTAAAAAAGGTCAACCAAGCAAAACTCGAAGACCGAACCACAGAAAGGACAACTGACTGATGACACTCACAAGAGTGTAGTAGGGTTCAAATTAGGGTCAACCACTATCTCCTCCACTCCCATCGGACAAATAAGGAACGCCTAGACCTGTGAAGCCAGGGGGAGACGATACCCCGTACCTACCCGATACTTGTATTAGCAATATCCTGCATCACCAAACCACACATGCATATATATAAATATAGAATACACGACATACACACCGATGAAGGAGAATCGTGACGTTCCCTGTCTCATCGGAGTGAGTGAAGGAAAATTGTCCCCTTGCATCCAATACATTTGCAAACATGCAACATATATATGACACATCGCATAGATAAAGTAAAGTGTGAGTACCATGTAATAATCCATAAATGCTACAATCACAAGTACTGAAATACTATAAATAAAGTATGCATCCCATATCCAGATAAAGCATGAAATAATGTCAATAAGTCTGAATAACACATAAAAGCAATATATCCACTAAAAGTACACCATAGAGAAATATGAGTCTAACTAGCTCAATCGAGGAGGGGTACTACAGATCCACTAGTGTGTGTATGGGGGTTGGGGGTCGAGAGAGGTCACCAAGGTAACCCAAGATGGGGGTCGAGACCTAGTGAAGACCTACAAAGGTAACTCAGGACAACCTAGTGATGACACTCTTCCCTATTTCTACCTAGTGGTAACTTATGTTATCTCATGTGGTTTGTTTTGAGCCTTTGGAAGTTGGTGGTTTAACGTTCATGTCTCCCATGATATTACTATTGTGAGCCTCTTGTGTAATTTTTCTTGTTGATTCTTTTGTGAGCCTCTTGTGTATTTTGTATTATAGATTCTATTGTGAGTATCGTGTAAGTATAGTTTCTTTGATTCTTTTGTAAGTCGTGATGGTACCCTTGCATGTTTGCTTCCGCCTTGTGGTTCTGGCTAGTACCTCCTAGCATGGGGGGTGGACCTTATGGTACCACACGGTTGGGTGGAGTGCTATTCGCACCCATTGGGTTTGGCTCTTTCTATAGCATGTTCGAGGAGACTCGTGAAAAGATTGAAGATTGTTATTATTGTACTAGATTCATGTATTCATCCCATCATGGACTCTTGGAGATTTGTATCTTGAGGATCCATTGTAATGTATTTGATGTTCATATGTATAATCTTCAACAATGTAATATGTATCTTGTACCTATGTAAATTATCAATGTTGTAATTTGTAGCAATTATTGTTGGGTTTATTGGATGATGTTCTACCATGAGTTACATCATTATGGGGCCTTGAGGACAATTGCTAGTGTTAATTGTGTATCTCTTTTTTACCTTGATGGATGTATCTCTTTCACATATGTAATGTAATCCTCTATTAAAAAAAAAAAAAAAAATTATTCGCATTTTCATTATTTTTGTTGTTAAGTCCTCTTGGCCTCATAGCAGGGTGTGAAAGACAATGATTATTGCTACAAGGAGGCTTTAGAGCCAAGAACTATCTAGATCTCACAATTTTCGTGTGAGGTATTTGAATGGGAGATAATTGGTCTTGCTAATACTCTGCTCAGCAAACCAAAAGATACTTCTACAAAAATATTTGGAACCTATAATGAATTAAAGGAAAAAAAAAATAAAAAGGCTATGAAAGAACAACTTGACAAACACAGAGATAAGTCGCATAAAGAATGGCATGCTAGAACAACTACTATGATGAATCCTCAAACTATTCCCTCTCTTCTACAAGACCCACAAGGACCAAGAAGGAACAGTAGGTCCACATCTTCCACTACCACTTCACAACCCTCTGAGTCTCCCCAAATTCCCTCTACCAGAAGAAGACAAACTTTTGAAGCTTTGGTGTAAAGAAAGGTTGTAGGGAAGAAACAACAAAGACCTAAACAACAAGAAAAAATAAAGAAGATGCAACCAATGAATGTAGAAGATGATGAAGAAGAGGAAGGAGAAGAAGAGGAAAACTCTAAGCTAAAGAAGAAAGAAAAGAAGACAAAGAAAACCCCTCTGATAACTCATCCAAGAGATCCTCTTCAACTTGATGCCATATTTAATAGTATTGTACAATTTGGACAGCTAAAGAACACAATAGATCTTTATCTAAAGGTGCCTCTTGTAGTCAAGGAAACCATTGAAAAAACTATAGTAGTGTATATGATGAAGTGTAATTTGGCACTAAATGAGATTATTGATCAAATTTTGAAAAGCCTTGTTGATGGACTTAGTGATAAGAGGAAAGAAGTAATAGAATAGGATGCTAAATTGAGACAAGCACTTAACAAGTCCAAATTCAGCATCACACGAGAATAAAGATAAATTGTCTCAAAGATAGGCTTAGAAACTTAGAACCAAATAAAGTGTAAATACTCTTATGAGAATGGAGGAGGATAGAGATAAGATAGAATAGGAACTTGAGGAAAAGATAGTCAAAACTTAGGAGGAACTAAAATTGGATAAAGTGGTATTTGATGATCAAACTTCTACTCCTTCAGATGCCTTTGATCTATAAGAAATGCTTTATTTGTTTTAACAAGATGTAGATCTCTCATCCTTTAATGTTCCTACATCACAAAATGTTTCTCCTGAGAAGAATGATTAAAAAGGCAAGGAAATTGTCCCTCTGGGGATCCTTGAGCAACAAAAATTGAATACACAAACTGCAAGGCAACAAGAAGAACAAAGTGTTCCTCCTCTGGAAAACACATAACAAGTTGATAACAACACCAAGGATAATCTGGAGAAGAGTTGAGATACTACAAAAAAATCAATAAAGGTGAAAATAGGTGATATCACGAAGGATAGCTCTAAGATGGAGAGAGAGAGAGAGAGAGAGAGAGAGAGAGACTAAAGGGAAATCAATTAAGCTTGAGAAGCATATTGACCAAGGGATCTCTTCCTTCATTGATTAATTTAAAGATCTCTTGCAATTGTAGATGCAATTTCAATTGGTGGTGACTCCACAAGTGCTCCAAATACCAACTGTAGTGCCCCTCCCTAATTCACCCGTTACGAGAGGATGTGATAAATACTTTTAGATTTTCCCATGTCCTTGATGCCTCTTGTTTCATCCTTAATATTGATATTCTCTTGACAAGAGTGGATTCATTACTATGTTGATTCAAAGCTCTAGCTTGAATATTGAAGTTAGGACTATGCTGAGCTTCATGATTATTGCACTATTTAGGATATGTGGTTCATGATTATTTCTTATGATGATTTATCTTGTGCTATAAATTTCATATTGACAGTTGACATTATGGTTTTATATGGATGCTTATGTATTTGGGTCTAATATGATGATGGACTCATAGTTGGTGATTTATGTGCACTCATTACTCATGCGAGCTTCATGTTTGCTTATGATGATATGGTGGTATCTTGATAGTACTAACACCACCTCATGGTTATATTGGATATGATGATAATGATGGTGTTATATTGTCATGATTGTTCTACTACCGCATTTATGAAAGAGACAATGTCATACCACTCGTCGTGAGCATGATATGATGTTGTGATTCTCTTTCACCTGTCTAATTATTTTATATTATATATACATTATTGTGTGTACATTGGTGGTTACAAGTTTGCAGGCAGTAGACATCGACTCAACCTGGCTCCACAGGTTTGAGCGTGTCTTTATTAAAATGGCAAGTTGATCAGAGGTGACATGAAATCTCATTCTATACTCTAGGTTTAGTTGGTATCCTGTTAGTCAATGTCTTGGTTAGAGTTGCATTGTTAGTGTAATGTGGTATTTCATGTTACCCTATGTTGGGTTGCCTTGAGGATTTGTGATTATTAATTAAATTATTAGCTAATTAATTGGTTTATATAGTTTATTAATATTAAATTAATCTAATGGATGACATTGATATTTAATATAATGGCGTATTTAATTATTGAGGGTTATTATTTATTAATGATATTTTGTGGATCATAATATTTGGCATTTATAATTATGCATGAAAGATTATTTATTTATTTATTATATTTTATATGTATGTGGGAGATATTAATGGTATTGAGTTTAAATTGTATTGGCTGGAGCATTTATATTTATCCGTACATATAATTATCTGTTTACTATTTATTTATTTATTATTGGCTTATCTATTTATTTGTTATTATTCATTTACTTACCCCTTGTTATGATTGGCCTTTTGGGGAGTTGTGTTTATGAGATAATATTATTTAATTGTTTATTTATTTATATTATTTTAATGGTTTGATATTTATTGAGCTTTTTATTTATTAGCCCTTTCTATTTTATTTATTGGTTAATGATTTTATTAATTATTTATTTTTTATTTTATCTTTTACCTATTTATTTATTATTTGTTTTACTCACCCTCTTTTATTATTAGTTGTGAGATTTGGGAATTGAGATAATATTATTTTATTTTAATATTATTTTGACTTTCAATAGGGTTGGTAGGAAATATAATATTTTAGATTATTTTGATTGGCTGGGAAGTTGTATAGTTTTTGATTAATTTCTATTTATTGGGAGATTTGAGTTTGTCGTGGTGTGGCTTGGCTCTAGAGAATTTTTTGAAATTTTTATTGTTGGTGAACATTTTTGCGAATGATTTGGCTTATGGAGTTTTGGCTTAGATTTGCTTGAGGCTGCGATTTTTGTTAGTGGATTGAAGATTTAGTTTGTCGCTTCTGCAACAATTTTGCATTCCATAACTTTTATTTTCTAGGTTGGGGATTTTAATCCTTCTTATGCAATTTGATTTGAAAAGATTGTACTCTTTGTGTTTGTGAAAAATATATTGTTAATGTATTTGCTGGGATTTTATTCTCGATTTTGGTTATTGAGGATTTTGGTATTTGGACTCTCGTGCCTGTGCATTGTCGTGAATGAGTCTATCCCTATGATGTGTTATGCTTGGTTTATTGGTTGTATTATTCTTTGGGATTATAAATGTTTCCATCCCCTAGAGAATACTTGTAGTGTTGTGCTATGGATATGGAGTTTGGTTTTTGTTTTATACTACCGGGTGGATTTTGACTTCGTGAAAGAACTTTGTAATTTCAGAAGGACCTATGCTTGGTTTTGGTATTGCTTTTGTAATTTTGATTTATAATCTTGTCTAAGGTCATTTTACACCTTATTTCATTGAGTTGGATATGATTATGTATTTATTTATCTTTTTGGACTTAGCCGATTATTTTAATTGCCATTTCTGAGTCTCTTAGCTCTCATATTTGAATGCGCTATACTAGTGAGTATATGTGTTAAATAATATGTCATATGCACTATTGTAATGTGTATATGCGCTAGTCTAGAGGACGTATGCGGTGAATTGTTCCTTGTATGTGCTAGAATGTGACTTATATGTGCTAGATGATGTTTTGTATCCACTGTTTTACATTGTATATGCACTAATTTGTTGCTTAAATGCATGATTTTGGTCTTTATATGCGATGAACCATCATTTGAATGCATTGTTCTATTTTTTATAAGTGTTGTTGTTTTCTGTAAATGCGTTGCATCAGTCTATGAATGCATTGATCTGTTGTGTTTAATTTTCTAAGTTGTTTTCTATTATGATCTTTGCCAATCTAGAGATTGATTTCTAGATTCTTGCAAGTTCCTATGATGTTTCTAGATTGATTTATTTGATCAGAGCTAGTATTTATGTTATTTATGGATTTAGCAAGATGAATATGCCTTGTTGTTGATTATTTGGCGCATGTTGGATACATGTGATATTGTGATTATTGGATATTATGTGGTTTTCACGTTACCTATGTATGAGGTTGGATTATTGGCATTTTGATATGCATTGATTATGATTTATCATCTTGATATAGAGAACCCTAGATAACCGAGTTATGTTTATTTAAGAGCCCTTTTGTCTATATGCATTGTGTATGTTGTACCCTAGGTTTAGGAGGATGATAGGGGGATTGGGCTTCCAAGTGAGTGCCAAGGTCATGACGAATAGACTGCCAAGAAATCCTTGGGATAGGTGTCAGGGTTTAGACTGCCATGAAATCTCATTGGGAGTTTATTGTGTAAACAAGTGATAACTTAATTAATAAATCCTAGGTGGGATGGGTAGTAGTAAATCACTTTAATAAGATAATAAATGGATGTGTAGTTCCCCTACTCTCTCCCTAGATTGTTAGTATAGAACTGAGAAGGGTTTGGGAAGATGTTGGTGATCCAGGTAAACTAAACTCCCTTGATTTCCTCAAAGGTTGAAATGGTTTTTCATAAGTATCATAGATGCCAGGACAGGTTCTCAGGTTCTCATTGCTGTTTTATGGTGATAGCATATGATGACACTCCTTCCCTACATGTAGGTCCTAGAACCTTAAGCCTTGATTTGTTGAGAAGCCTCTAGAGGTCTTATGTCTTATGTCTTATGCTTTTAATTTAGCCTTGTGATGTGATTTGGCATATTGTTCATATGGTTGCCTTTTAGTTGTGGTTGTTGTTATGTTTATGTCCTTTGGTTGTTAGGTTTCATCCTAGATCTAGAGTGTGTGTGGGATCTTGTGTCATTCTCTGTAGCACAAGGGGTGGTTCCTTATGGTTCCACATGGTCGGGTGGTTTGATGCCTTCTCCCATTGGGATGTTCTTCTCTTTATTGAATTCTCGTGTGCATGGATATGGATTCTTATCTCTTCAGCTTGTCCATGGATTTTTGAGCGAATGTTATGCACTTTGTGGGTTAGTAGCAAAGATGTAGTATGTATCAATTGAAATTCATAATAGTAGATTAGGAAACTATGTATATTGATGTAGAACATCAAGGATTATTGTAATATTAGTGTTTTCATTGTAAGTATATGTAGTTGGATAATGATGTGGTAGTTGAGACTATGGTTCTTGAAGTATGATATGATGTAGTGCTCTTGAGAGATGTATAATGTACCTTGGATATGTCCTTATTCTTATAATTGATGGTTGAGAATTTATGATGGATTAATGGATGCTATTTGGATTATAAATATGTGTATGTTGTGTTATTTAATTGAGAATTAATCTTTAGACCCGTGTGGAATCTTCTATTAGAAAATGAGAAATGATTACGCTTTAGAATTGATGTTTGTAATTGTATGGATAATTGATGGTTAAGGATAAGAGAATAAGAACATTTGGATTTGGTGCTCTAAAACGGACCTATAGCATAGAAGTAATTGAGATGTAAGTGTATATGCATATGGCTAGCTAGATGGATGTTTTCTATGATCATCACTAGGAATATTGTGGAAAAGATACTCTTGCAAGACTTGTTTTGTATCCTTGATGACTGTTGTACTTGTAAATAAAGTTGTGGTTCTTGTTGGAATGGATTAAGTTATTTATATCACGTGTAATGGTGATGTGAGATGTGTGTTAGATTTGGATGGGTTCACCTTCTAGGAAATGGATTAAGTTGATGGAATGTATCCTTTGTAAGTATGATGGCTTAGATTAATGGTTACATTCCTATGATTTAGTTACAATAAATATTAAGTTAATGTAGGAAGTGATGTATAATTTTATGATGTTTCTTATATTCTTAGAGTCATGTTAAGTGATGGCATTGAGATACCCTAGGGAAGGTTGATCTTTGTGATGTTGATATTTTTGCTTGCATACTTATGTTCTTATTATCATGTTTGAGTTGATTATGTACATGTTGTTAGATTCAATGACAATCCCAAAGACACTGTGAGTGGGGGGGGGGGGGGGGGGGGGGGGGGTGTAAATTAGTGTCTAACCGGTTAGCGGAATCTTTAAACTTATTTATATCTTTGCAACCCAAAACAATGTACCAGTAAACAAGAAATAGTGCAGTAAAGAGAAATAATAGAGACAGCATAAATGCACACCATAACACAGAATATTTTAACGAGGAAACCCAATGTGGGAAAAACCTCGGTGGGATTTGTGACCCACAATATTTACTCACTGGCCAATATGAACAAATATTACTTACAATAGGGGCATGCACATCCAAGAAGGCCAACTGCATGGAGAGCACTGCTCAAAAGAGTCTCACTGACTACAATATGGATAATTAAATCTAATAAAATGTACTGCTCAAAAATAGCATCTCTAATGCCTGGTTCAGTATCGGTTTAAGCTCAGTCATATACCTTAACCAAAAACCTTTTGTTGTCCAACAATAATGTTTTGTCCTTCTTCCTTACAATTCAATTTCTATATATTCCTATCCATTACCCTACTAAATGATCTATAAGACCTCATACATATATGATTCTATTACAATACACCAAGTTGGCTTACAGATAATTAATTTTATTTATAATATAATTCATATAAGAAAAACTTTATCTCATGTCGGCCTAAGTGTTGGTATACTTCATTTCCAGTGTAATCTGGATGTCGGTGAAAGTGTATGCTGGTGTCGGTGCCTATGTAGAAACCTGTTGCCAGTGGGTTTCCAGTTGGTTTCCATCAATGACAACATCAACTATTCTCATTAGAGTGTAGAATGCCAACAATCTCCCCCTTTAGCATTGATGGCAACACTCATGAGAAAAATCCAAAACTGCTATCCAAAAATGAAATTCAAAAAGAAGTGTGCTCCCCCTGAGCAAGTGATCTCCTTTGTGCATTTATTTTCTCCATACTACTCCTTATTTTTCTCCATACTACTCCCCCTTTGACATCAATGGCAAAGGATGCCAAAAAGAATCAAAGAATACAAAAATGCTACTTCATCGCCTGTAACCGATTGGTTACAATTTGAAAAATGTCCACTAAAATTAGATTTTAGGCTCTACATGAATTTGTTGTTTTCGAAGAGAATGGTCTTAGTCTATTGGATCATATCAGTTAGATAGTGCATCTATTGCTTCGGTGACCATTCTCCTTAAACTATTGCCTTTGATAGCTCAGCCCGCTAAGTAATGAGACTGTCCAATCTTGGACCAAGTTTACTTTTGAGTTCTCAGGCCTTTAACCTTATCCTTGCTTTCTCTTTCTCAAGTTTCTCTAACTTTTCCTCATACACTACCATTTCCTGCTCAAAAACTGAGGTAAGTTCCGAAGAACCTATCATATTATCCACAATGTCATCTATCTCCTTTTGTGTCTTCTTGATTTCTTCATCTATATCTTCAATCAGATGGTGAGGCTTGCAAGCTTCTCTATACAGCTCCTTATATTCCAAAATTATTGAGTTGAGTACCGGTAATAATGAATCCATATGCTTATTATAGTTTTTGATGGTTTTCTCAAAGAATTCTCCTTTCTCTTTATCTACTCTTTCCTTTATAGTATCCTCATTCACCTTATCTATAGTTATGAAATTTTCAGCAATGAATTTGGACAATGTGTCCAATTTATCTAAAGAATCATTAATGTTATCTATCTTACAAGTAGGTGCAATCATCTTCAGGATAGGTGATGTGTTATCAATAGCCTTAAATGCTAAGGCATTGCAATTTGTTATCCTCTTGATAGAATCCAATAGAACATCTATTACGTTAGTGGGTCTAATTCTCCAGTGGATGTGCTTGGTTCTGCTATGGATTTCCTTTCAATAGATACTTGCCCAATTACCTTCACTATTTCCTCCTTATTTCCATCAGTTGCTTCCTCTTTACTTACATTTTCTTCTGGTTTCTCTGTATGTGTTTGTACCTCTTCTTTTGATGATTTCTCAGTGTTAGTGTCCTTATCCTCTGTCGGTTTCTCTATCTCTGGTTCCTTATCTTGTGTCAGTATCTTAGTCTTCTAAGAGTCAACACTCTGTGCCAGTATCTCAGAGATCTTATTGTCCTTAACATCATCTACCTTAACCTTTGCAGTCTCTTTATCCACAACAATGTTAATCTCCTGTGTATCCACATTCATGGTGAAAAGTATTTCAGACTCCGGGTTAGTATCATCATGAGTTACTTCATCAGTTGCCTTATCCGGTTGATTTTTTGTATGTACTGGTGATGCTAAAGTTAATGGAGGGGTGTCCTGAGCCGGTGGAGGGATGTTATCTATTACTTTTATAGTAGGTACACCACCAATCTTGCCTTTCCCTTTGTCCTTTTGGTACACCTTAGAAAAAGATTTATCTATTTTCTGTCTTTCCTTTTCCTCTTTCTTTTCCTTTTCAACAAAAATATATCCCAACTATCTATAGTTTCATCAGCAATCTCTTTCACTCTACCAACCATTAGGCTAACCTACCAGTGTCCATTGATAAAAACTGATCAGTTTACTTCAGAAATTAGCTCATCAATTTCCTCTCTAGATTTTACAAGGTGCACTACCAATAATGCTTTAACTTTTAGCTTTTTATCTAGTTCCATCATTGGCATTCTTTTAGCTTCTAACCTTAAATATAAGTCATTTGGCAAATCATCTACAACTTTAATCAAAACTTTCTTATAGATGTCTAAATGCAAAATAATACTAGCCTCTATAGTGTCCTTGTCAAAATATTTGAATGAATGATACAATTTATTTACATTGCAGAGATTACCATCTTGTGTTATCTCATTCACCAGTTCCTCCGGTGTAAGAGTATCCAGTGTCTTAGTCTGTTTCTTCTTTGGTGTTAGTTTCATTTTAGGTTCCCTTACAGCCTGCTGCTTCTTCCTTAAAGTTCTAGTCCTTTTGGGAGAAGGAGAGGGTACCAGTGAGGGTTTCCTCTTCTTTCTTTCAACTCTTTTGAACTTTGTTGTTTTCCCACTGTCTGTATCGAAAGAAGTGACAACCGGTGAAACATGAGCTTCTGGTTTCAATCCTTCTAGTTCACTAGCAGATATACCACTCAAGTTCATTACATTTTCTTTAACCTCCTTGGCCATCTTGGGTGCATCTCTGATAAACTTTTCTCTCCTTTTTCTCTGCTTTTGCATTGAAACAGCACTCTCAATGGCCTTAGCATTACCAAAAATTTCTTCAGATGGTTCTTTAGGTGCATCAAGGAGTGTTTTATCATATGCTTCAAGAATATTTAGGTCAACTTCATAACCCATTTCTGTTATCCAAATAGTTCGAGGAGTAACAACTTCCATCCATGTTTCATCATGTTTGATTACAAAGCAGATTTGCTTGTCATACTTGTCTACTATGCTCTGGGGTAACCTTTCTCTAGCTCTCATCTTAGTCTGAAAGTTTTTGAAGTAATTTGTTATAATATTGTCACTGTTAGAGTCCATACTGGTGATAGCTTCCTTGATTTTTTTGCCTATCGAGATGTCATATCCAAAGTCCTTATGACCAATGTCAGGTATCTCTTTGGTGAAGTAGAGAATCAAACACACAAGTAAGTTGCCAAAATGAAATGTCCCCTTCTTATCACCCTTAATATTTTTTAGGTTGTCTATTAATTCATCTTTAAGCCATTCACAAATATCAATCTTAGCATTGTTCTTTACCATCGCATATGCACTATGAATACATAAGCTGGAAACTGAATCCAATCTGTTTGCATGAGTTACTCTGTATCCAAGTACCATACTCACATATCTTACATTAGCATCAGTAATGTCATTAACCCTAAGAGATCTATTGTCAGATGTAGCTTTGGTTAACTCCGTAACTCCCTGGTTAGGTATCTTCTTAGTTTTGTCAGGCCTACTACCAGTTGAAGGTAAACTAGTTGTTGGCATATGTGAAGAGTTTGATGACATGATAATAATGTATGTTGTCATTGATGTCAATATACTAAAGTGTGAACTAGTATGTTGAAGTAAGTAAACTAGCAAGTGAATCAATATGATGAAGTGTGAACCGGTATGTTGGTAAACCGGCAAGTGAACCGGTATATTCAAAACTTGTATCGGGGTTTCACTTGATATGACTACCAACTGGTAATCTCAGCTTCAGGGTTTTTGGTTGATGCATTCCAAGTCTGTGTGATTCGATCGATGACATCCTGTGATGAGTTAGCATTGAAATGAAGATTAGATCACGTTGCCATGTCAGCCTTGTGCGTGTGAAAAATTTCCTTGAGGGTCTTGCATAAGAAGATTGATTCTATCTACCTCGGGAATGTGCAAAGTGTTAATAAATGGTGGAGAGCTCGTGATGAGTTATTAGCTTCCAGAAGCAGTGAAGAATGGATGATGTAGAATGTCTTGAGTTTTGTTCAAGATTGTTTTACCCTATGTAATGTGTTTAAATGATCAAGATTGGAACGACTGTATTGTTAACCTAGATGCTTAGGGTTTTTAGGTTTTTTTGCCACCGACCTAATTGTTGTCTATAAGGTCGATGGTGATTTTTATTTTTAGTTGTTGGCAAATGAATGTATGTGAAGTGATTCTTGCTAGACCGGAGAAGTGAGTAGAGATCTGTAGAGTGTGATTGCAAATGTAAAGGAACTAAAGTGGATCTGCCTTGGCATTGAGTGTTGTTATCAGATCAGTGTATTACCTGTTGACTTCTAACCATTTCAGAAGTTGGAAAATCCCTTTAACGGGTAGCTTTAACATGCTTTTTGTAAATCCTTTAACAGGGTGACTCAAAATCATTAATTTCTTCAAATCCTCTTGCGAGGTAACCTTTAACAGGGTTTTAACCTCTAACCGGGTATTCAGCCATCCCTTAACCGGGTAATCCCTAGCAGGATCGGTTCCTAGCAGAACCTGTTGTAAAGTCTTTAACCGGACTAGGCTCCTAATAGAGCAAACTTTAGAAGAGTTCAAGAACAACTTGTGGGTATTCATCCCCACCATGGTTTTTCCCAGTTGGGTTTCCACGTGAAAAATTAGTGTGTTATGTGTGATGCTTTTTCATGTGATGATTTAGTGTTTTCTGTTAAGCGGTAAAGCATGTTGATCTAATGGTCATTGTATTTTTTATGTATTACCTGCTTAAGCATATGGGTGAAGTTGAAATGAGATATTAGGTTTTGAGAAGTTCTTAGTGTTACTGGTTTATGTCTTTTACAGTCTTACTATGTTTTACCAGTATTGTCTTGATTTAGATTGATGATGTTGTTTGTCAGTTAGTGCAGTCTTTGTAGTTTAAGTTGTAGGAGAAATTTTTGTGTGTACTAATTCACCCCCCCTCTCAGTACCTATTGGGTATTTATTGTTCATCATTATGCATCAATTGGTATCAAAATGTCCTCCAGGTCCTTGGTGCTATAAGTTTAACCGCTTGAGGAAAAGATCCTATTCTAATGATGAAGAGGGAAGGTCCTAAGTTCAACAGAGATAACTTTAAGATATGGAAGGTCAGAATGAAGATCTACATTAAAAGCACGGGTGCTCAACACTAGAACTATGTTGAGAATACTTATGTTGTCCCTACCAGTACTCTCACCGATGATCAAAGAAGAGAAATTTAGGAGAATGGGAAAGTCATGGAAGCTCTTATCAGCAGTCTATCTAATATTGAGTTTATAGATGTTCAGGATAAAGACAATCCCAAAGATGAATGGGATACGCTAGAGACTATCTATGGCAGTGATGAGCATGTGAAGCAAGCTAAGGAAGAGAGCCTTAGAGTAAAATTTGAAGACATACAGATGGTTGAAGGAGAGACCATTCAACAATATGGGATAAGAATTAAAACTATTGTTGGAGACATCAAGAGTGTAGGAGGTACAATGGATGATCCCACCGTTCTTAGCAAAGTTTTGAGATCCTTGTTATCGGTCTATGCAATAAGGGTTGTAGTTATTCAGGAGTTGAGATCTATTGACAAGACAAAGGTATCCCTAGACTCCATCATTCCTAAGTTGACCGCATATGAGCTAAATAGTTATGATGACAGTGTTCAGAAGACTAAATCAGCCTTTAGAGCATCTGTTGCACCATCTAGAAAGGGAAAAGAAGTTGGTACCAACTATGAACCTAGACAAAGAAGAGATATGGATGATGAGGAGATCCTGATGGATTTTGAAGCTCTTCTTGCCAAGAGACTTCCTAAGGGAACTAGAAAATACAAAGGTAAGCTCCCTTTGAAATGTTTTTCTTGCAATAAGATAGGACACATTGTTGTCAACTCTCTTAATAGTGATAATAAGGACAAACCGGAGAAGTTTAAAAATTTCAAAGGAGGAAATAGGAGAAACTGTCTTGTTGCAGTCGATGAAGGTGTCACTTATGATGAATCAGAAGATGAAGAAAGCGAAGACATAGTGTTTGTAGCCATTAAGGAAGATGTGTCAGACAAGAAGGCTCTTGTCTCCCGCTTTGATAATTCTAATGAGTGGATTATTGATAGTGGATGTTCTCACCACATGACTGGTGACCAGAAAAAGTTTCTATCACTGGAAGAGTACAATGGAGGTGTAGTCCGATTTGGTAATGATGCACCATGTATTGTAAAAGGCAAAGGGTCCATCTCTCTAAATGGAAAAAGCAGTGTTGATAATGTGTATTGGGTAGAAGGTCTCAGGAATAACCTTTTGAGTGTTGCCCAACTGAATGATAAAGGACTCACTCTGGAATTCAAAGGTGGAGTGTGAAAAATAAAAGGAAAGAGTGGTGAACAAATGGCCACTAGTATGTAGACCAGAGGTAACTTATTTCAATTAAATACAAATATCAGTCAATGTCTTATGGCTAAGTTTGATGATAGCCGGATATGGCATAGAAGACTCTGCCATGTAAATTTTGATAATATTGTGAAGGCTAGTAAGATCAAGGCAGTTAGAGGATTGTTTGTGCTGAACAAACTGGAGAATCCTTTATACGGAGAATGTCAACTGGGGAAAATGTCTTCCTCAACCTTCAAAGGTAAATCTTTCACAGCAGATAATTTACTTGATCTTGTGCATACTAATTTGTGTGGTCCTATGAAAACTAGGAGTGTTCAGGGAGATAGGTACTTTATGATTCTCACTGATGATTTCTCAATAATGATGTGGGTCACATTCTTGAAAGATAAGTCTGAAGCTTTTGGAAAGTTTAAAGCCTTCGGAGCATTAGTTGAAAAGGAAAGCAGTAAGAGGATCAAATGCCTTAGAACCGACCAAGAAGGTGAGTTCACTTCTGGTGAATTCAATAAGTACTGTGAAGAGAATGGCATCAAGAGGCAACTATCTGCCCCCTAGACTCCACAGTAGAATGGCCTAGCAGAAAGGAATAACCGGACTATAGTTGAAGCAACCAGAATGATGTTGATTCAAGGGAAGGTTGCTCACACTTTTTGGAGAGAAGTAGTGAGCACTGCAGTCTACACTATGAGTCGGGTACTCATCAAGAAAGGTAAGGATAAAACTCATGAGTATTGGACCAGTAAGACTCCAGTAGTAAGATACTTTAGAGTATTTGGTAGCAAGTGTTATATCAAGAGAAGTGAACACTAGAGAAAGTTTGATGCAAAATGTGAAGTGGGAATATTCCTAGGGTATTCCACCAAGAGCAAATATCTCAAGTGTTTTAACAATAGGACTCAGAAAATTGTTGAAAGTATCAATGTTAGAGTTCATGAAACCTCTGAGGAACCTGAGGAAACCAGCAGCGAGCGAGTGGTAGATGAACCAAGTGTAACCTTCTAGGAACCGGTTGCAAAACAACCAAGTGCAAGCAATAGTGCTCCTACACCAGTAGATGTTGCGGTAGATGTAGATGAAGATGAGGATGAAGAGGAAAAGCAAGAGGAATCAGCTAAGATCATTCCTAGGTATGTAAAGTTGCATCATGATCCAAAGTAAATCATAGGGGATAAGGATGCAGGAATACTTACAAGAAGAAAAGTCAAAGAGAATTCCTGCATGAATTCTGAATTTGGGCCTAAAACATTTAAACAGGCACACAAAGGTGAAGACTAGATTAAGGCTATGGAAGAAGAACTTGACCAGATAAAAAAGAATGGTACATGGTCTTTGGTACCTAGACCTGAGCACAAAAATGTTATTGGTACTAAATGGGTTTTTAGAAACAATCTGATTGAAGATGGCACAGTGGCAAGAAACAAAGCAAGATTGGTATGTAAGGGATATGCTCAAGAAGAAGGAGAAGACTATGAAGAAACCTTTGCTTCAGTAGCTAGATTGGAAGGAGTTTGAATGCTACTTGCATATGTAGCCCTCAAGGGATTCAAAGTGTATCAGATGGATGTAAAATCTGCATTCCTGAATGGAATACTTGAAGAAGAAGTGTATATAGAGCAACCAGATGGGTTTGCCCTATCAAAAGACAGTGATATGGTGTATAGGCTACATAAAGCCTTGTATGGATTGAAGCAAGCACCTAGAGCATGGTATGAACGTTTACACTCTCATCTTGTGAAGATTGGATTTGAAAGAATAAGTGAAGATGGCAATATCTATCTAAAGTCAGAAGGAGATCAGATTATGATCTGTGAAGTGTTTGTTGATGACATAATATTTGGTGGAGATGACAAGATGAGCCATGCATTTGCAGATGAAATGAAGAAGGAATTTGAGATGACGCTAATCAGAGAGATTAAGTTCTTCATTGGAATACAGATTCAACAAATGAAAGATGGTATATTTATCACTCAGTCCAAGTATGTCAAAGAGATGTTCAAAACCTTTGGCATGAAAGATAGCAAACCGGTTGGTACACTGATGATGACTGGTTGTAAATTTTCAAAATAAAATGATTCAACATTGGTAAATGAGAAGGAATACCGGTCAATGATTGGTAAGTTATACTATGTAGTACACAACAAATCGGACCTTGCACATGCAATGGGCATTGCTACACGTTTTTAGAAAAGTCCAAGAGAATCCCACTTGGTAGCAGTCAAGCAGATTCTTAGATATCTGAAGGGAACTATAGATTATGGTTTGTCGTATACATACAATAATGATTTCAATCTCAAAGTATTTACAGATGCCAATTGGGCTGGTAATGTGGACCACCGGAAAAGCACAACCGGTGGTGCATTCTTTCTCGGTGGTAGACTAGTCTCATGGATGAGCAAGAAGTAGAGTTGTATCTCTCAGTCCACAGCAGAAGTAGAATATGTAGCAGTATTTATGAACTGCACTCAGACAATTTGGATGAAGCATGTATTAAGTGGTTTCAAAGTCCATGTATCTGAACCGGTGAGTATATTTTGCGATAACATTAGTGCAATTAATATTTCCAAGAATCTGGTATTGCATGCTAGAACCAAGCACTTCGAGCTCAAGTGTCATTTCTTGAGCGAGAAAGTTCAAAACAAAGAGGTTGTATTGGCACATGTTTCCAGTAAGGAGCAGTTAGAAGACATATTCACCAAGCCTCTACCGAAGGCTACATTTACCTATTTAAGAGGTGAATTAGGGGTGTTGCCCCTTCAAGAGGTAAACTAAAGGTATGTGCTCCACATCAGTCAGGTATTGCATTGTCAAATCTTTTCAGGATTGATGTGTTGAAGGATGCTACTCCTCAGGGGGAGCAACATAGTGGAACATGGAAGCTTGTGTCTCCACTTTGGCATTGTTGTCAAAGGGAGAGAAGATGTGAAGCAAAGAAGATATCTGCAGTATTGAAGACTTATAATATGGAAGAAGATGAAGAGATATATTTGTGTATTGTCATCAATGCCAAAGGGGGAGATGTTGGCATATGTGCAGAGTTTGATGACATGATAATAATGTATGTTGTCATTGATGTCAATATACTAAAGTGTGAACCAGTATGTTGAAGTAAGTAAACTTGCAAGTGAACCGGTATGATGAAGTGTGAACTGGTATGTTGGTAAACCAGCAAGTGAATCGGTATATGCAAAGCTTGTATTGGGGTTTCACTTGATATGACTACCGGTTGGTAATCTCAGCTTTAGGGTTTCTGGTTGATGCATTCCAAGTCTGTGTGATTTGACTGATGACATCCTGTGATGAGTTAGCAGTGAAATGAAGATTAGATCTTGTTTCCATGTCATCCTTATGCAAATGAAAAATTTCCTTGAGGAGAAGATTGATTCTATCTACCTCAAGAATGTGCAAAGTCTTAATAAATGGTGGAGAGCATGTGATGGGTTATTAGCTTCCAGAAGCAGTGAAGAACGCATAATACAAAACGTCTTGAGATTTGTTCAAGATTGTTTTACCCTATGTAATGTTTTTAAACGATCAGGATTGGAACGACTGTATTGTTAACCTAAATGCTTAGGGTTTTTAGGTTTTTTTGCCACCGACCTAATTGTTGTCTATAAGGTCGATGATTATTTTCATTTGAAGTTGTTGGCAAATGAATGTATGTGAAGTGATTCTTGTCAAACCGGAGAAGTGAGTAGAGATTTGTAGAGTGTGATTGCAGATGTAAAGGAACTGAAGTGCATCTGCCTTGGCATTGAGTGTTGTTATTAGATCAGTGTATTACCTATTGACTTCTAACCATTTCAGCAGTTGGAAAATCCCTTTACCGGGTAGCTTTAACATGCTTTTTGTAAATCCTTTAACAGGGCGACTCAAAATCATTGAGTTCTTCAAATCCTCTTGCGAGGTAACCTTTAATAGGGTTTTAACCTCTAACTAGGTATTTAGCCATCCCTTAACTAGGTGATCCCTAGCAGGATCAGTTTTCACCCCCCCTCCCCCCCCTCTCAGTACCTGTTGGGTATTTATTGTTCATCATTTTTCATCACCAGTAACTGCCTTGATTGATTCCTTAGAGATTTTAAAAATAGAGTCAAGCCACATGAACTCTCCATGAACTCTACTTAGAACTAAACAGACTACATCCTTAGGAAATTCAGGTATGTTCAGTATCTCAATGAATCCTAAGTCTTCAACTATCTTATACTCTGGTTTAATTAAACCTTGTTCATCAGTAATGACACCACTGTACATGTTCTCCAAATCATCAGTTCCTAGATTTTCTATGTTGCAGTGAATGTAGATTCTAGGGTCTTCAGCAAAAGTGAATCCCTTAGGAATTTTTGAAAAAGCTTTGATAGAATCATCTTACTTGGAAATTTCAAGGATGATTTTAAACACGGCCCTAGGATGCTTAATATTTTCTACCACAGTAGGATTTGTGGTGCAGGAGCACCTAAGACTTAGGCTCATATTCCTTCTACAATTTTGGCTTGTATTGACCTTATCCAAGTCAGGTTTCTAATAAGGGCTCCAGGAGGGTCCAAAGTGTGTGTGTAATATTTGGTTTGAGTCAAGTGTAAGCCTAGTTGAGTTAGTTTTCTTTCTAGGTTTACACTTTGTGAGTAGGTGGTAGTTTGAGTAGTTAAAATTGCCTTCTTGATGGTAAAAGGAGGCATAACTTGGTGAGAGAATTAGAGAGGTTTATAATAGTCTTAGGAATGTTGAAAAAGACATGAATAATGACTTGTAATAGGTTGCCTATGTTGGAAAGGCAAAATGTGGAAAATTGTAAAAGTTACCATGACAACTTTGGTCCTAAAAGAGCTTAGCGGTGGAGTTAGGGTTAACACATTGACCTAATATGCCTCCACACATGGGGAAGAATATTTAAACCCTCACTTGCATGGATACCAAGGTTAGAAGTTTGATTTTTATGAATGACAATCTGAAACCACTCATTTTCAGACTATTATCACTGTTTTTGTCTTATTTTGCATAAAAAGTGAACACAAATGGATTGAATCCATTGATCCAATTTTGGAAAGTTATTCTTTGGTGTGTTCCAGTATCATTTGATCCATTTCATGCTTTGTAAATAGTTTTTATCAAGTCTTTTACTGTTTTGTTTTCAAACAGCCAGTTTTGGCTTGTAAATAGCAAATTATGTAAAAATGGTTGCCCCATAAAATCCCTTCGTGCTACCATCACGGCCTATTGGGACATGGAAGAAAACCCTATTTAAATTTTAAATATGTAGGGAGGAGTTATTTAAGTGAATATTACCATTGTTGCCACCTTATTCTAGGCAAGTCCTGTTGCAAGCCGGCTAGGAAGACAAGGTGGAGAAATGACAAAAGAATGTAGGGGTGAAATAAAAACCTTAGCGTAATAATTTGGCATGATTTATGAGGTCCATACAGAGTTCCAGTTATAAGGAGGAGCCTTGACAATTTCATTTGATTCCCTTTTCACAAAGTTGGACAGTCACAGTCCTAGAAACCATTGAAACCCTAGCAAACCCTCATTTTTGGGTTAGGGAATAGTACGGACACTTGGGGGTCTAAAACCAACTAAATCTCTTGGGGTTTAGTGATTGATTGAAGAAAAATAAAACTCTTTGCAAGGTCTTTTGGACCGCAAGACCAAAAATCCTTAAAAATGGGATTTAGGAGGCTTAATTGGGGCTCATCCTTGTAGCCCTATTTCTAATAAACTTTATGAAATCGGTAAGGGAAATGAAGATTGCAAAACCCAAATTGGACCTAGTTGAACTCATTCCATGATAAATACCACCTCTACACCTCTGCAAAGTCTCATAACAGTGTGGGGGTGAAAACTGAGAAGTTGACAAGTTGCCAATATTGCAAGATTGAGTATATGAGGAGCATTTTGAGTTGGTAGATTTCCTAGTCAAAACACTTGTTGCAAACACCTTAATATTGGCAAAGGGAGAATCCTAGAAAATATTGAGAAGGACTTGGAGGTCTTGAAGCATAGCTAGACCTAGTGAGGTTGGTATAATTGAGCAACACCAACTAGGTGAAGTGTGAGCAAGCTAGGTAAACCCTATCAAATTGGTATCAGAGCCTATAAGATTTGGGCTAGGAGAGTAGATATCCTCAATTGAATCAATAGGAGACAACACCATGGTTACTAATGCAGAGTTGGCAAAGAAAGTGGATGATTAGGAGGAAGAGAATAGGCTCCTGAAGGAAAATTTGGTATAATTAGAAGGTAAGCTTGGTGAAATTGAAACCAAGGTAGATGAAGTGTTGGTAAAGGTTGAAGGAGCAAAAGGGAAGGGTAAAGAGGTTTTAGAAGTAGACAAAGTACCTAAACTTGATCCTATTTTGGAACAAGAACCTTTCCTAAAGGCATTGAAAGTCTTAAGTGGTAAATCACTAGAAGGATTGTCATTTTTCATTGGTAAGATGGAAGTAGAAGTGGTTCTAGAATGGATAGAGGGCATGGAGAACCATTTTGAATGTGAAGGTATAACTGAAGCTCAAAGAGTCAAAGTGGCCAAGTCTAGGATGAGGGAAGCTGCTCTCACATGGTGGAAATTTGTGTAGGATGAGAGGAAGAAAGTGGGCAAAACTCCCATCTCTTCTTGGAAAGGGATGTTAGTCTTGAAATAAAAGAAGCATATCTCCCTGATGACTATGAAGTGCAGATCCATAGGAAAAGACAAAACCTAAGGCAAAAAGACCTTGATGTAAGTGGTTATACGAAGGAGTTTCACAAACTTAGTCTTAGGTCTCATGTTGTGGAAGAAGAAAGTCTTAAGGTAGCTAGATACCTAAATGGACTAAGATGGAATATCTAAGAGGAAATCAGTCTATTGAGCCCAAAGATAGTTCATCAAAGCTATCAACTTTCCCTTAAAGTGGAAGAAAAATTGAAAAGAAAACATGATTCAAGTAGTAACAGGGGCAGAGGTAGAGGAAAATAAAATAGAGGCCATAAGGGAGGCTTTGGAGGAAGAAACTCGGAGCAAAGAATGCAAGGTGAGTCTAAACTCACTGAGTAGCAAGAAGTTGGTTCAAGTAGAGGAGGATCTAGTAGAGGAAGGGGGTCAAACAATGGCTTTAGAGGAAGGTCTAGTGGACAAGGTAGAGGTTCCTCATATTTTGTCTCAATGAAATGTTACCATTGCAATCAGCTTGGTCATCCAGCATATAAGTGTCCAGAGAAGGTGTCATCATCACAGAGTAGTGAGAGGAGAGTGAACTATCTTCAAGAGAGACTTCAGAGGTTGCCTTAGAATCAGAGGTAGGTGACAACCTGATGATAAGAAGAACTTTGATAAAAGAACCTGTCAGAGAAGAGCCTAGCCAAAGGAGATCATTATTTAGGATCAAATGCAAGATTATGGATAAAGTTTGCAAAGTGATCATTGACTTAGGGGCAACAAACAAAATTGTGTCAGAAGAGGCAGTGAATAAGCTTAAATTACAAAGGATACCTCACAACAACCCATATAGGGTCACTCGGTTGGACAAAGGCCAACATGTACTAGTCAATGAGCAAGCATGGGTGGATTTCACCACTGGGAGGTATAAGGACAAAGTGTTATGTGATGTCCTACCCATGGATGCATGCCATCTTCTATTAGGAAGACCACGGAAAGTTGATAGACAAGCTATTCATGATGGAGCCAAGAATGCATATTTATTCAAGAAAGATGGAGTCACATTCAAGATACAATCTATCCTTGAAGAAGGTGAAAAGAGAGAAATAGGTCCTAATGTCCTTTTGGTGAGTGAAAAATGATTCTTGAAGACACTTGAGGAAGGTGAAGGAATAGGGTTTGAATTAGTGATGAAACCTAAAGAGGAAGATAAGAAGGAGAAACTAGATTTGCCAATGGAGGTTAAAGACCTATTGAAATAGTTCAAAGGGATAGTGAGTGATGGACAACCAACCACCTTACCTCCTAAAAGAGTCATAAGCCATCAAATTGACTTCATACCCAAAGCATCCTTACCTAACAAGGCGGCTTACTAGATGACTCCCCAACAAAATGTTGAAATTGCTAAACAAATTCAAGAGCTTTTAGACCAAGGCCTAATTAGGAAAAGCATTAGCCCTTGTGTTGTACCTACTGTCTTAGCCCCAAAGAAAGATGGTACTTGGAGATTGTGCACTGACTCTACGGCTATAAATAGGATCACCATTAGATATAGGTTTCCAATTCCTAGAATAGAGGAGTTAGTGGATTGCTTAGGAGAAGCCAAATACTTTACCAAGATTGACCTTAAAAGTGGATACCACCAAATTAGGATTAAGGAGGGTGATGAATGGAAAATAGAATTCAAGACAATAGAGGGTCTTTATGAATGGCTTGTAATGCCATTTGTCTTATCAAATGCTCCAAGAACCTTCATGAGGCTCATGAATGAGGTGATGAAGGACTTCATAGGTAAATTTGTGGTGGTATATTTAGATGATATTCTCATTTTCAGTAAGGATAAGGTAGATCATGTTAATCATTTGCAAATTGTACTACAAATATTGTATGAGGAAAAGCTAACCATGAACTTAGACAAGTGTGAATTTGTTAAGCAAGAGTTGGTTTACCTTGGGTTTGTGTTGTCACAAGGAAATATCAAGATGGATCCTAGCAAGGTTGAAGCCATAGTAAATTGGCCTACTCCTAAGTCAGCAACAGAGGTGAGAAGCTTCCATGGACTAGCTCAATATTACAGGAAATTCATTTGGCGATTCAGTGCTATATGTGCACCAATGTTGGACGCAATCAAAGGTGGAATGAAGGCAAAGTTTCAATGGAATGAACAAGCAAATAAAGGTTTTGAAACCTTGAAAGAAAGGATAGCCACTCAACCAGTGTTGGTGTTGCCTAATTTTGAGAAACTCTTCATAGTGGAATGTGATGCAAGCAATGTTGCAGTCGGTGTTGTCCTAAGTCAGGAAGAAAGACCAGTAGCTTTTCATAGTGAGAAGCTAAGTGATGCTAAGAGGAAATACTCCTCATATGACTTGGAGTTATATGCATTAGTGTAGGCTTTGAGGAAATGGAGACACTATCTCCTTCCTAAGGAAATTGTAGTCTACACAGACAATCAAACTTTAAGCTTTCTAAACTCACAAGACAAACTAAGTCACAAACACATGAAGTGGGTAGAATATATGCAAGCCTACACATTTACAATCAAGCACAAAAAAGGTCAACTAAACAGGGTTTCTGATGCATTAAGCACGAGACTCTTGACAGTCCAAGAAATTCAGTTAAGAAGCATAGGTGTTGACAGTTTTAGAGACCTATACCCGGATGATGAAGACTTTTCAAATGCCTACAAGGTATGCTAAGAGTATCAAAATCATTTTCATAGTGAGTATTCTGATTTTACCTTTCAAGATGGATTATTGTTTAGAGGAGGGCAACTTTGTGTGCCTAGAGGGTCAATAAGAGAAAATCTCATACAAGAGAAGCATAATAGCAGTCTTAGTGGTCATTTTGGGGTCAACAAAACTCAATAATTAGTCCAAAGATATTACTATTGGCCTAGGATGAATCAAGATGTTAGGAAGTATGTGGAAACTTGTATTGTTTGTTAAAAGGCAAAGGGCACATCTTCAAATGTCAGTTTATACCAACCTCTTCCCATACCAAATAGACCTTGGGAGTGCATTAGTATGGATTTTGTAGTGGGTTTACCAAGGACAAAGTAGGGATTTGACAGCATTTATGTCATAGTGGATAGGTTTACTAAGATGGCCCACTTTGTACCTTGCAAGACTGCTCATGATGCATGTCATATATCTCATTTGTTCTTCAAGGAAGTGATAAGGATACATGGTTTACCCATGAGCATTGTTTTAGATAGGGTGTAGACACCTAAAATTAATTAAATTAATATTCAATTAATTTAAGCCTATCAACATAATTAATTAATTTAATTGTGTTATCCTTATTCCTCTCAGAATCAATTAAATCTAATTTAATTAATTTTGTCACTATTGTCCAATAATTAATTTATAAAATAAATTAATTACTCCCCTATTCCTCTAAAGTCTCCTCCAATAATCATTTCCTCTAAACCCACTCAGTTAATTAATTCTAATTAATTAACCTAGTCATGCGATTCCTACAAATCACTTTTTCTAATCTCATTAACCTAATTAATCCTTCTAGAATCTCTCATAATCATGATTATCATTATCCCTCAATTTTTAATTCCCACTCATGTCACATCAACATTGAGCCTCTCAAAGAAATTCAAATTTCTTTGAATCCCTCAATGCATCCTTATTTTGGAATTTTTAATTCCTCATATTTGAAATTCAAATTTCTCCCCCCTTTTTTTCAAGGAATTTAATATTCCTGTTTATTTTCCCAAGGCACCCTTGATCCATGCCTTCTATCTAAAATCAATCTCAACCCTTCATGATCAAATCAATCTTGGCCCTCCATTGGCCTTCTCCAATCTATAAATTGGAGCCTATTCTCCTCACAAATCATCCACTTCTCATCCATTGCTTCTCTTTTCTCCTCTCATCCTCTTCTAATCCAAATCCTCATCAATCTATCACAATCCAATCCAAATATCAATCCATCAATCTATCTTGTTGAGCACAAAGGAGAGAATTCCACATCCAAATCAATCAAAGGAGCACATCAAGTGGAGCATCATCAAGGGGTGCCTTCACTTCATCAAGCTCAATCCGAAGGAGAGGTAAAAATAGCAAGGTATAAGCATTACCTTCATGTTTTTATGTGGTTGTATTCATGTTTTATGTTTTAATATCTTTTAGTGTTTTGTTTGTGCACTAACCACTTGAATCCACCTTGCTGGTTTTTCCCCTCTTCATAGGGACTCAAAGTTCATGAGTCATTTTTGGAAGACACTTTGGAAAAAACTTGGTACCAACCTATCTTTTGGATCTACCTACCATCCACAAATAGATGGGCAGACCGAAGTGCTTAATAGGAGCTTAGGAAACTTATTGAGATACCTTACCAAGGAGTATGGTCAGACATGGGATCAAGTGTTGTCACAAGCTGAATATGCTTACAATGACACTATAAATAGAACCACACGAAAGAGACCTTTTGAGGTGGTCTATGGTCTTCATCCAAGGGGTATAATAGAGCTAAGGGACTTAGAAAATGCAGCAACAAGGAGTGGATATGCTGAAGATTTTGCTCAGTCAATGAAAGAGGTACATGAATCAGTTAAGAAAGCATTGATGGAGAACACAAGTAAGATCAAGAAAAAGGTTGATGAGAGAAGGAAGAACCTACAATTCCAAGTAGGTGATCTTGTCATGGTGCACCTTAACAAGGAAAGGCTACAACAAGGAGTGCCTAATAAGTTGCAGATGAGAAGGTTGGGTCCATGTTCCATCCTAGCCAAGTATGGAGAAAATACATACAAGGTGGACCTACCAAGTGAAATAGGACTGTCACTGGTTTTCAATATTGTAGACTTAGTTGCTTACAAAGGGCCAATTCTAGGTTCAGATTATAGTCACTTAGAGGTATCAAATGATGTAAATAACCTTCAAGTACCAGCAAAACCAAGTCCAAAGGCTGAAAAGGTAATGAGTTCAAGGATCGCTAAGAAGACAAGACACCAAATTTATTGGGAGCACCTAATAAAGTGGCAGGGTATGGATGATGTTGAGGCTACATGGGTGCTTGAGACAGAGCTCAAGAAGTTAGGCATTGATCAAAATCTGATCCCCAAAGAGGTGACTTAATTTTCTTTTCTTTGGGAGAATGGTGCAGGAGCACCTAGGACTTAGGCTCATAGTCCTTATACAATTTTGGCTTGTATTAACCTTATCCAAGTCAGGTTTCTAATAAGGGCTCCAAGAGGGTCCAAAGTGTGTGTGTAATATTTGGTTTGAGTCAAGTTTAGGCCTAGTTGAGTTAGTTTTCTTTCTAGGTTTACACTTTGTGAGTAGGTGGTAGTTTGAGTAGTTAAAATTGCCTTCTTGATGGCCAAAAGAGGCATAACTTGGTGAGAGAATTAGAGAGGTTTAGAATAGTCTTAGGAATTTTGAAAAAGACATGAATAATGACTTGTAATAGGTTGCTTAAGTTGGAAAGGCAAAATGTGGAAAATTGTAAAAGTCGTCATGACAACTTTGGTCCTAAAAGAGCTTAGCGGTGGAGTTAGGGTTAACACATTGACCTAAGATGCCTCCACACATGGGGAAGATTATTTAAACCCTCTCTTGCATGGATACCAAGGTTAGAAGTTTGATTTTAATGATTGATAATCTGAAACCACTCATTTTCGGACTGTTATCACTGTTTTTGTCTTATTTTGCATAAAAAGTGAACACAACTGGATTGAATTCATTGATCCAATTTTGGAAAGATTTTCTTTAGTGTGTTGCAATATCATTTGATCCATTTCATGCTTTGTAAATAGTTTTTATTAGGTCTTTTTACTATTTTGTTTTCAAACGGCCAGTTTTGGCTTGTAAATAGCAAATTATGTAAAAACGGTTGCCCCATAAAATCCCTTCATGCTACCATTGCGGCATGTGGGGACATGGAAGGAAACCCTATGTACAGTGTAAATATGTAGGGAGGAGTTATGGAAGTGAAGATTACCATTGTTGCCACCTTGTTCTAGGCGAGTCCTGTTGCAAGCCGGCTAGGAAGACAAGGTGGAGAAATGACAAAAGAATGCAGGGGTGAAATAAAAACCTTAGCCTAATAATTTGGCATGATTCATGAGGTCCATATAGAGTTCTAGTTGTAAGGAGGATCCTTGAAAAGTCCATTTGATGCCCTTTTCACAAAGTTGGACAGTCACAGTCCTAGAAACCATTAAAACACTAGCAACCCCTCATTTTTGGGTTAGGGTGTAGTATGGACACTTGGGGTTCTAAAACCAACTAAATATCTTATGGTTTAGTGAGTGATTGAAGAAAAATAAAACTCTTTGCAAGGTCTTTTGGACTGTAAGACCAAAAATCCTTAAAAACCAAATTTAGGAGGCCTAATTGGGGCTCATCCTTGTAGCCCTATTTCTAAGCAACTTTATGAAATCGGTAAGGGAAATGAAGATTGAAAAATATAAATTGGACCTAGTTGAACTAATTCCATGGTAAATACCACCTCCACACCTCTCCAAAGTCTCATAACAGTATGGGGGTGAAAACTGAGAAGTTGACAAGTTGTTGCCAATATTGCAAGATTGAGTATATGAGGAGCATTTTAAGTTGGTAGAGTTTCTAGTCAAAACACTTGTTGCAAACACCTTAAGATTAGAAAAGGGAGAGTCCTATCAAATATTGAGAAGGACTTGGAGGTCTTGAAGCATAGCTAGACCTGGTGAGGTTGGTGGAATTGAGCAACACCAACTAGGTAAAGTGTGAGCAAGCTAGGTAAACCCTATCAGTTTGCAATAAACTGAGGTACAGAAGATGAAGATGTCATTTCTAAAGATAAATACCTCTTGTTTAAAATCCTTGGATGCCTGAAAAACACTTCACAGCTCACCTTTAGAATGCCCCTGCACAATTTCTCGCTCTTTGAATGCTTGGTGGATGAAAATGAGGGTTTTCTGGTGCTTTATAGTCAAAAATGTTTTCCAACTACCATATTAAATGTTTGTCGATTAAGTGAAATCTTAACACATATGTCGGTAAAGAAGAAATTTATCTTCTTCCCATCAACCGAGGGTAGAATGCATGATTTTCAACTTGCTGGCATACCACCTAAGGATTATTCCTTAGTTAGATGAAGAATCTCCTACTAATGGAGGGTTACTCTGTTCAACCAGTGCAGAGACAGATTCATCAACTTTCTAATCTCCCTTCTTACTCCATTGTTTTGAAAATTCTTGCTTTATTTCATTTACCTTTTCTTCTCCCTTCTCATTGGATCCTTTATTGTTTGCTGGTATAGTCTTGCTTCTACAAAATTTTGCAATATGCCCAATCTTGTTACATCCATAACAAGTTGCATTATTCCTCTGAATAGCTTTTCCATAACCTTGACTGGTTTTTGTTCTGCATTGATTAGATAATTGTCCAAATCTACCACAAACATAGCATTTCACATTCATTCTGCAATTTTCTGAATTGTGACCAACTTTGTTGCATTTGGAACATTGACCGGTGGGTAAGTTTGTATTCTGATTATTTCTAAATCTGTACTGATTTGCTCTATGACCAAATTTGTTGTAATTGAAATATTTCCCATTAAATTTATAAGCATTAGTTTGTCTTGCCAGTTTACTGTGATCTTGATTGTTTGCAGTCCTAGAAATGTCTCCATGTTCAAATCCAAGTCCAATTGTATCTCCATCAGGTTTTTGTCTTTTCAGCATGTCATCAAGTCTTTCTGAACTTTTCTTGAATTTGTCTTTGTGTTCATTTGCAGTGATCAACTCATTTTCAAGAATTCCAACTTGTCTCACAAGCTCTTCTTTATCATGTCGCATGTGAATCAGATTTGTCTTTAGCATATCAATTTCATGACAAAGTCTCAGATTTTCATTACCTCCATCATTAAGTCTTCTAGTCAAATCTTCTTCATTCTTCTTTATGTCTTCAATATCCTTACATAGTCTCATAGTCATATCTTGCATTGCATTCCTCATATTATTGTTCTCTTGTATTAACTTATATGCAATATCACTAAAAGTTTCTTTTTCATCATCATGTTTCTGCATTTGCTCATGAAGTTCCTTTCTCTTGTTTTGTGCTATAACTAGGCTTTCCTGAAGTCCTTTAATGAATTCCTTAGCAGTCCTCAGAGCATCTTCAAGTTTGATATTCTTCAATTTTTCAGAATCAAAATCTTCAAGAGCTCCTTCCGACTATTTTCTTAAATTCTTCATCAGAACCGGTTTCAGAATCTTCCTCAAGTTGTTAGGCTTTTTAAAATAGAGGACTAAATCTGATACCAATTGTTAGATTCAATGACAATCCGAAAGACACTGAGAGGGGGGGTGAATCGGTGTCTAACCGGTTAGTGGAATCTTTAAACTTATTTATATCTTTGCAACCCAAAACAATGTACCAATAAACAAGAAATAGTGCAGTAAAGAGAAATAATAGAGACAGCATAAATGCACACCATAACACAGAATATTTTAACGAGGAAACCCGGTGTGGGAAAAACCTCAATGGGATTTGTGACCCACAATATTTACTCACTGGCCAATATGAATAAATATTACTTACAATAGGGGCCACATATGACTACAATATGGATAGTTAAATCCAATACAATGTACTGCTCAAAAATAGCATCTCTAATGCTTGGTTCAGTACCGGTTTAAGCTCAGTCATATACCTTAACCAAAAACCTTTCACTATCCAACAATAATATTTTGTCCTTCTTCCTTACAATTCCATTTTTATTCATTCCTATCCATTACCTTACTAAAATAATCTATAAGATCTCATACATATATGAGTCTATTACAATACACCAAGTCATCTTACAGATAATTAATTTTATTTATAATGCAATCCATATAAGCAAAACTTTATCCCATGTCGGCTTGAGTGTCGGTATACTTCATTTTCGTTGTAATCTGGATGCCAGTGAAAGTGTTTGTCGGTGCCTGTGCCTATGTAGAAACCTGTTGCCGGTTGGTTGCTTGTTGGTTGCCAATTGGTTGCCATCAATGACAACATCAACTATTCTCATTAGAGTGTAGAATGCCAACACATGTTTATATGGTGTATGTTGTTAGATTAATTGGATCTTTACTTGATTAATTAAACAATATTTGTTTAATTCTTTAAGTTCCCTATTATCTCTTTTTACACTTAAGCTAACATTAGGTGCATAGTAATTAATTCTTTTATTAATTATTATGTGCAAGCCTCGGGTTTTCCCTTTTAGGGTTTCTTGACCTATTAGAGGTTAATTTTATTTTCTTTGTATCATTATCTCATTACACATTTTGGTGAATATTGAGCTCTCATCTTTTGAGCATATTTTATGTGTTCTTTGTTTTTCAGTTATTTTGCTTCCTTGCTTCTCCTTGTAACAGATTATTTAGCTTCCAGACGATCTTTAGGCTCTTGTGGTGATGTGTTTCTCAACTCTCACATGGTATCAGAGCTCATATCTGCAGCTATCTATTCTTATTTTGAGAATTTTTGCATTGAAAGCAGATCTGGGGTTTCAGGAAGTTTTTTTTGTACTTAGGGATAGGCCTTTTCTGAGCACTTTGGGCCCAAACGGACTTCGCCATCATGCTTAGAAGGCCCAAAAACCCTTATAGTCATATAAAAATTGCCTAGTTTTGACTCTTGAGCATCTGGGCGTAATTTTTTCTCCAAAACCAAGCCATACGGCCCTAGAACGCAAATCGAGAAAAAAATTTCAAAAAAAAAAAATTTGCCTTTTTACGGCATGTAGGCCGAATTTTTTATTTTTTTAAAAAATCATAAAAAAAATCAAAAATCAAAAAGGCCATAGGAAAAAAAAGGAGGGTTTCAAAAAAAAATTTGGGGAATTTGATTTTTGTAGGGTACCGGATCTGACAGTCCGGCCACCGTATGGCCCCTACCAGACCTGTCAGTCTGGCCCCCGTAGGCCCCCGTCGGCCCCACCCTCCGACTCCCGTCAGCTAGGCCCCCACCGGTGCTGCCCTCCTGGCCCCCGTCGGCCCTCCAACCGCCTGTCGGCCCAGTTAGCAACACCTGAACAGCTCCACCACCACTTGGACAGCTCCACCACCGCCCGGCCACCTCCTCCACGCCCGGCACTTCGCTGCTCCTCCCCGAAGTGCCGTCGGAGCGCCACCTCATCCTGGCTCCTCCATCGGACCACCACCCTCTTGCCTTTTTGAGGGGGGGTTCATTTTTTGACCATATCTTGAGCATTCGAAGTCTTTTTTTGGAAAATGAATAGGCGTCAAAAATCTGATTCCGAGCTGAACCTCGTGGTATTGGATTTTTTTTCTGACTCTACTATTTGACTGTACTTTTTTCTAGATGAAGTCGGGCCTCTTTTCTGCATGTCTGGGGCCGTAGATGGGGCAAACAAACTCTATTTTTCGAAAACGAATAGGCGTTGGAAATATCTCAGCATGCTCTATTCATTTATGTGATTTTTTTTCTCAAAATTTTAATCAGGTACATGAGATATCAGTTTGAAGTTTTTTTGTTTATGCACTACTTCCTTCTCATCAGTATGTAGTAGGGTTTGGGTTAATCTATTGTGGGGGGTGTTTTTTTCTTTCTTTCTATCATTTATATCAGACATCAAGAACACAAAAACTCACAAAACAAACAAACCCTTCTACATCTTTTGTCTATTCTGAAATATCACATAATAAAAAAAACCAATAAGCAAGTGCAAGTGCAGAGTTTTGTTCTCATGGCAAATCCTTTAATTGAGTTGTTGACTTCACACAACTATCACACCTAGAAGCCCCGCATCACGAGGATTCTCTGGGCACGAGGGTTGTGGTCTTGTTTGGATGAGGTTCAGCTTTTATTGTAGTGTCCTTATGAGCTTCTTCACCACAGGAACAAGATGGATGAGGCCATGGATTTTCTCTCTTTGCATATCTCCGACAGTCTTTTGTTTCACCTTGATGAGTTTCTCACTCCTTAGGCTATGTGGTTGAAGTTTGATTCTCTTTTCAGGAGGGTTAATGAGATTCAGGCATTACAGATTGAGGCAGAGTTGGTTTCCTTGTCACATAATTCCTTTCCCACCATTGAGGATTTTTTGAACAAGTTCAAGACTACCAGATCTGTTCTTCAGGGATGTGGCAAGATCAAGACAGACACATAGTGTATTCACTTTATTCTTTTGAAGCTTGGGGGTCATTTTTCAGTTTTTTGCCTCTGCTTTCTACTCCACTATGGATGGCTTGGGTGCTCATTTCAACATGCCTACCTTTGATGTCTTTTGTGAGTGTTTGTCTCATGAGAAGTCTCATCTTTCTCAGCTAGATAAGCTCTTAGGCTCCAAGAACAAATCATTGGTTGCTCAGTCCTCTAAGGAGAAGCAAAAGAAGAAATCAAAGCCCAAGAATAATTCTGCAGGCAGTGAGTCTTCCTCCAAGCCACCTCCTAAGTCTGATTCTTAACCTCCATTTCTTCCAAAACAAGGGAAATCTTCGCAGTCTGGTGAGTCTTCCTCCAAGACTAAGAAGAAATCAGGAGATACTTGCATTTTTTGTGGCAAAGAAGGACATCCAGTTTCTAAGTGTTGGAAACGATTAGAGGCTTTAGAGGAAGCCATGCAATAGCATCACATCTCCTCACCGCAGGTGTCTTCTCCTTCCATAGGGAAAGGTCATGCTCTCACTGCTCGAGCTTTGACCTATGGGTCCACATGGATACTAGATTCTGGTGCTTCTCACCATATGACTCACACTCAGCAGTTGGTTACTTCTCTTGCCTCTTGTGGTACTTCACAGATTGCAGTGGGTGACTCAGCTCAGCTTTCTGTCTTGGGTTCAGGTTCTGTCTCATTGGATGGGGGTACTCTGCATGATGTTCTGGTTGTCCCTAACATCTCAACAAATCTCTTGTCCATTTATCAAATTTATCACTCTGGCTCTGGTAAGATAGTTGAGTTCTCACCATATGATGTGGTTATTCTGGACCTCCATGACCCTGATTTGGTTGTGGCTACTGGCAGTGTTGATACTGCATCTCGTCTTTACAAATTTGATGAATTTGAGCCCCCTTCAGGTACAAGTTCATCTCTTATAGCACATGTAGATTCAGTGAGTCAGCTTTGGCATGAGCATTTGGGCCATGTCAATTACAGATATCTTCAACAGATGAGTACACAAGTACTTGTTCTTGGGCTCCCACAGATTTCCTGCACTGATGGTGTTTGTCATTGTTGTGTGCTTGGCAAGCATCATAGAGATCCCTTTCCAAAGGGAAGAGCCTCTCATGCTTTGGCGCCCTTGGAGATGATTCACAATTATCTCATGTCATTTCCCACTCCTTTTTCTAGGGCCAAGTATGTACTCACTTTTATTGATGACTTCCCCAAATGCACATGGGTGTACTTTCTTAAGTACAAGTCTGATGTCTTTGATTCATTTTGAATCTTCAAGACATTTGTAGAGAAGCAGTTTGGCTGTTCTATTCGGCGGATATGTACAGATGATGGGGGGGAGTATGTCAATCAGGCTTTCAAAGGTTTTTGCACTGAGAATGGTTTGCAGCATCAGTTTACTATTCCCTACACCCCTCAGCAAAATGGTGTCGTTGAGCGCAAGAACAGAACTTTACGAGAGATGGTGAATTGTATGATTCAGTCTAGGTCCATGGATTCATCTTTTTGGGTTGAGGTTGTCAATTGTGCCAACTATATTCAGAATTGGATGCCTCACAAGCCGATTCGACATATGACTCCTGAGGAGGCTTGGTCTCATGACAAGCCTGATGTTTCTTTTTTATGAGTGTTTGGCAGTGAGGCATGGGCTTTTATTCCTGATGCTCAGAGGAAAGCCATGGAGCGGAAGAGCCGACCACTCATTTTTGTTGGCTACTGTGAGGATGTTAAGGTGTATAGGTTGTTTGATTCTGATTCCAGAGAGGTCCTGTTTTGATAGGATGTTCAGTTTGATGAGCACCTTCTCACAGTGGATACCCCGACTCTAGTGTCTACTCCTCTACCTACTCCTTCCACTGCATCTCTTCCAGATCTTTTTGAGGATGATTTTGATGATGGTGTTGATGATCCACCATCCCCACCTCCACCTGCTCCACCTCAGATGCCCAAGTGGGCTCGCCTTACTATTGAGGCGGCAGGTCCTATGGTTGGTGATCCTTCAGATTCTCATCACACCCGTTCTCATATTGTGGGTTCTAGTCTTTTGAGTCATGCTATTTCAGATGATCCTCAGAAGTTTTCAGAGGCTACAGGACACCCTGAGTGGGATTGTGCTATAGAGGAGGAGTATTCTTCTTTGATGAGGAATCATACTTGGGATCTTTGTCCTCTTCCTAAGGGCAGAAAGATGGTTAGATGTCGTTGGTTGTATCACACTAAGTATGCTGTTGATGGTTCCATTGATAAGTACAAAGCATGTCTTGTTGCGAAGGGTTTCTCACATGTTGAGGGTATTATTTACTCTGAGACTTTTTCCCCTGTCGCCAAGATGAACTCTATTCGCTTTGTACTATCTCTTGCAGCTTCTAGGGGATGGCCTATTTTTCAGATGGATGTGAAGAGTGCCTTCTTGCATGGGGATCTCCGAGAGGAAATCTACATGGAGCAACCTCAGGGATTTGTGCAGGACAGTTCTTTGGTTTGCAGACTTCGGTGTTCATTGTATGGTCTCAAACAGGCCCCTCGGGCTTGGTATGAGAAGATGGATTCTTTCTTGCTCTCCACTGGGTTCACCCGCAATCATTCTGATCACGCAGTGTACATTGAAAGCTTCTTGAGGGTGAGATCTTAATTCTTGTGCTATATGTTGATGATCTCCTCATCACAGGTAGCTCATCCTCTATGATTCAGCATATTTAGCGAGCCTTGATGGACCAGTTTGAGATGATAGATCTCAGTCTTCTACACTATTTCCTTGGTCTTCAAGTGATTCAGTCTTCTGATGGGCTCTCCATTTACCAACAGAAGTATGCTCTTGACTTGCTTCAGCGCTTTGGCATGTTTGATTGCAAGCCTGCTCCCACTCCTTTTCAGCCAGGGGTTGTTTTGATTACTGTTTGTCCCACTCCTTCAGTAGATTCTACACTTTACAGGCAGTTTGTTGTACCTGACTCACACCCATCCTGATATTTCCTTTGCGGTTGGCCTTGTCTCTCGATTCTCCCATGATCCTCATGAGAGTCATTGGAAAGTTGCCAAATGTATTTTGAGGTACATTCGGGGCTCTATTTCTCATGGCATTCACTACACATCTGGGGAACCTCACATTGTTGGCTACACTGACTCAAATTGGGCTTCTGATGTCACTGATCAGAAGTCTACTTCTGGCTTTGTTTTCTGTCTTGGCTCTAGTCCTATCACATGGTCTTGCAAGAACCAGACTGCTCATGCATTATCATCTACAGAGGCTAAGTACCAAGTTGTTGTGCTCGCCAGTCAGGAGATCTTATGGCTATGATAGTTGATTATTGGGTTTGGTTTTCCTCCTAATAGTCCCACTGTTCTTTGGTGTGACAATCAGAGTGTTATTCATATTTCCCACAACCCAGTAGAGCATCAGCAGATGAAGCACATTGAGTTTCACATGCATTTCATATGCCAGTTGATTCAGGATGGTTCTCTCATTCTGGAGTACATTCCCACTACCGAGCAAGTTGCAAACATCTTCACGAAACCTTTTGCATCGTCGTGCTATCTTCAGTTGCTCTCTATGCTTGGGGTGAAGGAAGTTGTCCTTGGGGGATCTTTCTGAGGCCTTCCTTCCTCCTTCTTCTTTCAGCATGTTCTTTTATCTCTTTTTGGAGAGGAGTTTTTTCCCACTGAGTTTTCTCTTTTTTCTCCATTTCATAGAGATTTCATTGTATTTGGGTACCTGATCAGGCCTTGTTGTCGGGACCCATCTTTCCTGCTTTCAGTAGTTGTTCTAGGTTTTAGCTTCTCCCTAATTCTAGCTTAAGGGGGGGTGTTAGAGTAATTGGGTCTTTACTTGATTAACTAAACAATATTTGTTTAATTCTTTAAGTTCCCTATTATCTCTTTTTACACTTAAGCTAACATTAGGTGCATAATAATTAATTCTTTTATTAATTATTCTGTGCAAGCCTTGGGTTTTCCCTTTTAGGGTTTCTTGACCTATTAGAGGTTAATTTTCTTTTCTTTGTATCATTATCTCATTACACATTTTGGTGAATATTGAGCTCTCATCTTTTGAGCATATTTTTTGTGTTCTTTGTTTTTCAGTTATTTTGCTTCCTTGCTTCTCCTTGTAACAAATTATTTAGCCTGCAGAAGATCTTTAAGCTCCTGTGGTGTTGTGTTTCTCAACTCTCACATATGTATTGTATGAGATCATGTCTAGATACATTTTATGTTTATTTAAGTTATATATGTTAATTAGGAGCAAAAAAAAAGTTTATCTCTATATTTTGTTGTTAGTTTGTTAGTTTTCTCTAGGGTATTTTGGTGGGTGTTACACCAACACATGATGGACAAGTTGAATTGTCCAATATTTCTCCCCTCTACAAAATGCAACTCGGAGATATTCTACACTCCTCAACAAGGAAGGAGAATCTTCAACACCATTTGGAGAATACTGAATTATTGGATGAGTCTATGAAGATAATTTAGGAGGGTTAGCCAGAGATAAATTTTGACTCATCTTTGCCCCCTACTCAATAGTTGAAAATTTTGTTGGACTCCTTCAAATTCCATTCATCACATGTTAAATAAAAGGTTGAAGAGAGGCAATAAGGAAGATAAATAACAAGAGAATGGCATAGGCTTATGATAGGTGTGCACAAAAAGCTATAGGGAATTTTGAGAAGCATTCACAAGTATCTGATTGAGATCACTGCCTTATATTAGTTTTGTTTAAGATGGCCAATATCAATGAAAAGCATAAAAGATCATATTGACTCCATTGAGTCACAAATCACATAAAAGGCCAATATATATGGATTTGACAGACACACACACACACACATGTATATATACATGTATATGTATATGTATATGTATATGTATGTATGTATGTATGTATGTATATATGTACATGCATGCATGCATATATATACATCCATATATATACATACATATATAGATACATGTATGTATCTACATGTATCTACATGCATGTATATATATGTATATATGTATATACATACATGTATGTATATATATGTATATATGTATATACATACATGTATATATGTATAAATGTGTATATATGTATACGTGTATATATATATATATATATATATATATATATATGCACATTCATTGTGATATAACAACATGATTGGACGCTTACCTTACAAAACTAAATGCCTTCCTTGAAATGCCATGAAAAATGGAAACCCATTTGACAGTATAAAAACCATGACCGTGTAGACCTTACAAATTGGATGTTGGAAACCCATTTGACAATGTTACTTGAAACCCCATAGTATTTACTTATTTCCCATAGTTTTGGTGTGTTTATGAACACATTCTTTATCAATGTTCATAAACACCACAGATGCAAGCGAGATAAATGGAAAACGGAGGAGATTAGAGGCAAATAACCTTCGAGAAAAGGTTAGAGACAAAAAAAGGAAAAGAGAAAAACCCAAAAAATTATAGATGCAAGATTCAATGGCAGCCTTAGTAAGCAGTAGTTCCTCACATGGGTCAAATGGCAGTAAAACCTCCAAGCAACCCCTCCCAGTGGTCCCAAAAATCTGCATGAAACCCCTCATGTTCACTGCCAAAACCTACAAGCAACCATCAAACTATGGTAACCTGCGTCGAAGATGAAATAATTTTGGAGAAATGGCAACAAAAACAACATAGTGATGGTTACCTTAAGTGGAAACTAGAAGAAGAGGACATCGAGAATGTTGGTATGGCGAGCAAGTATCACAGAATATGTTGAGGTCTCCATGTGTGCGAGCATTTTACCGCATAGGAAATGGTGGTTTTCGGTCCTCGGGCAACCCACTTCTAGTTCTTAAAGTGGTGAACAGTCCAAAACAAGTGTAAAAGAAAGGAGGGAAAGTTGGCACATTATCAATGAAATAAACCATTAAGTGGTTCTTGTGTTGGATATGTGCAATAAACAAGTCGGTGAAATGTGAAGGGATGTGTAGTAAATGCTCCTTGCTAGATGGAATTCAGAGGAAGGCTTGGCATTAATGCACCTCGTCTTTCGAAAAGGATGGTAGACTGCTTGCATGTCACGCAAATAATACAACTTGGACGCATGCCTTGACATGCCACTTCTCTTTGCTGATGTGCACCATGACCTGTCGACCCAAAAATGGGCCCCTTTTCTGACACCTTGGGCCAATAAAGCCATTGCATGTGGCGGATCGCGTCCAAGGTGGCTATTAAGGATTTTTCCAAATTTGCAACTAGTTTGACTATGTGGCAAAGTAGTTGGATGCCAATGTGTATTTGGAAATCTATGTGGCAGCCTAAACATAGTGTACCCCACTTTTGGCCTCTCTTCCCTAGTTCTCGATGAAATTTTATAAACATAGTGGTTGGCTCAACAAATTTTATAGCTCCCAAATGGTTGAAACAACAAATAAGATCCAACCAAACCATGGAAGTTAACTGAAAGAGGAACAACAATTGTAAAAATATGAATGGAAAAGTCTAAGTTTAAGAGGGCCCCATATGATAAGTCACCTAAGCCGTCAATACTTAGAATGTGTTAGTTAAACCCAACCCCTTCAAAGAATTTTGTAGTCCTTTATTCTATTTAATAGAATGGGTGATAATCATATGGTAGATACTTGTTAATGTATATATAAAACAAATCGTGTATGTTTATAATTTAAATAAAAAAATGTATATAAAATTAATAGATGAATATTTTCAATTTTTTATTTTAGTAATTATTTAAAATGTATTTTAAATTTTTTTGGTTTTCTCAATTTTCTAATATCATTTAGCTCTAATTTAAAACAAAAGAAATAATTAAGTTAAACCATCATTTTTCTTATCTCTTTCTATTATTTAATTCACATATAGATATTTTAGCTTTGACATTATTGAATTGTGCAACAGAAGGAGATAGCCATGCCATTAGAAATTGTCATGGTGCTAAGGCATATCTTCCACATAGATATTATCTCACTTACTTCTAAAAGCTTCTTATGAAATTTGTGATCTATTATTAATGCATAGTGTAATAATATATCAAATATTCTCTCTCTCTCTCTCTCTCTCTCTCTCTCTCTCTCTCTCTCTCTCTCTCTCTCTCTCTCTCTCTCTCTCTCTCTCTATATATATATATATATATCTATATCTATCTTTTTTATATCTAAGAAGAATAAGAGGGGCAACCCAACATCTTGGATCATAGTTCAAGACAAAGTGAGCCCCACCTATAAAATCTTGAGGTGACAAACCAAGCTTGAACAAGCTTGCCACCATATAACCCAATCAACAAGAGTTGAACCTTGGACCTACATGGGAAGAACTCAAAGTCTTACCACAACCTTACCAATTATTTGGGCTAGGGGCAAACCCCCTTCATGAAATTAATATATAATGTAATACTATGAATAATAATATAAAATTATTTTAATATAGTGGTTGTATATCACCAAATAACATTATTGTATAGTGTAATACTATAAGTGATATTATAATATTATGTAATATAGCATTAATATATAATCAAATGATATATATAGTATTGCAATACCAACTATTGTAGTGTAAATTATTAATATACAATCCAATAATATATATAGAATATTATAAATATCATTAATTTATAATCTAATAATATTATAATATTGTTTGTCGTAATATAATACTAATATATTTAATATAAGATCACTCATTGAGATAGAAAACATATGACAACCCTTATGCATGCTATATTTCAGTTGCTTAGCTAAAATCATGCAAAGTGTATGGGTCTCTAAACTCCAAATAGCTCTACTCATTCACCAAGTCAATCCACACAATAAACCAACTTATTTAAGCAATCAACACAAGCTTGATGAGCCTCTAACAAATCCATACCCAAGACAATCTTATAGGATCCCAAAGCTAGGATACGTAGGTCAATAGTGGTGGTGAAGGTGCCCAAATCCAACACACAACCATGCATAAGATATTACAATACCACCTTAGCACCAATAGCTAACTCAACCTACCAACTATCACTTTGTCTTGCAACTACAAGCTAGCATCACTCTATAAGGAATGCATAAATAAAGCAATCTAAAGTACCAAAATCAAATGAAATAGAAACATGAATCTTGATTAACACAAGTTTTGTCCCAACCATGGTTCCCTAAAGCTCATCCTAGTGGTCATCTACCACTGCAAACACTTTATGAGACCTACCAACATCTCCTATTGTAGGATCTAAAGTTGTTTTCCTCTAACTTCTCCATGTTGCTAACCTATAAGGATAGTAATCTACATAATGATCATGTTGGTTGCATGAGAGGCATGCTCCTTTATGATGTCCTCTTCTTATGGCTAGTGCATATGACTACTCATAACTCCCTCTGTTAGAACTAGATTGGTTAGTCTACGCTCCATGAATAAATTATGGATATCTAGGTCATTACCCTTTGTGGTGCCTAGTATGATGACCACCTAGACCTTTTCCACTTTGAGAGGCTATAAAGGTCTCTATTAGTGTTGTTGCTACTAAAACTGAACTAGCCTAGAGGGTGTTGATGATGCCCTAGGAAATCCTACTAATTAAGGTTGAGAGCTCTGAACACCTAATCTTGATGGGGCTAAACCCACAACCTATACTCTAACCTAGCCTCCAAAACCTCTAGATAAGTTATCTTTTATCAGTTTTGCCTTCTCCATGGTGACCTCTAAATACTAAGGATCAAATACTTGAATACCACCACTATGACCATTCAATCCATGCACAAAGCATTGCACTAACATGTCCTCATCTCAACTATGCTTACATATTGTTTGAGCTTGAATAAATAGTTCTCATACTAATAAACCATAATTCCCAACATATGAAGCTCGTGAAGCTTATCAACACGTCAATGCATGTAACGCCCCGTTATGAGGCTCAGAGGACAAAAACCAATTAAATAATAAAAATGCAAATTTTCTTTTTTTTTAAATTAAAAGATATACCATACAATTGCAATGAGATATATGAAACATTGAGATAAGGAAATGATGAACAAATACTAACTAGAAATAGTCCTCAAGGCCCCACAATGATGTTACTCAAGGATAACATTAACCAAACAAACAAGGACATAAGATATCTCATAAAATATGATGGCACTGTCTTACAAGGATCATGATACATACTACATAGCCATGAGAATATACATAAGATCATCAGTTTCATCACAGGGTTCCATAAGGTCCACCCCCCGTGCTAGGAGATATCAGTCATACCCACAAGACGGAGACAAGCAAACAAGGGTACCATCATGACTCACAAGAGAACCAACATAATTGTACTCACAAGAGGATCACAAGACTACTGACATGAGAGAATCACAAGGCTATAACCACAAGTTACACATAAACAAATCAACCACATTCTAGAGGCCCAAGCAACCCACAAGAGGATAAAAGATATAAGTTACCACTAGGTATGCAATAGGGAAGAGTGTCATCACTAGGTTGTCATGAGTTACCCTAGTGAGTCTTCACTAGGTCCCAGCCCCCTTCCTGGGTTAACCTGGTGACCTCTCCTGACCCCCAGCCCACATATAAACACTAGTGGACCACATCAACCTTTTGAAAGGAAAAGATTGGTGGAAGCCATTCCAGACCCTTCTCTACTTACCTGAGCCCTATACAAGCACCTAAGCGTAAGAGGCAACAATTTATCCTTGATTAGTGTGAACTAGCTACCCTCCCCAATTCATTATTTTAAATTTTTCACTTGATTAAAAAACTCTCATTGAGTTACCCTGGCAACCACTTTGGGTCCCGACCCCAATGAAAGCCACTCCCCCAAGATTGCACCTAGGAATCCAAGCAACACCAAAGATCAAACCGAAAGTCACTAAATGGTAAAACACCATAATACCATAGCAAGGCTTGACTCTTTTGCTAGAATCAGATAACATACAAGGAGTATCCAAAGTAGGCTAGGAAACATCATCTAGCTTCAAACACATGCAAGGATAGAACTTCAATTCAACACAAGAGAAGCATGGCTAAACAATGATAAATGCGTAAACTCCCTCCCATTGCCTCTGGAAACCAATAACATAGAAAAACTCATCCGAATAATCTCCAAAAGGACAGAAAAGATCGAAAAGAAAAAGTAAGGTCTGATTATGCCAAATACAAAAGAGTTTATTCAAATCTACCAAAGAGACTATAATAACACTTATACAACAATTAGTTCAAAATCAACATTGATTCCATTAATCCATTATCTCAATTTATTGGCATCATATTATTTCACAAATATTGTAATCCATTCCTACAAATTTGTTTTCATTATATTTGTTCAATAACAAACTAAAAGAAGATTACCCAAATACATATGAAAACATATACACATAACTAATCCTAAACAGAACTTAACCACATGATTAATTGATTATATGATATAACATTTATACTTTCCTCAAAAATATAACTAATTTCCAAATACATTAATATAAATATATTTATTCACAAAATGTAACTCTATACACAAATCTATTAATCTAAAAATATCTAATTTAATCCTATATTCTATCTTTATCAATGCATGGTTATGTTTATCCAAAATATAAGTATTTTTCTATCCAATTTACTATCTTATCAAAATAAGCTACAATTTCTAAATATTGATTATATAAATATTTGACCAACGTCCTTATACATATACTAATGTAATTACATTTACATAATAAAGATTTGATCTGAAAATATAAAAACATATATATATATATATATATATATATATATATATGGACCCCCACAGTGGTGGAGATCCCCTCCACCATTGTAAGCCCATGGTGGGTGGGGTTTCCCACTACCGTGGGTGCCACAATACCCCAAAAAAAAATACAAGGCATAGAGATAAAATAAATTGATACACAAAGAATTAATTTTCACAAAACCAAGATTAACAGTAATTAATATTAGGATGATATATATATATAAACAGACATGATTTTCTCAAGAAATTTACACAGAAAAGCATAACTATAATCCTCTCAAAATCCATGAATCAAAAACATTATTTCACCAGAACAATATAGATTCAAACCCAAAATCTTTTTGAAAAAAAAAAAACAAGATCAATCAAAATTCACAATTAAGATCACATAATGAAAATTTTCCCAAAAAACCAATTTTACCCTGGAATTTGATTTTTGAAAAACTTTAACCCAAATTTCTTTTTCAAATAACTCATTAAACCCCAAATAACAAATAAGTAGCAAGGTGATTTCCTTCAATTAGGAACGAATTCTATATGCTATAAAATAACGAAAACCAGAAATCCTACCTCTAAACGCTGACTGGAAAAACCAAGAGGTAGAAGCAAAATCCTTCCAGCAACTCCCAATTGTACAAGTTCAACCGATAGCTTCTAACTAGCAAATCAATTCAATCCTCCATTACCCATTTCTCCATTTTCATTCAAATTTTGTTCAACTTCGAAAGTTTTCCCCAAATTCTCCTCTTCAACCCTTTTTCCCCAAATCCTTTTCAAAAGCCATTTCCAAAAAATTCACGCACATACAGAAAAGTTCACGGCAAGAGCCCCCCATTTGCCCCCCAAAAAGCAAAATTAAAACATTTCCCAAATGTAACTCCTCTCCATTACATGTGAGAACTCCACATTTAATATTATTAATTAAAGGATTTTTTTTTTGTAACTCCCAACGCATGCCAATTTTAAATTTGAAAACAATTAATTTATTAATTACTCGTTTAAAATTAATTTTCCATTATCAACATAAAATCCATAATTTAATATTTAATTCCCTTTTTAATAAATTGTTTTTTGAATAGAAGTTTAGATTAATCACTTGACTAAAGTAATTAACTAAATATATTAATGTGCAATCTTTCAATTATATTAGTTAATTAATAATTAATATTTAATTGCCATTAATATTAAATAAATATTTAACTATACACAGGGGTCCGGAGAAAACGGTCTGGCAAGTCAAAAATACAGAAAACAAGGAAGTTGACCCACCTTAGATCAACTGTTTTGGACCCCTGGGGGAGAACAAGGATGTGGTCTCCTCGGCCTCTTTTTCTAAACACCATTCCCCCCAGGAATCTTTGAGGAAGGAACGTATAGGAGAAGATAATATCCTGGGAGGGCAGATCCCAAGAGAGGAAATAAAAGAACAACATGAATCTTCTTAAGAAACTACCCAGATGGTGATTGCTGACACTTTGGCTAGTAAGGAATCTTCCAACGAAGAGAATCAAAAGGATAAGGATATTAAGGAAGTGGAGCAATATGAGGAAGGGGAGATCACTAGATCACATGAAGAGAAGGCTGACTCTTCCCCTCTCACAAATAGTTCTAATTTTCAAGAGGCCCAGAACTGTGTTATCTTGGGACTGATTCTGATTTAGATCATGCCTCTAAAACAATTATTAGCTCTTCACATGACTCTAGATCACCTATCTGGGGTAATGAAGAGGATATTTCTAGAATCCTTAGTGATCCTGAAGTGGATTTTGAGAAAGAAGCTGAGTGGAAAATACCAAAACACAGGAACAAGAAAGGATCCACTCCCTCTGTTGCCCAAATAAGGAAGTCTAGGAGAATTGCTCAAGTTGATGTAGGGTATGTCTCCTCATCCCTAGAATGACCTTCAAACCATAAAGTTAGAGATCAGAAAGCTATCAAGAACATAGCAGATGGGACTCAAAGGACTCTGAAGGAGTTAGGAATTGGTAAGTGATTATGAAGATTGTTTCTTGGAATATAAGGGGACTTAATAATCCCCACAAGCATGATATTATTAGGAATATGATTAGGGATAGTAAACCTGACATTTTTCTTATTCAAGAAACTAAGATGAGTAGAGAAAAGGTTGAAGCTTTGAATTTCTTTAAATCTGGTAGCATATGTGGTAGTAGCTTTGAAGGTGCCTCTGGAGGCATTGCAACAATCTGGAATCACAATAGTATTAGAGGTCAAGTTCTTATTCAAGAGAGCAATTTTTCTTGCATTAAGTTTGAGCATTTAAAGGATGACACCTCTTGGGTCCTCACAAACATCTATGCTCCCAATACGTTGAAAGCAAGAAGCAAGTTTTGGAAAAAACTTATGGAAATAAGGGACAACTTCAAGAACCTCAGTTGGCTGGTCATGGGAGACTTTAATACCCTATTGAAAGAGGAGGAAAAATTTGGTGGTTGCCCTTCTCAGTTGGACAGTAGACTGGCCCTCATGGATTTTATAAACACCCAGGCCCTTAATGATATGGAGATTCAAGGTTTCAACTACACTTGGACTAATAGGAGGGCTAGAAATGACCTTATTAAAGTATGCCTTGATAGGGCTCTTATATCTTATGATTGGTTCAGACATTATTTCTTCTCTTTGTCTGCTCACATTTGTGTTGGGTCTAACCACTACCCTATAACTCTTATTGCTGACACTATCAACAGGAGAAGGCATTTTCCCTTTAGGTTTGAAAAAATGTCGACATTACATCCGGATTTGACTCATAAAATTCAGGAATGGTGGAACATTCAAGTTGAGGGTAGTGCCATGTATAGAGTTGTGAAGAAACTTAAAAGCATAAAAGATAACATAAGGACCTGGAACAAATCCATCTTTGGGAATATTTTTTAGGCTAAAGGAAAAATTCAGGAAGACCTCAACAAAATTCAGGTCCAAATCCAAAAGGATGGATTCTCCACTGTTACAATTGCAAAAGAAAATGAGATCCTCAAAAGATACCACGATATCATTGCAAAAGAAGAAGCTTTTTGGAAGCAAAGATCTAGATGTATTTGGCTTAAGGAAGGGGATAAGAACACCAGATTCTTCCATATGTCGACTATCAAACACAAAGCTGCTAATAGGATCAAAAAACTGATGGTGGACAATGTGGAGCTGGTCAAGGAGGAGGAGATTAGAAATGAGGCAAAAAATTTCTTCTCTAATCTTCTTTGTAGGGATCAGAGCTTGGATGATGATGCTCAAAATGCCTTCCTCCATAATATTCCTTGCCTTATTGATGAGCATAAGAATGCTTTTTTGACTTCCATCCCTTCGGACTTGGAGATCAGAAATGTTGTCTTTTCTTTTGAGGGCAATAAAGCTCCTGGTCCTGATGGTTTCCCTATGTTCTTCCAAGAGTTTTGGGATATTGTTGAGAAAGATGTCTCCAACGGGGTTAAAGAATTTTTGGGGGCAAGAAGATTAATGAAATAAATTAATGGCACCTTCATTGTTTTTATCCCCAAAATTCAAGGAGTTGACTCCATGAATAAGTTCAGGCCTATCAGTTTATGCAACTCTTTCTATAAGATTATTTCCAAGTTCCTCGCCTCCAGACTCTTGAATGTCCTTCCCTCCCTGATCAATCTTCAGTAAAATGGTTTTGTGCTAGGAAGGCAAATTCTTGATTCCATCATTACTGTCCATGAGAATATCTATTCCCTTGTTGTGGCCAAGAAGCAGGGTTTTATTCTCAAGCTTGATCTCTCCAAGGCTTATGATAGGGTGGACTGGTCCTTCCTCATGAAGGTTCTTTTGGCTTTTGGATTCTCTAACAGATGTGTGGACCTCTTCAAGAAACTTCTCTCCTTCGCCTCCTTTGTTGTTCTTGTTAACGGCTCCCCCTCCCCCTTTTTTAAAGCCTCCAGAGGTTTGAGGCAAGGGGATCCCATCTCCCCTATTCTCTTCATCATTTTGGCTGAATGCTTTGGCAGGTACATGGTAAGTATGCTAACTAGATGTATCTTTAAAGGAATCCAACCCTCTTATGTTGATCACACCTGCTCCCACCAGCAATTTGTGGATGATACCATCATTATGGGGGATTCCTGTATTTCGAAAGCTAAAATCCTGAAGGAAGCCCTGTGCAAGTATGTGTATGCTTCTAGCCATCTTATCAACTGGGTTAAAAGTGAAGTGTTTTTCATCAACACTCCTAAGAAAAGACAACATAGAATTAGCATAATTCTGGAATGTCGGATTGTTGTTCTTCATGTTACCTACCTTGGCCTCCCCCTGGGCATCTCTCCCCCTGATTCCTTTTGGAGCTCTTTGGTGGATAAATTTCTGAGAAAGATTGCTAGTTGGAAAGGTGCTCTCTTAAGTCAGGCTGGCAAGTTACAACTTCTTAAAGCATCCCTTCAAAGAGTTCCTATTTATGATCTTAGTCTCTTCAAAATCCTTGTTAAGTTTGTTGATGCTATTGAAAAAATCCAAAAAAAAATTATTTGGTCTAGGGTTGAGGAAAAGAAGAGAATGGCTTTAGTGGCTTGGGACAAGGTTTGTAGATCGAAAAGCAAGGGTGGTATGGGTCTGAGGAGAATCAGGATTCTCAATGAAGCTCTTTTGTCCAAACAAATGTGGAGACTATTCCACTCTGACAATGAGTGGTGTGAAATTTGGAGAAGTAAGTATCCTCTCTTGTCTTCATCTCTTTTCTCTTTCATCAACTCTAATTTCAGCATCAATGGCTCTCACATTTGGAACCATGCTTCAAAGTGTAAAGACAACATAGCTAAAGGGGTTAAATGGAGAGTTGGTAATGGTAGGCAAGTCATATTTTGGGAAGATCCCTGGTTGCTTGATAAGCCTTTTCTGGAAATCCCTGACTGGGCCCCTTTTTCTGCCCCTTGTAAAAGAGTTTTTGGTTCCTTGGTTGAGGAGTACTGGATAGGTGACAAATGGCAAAATATTGAAGGTATACACCCTGGCCTCATCAATCTCAAGAAACACTTATTTTTTGCTTGGCTGAATAATGAAGTTTAGATATTCTTATTTGGAAACTTGAGCCCAAAGGCAACCTTACTGTTTCTTCCATGTATGGAGTGTTGACTCCAGCCCCCTTAGAGAACCCCTTCTAGTCTAATCTTGGATCAAGGGTCTTATTCTGAAGATCAATATCTTCTACTGGACTATCCTCCAAAACAAAATTTTGACTCTAGATAACCTGAAGATTAGAGGTTTTAATCTCCCCAATAGGTGTGTTTTGTGTCATGAGGAGGAAGAGTCTATGGACCACTTGGCTATTCACTGTTCTTTCACTATCTCTATCTAGGAAAGATTTCTTAAGAATTTTTGTATGGTATGGTTGTTCCCTAATTCTATTCAAGACTTGATCCATTCTTGGAGTTACCATTGGTCTAATCCCTCTTTGAGAACTTTGTGGTAGCTCTCTCTTCCTCACATCCTGTGGGGGATTTGGAAGGAAGGAATAGCCACATCTTCAGGGATACTTCTCTCCCCAAGCTGTTGTTTTTCAAAAAATTCAAAGGGCTATAGTGGAGAACCTTGGGACCATTGGAGAACCTTGCACTTCTGTCAATTGCCTGGAAGCTCACATCCTCAACTCCTGGAACCTGAAGAGTGTTGTTAGGATTGATACTAAACAAAGTGAGACACTAGAAGCTAAGTGGTACTCTCCCCCTCCTGGATGGTTCAAAATCAACTTTGACGGTGCTACTAAAGGTAATCCTGGACCAGCGGAATGTGGTGCAATTCTCAAAGATGAAAATGGCATTTGTAAGGAAATTGTTGTTGTTCATATAGGTTGCCAAACTAACCATATGGCGGAAGCTATGGCTACTCTCCAAATCATCCTTTTGGCTAAAAGGTGGAACTGTCCTTATCTTTGGATCGAGGGGGACTCTAATAATATCATTAACTGCCTTAAAGGAATTACCAAGACCTCATGGACTATTAACAATATTATTAAGGCTACTAGGGCTCTTATTAAAACCTTTGATAAATGTTTTATCTCTCACATTTGTCTAGAAGCAAATGGCACAATTGATTGGGCAACTAACGTGTCGGTCACTCGTGACAACATGATTACCTGGAAAGGTGAAGAGGATCTTCTTAATGATGCCAGATTGATCATTTTCACGGATCGATATAATTGCACCTCAAACATTTTAAATGGATTATATAATGAGTAATGACATGACTTGGAGGACTAATATTAATTATTATTGTGTCAGTACCAATAATGATAAGATGAATGCCACCTTCTCCCACGCTTTATGGTTTTTGGGGCCGCATCTAGAGATTTCTTTCCATTAGCTATCTGTAACTCACGAGTTTCTAGTTTGAGCTGTGAAATCATGGGAGGTAACAGGCGTCGCTACGAGCCCAGTAATTGTAAAGAATTGAAACAAAAGGAGGAAATCTGGAGTATCTTTCAGAAGGGTAGGCTAACGAAGTACATGGATGTTGCTTTTATTGCCAGCCTTTTGTATGTTGTTTTTATGCTCGTCTAGTTGATCTTTGTTGATCTTTCTTTTGATCTTTATGTAAAAGGTTTCAGGTCCTTAAAACCTGTTTTTCTAATTAATCAGAACAAACTGCAACAAGCCAAACACGAAGGACCAACCTGACAACTACTGACATGACTGAACAAAAATGCACGAGACTAACAACAACCATAAGGATACCTAACAAAGATCATGTTCCATAGGAACGATGACACGTCAAAAGCTCTTGATTGATAACTCTAATTTTCCACTTTACCATTTGGCAATAGAGCATGTTCAAACCCGAAGATTCGGGTGGAGTCGATGCTTGATACTTGCAACTACATAAACAAACTATCACACATGTACATATAGCCATATAATATCATACCGTAAAAAGGGAATGGAAACGATGTAGCTTGCCTGTAAAGAACAGTGAAGCACTTTTCCCTTGCACCCAAGCACATCAAGAATAAAGCACAGTGTGTATCAAAACAATTAAACATCGATAAATATAATGACTAAATCCTAACATCACATATATCATCTAACTATCAGAGCATAAATAACATATAATCACATCAACATGTAGATCATCAATCCATAAATCATTTACCATAGATAGCCACATAAATTGCAACAAGGGTCATCTAGGCTAAATCGGGTCTAATCAAGGGAGGGGCATTACACTGCCTATAGTGGTCTAAGAGATCTCATGAATAAAACCTCTCCATGAAATCTTCCAAGAGATACTTGGCAATACCTAGTGTATACAGTGAAAATGGATAACAACAATATTGAAAGACTAAATAGATTCAACCACAAAACCCTAGCCTAACAACAACAAAGATCCACCATAACATATGAAGATTACCTAAGACAATGCAAATCAATTGAAATCACAAAGATTATACCATCACATGTCCAATAGGGTTTTGATCTCCATTCTTCCTATCTCCATTGATCTTGCTTGATATATTTGCTCTGAGATTTTATGTGTGCACAAGAGCTCAACAAAGAACGAAAATGTGGTTGCAAGTAGGCTTGATCGCATATGAAAGATCGAATGCTAGGATGCTTGAATAAAATGTGTATGTCCAAGGGTGCATAGGGTTGGTAATGAAGGAAGCATCTTCTTATATAGAAGACACTATAAGAAATGGAGGGATAAGATTAAGAGGTCTAAAAGATAAATGGTCGGCTATGATTAAAGGGTAGGTAGAGGAAATAAGAAAATAATGAGAGGGTAGGTAGTGTAGGAATTAAGAGATGAATGGCATGCGTCATGGGTAGAAAAGGCTAATGAATTAATTAAATAAATAAAGATTTAATTAATTAATAGAAGAATAGGGATCAATTAAATAAATAAGATATTTATTTAATTTATAAAAAGGGTAATTTAAATAAATAAAGGTATTTATTTAAATGAGAAATAAGGCTAGAAGAGGATAAATGAATTAATTAAATAAATAAAGATTTATTTAATTAATAGAAGAATTAGGCTAAAGTAATTAAATAAATAAAGATATTTATTTAATTAGACTGAACAATTTTAGGTGTCTACATTTTGCCTCTCTTTGAGACAATGTAGCTTGTTGCGTTGTTTCAAAGAAGATAATATGAACTGATACAAAGTTGCTCCAAGATGGGAATGATACGCCCCGTCGAGAGATTGGATAAAAATGTCTAAAAAGATCACAGACAATCTCTCGATAAGAAAGAAAGGGTAGAATGGATTGACTGAATAGAGTGACAGAGTCACGGGATAATGAAGATTGACTCCGGAGATGAGGGCTAGGGTAGTCTATAAGATAGACCACAAGGGGAATACATCCTCATTGTCATCCACACATCCAAGAGATCAGAGTGCAGAGAGAGAATAGAGTAGCAGCAGTCAACAACGATGGCATTGGTTCACAGATTCGATCGTGTTCGCCGATTTCAGAGGCCTGCAGATGCAGGAGAGCAGTAAGTATCGCAAAACCTCTTTGTACTTTTTCATAATAAATGTTGTCATTAATGCATGTTAGGTAGTGCATTTAATGCATTTTAGAATATGTCAAACAAGGTCAAAAAATGTTGAGGCACGTTTGTGCTGGTGTCAGATGCGTATGTGTTTGTGCCAGGCGCGTCTATGAATGAAAAGGCGTCTATGTCAAATGCGAGTGCGTCTGCGTTGTGCAAGCGCGTTTGTGATATGTGGGCACGTCTGTGCAGAGCAGAGGCACGTCTGTGTATTTCAGGCGCGTCTGTGCAGAGAAGGCGCATTTATGTAATGAAAGAGTGTTTGTGTCTTCTAGGTCAAATCGACAGTTCTGTGATGAAGATACGTTGTCGATTAGATAAGCTACTGAGAGGATACACTTAAGCAGGTCCTCTAGGGAAGACTAGGATAGATCAAGGCACTTTGTGATGAATAGGGAGTACCAAGGTAGAGTACTTTGTGATGAACAGGGAATACTAATATGAACAGCACTTTGTGATGAACAATGAGTGCAAATATGAGCAGCACTTTGTGATGAACAGTGAGTACAAATCACGTAGTACTTTGTGATGAACAGGGAGTACCACTAGGATAGATAGCAACACTTTGTGATGAACAGTGAGTGTCACTAGGACAAAAGCAATACTTTGTGATGAACAGTGAGTGTCACTAGGACAGAAGCAACACTTTGTGATGAACAGTGAGTGCCACTAGGATAGAAGCAACACTTTGTGATGAATAGTGAGTGTCACTATGACTGACATGATTGATTTGCTTGACTGCAGGAGTACCTACCTATGCTAAGTCACGGGAGAGATTCCCATTGACTTAGAGGTTATGACCAGAGCTGACATTTAAGGACAGAGCCGCGATAGAGGTTATAGGTCTACGATTTATTCTGTATGTGCCTAAGTTTTGGGCGAACATGGGGTTGCTGACTGTGCTTGCTAAGAGATGGCACTCTGAGACATGCACATTCCATTTGCTGATGGGTGAGATGACAGTCACCTTGGAGGATGTGTACAAGATTTCAAGGATATTGATTGATGGGGAGTTGATTCCCTACGATTGAGACAGAGACAGGGATGCCCTGAGACAAGTGTTTCAAGATCCAGGACTGGAGATGAGGGCAAGACATGTAGCCTAGGATACCATGACAGCGACAGGATTGGCGCTACTAGCGGTGCTGGGAGGAGTGATCAGTGGGTTCCTATGTCTAGATAGGGCGACACGAGGATTGGTTGTGAGCCGGGGGGGTACATTGGAGACACTGGTGACACAACATACCAGATATGCCTAGGGACCGTGCGTGCTGGCGCATTTGTATTATGAGCTCCATTAGTTTGTATACCATGGATCCGTAGGATTGGACTGCGGAGTGACACTATTACAAGTATGGACTTATGAGCATCTGTCGGTGACCTGACCGATACATTTCAGAGGCAGGGGCCATGGGCACAATTTTGTTCACTTATATGATATGATTACATCACAACTGTGGATCAAGAGATTAGAGCACTGGTGCAGGTTCATTGATGAGATTGACACTGTGGTATGGAGGTTGTACCGAGAGTGCGAGGAGTGGGAGGATGATGCAGTGGAGCTACCCTATACATTCAAGAGCGGGTATCTGATTGGGCGGACACCCTATGTACTGGAGAGGCAGTTGGTTGATAGGGTTTGCAGGCAGTTCAGCAAGATTCAGTGGATGCCACGAGGTTTCAGGATGTATGCTCAGACAGTGAGGGATCAGGCACACTTCAGGCCTTTATTATCACATGATCAAGTAGTGATGTGGCTGGTAGAGATGATTCCCTTATCTTGGGATATGTGGCCAAAGATAGAGAATACAAGGATGGATGCAGAGTATACTGTATATTGGGCTGAACATTCATTTCCTTGACTGACAGATCTAGGTGAGCAGATAGATGGAGAAGGCGGGGGGGATGAGGATGATGATGGAGATGGTGGGGGTAGAGGTTGGCAAAGGAGGTGGGGTGTGATAGGGGAGAGGAGAGTGGCTCTGCGGAGAGAGGGTGGAGAGGAGAGACAGGCTCAGGTGGTGAGAGGTCGAGGTGGATTACCTTTACAGGTGCCAGTAGCACAGGGTCCCAGACAGGTACAAGGATGCCGACAGGGGTAGGGGCAGCCACAGGAGCAGCCATAGGTACAGCCATGGGTACAGGGGCAGCCACAGGTAGAGCCACAGGTAGAGGAGGAGGGAATGAGGAGCAGGATGAGTTACTGGAGTTGAGGGAGATCTGCCAGGGACAGGCAGATGAGATCCAGGATCTCGAGCGGGAGATAGCTAGACTCATGAGATAGTTGCGGGATACTGAGCGGGAGAGGGATCAGGCTATCCAGTGTTATACAGAGGTTGAGACGGCATTGAGGGCAGGGAGGCAGGCAGCAAAGGACATAGGAGCTGGTTATGCTTATGTTCTATGAGTCGGGGAGGAGATAGGCTACTGGAGAGACCCATATTATGGGGTTGTACCACCAAAGCAGCGGGTCAAGAGCTTCCGCAGACCATCGCAGACAACGACAACCAATGGAGGGAGGGATAGGAGACAGGTGTCCAGCGATGGGGTTATGGATCCTCCACCACCACCAAATAGAGGGGGCAAGAGAGAGGATCCTGAGGTGGGTCCTTCTAGGGCTCAGAATCCGTCAAGGCCAAGCGGCTCCGAGGGAGGGAGTTCATCATAGCCTTAGAGGGCTCCCTATGTATCAGTTTTGTACCATTTTGTATGATGATGTAGACACCTTCGGGTGATTGTAGCCATATGATTTTGACATCATTGTATCATGACACTTATGATTATATATATATGAGATGATTTCTTGTGGCAACTATATGCATGTGTACCTATGTGATGAGATGTTTCATGTGATGCTTATGTTATGGATGCAAATATATACATGAGGAAATGCAATATTTTTGTTCTTTTATGTTTTATATGTGTATGCATGATGCAAATGTGAATGTATGAAATCCAGATGAATATGATAATGCAAATAACAATTTACATGATGAAAATGTAAGATGTGCTAACATGTGTTGTGTGCAGAATGTGATGCAATTGTGATATCTATATGTATGTATGAAATGCTTAATACATTGTAATGCAGGTGCAACTACATAAAATGCAAATGTTTTTGGCGTGTCATTATACTCAATCATGTGATAGCAGGCTACACGGACTCAAGAAGGACGATGGAAGTCAATCAAGAAAGGGGGATGGAAGATAGAAGATATGAAAGTGAAAGAGCTTCTTGTGCATTATCATCATTGAGTTTTATTATGGCAAAATAGGTTATGACAATCGAGGCATATGTTTGACCTAGAAAGTCATTGTACCTATTTGCATGGAGATAAGACAGTCACAAACAAGGAATGCCCCAGTTCACACTAGACTCTCAGTGTCCTCATATCCTTGGACAAGTCATAGCATTACTAAGAGACAATCCACAGACAGCAAAGAAAAATAGGTGACGATACCCATCCTCGCCTTTCTAATCAAAGACATCTTGGAGATAGAATCTCTAGTCAGAGACATCCCGGAAAAGCTAAAAGACATGTCACCAAAAAAATAAAAATAAAAATAAAACCAAGACTCGACACCAACATCCACTGTAGTCCTCAAGTTTAGTGTCTCTTGTCACTTGTATAAGTCTATTTGATTGTGGTCACAATGTTTACTTTCACAAAAAAGATAGATAGGACTGAGCCATAATGTTGTCTGAGTCTGTTGAAAGTCCATTGTTGCTGCTGTGTCTCATCTGAAACTGATTAAATCCATGAAACAGATACTTTATTGCAGAGAAGATGAAACTTTATTGTGGATTGGCGATGCAAGTGTTGCTTTATTATGAATTGTGCATGGATAGACTGAAGAAAATTGGAAGAAACTATACACCTCGAAAACATGTGATGCTCTCAGTTCCACACCCATTACTAGACGTAGGATTTTCCTTAGCCACAGATAGGAGCTGATTTATTATGGATGGAAAGGGGTGAAAAGGAATGTTTATTATAAATGGCTAACCAATCTTGGGTAGATCAATAACAAGCCATGATGGGAATGGGTAAGTTTATTACGAATGAATAGGTGGTGAGTGTGTGCAAAGTGAAAGGATGAAATGGAATCCTGAAGGAGGGAGGAGCAATGTCTCTCATGGCACCAGTGACCCAGTTTTCACCATGGTACTTGCCCAGGGCGCTACTGAAGTGGTTTTCACTGTTGGACGAAATGTTTTTTTTGTTTTTCAATTTATTTTTTTGTGTCACAAGGCGCCTATTTTCCAGGTTTTCACCAAGTAACGATTTTTTAATTTTATGATTTTTTTGTATTTTTGATTTTTGATTTTTTTGTATTTTTGAATTAGGATACTCGGAAGAGCTATGTGTAAAACCTGCGAAGGTGCATGCTATTGATAGGATCCTCCAAAGATTCACCCTCTTTGGTTGAGAGGTGATATGCACCAGATCCATATGTTGTTGTGATGATGTAAGGACCAAGCCAGTTTGGTTCGAACTTGCCCTTCTTCTCTCTGTCTTGCTGATTTTTACGATTTTCTCTGAGAACTAAGTCACCCACCTCAAATGTGCGAGGCTTAACCTTATGATTGTAGCTTCGGCGTTCCTTGAATAAATGATGTGTAGCTCGAACGACTGTCTTTCTTGATAAAGGAACTAAGATAGAATTAGTAGTGTGTGGACTATGTAGGCCTGTGTGTGTGTCACCTAAAGAAGTTTGGACATCCCTAACAACAAAGTCCTTCGAGGAAGCTCCATTAAAGGTCCATGATGTATCGCCAGAAGGGAATGGATGTGTGAAACAAGTGGATAACAACAATATTGAAAGACTAAATAGATTCAACAAAACCCTAGCCTAACAACAACAAAGATCCACCATAACATATGAAGATTACCTAAGACAATGCAAATCAAATGAAATCACAAAGATTATACCATCACATGTCCAATAGGGTTTTGATCTCCATTCTTCCTATCTCCATTGATCTTGCTTGATATATTTGCTCTCAGATTTTATGTGTGCACAAGAGCTCAACAAAGAACGAAAATGTGGTTGCAAGTAGGCTTGATCGCATATGAAAGATCGAATGCTAGGATGCTTGAATAAAATGTGCATGTCCAGGGGTGCATAGGGTTGATAATGAAGGAAGCATCTTCTTATATAGAAGACACTATAAGAAATGGAGGGATAAGATTAAGAGGTCTAAAAGATAAATGGTTGGCTATGATTAAAGGGTAGGTAGAGGAAATAAGAAAATAATGAGAGGGTAGGTAGTGTAGGAATTAAGAGATGAACGACATGTGTCATGGGTAGAAAAGGCTAATGAATTAATTAAATAAATAAAGATATAATTAATTAATAGAAGAATAGGGATCAATTAAATAAATAAGATATTTATTTAATTTATGAAAAGGGTAATTTAAATAAATAAAGGTATTTATTTAAATGAGAAATAAGGCTAGAAGAGGATAAATGATTTAATTAAATAAATAAAGATTTATTTTATTAATAGAAGAATTAGGCTAAAGTAATTAAATAAATAAAGATATTTATTTAATTAGACTGGACAATTTTAGGTGTCTACACATAGATGATGATTTTGCTCCTCTTGGTGCTACCAAGTAGAAGAAAATCCTCTCAAGTACATGATGGAACACGAAGACTTGGTATTACTACCATTGGGGTGCATCACAATATGATAATCCAAGGCCAACAACCAATTATTTTCCTCAAAACCCCTAATAGAACCCTCAAACATAGGTGGGTGGGCTCAAAGAATATCTCCCATGTGTGCTACTACCATACCATCCGCGTTCACTACATGCCTATCCCCCCATGATATGGCTCTCAATCTACCTCTCTCTATCCTACAATGATGAGGGCTCCTAGAACACTCACAATATCCCCCATCAGGATACTCTCTCTTGGTCTCTTGAGAATGATGGGAATGCACAGAGTGGGACACCCCCTAATGAGGGCCTTGATGAATAATGATGAATAGTAAATAACCAACAGATACTAAGAGGGGTGAATCAGTATAGACAAAATCTTCTTTAACAACTTAAACTACAAAGACTGCACTAACTAGTAAACGACATCACCGATCTAAATCAGGGCACTACTAGTTAAAACACAGTGAGACTGTGAAAGACATAAACCGGTAACACTTAGATTTTCACAAAACCTAATGTCTCATTTCCACTTCACCCATATTCTTAAACAAGTAAAATATCAAAAATATAATGACCACTGGATCAGCATGCTTTACCGCTTAACAGAAAACACTAAGACATCACATGAAAAAGCATCACACATAACACACTGATTTTTCACGTGGAAACCCAACTGGGAAAAACCATAGTGGGGATGAATACCCACAAGTTGTTCTTGAACTCTTCTGAAGTCTGCTCTGTTAGGAGCCTAGTCCGGTTAAGGACTTTGCAACAGGTTCTGCTAGGAACCGATCCTTCTAGGGTTCACCTGGTTAAGGGATGGCTAAATACCTAGTTAAAGGTTAGAACATTGTTAAAGGTTACCTCGCAAGAGGATTTGAAGAACTCAATGATTTTGAGTCACCCTGTTAAAGGATTTACAAAAATCCTATTAAAGCTACCCGGTAAAGGGATTTTCCAACTATTGAAATGGTTAGAAGTCAACAGGTAATACACTGATATGATAACAGCACTTAATGCCAAGGCAGATCCACTTCAGTTCCTATACTTCTGCAATCACACTTTGCAGATCTTTACTCACTGAACCGATCTGGCAAGAATTAAGTATCTCTTCACTTGGATACACACATAACATTTGCCAACAACCTCACAATGCAAATCATCATCGACCTTATAGACAACAATTAGGTTGGTAGCCAAAACCTAAAACCCTAAGGCATCTAGGTTAACAATACAGTCAGTCCAATCCTAACCGTTTAATCACATTACATAGAGTAAAACACAAGAGAGGGATTGTTATTGCAAAGTTCATGGTTACAAGTTTGGATATTAGAGAGCAAGAGAGGGATAGTTATTGCAAAGTTCATTGTTATGGCTTATGCAAAATCGAGAGGTCATCTCATACAAATGAGGAGACTCGATCATACAAGATCCATTCTCCATGAGTATCAATGTCTTCCATAAACATCCTTAGTCTATACAAGAACTCATGGCATGAGAGTAGGCATCCATTATCTTGATCAATTGATTACGTGTGTTTCATTAGTTTTCACTTGATTAGTATACTCCTCAACTGTGATTGCCTCTATCATACAAATTTCCAATAATGACATGGTAGGATCCACTCCCATAACCCTCTCTAATACCTACACCCTCGGGTCATCGCATCCTCCAATGAATGTGGCACAAAAAAATAACGCAAAATCACTTTTTCAACACAATTCAAAACATGACATGTTTCCCATGTAGATTTAAATTCAACATTTCACAAAGTACACCTTTGTTATCACTATCCAAAGCATCTAATTCCACTCAAAACTATGAAATTTCCTAACATTTCAAAAATTGAAAAATCAACAAATTTGGAATTTCACAATTAAACAACTTGAGAATTCACCCAAAACTAAATTTGCCAATTTTGAAAAACTAAAAGCACCCTTTCTTTTCATAAGTTTCCAACACCCATTTTAAGCTACAAAAATTCTTTTTTTTTTCATTTTTTTAAAAATGGGCATTATAACAACATTTTTGGGAAAAATCTCAAAATTTTACGCTAATTTATATAGCATCAAATTTGACAAAATGAAAAGCATAAAAGTATTATAACACTCTAGTGATCGAAATCCTACCTTTCAAAAATGAAAGCAATGAGCATAGGGAAAGAAATTTATTAAATACCTCAAATTTAGTCAAAATCCAAAATAAGAAACTCTTCAAACACAATCCACAAATGCACAAATCCACGCTCAAGCACACCCCTCTTCCAATTCATATTCTAATGCATCCAATCTCACTAAATTTGGTTTCCAATTGATTTACCAATCATGAAAACAAAAATTCAAGCATGGAGGGTTTTCGTATTCTTATTTTTCTTCTCAAAATGCAAATTATGCCCAAGTAAACATCTTTTTACCTATTTAACCAATTCAATTTTTAAAATAGAATAATATATTTTCCTTTTCTTTCTAGTTTAATAACATTTAACCCTAAATTTGCCCAAATACAAATAACACATTCCTCATTTAACATTCAACATTTGAATTCACAATTTAAGACTACATAAGCATATTTTTAATTTAAATTACAAAAAACTATAATTTAAACAAAATATACAATCAAATATTCATTGGTCGTTCACATATGGAAAAGCTTCTAGAATCATACCAATGGCAATATCCAAGTCAACACACAGTAAAATAATAGAAAATCATGCTCGAATTGAGTACAACAAATAAGACAAAATAGGTTACGACCAACATGACATCTTCCAATAACCATCGTCAAGGAATAATGCAGACCTACAAAATCAAGTGGAGAAATACCTTGTACCTCCACAATCAATACCATGTCAAGTGTACTTGTGCATATACATAGTATTTGAATCACTTATGATTCTCGATGAGGTACAACATCAAAATCATGAAAACTATCATCCAAGCATACATGTGCATAATCAACAAATAGATAATAGCATAGTCCATAGCATAATAATAATATGAGTGTCTCATAAAGTGAACCCAATACTAGTGCCAATTTACAAAAAGAATGGTGATATGAACAATCTCGAATCAAAATATACAAGTATTGATATATAGATTAGTCTAAAATATGACTAACAAAACGCAAACATGAGAGACATTACAAGGGCTAAGATTATTTTAACTGGGTATGCATCCTAAACTCTTATAATTGGGCAGATGAGATAAGATAGTCTTGATGAATGGATGATATTTCTTTAAATTATAGGATGAAATGAGATGAAAGAAAGTGGGAAGAGATGGAGGATGCAAGTAGAGGGAGGAGATTGAGTTTGAATGGAGGGTCAATATTTCTCTATGTTACATGCTCACACCTGTGTGAGCAAGGAGTGGGTAGAAGTGGATTGAGAATGCATGTGAATATGGACGACCCATAATGTTCCTTGGATTTAGAATGGATGGTGGGGACTAGAGGACAAGGTCTTTTGGGTTTTAGTGGCATGTGTTTGAATTTTAATTTAGAAGAAAATGTGAGAGGTTGATTGATTAGCCTAATCAATTAGCTAGAGAAATTTTGGACTAAGGTTAGTTAATTAATTAAGTAGATTTAATTAATCAATATTCGAGATGTGAAGGGATAAGTTCATAAAAAATATTAATCATCTCTCCACTTAACTGCTTTGAGAACCCTGGCATTAGTTGTAATTGAATCTTTTCTGGCACTCCTTACTTCATCAAGAATTAAGGGTATTTGATTGATGGCTTTAGCTGTAGTTTATGTTTGCATGTCCCATATAAGGTTTCTTCTAATGTGGTGGTCATAGTTGAATGTGATGTGGCTACTAGGGCATTTATTTTGATAAAGGTGGTGTCTAGCTCAAAACAAGCATCATTTGGAGTTGTGACAAGGTCGATATCCCTTTTACAAACCTTTTGTGTTGCAAGAAGCCTTTCATATGGACAATCATCCTCCCCAATCCTCATCTACAACCAAGATGTGATTGATGATGTAAAAGTTTTTTCTAATGTTGGATTGATATACAAATTCAATTATTGATGGCCCTCTCTTTATAACTTGCATCAATGGGTGTTGAAGTCTTGGAGATCTCCTACGAAGGATAAATTTGAGCTCTATCCTTGTCTTAGGAGATTTTTTATTATGAATTTTCACTCTCTTGTAGATATGCAATCAATGTTCGATTGTAGGCTATGGATGTTGTATTATCATCTCTCTCGCTCAAGCCATGGTTTCTTTCATTCAACAATATTTCTAAGCCACTAAACATCATGCCATTCTTGGTTAGATTACTTAATATCCCCCTCCATTTTTGGTGTGTCTCTTTCCTTAAATATATTAGTAACGTGATTAACCATTTTCTTAGGATTGATGTCTCTTCTTCAAATTTTTCCACACCACCTTTGCTTATATTTTGGTTGGCATTAATATTTCCAAGGCTCTTCCTATGGATATAATCCTTATGGTGGAGGAAAGGCCCTAGACCTAACTGCTCAATTATGAGGGTCTTCCTTTCTATTTTGAAATATGTCTTTCTACCGGACACCTTGCTTTTGGTTACCCTTAGTCTTGTCATAGATTGGTGGATTCATCTACTTGGTATTATAAATATCTATACTAATCACTTGAATGTTGGTGATTTTTCTAATTCTAAGGATTGTGGTTCTCTTATGGATTCCCCAAATTTTGATGGGCCTCCTCAAGGTATAGGTCCCTCTATGACAAATGTGGCTTCAACACCTTCTTTATTTCTTAATGGAATGCCTTCTCCTAGCTACATTCTAGTTGCTACTCCTTTTCAACCTAAAAATTTTAGAGAGTGTGCTAGTAGAACCCTTTTCCTTGCACATCTTTGGATTTTGTGCAAATTTTGTCCTCTTTGGTTAGACGCTCTTCTTTTCATGTGGTGGAACAAGTTGAGGCAACAAAAGAGGATTCTCCTCTCCTCTCCCCTAGATTTGAGGACTTGCAAAATGGTGTGTCATAGACTATCATCTAAAGAAGGAAGAGAGGTCTTCCTAAATATGTATCTATTTCCAATTCACATGTTTTGGAAGTATAAATTGTTAGGTGGGGGTCTAATTGTTAGGTGGGGGTCTAGTATTGTGAAGGTTGTTGATCATTTGGTTGTTTTTTGGTTGGATATTTTTATTGGGTTGATATCATTGTGGGGTAGCTCGGCTACAGTTGCATTGTTGTTTGGCTTTTATTTTAATGGTTGTCTATCATAAAGGATTTCAAGGACCTTTCAAAGCCTATTTTACCCATATATTAAAAAACATTAGAGATTTGAAGGGTGTTAATATGACATTGATGGAATTAATTGATTATGATATTAGTTGAATTAATTAATTGACATGATTAAATTGGTAGAATTAATTCATTTGTGACAAAGCATGATTAATTTATCTATGGAAAAGATTAGTTTGTTTGGATATAATTAGCTAAATTAATTTAATATTGATTTACTTAATTAATTTGCAAGAAATTTATGTGAAGAATTCAAAAGAAATTAAAGGTGTCTTCAATAAGTTACAAATTAAAACAAGGAAGAAACGTTTTTGAGGTAGTACTCACATAACCTCTAAAGTTAATTCAAAAAATCAAAATCCAATTAAACCTCGGTTAAGAAGATCTATATTTAATCTTGTATCAAATACCTCAAGAAATATTAAAAAAAATGCTAGGAAGTCTACTTATAAATCTAGGAAATGGAAAAGCGTCTCAATTGACTTTTGGAATTTGGACCATCTTACTTTTAAAAAACTTACACCCCAAAGAATCTTTCACAATATATTCAAGTAAATCAAATTTGACTATAAGGTTCTAGTAGTTTAGCTCTACAACAAGATATAGTTACCATATGGTATAACAATGTCATTATGTGTAGTACAATTAGTTCTTGTGGAATTTCAAGGATTTAACACTAGTAGGTTTAGATATGTATTATTGTGGTACATAAAACTTCAATAGTGGTGATAATAATGCAAGGGTCATCTTTGAATTATGGTTTGCAAATTAATGGTTGCAATATAAATTAGTGTTATTAGACTCACTAGTTACTCAAGAAATTTGTCAAGTACTAAGTTGAACCAAGCCATCTAATCCCTATAGACTTGGTTATGGGTCCTAGAAAGTTTTTCCTTAACTTGCTAAGTTTTAAAGACTTGTTATGACTTAGAGTCGTGGTGGTCAAACTCAAATGTAAAAAAAACATTAATATTGAGTTTTTTTTCCTCCAAACCACACAACATCATTGCTCTTCAACCCTACTAGGAGCTACCACCCCAAAACTCCCCTCTTTTTTAAAAAAAGAAGAAAACAAGATCATTTTGGGTTATGTCAAATAGAAAAGCAATGTATTTTTATTCTCTCAAGTTTTTCCCAACTAAATCCCAAATCAAATATAGTTATACATTTGATTTGTTAATTTTATCCTAATGTTGAGTAAATAAAACATTTATTGTTATTGTACTAGCAATTAGTTTGATTGTTGGTAGTAAGAGTCTCATACGTATACCAATTAACTAGATAAGTGACTTATGTAGGTTGATATTTGTGGGAACTTGTTGTGACTCTTAGCGGCTATATAACTTATGTAATCTTCTTGTGTTGAATAGAACAAAGTTTCAAATATTCTTTTGTACTCTCTCTATTTGTTAACACTTTGTTCTAGAAAAAAACAACCGATCAAAAAAGTTCAATATGCATGAATGCAAATTAAATTTTTTCATTGCAACAAAATGCTTAGATTTATAATAATAATGATACAAAAGATGTAAAAGATACTCTATATAAACAACAAATGGAAAATTTTAACTACTTAACCACAACACAACCTAATATTGTATACTCAATCAACATACTACGTCAATTCATGTTTAATCTACATGAGATATTGAAAAACAACCAAAAAAAAATTTCACCACCAACAATGAAATATTAACTTCGGCATTAAATACACTAATCATTTGATTAATTAAGTTAATAGTTTATTCAAATTATGAGTGGGAATAATCTAGATAATAGAAAATATACCACTAACTACGCATTCAATATAAGATTTGGCATTGTGTCAAACAAGTAGCCAATCATAACAAGAAAATATAATGCATCATGTAGTGCTACCTAAAGTACATTCTTGAAAATGTGGGAGAAAAGCAAGGACCAATGCCTCTAAATTTTGACAATGAGATTTTAAAGAAATTGACAAAACCCAATTTTATCATGCTAAACCAAAACAAATTAAAATTCAACTTCAATTAGTAAGAAAAAATATTCACCCAAGAGAGATTGGCTCGATGTGTTGTCACAAAAATGAAAATGTAGTTGATGTATTGACTAAGCCTTTGGGAAAGATAATTTTTGTAATATGTAGAGATGTGCTAAGTATCTGATCAAAGTAGCTTCTAATTGATTAGTTTATTGTCTTTAAAGTTAATTCCATGATGGGTGCATATTAGAAACTTCATCTCCTTATAAAGAAAAAATCATTTCATGATTTTTGCAATTTGCCAAGTCTTTCCCAAATTTGAGTGCTGAGTCCAAGTCCAAGACTGGTAACTATAATGTAATCTAATCGATATGAAAAGTGAATAACATACATGAAATCTCATAGGGAATTTAAAACATCAATAAACAGTCGTCTTCTATATATTCAGATTTCTTTTATTGGAAGTAAGCTCCCAACAAAGACATAGCATTCCATTGCAGTTAAATTGTCTATTGTTACCTTAAGATCCTAAATGTTCTGTATTACAAACACCATGTGCAAGTCAATCATGGAACAACGTAAGTCTTTCTTCGAGAAAGAAGCATAGCCACACACAGATAATTAAGGAGTATTTTCTCTTATTCCAGCATGGGAGCTTCATAAACCAGGTAAGAGTGTTGGCTAGGCACAAACCAACAAAATTACTTTCAACATTATACCTATATACTCATTGAAGCTGCCAGTTTCTGCCCATGATATAAAGTGAAATATTGAACAAAGAAATGAAATTAGAACCCAAAAAAGAGGGCTTAATCTGTATAACTGACAAACTTCAGATCACTTTGGAAGTAATTTAATGCAAACTTACATGCAACAAAGTAGTCTGCTGTCAACATTTTAAAAAATTAAGCTAAGACCTGTACTCCTCTGTATAATTACAATCAAAAACCTTCCTCAAACAAAGTGCATGCCTTATAATCAATAACTTCAAATTTTTCTATGGCAGCATCTGATCAGCAAATTCCATTGTGTTTGCATTGCCTATTTTAACCTTTGTGCTCGTAAATGCTCTTGATTTCAACATATCGTCCAAATCAATCGTAGAACAACGTAAGTCAGTTTTCTTATAGAGAGCACACATAGTCAAAGAGTAAGATTCCTTTGTTCCAATAAGGGAGCCTCGTAAGGAAGGCATGTTGACTATGCTCAAACCTAAAAAGTTAATCTTTTAGATTGAAATCTTTACCTTTGCCCATGTACTCATTCAAGCTGTCAGATCCTTCCATGAAAGAAGCAAACATAATGCAAGAACCAGAAATGGATGCGACATCAGAAGATTCTCAAAGAAATAATACATAGCAGATTAACGTGGAACAAAGCAGCATATTATTAAACATTTAAAGATCCTGAATACCATGATTAGATATCTCAAACTTTGTGAAAGCTCAACCTTATACTCTTTCATTGTTGAATTTCAGAATACCAATTTAACACAAATAATACTGTTCTGTATTTTATTCATTCAATACAAATTACATATTTATTAAAAAATGAATATATTATATTATAGGAGGGTTGTTCTACCTCCTATAACTACTCCTTTACATAGATAAGTTGGTTTAACAACTCACAATACAAACAAATATTTGCACGACTACTATATTATTCCTCACATGATATTTTAACAAACTATAACAAACCTAATAATGTTAACATTCCTAACACATATAACTCCCACCTTCAGATAAAGCGCATTGGCTTATAATCAATAATAATAAATTTGTCCATTGCTGGTAGTATCTGATTAGCAAATTCTACGTGAGTGGGATGGGCTAGATAGGCATCACGACCTTCAATATTGTCAAATGTACATTCAAAAACGTGTGTGAAGCCTTGTTGCTGATTTTCAACGCTAACATCCTCTCCCCTGGAAAAACAAAACAAAAAATGAATGTAAAGGTCATTCATTAATCTACTACAATAATGTAGTTCCATGATCCATCAATCCAGGCAAATAGAATTTTCGATTCAAAACCACTATCAACAACAGAGAACTGGATGCCATTCTAGCATAGAAAAAGAAACTTGACCAGGTATTTGTTGCAGTTAAAAACATTACATGTTCATAACTCTAAGGTTTTTAATGGACTTTAATATAATAATACTAAAACCCAAAATTTACATTTCAGAATGGCGTACAGAGAAGCCAAGAAAAAGCTCACTAGCCAGTTGCATACTACAATTGCAGGTTGATCTACTTGTATGTTCAAGAGTCAGACAAGAATACAACATCATAATCAAGTTTAGCTGCAGCTAATGATACAATAGCTTATTAGATGTCCCTTGTCATCAATGACATTTTAATTACTTGCCTAGCATCCAACCAGGGTTCTGTGACACGTTACTTATGGTTGACTGCTAACCCAAAATGGGACACAAGTGCCAATCAAGCTTGGTCAAGATTGATGGCAAGGGTGATGTACCTGTGGAAGTGTACAAAGGAAGATGAGAAAGTGATCCAGGAGCATCCAAGGGTGTAAAAGCAATCTTGCATCATCCAAAAAAAATTATTTAATTTTATGTTTTCTGGTTAAAATAATTAACTTTTACCAGATTACCAAGGAAACAGTTTCATTGTAACCAGCAGTAACAAAGAGCACAGTTATAATATATGCATGGGAAAATAATTTTATTTACTTATTTTATTTTCCAAAATTGATGAAGGGCGTTGGAATTAGTGGACCTGTCATTTAATTTTGAAATCTTGCTTGACACTTTGTGGAGGTTATGGCAGGAAATTGCATGCATAGGTCAAGAATGGCAAGTTTCTAATTAAGGTAGTCATGAATCATAGATTCCACACATGCATGCAAGATGGTGGAGGAATATTTTAAATGCTATTTCGAATAAGGGAATTGGTGAAGACCACTTCAAGAAAAATCTAGCACCTAGACAAGAGTCAAAAGTTTAAAAATTAGCAATATTCAATTATTTCAAATTTTGGCAGCGCTTTTGGGGAGAATATTCCCTGGCATCCTTGGTTGGCGTCCAAGGAGTTATGCTTTGGTTGATGGGAGAGTTTGAATAAAGGAAAAAAGTTTAGCTAGTTGGAGGATTTGGGAAAGTGTTGGTGTTGAAGACCTCAAGTTTGTTTGCAAGTGAAGCCGCTATTAAACTTCATGCTTGCTATCTTTGATGTAATGGAGCCCATGCCGCTGTAGATTGTGGTACTTGAAACCCATTTTAATGTAATGCTGATTTGAGGCCATTTCCTTGAAATTGAATAGAAGAAGTTTCCTGTATGCAACTAATTATTTCAAGCTGTTTGCTGATTTGCAGCATAATAATTCAAATCATTTTCTAGTTTGAATGTGTGTGTTTGAAAGGGAGAGTCTCCCTCCATCAAGTGATATCAGAGCAAGATTTCTTGAGTGTGCAGATAGAGGGCCAAACATGAGACAATTTGCACTAGAACCTGAGGGTGTTGGTAAGAGGATGTGTCCAGGTTTTGGGGGGTTGTAGATTGTAAAGATGGAAAAGAGAAAAAATAAAATAAAATTTGCGATTGGATGGACTCTAAGGATTCTTGTAATTGTGAGAAGAAAAAGAAATTAAGAGATAAAATGATAGCTGAGATGCAGCAACAATTGAATGATTTAAGCACGGAGTTTGAAAAAAAGAGAAAAAGAAAAAAATAAAAAGGGTAAGGCTGAGTCCTATATTTCTTTTGATAAAAAATTATGTACAGGTAAATTTGCGTGTGCCAAAAAGGAGGATAAAGAGGACGAAAAAGAAGAGATTGCAACATGTCTTGTTGAAGGAATCAAGGAAGTGGTGAAGAAAATTGCAGCTTAAGGTAAAAAGAAAAAGAGGAAGAAGATGTGAGTAGAGAAGAGGTTACAGAGACAAAGAACGGTGAGGTTGCAGTAGAAAGCACTTTCCTCTTGAAAAGTGGTGATGGTTCATAGTTTTCATTCTTATGATGAAGATGAGGAAGTGGATGTTGATTTGCATTTAGATAAAATGGGGAAAGTGGAAGAAGAGATGGATACAAAGGTAGTGGTCAAGTTAGATGAGGTAAATATAGAGGAGAAGGTAGAAATTATTTATTTCTATGACACTGTTAATAAAAATTTGTATTTAGATGTTGCAGAGGGATTTTGGTGGAAGAGGCGGGATTATGGTGGGTCGAATCCCATGAGAGAAGAGGTGAAAGGAAAGTACAACTGGTGGAGGAGGTTGGTCAATGGTGGACATAGTTCCACAAGAGGAAGGAGTGAAGAGAATATTTGGCAAAGAAAGAGTGGAGCAATTCCAACCAAATGCTGGAAGAGGAGAAGTATTAAGTATTTTGAAGCACCTTTTGTAGTGATGGAGTTCATTGAAGGTTGTTTACAACCCAAAAGGATGGTTCTACAATGCAACTCCATTTTGTGAACGGCTCACAATATTTTTACACCCTGAGTGCTTGAAGCACGAGCATCCAACGGTGTAAATTTGTAAAAGCAATCTTGTATCACCCAAAAAAGATTTATTTAATTTTATGTTGTGGTGAATAAAAATTTGTTGTGGTTAAAATAAATTCTACCCAATTACCACAGTGAATTAGTTTCATTGTAACCAGCAGCAACCAAGAGCACAGTTATAGATTATGCATGGAAATAATTTTGTTCACTTATTTTATTTTCCAAAATTGATAAGGGACGTTAAAACTTGGAATTAGTGGAATAACTTGTCATTTAATTTTGGAATCTTGCTTAACACTGTTAGAAGTCAAGAATGGCAAGTTTCTAATCAAGACAGTCAGCAGTCACAGATTCCTTGTATGCATGCACATCATGAGGGTGGAGGAATAGTTTTAATGCCTTTTACCTATTTTGGATGTGGAAATTGGTGACGACCACTTCAAGAAAAATCTAGCACCTATACAGGAGTGACAAGAGTTTAAAATTAGCAATATTCTATTATTTTCATATTTTGGCGTGGGTTTTGAGGAGAATATTCCCTAGCATCCTTGGTTGGCATTCCAAGAGGAGATATATTTCCATTTGACTGTGGTTGATGGGAGAGTTTTAACAGAGAAAAAAAATGGTTGGAGGATTTGGGAAAGTGTTGAAGTTACAGCTGCAGGGTAGTGAAAGAACTCAGACTTGTTTGTTTGCAGGTGAAGCTGCCATTAAATTTCATGTTTGCCATCCTCAAAAGTGTAGAAATCATTGATGTAATGCAACCCATGCTGCTGTAGATTGCGGTTCTTGAAACCCATTTTGATGTAAAGCTGATTTGAAGCCATTTCCCTAAAACTGAATAGAAGTTTCCTGTATGCAACTTCTTATTTCAAGTTGTTTTGCTAATTAGCAGCATATTAATTCAAGTTGTTTTCTAATTTGAATGTGTATGTTTGAGAGGGAGAGTCTCCCATCAGGAAAGCAAGAAAAAGATTTCAATTTTCAAGCAAGGAACCAGAAATATTAGTCTTCAAAAGCAATAATGCTTAGAATTGTTACAAAGAATGGAAGGGAAAGGAAGGGTAGTAAATAAAAAGCACAAAAGATGAGAAAGGAAGCAAGAGCGAATGAAAGGAATGATACAAAGAACCAAAAACTAAACACAGATTAAATGGTTAAATATATCAAATATCATCTATAAGTTCAGTCTAATTATGCATAGCAGGCCGCAGATGAAAATTCATGCAATCCTTTCACATAAGAAAATAAAAAACTCACATTGCAAAATACAATTCTTTAAAATCCCAAGTGGACAGCTCTTAGTCTAATACTGTCAATCATTAGCAGAGTACATGTGTACAGTAATCGCACAATAGAACAGTTTAAGGTTGAACTTACCCAGGTTAACATGAGAGAGATATGTCATATGCTGCCCAGTTTACTATGGTTTCAGATACACAAACCAATATCATATTCCAAAGCCATTTGTACACCTCAGTCTCATAAAATCAACAGAAGAACTTTCCTCTTGTTCAAAGAGATGCTCAACGGAATTGCAGAGAGATCGAATATCAGAGCCTAGATCGATTTATAATCTTGTGTTTGTCATTAGAAAATCAGCAACCCTCAAACTCAGAGGATAGTCAGAGACCTTTAAGCATTACAATCAAGTTAGATCACTGGTATTTTCCCAGAAAGTTTGCTCAACCAAAGCAGAACTTTGGAATTACAATCACATGAATCATATTAATAACCTCATTTACAAGATAATGGAAATGCCTCCTCGACAGAAACTATCTAGCTATAATAAGGCTGAGTAATTGTGATAATTATTAAACATGTGTACTGTATAATTGCTGAAAATCGAACACCTGGCCAATGGTTTCAACTTTCAACTGTTTTCAACCATTTGCACTTCCAAACTCTTCAATGTCTATCTGACATTGTCAAGCTTATTAATGTATCATTCAAGTGATATATTACAAAACTCATGCTCAAAATCATGCAAGCTGTTGAGTGTTGTGATAAGGGAAAAATTAGGGAAATGTCTTCGATACAAGCTGGAACAGACAAATCTATTGAGAGAATACAAAATCATGTCTCACACAAAATAGAAGTTTGCTGTAAAATAGTTTGGATAGAAACAGAAAAAAGTCAGTTGCTCTAGGGGACCTTTTTCTCTTTCATTCTATAAAGAAAATATCCATTTTTCCACTTAGATTAACAAGATAGGAGGAATTCTGCATGATAGTTTGGGCTCTGTTGATTTGATTTTTTGTTGATCATAATTATATAAATTGCCATCCTGCTTCCCTGTTCCTCTCAATCCATTCTGTTGTGTTTTCCTTGTTCAAGTACCACCACAAAGAGTGACTGCAGGAGAGAAGCAGAAAGGAGAGATATTCTGCATCAATTGGTATCAAAACACATTATAAAATAGCCTTGCAGATGGAGAAACGGGAATAATAAACTCCTAAGGAATGATGGTAATGAATTGCTCATGAAGATTAGAAACAATCGAAGCCATATTTCAGCTGGATGAGACAGAAGCTGAACAAAATAATCTGAGAGACCCAATTAGAGAAGCAGATACCATGGAAAGACTAACGGAAGCCAGTTCAAAACATGGAATTAAAATGAAGGCCAAAGCTTCAGACTTTAATGATGAATCATGATTTAGCCCTGACCTGATGATGAATTGGCTACAAGAACTAGAGAGGCATGGATGAAGGGTATCCAAGGAGAGTAGAGTTCACAGTGGCAAGGATAAAGTCATATGTCACATTATGCTGGGATAACCTCCAAAAACTAAAAGAAGACAAGATCAAATTATGGCCCAAGATGCTAAAACTGCTGTAAGTCAAATTTTCTTACCTGCAAATTATTTGTAGGTGTTCAAACTTCAAAAAAATCCAGAATTTGAGGAAAAAGGAGCTTCCTGTCGTTGAATACAAAAAACAGTTTATGAAATTGCAGATAAGAGCAAATTTCCATGAGGGCGATAAGCTGTCTGTTGCTAGATATGAAAAATGGACTGTGATTCCAACCGCAGGATGAGCTGATCTCAATTAAGCTAAACAAAATGGGTGATGCCAATCACTATACTTTAAAAGCTAAGGAGAAAGTGGACTGAGGTAAGGATTAGTTATTGAGCAAGAAAGGCAATAAGACCACCTTGATAAGAAAAGGGAGTTCCTCAAAAACTATCAAGAACAAAAACACTTGAGGAAGGCCAAAAAGTGAAGCCAAACTCCAAAGAAAAGGAAGGCTTGAAAAGTAGAGAAAAAGGACAAACAGTTGGTTACAGAAAGCCATTCAAATTTTTCATATGTAGTGGCACCCATAAAGTGCAAGATTGTCCACAAAAACCCCAAATGCACAGTGGAGGCTCAATAAGAATATGCAACACGAGAAGCTGAAGCAAAGACCCAAGCGAACTTGAGGTTGCAAAGGGCACTACTATCAAGAAACAAAAAGCTATCATCGCTGAATTTTGCAGATGAGACTTGTTTCAAATAGGTACCTAGTTCCCAAGTCTCTAGGACTTGTTTCAACTAGATCAAGACAGGACTTGCCAAGTTTGGGTGAGTCTGGAGCCTGGACAAATCTTGCAACTATGGTTTTTACTTTGCTTTTTCTTAATGGATCCTAGTGGCTATTCATTATTTTAAATGTTTCATATGCATATCCCTAAATATTAAATAAGAATTCTCCAATAGACAGCCTAGTAATGCCTTGCTGTAAAGCTTAATATATATCATATTCTAATCTGTTTAAAGTTGATGCTCACAATTGCCCATAATTGAGGAACAGTATTCTTCCAAGTTGCTGCTCCCTGCTCTTCAATTGATTACTCGTCATTCTTCAAAAAAGCTGCTAGGTGACTCTTAGATTTTCATTTAACCATCCCAGAGCCATCTGTTCTTTGTTTTCTTGCTATCGTAATGTCCTTTTTTGGGATTGCAACTATGCTTTCTTTCCAGTTCAAAAACTGAATAATATTTTACCATTAATTAATTCAGATTTTATATTTTGAAAATCTAGGGATTATGCCTGAACATTTTTGACATTCCAGATTTCAGTTTAATTTTTTAATTTTTCCACAAAATTTAGATTTTCAGATTTAATTATAGTTCAAATTCCAGAACTCCCAGAATTTTGAATTTATTAGCAGTTAATGTTTTAGTTAAGATACTCCAATTTTGCTTGATTTTCAATTTTATAATTTGTTTGTAATGTTTGATAAGTTAGAGCTCATAACAATTAAGCTATGGAAAGATGGCAATGTGGCTAGTAACATCCCTCCCTATCCTCAAGTAATCCTTGCACTCAATGCAAGATCCGATAATATTTAAGCTCAACCATTGATCCATAAAAGCGGGTTCTTGAAAGGGTGCAAAAGCACCATTCCACTGTGACTGAATTGCATGTCATTTTGATATATTCCAAGTGAATATGTTCAAGCTTTTGTGAGACCGGTGTTGATGTGTTTTTTAGCACAATTGAACACAGAAAAAAATACCAAATGTATTCTATCCTCTCTTGATCAAAATCTTCTTGGATGCTAAATGATGTGATCAACCAAGACGACTCCAAGGTTTCTATAGTCAGGTCATGACGTGTGGATAGCTCAATTAGTTAATGTGAGTGTTGGTAATCCAAGGGGACTTACATTGAATACTTGAATGCTTGAATTGCTGGAACTTAGATTCTAACTACTTGCTTGGAAAATAAAATAGCAAACGAGATAGGGTTTGAGGCAACTATACTACTAAGAATGCAGGAGACAATGAATAACCTTTGGTGAAACTCGACTAAGCCTTGCTTTGACATGCAAAGCAACAACTCTACAAAGCTTAGTGCGATCTTCTAAGGAGAGCAAAAAATAATGTTCAAATCACTATCAACGACAAGGATACCATCAAGGTACAAATAGCAATTGAAGATTATCTCATTTAAGAATTCCAATTGACTACACAAGGCAAACTTACAATCAGCACATTGCTAGTGGTATGGATATGTGAATTCCATCATTAGTCATTCATAATTCCTTTCATTCAACTAAACAACATGAAAGCAAATTGTGAAGTAGAGACCATGCAACATGTTGAAATAACACATCAAATTCACCATAGCTTCAATGAAATCATATGCTCTTTACAACAAAGTCGAGGCAACAATCTTTGCCTTCTCCTAATCTAGCTTCTATTCTATTCTTCTTACTCTTGAACTATTAACTATTATTAACCCTTTACAAATGAGAAAATTGAGCCTTATAAAGATAGCTCTTTACGATGAATGGCTCAGATCAATTTGAGATCAATGGTCGAGATTTTACAATAAAACTTTAATTAGGGTTTGTTACAACAAACTTCCTTCTGGCCAATAAGATCATTAAAATGAATTGGACACATGTCCATCTTGATTTCTAACCAGTGAGAATTGAGGTTAGGTACATAAAATAGTATTTGATGAGGCACCATGTGTCACTTGCTCCACCATGAGATGAATCAGGTTCATTGAACTTGGACTTGCTAATGTGGAAGTAACTTGATTGGCTGAATGCGAATAGGATGCCACATCAGCCTATTCTAAAACTATCTCCGTTCCTTGATCATGTTCACTCTTCTTTACTCTAACTTGAAAATTTTCCTCCTTGTGATGCATTCACAATCTCAACCTTTGAATCATGAAGTATTTCCTTCCTTAACCTTCTTTGACCTTGAACTTCCTTGCCTTGGACTTGGAACATGTTGTTGTCTTGAAAAGTAGACTTTGATCCTTTGGAATACATGTGACATATATCCTTCTTCATGCAACTTTGAGGTATCTTCTATCATGTTGATGACCTTGATGTTGAAATGTAAAGCATGTCCTTCCCTTGGAACATTGAGCCAGACCTCAATGTGTGGATCTCCTTGTTGACTTAGCTCAAATGTGTTGATATGGTGATACTCTTTATTTCTACACTTTCAAGCTTTAAGCCTTCCTCTATGATGCAAATTCGCCTTCTCCAAGTTGCCTTGATTCATAGTGGTATCTCCCCTGACAAGAAACTGCATGAAGCTAGAAGTTAGAACATTTGAAGGATGATTTAAAACTTAATTTCAAAAAATATTCCTAAGTTCTGATTGCTTCTTGTGAATACAAATGCTTTCAGGTTTACAAAATCAAAACTTAGAATCATTTATGTTAAATCTTGGAAAATAGCATGATAGTTCATTCAATTTGCATTTCAAAACCTAAATTTTGTGACCCTGGAAGTCTGATTATTATTCAGAAAATCTGAGATATATCTCTCTTTCTTAACTTCTGGAGCAATTGATGAGACCTTATATCTTAATTTCTGAGACAAATGTGTCTTTAACCAGCACTTGGAATGCAAAGCAATTTAGGCTTTGGTCTTTGACCTATCCTTTTGATTTCTTCCTCCACGAATTGATGTTTGAAGCTCTTTCTTTCTAGCTGTAATGAATGAATTTGTGATGCTGATTAAGGCGAATCTGTGCGTCTAAGGCCAGCAAACTTCTTACTCCAAGCAATGTCACCAACTTTGAGCAATTTTCTTCCTCCTATCTGCTGTACGAATTTGTTGCTAATCGAAATTGCTCCTGAGCGAATTTGTGATCTGCACTTGCATTTATGTCATTCAAGGGTATTCTTCCTTCTACTTATACAATTTGGGGTTTGAAGTCACACCCTTTCATGTTCCATGCCAGCCGACTTAGCATCTTAATGTTTTTTTTATCAATGAATTCACACTCATTCAGCCTCCTTTAGAAATCTGACTTTAGGAAGTGGATTGAGCAATTTTCTAAGTTGAAATTTAAATCGCCTTTCCTCATATGATTTTGTTTAACCTCCAGCTGTCTTGGTTCAAATTCGCTTTGTCATTTGTCTTAACTCGTTTATTTAGAGGTTTGATTTTAGACTTGATGATTTCCAACCTTCATCCTTGCAACTTAAAAGTCTCATGTCTACACCTTTGTTTAGCGAATTCACCTCCCTTATCTTTCCAGGGAACTTCATATCATCCAACTTACATCTCTCAAACTTCTTGGTGTTCAGATCTGTTTCATTTTACCTTCTTAAATCTATTTGAGCTTTTGTGAGATTTGTGTCCTTAATCTCTTAAGGGTAGATGTTCGACTTTTATCATCTTTTGTAATGTCCCCTCTTCAGTGACAGGCTACAGGGAGTCAAATTCTGGCCTGCAGCATTCCCCAGGCTAGGATTAATGAACTAAATAAGGGAATGAATGATTAATTTAATTTGTAGCCCAAAAAGCTAATGATTGGAGATTAAAAATTATAACCCATCGATAAACTTAAGTTGGTTTCTCCTATGCAACTAAGCATGGGGGACATTTAATAATTAATACAACTTATAATATTTGCCTAAGTTGCCAATGAGGAATCTTCTAGAGACAATCGATGGCTTTTTGGGAGAGGCTGGAGTTTTATTTAAAGGAATCGACTGTGGATTTGGCATTCATTCTTTCATCGCTCAAGTTATTGATTTTTGCTCTGCAAGTTGTTCTTGGCTTCTCAGGATGAAACCCCTGGAAGTTGCATGCTTGGACGAAACCCCAAGTAATTTTCAGTACTTTCTTAGTCAGCCGATTTCATCAGCAAGTTCGTGACAGGTTTTAGTGGCAGATTTCCTTTCAGTTGGCTTAGCAGAAGGGTCGATAATCTACAGAACATCTGGGCGCCCAACAGCAGATGATTAACCAAGTAAAATTGCAGATTGGTGGTAATTCTGGAAAATCGTAGCAAGGTGAGGGTCTGAGTCACCAAAAGCAGCGAACTGAAGGTGCTAGACAAATTACATCATCAGCAATGAACCTGATAACTTATGCATGTCTGAAAAAGACATAGCCGATCCCTACAGCAAGCTGGGACCATCCAAGTTGCTGCAAATGGGTTAGTTTCAATCAGCCATAACTATGGGATTGTTTGATATGGTTCTTATCTACATGCGAACCCAATCTGTGTAGAGAACTCCTAATCTCCAGTTAATAAATAAAATCCGTTTATCCTGTTTCCTAACCTTCTGTTTGATAGTGAAGCAAGTAAAAATTGTGTGGGATAAATTAGTTTACATTTAAAACACATTGTCTATTAAAACACATTGTCTATCAAAGGCTCTTGTTGTATAGGAGATAGAATATTATAGTGGTATCAAAACAAATTCATAAATTCCATCAAAATTCAGACAATAGGATATTTCAGAAGCAAGGCCACCACTACGCCAAAAGCCTAGACTGGTTGTGAATGGCGCCCAGTGGTGTTAAGAGTGGGGTTTTCCGTCCCACCAGAGTGCCAGCACAGACCAGCCCCCTCATGGACACGTGGTTGCCCGATCGTGGGTGGGTCCCAGCCCTGGGTACATGCCTAGCGGGAATCCACACCACCGCAGCATTTAGGCTGCGACATCACAGCCCACCATGCTTCACGGGGCTCGACCTTGGCTCTGATACCAAGCAAGGCCACCACTACGCTAAAAGCCTAGACTAGTCGTGAATGGTGCCTAGTGGCGTTAAGAGTGGGGTTTTCCGTCCCACCAGAGTGCCAGCGCAGGCTAGCCCCCTTGTAGACACGTGGTTGCCCGATCGTGGGTGGGTCCCAGCCTTGGGTACATGCCTAGCAGGAATCTGCACCACCACAGCATTTACGCTGGGACATCACATCTTTAGTTATCTCTCCCACAAACTGAGGTTGGTTTGCATCTTCTTTCTTTCTTAGGAAGATCGACTTCCTATTGCTAGAGGTTGACCTTGAACTTCCTTCTCATTGTTGAGAGTTAAGTTTATAAGTTTTAGCTTCTCATCATAGTGCTTGTGAATTCCGACCAACCTAAGTTGATCCGCAGGATGCTCTTTATTACCCCAAATCGAAGTGTTTGAGCTGAGCGACTTAGTTTAATCAACCTTCTCATTTTGCAAAAGTTATACCTTAGTCACTTAAGAAGATAAAACCTTCTCCCATAGACCTTGCTCATGATCTTAAGTTAATTCACCTTGTCATCTTTTGGGAAATTCGCCTTCCTTTAACTCAAATTGATTTGCATTTCTTTCTCATCATTGAAGGTTGAAATTGATTAATTAAACTTTCCAACTTAAGTTGGTGCGCAAGAGGTTCAATACTTGTTGAGGTCGAAATGCTTTTAATATGCTCTCCATCGGTCTTTCTTGCCAACTTAGATTGATTCTTAGCCTCTTTCTCATCATTGTAGGTTGACTTTCATTTAAGAAATTTCACCTTCTTACAACCTAGGTTGATCCGCAAGCACTTAGAGACTTCCTACCAACCTAAGTTGATCCGCAAGGTCTCATACTTAGAAATTTTTTGGGTTCCTATCAACTTAAGTTGATCCGTTGGCACACTTAGAGACTTCCTACCAACCTAAGTTGATCCGTTGGGTCTTGTTGACGTGTTTTTTATGACTACGTCGAACACAGAATAAAGTTGCCTAATGGTCACTTCACTCTCTCTTGATCAAAATACGATTGCATGCTAAGATTGCAAGAAGTTCAAACAATCGACTCCAAGGTTCCTTCAATGCATGGACGTGACTCAATTGGCTGATGTGATTGCTGGTAATCCAAGGGGCCTTACGTTTGCATCATTCTTTCACTTCTTTGTTGTGGCTGGAACTCCATCATCGGATATGACAATTTTGCGATGCTACTGCTTCGAACGGACTAAAATGAACTGAAAGTAAAAGGGAAAGGGTTCATAAGGATCTGAATCTATTCCTAAGGGCCATGATATCAACAGTTAATGCTTTGGTGGACAAATTCCAAACAAACCAAGCTCTGCTTTGCCAAGTTAAACTACAACTCAACAAGAACCGGTGCAATCTTCTGAGGATGTTGAAGAATTTTCATATTGAGAAAGTGCATTTGAATACCCAACACAACACAATCCAAATCCCCATGCACAATCGAACTTGGGACAAATTTGGGGGTTCAGGCTAACTTTACACTGCAACTTACAATCAGCAAGATGCAAAAATTATGAACCATGGAAATTCATCAAACACCATTACATTCTCTATTGAAATCAAAGCACTATACTACTACTCTAAGTGAGGAAGGTGAAACCATGCAAGTTTTGAAAAAATAACTTAAGTGGACACCATCAGAGAACAATGTTTCACTGTTATTATCTCAAAAACTTATCGCAACAATTTCATACAAAGCTCCCTCTTTTTACAAATGAGGGGGGTCACCCCTTTATATAGGCCTCAGGCCATGATTACATGCAAAACCCTAATTAGGGTTTGCCCAAAAGATTCTCCACACAAGATGCAACAAGGTGGGAATCTCCAATTAATAACCCATCATGCCCATATACAATTAATTCCATCCCATTACAATTAATTACATTCCAGAAGTGTCCACTATGCAATGAATGTACCTTCATGCAAAAATCGCCCATGATGCCATAAATGCACCATCATCTTCTAAATGTGACGGCTGCATGCAAAAGGAATCTATCATAATGCCATAAATGTGACGGCTGCATGCAGAGAGATGCTTCATTAATTCAACATCCATTGACTCGGCTGCCACTTGGCAAGAAAAAAACCCTGGAGAGAGAAAACTTCAAGAGGGAGAATCTCTGACGCTAGAAGTATTTTCTTGAAGTTTTTGAACTTGCCTTGCTCTGGAAAAGATTTTCAATGATTTTTCAACATCTCCTATTTTTTTAGGAATTTTGCACAAATTAGGGTTTCAAGTCCAGGAGGAAGAGAACTCTCCTACGAATCCAAATCTGTAAAACTTTTGAAATTTGGATGTGATTTGATGCCCGAGAATGGATTTTTCAAATTTTTCCTTGGGGGGGGAATTTCTTGTTCAATTCATCCCTGATTCCTTCGTTGCCTTAGAAATTTTATGTTGAATTCATCCTTGGGTGTGATTTCTTCCTTGCTTGGAATTTTGTCCCAAAGGAAGGAATTTCCAACACTTAGCCAAATTTTCACCTTTTCCAGGAATTTCTTCTTCTTGGGTGCAATTCTTCCTAGATAAAGGAATTCATCTCTTTGTGCACTATTCATTCTGGCGCCCTCCACAAGGTCGGGGCGGAAATTCCTCCTGAGGAAGGAATTCAATGTTTTGTGAATTGTCCATGTCTCCTTTTCAACATCCCTATTTTTTAGGGATCCTCCTAAAATTTAGGAGCTAGGTTCATTGGATTAAGAATTTCACCCCGATTCCGAATCTATAAAATTTTCCACACTTGGTTGAGATTTGGTGTCTAAAAATAGCATATTCGCCCAAGGGGAATTTTGCCTTTTATTCCTCCTTGACTCCTTGGATTCCATGCCTTAGGCAAAATTTCAATTTTTTAGTCTTGGATGGAATTCTCACCATGCCAAGGATTCATGGATTTTCCCTCTCTCCTTGGGAATCTCATTTCAGCGCCTGACTCCAGTCTAGGGCGCATTTTTGCTTTGTCCTTGGACTGGCGGATTTTTCCACCTCTCCTTGGCTATCTCATTTCAGCACCTGACTCCAGACTTGGACGCATTTTTGCTTTGTCCACGGACTCACGGATTTTTCCACCTCTCCTTGGCTTTCTCATTTCAGCGCCTGACTCCAAACTTGGGCGCATTTTTGCCACGTCCATGGATTCATGGATTTTTCCTCCTCTCCTTAGCATCTTCATTTTGGCGCCCCAGTCCAGACTTGGGCGCATTTTCACCATGCTCATGGATTCATGGATTTTTCCATCATTTCAAGCTCTTCGTCAAGATATATATATATGAAATATAACATTTAAGTATAAGTGGCATCTTCAATATGTTGTCAGGATGTTTGAGAGTGGTTTCAAGTCCATAGGAATCATAATGCAAATTCTGGATTTTGGAAGATCTTCCAAATTTCCAAACTTAGTCAAATTTCAGGCCATTTTCGGATCAGGATGACATTGGTGGATTGATGTGAATTTCTGGACTTGGATGATTTTGCATGCTTTCCTCTTCTGGAATAGGAGTTCCAAACTTAACCATTTTTTATCCAACTTGTCTGCCTTCTGACTTTTCCGGATTTAGATATGGTCTTCAAGAACGTTCAGTCTTCAGCGTCTTCGGAGATATTCAGCTTTCAGTGTTTTCCTGTGAAGATCCTGCCAAAAATAGATTTTCCCAAATAGTAAGTGTTTCAAAATGTCAAGGTTTGGGCAAAATAGGTCAAAAAAGCACTTACTAAAAATAGAAACTTATAAAAATAGTAAGTTTGATTTTTGGCAAAATTAGACCAATCCGGGACTCAGTAAAATCCCTAAAAAATAAGAACTTTCTAAAAATAGAAAGTTGCTCCGTTTTGGCTCAAATTTTACTGGGAGGTTCCTTGAAGGGTCCTAATTCCAATCATATGTTCAGTTTTTTTCAAAACCCTAACAGAAACCCCCTAAAATCTAGGACAGAAGGTAGAAACCCTAAAAAGGGACAAAACAAGCCCTAGATTTCATAAAACTCGCCCAAACGAAGAGCAGACTTGATCAATATGACCCCCAAACACTTGCAAAGCAGAGACACTGACGAGATTGTTGCGAAAAGACCCCAAAAACGCAAGCCAAAAGACCGGGAGGGCCCAAAAGAAGGGGGTCCCCATTTACAATGGGGTGATGTGTGAAAACGTCACAACAGGTCTCATACTTGAAAAAAAATTTGCTTCCTATCAACCTCAGTTGATCTGTAGGCACACTTAGAGACTTCCTACCAGCCTAAGTTGATGCGCAGGTTCTCATACTTAGAAAAAATTTACTTCCCATCGACTTAAGTCGATCCATAGGGTCTCCTCTAGAACTTCTTATCAACCTAAGTTGACCCTTGCATCACATTGACATTATTGGCATCCTGCATACTCAAGCAATTTTGCAACATGACCACAACCTAACATCTCTTACTCATTAGCAAAGGTTAATGACTAAAGAAACTAAGAAAACTAAGACACCTAATCTAAGCAAAAAGTGGGGGTCCCCATTTGCAATGGGGCGATGTGTGAAAACGTCACAACAACCAGGAGCCTAAGATTGTTGAAGATGAACAAACGGTTATGAGACATTTTAGTCCACCTTTGATAGTTGAAAAATCTTAAAGAAAAGCAGTATCAGAGCTCTATGGCAAATTTGCAAGTTGCAACAAGTGGCAAAAGTGAATTCACTGCAGCATTTCAAAAAAGTCACATTGAAAATGAAATCACCTGTTAGTCTCAAATTTTGATTCCCTTCTCTCCTCCCTGTTAGGAATACAATAAACTCTGTTTGCATATGAAGAGGACACCAAGAAAAAACAGAACTCCAGAAAAACATATAACAAGGTTTTAACAAAACCTTCTACACTTCGAACTTATCCAAATTTTAGGTGGGTATACCTTCTGTGAAAACTTTCACACTTTAAAATTCGAGATCCATAGTAAACCAATGCTAGAAACCTATGGACTTCATCACCTTAATAGAACTGAAGCATTAAAAGAAAAGCTTATACTCATTTTCAGTATTGATCTTCAAGAGAAATAGAAAGAAAACCACAACTGATACCAGTGCCTTATCCAGGCTACAGAGTCATCTAAATTAAGGAAGGATTCCAAAATCAAACATCCCCATACATCTCATTACTTCGGCTTTTATTAACCCTATACATGCCTGACATATATAAGAGTTCTTTCTTGTTAAACTAGACACTGTTTATCAAATTCAAAGTTTCAAACAAATAATCTACTAACAAAGATGTTCCATGCATATTTAATTCCTCTCTTGAAGAGAAAAGCTAAGAACATATCTATAAAGATTGCATTACAATCCGTGTTCAGCTGAATAACCCTAGACTATTCAAATGAAACCAGTAAATTACTGAAAGCACACCAGAAGACAACACAGGTTTTAGGCTCAAAAGTTTCTGATTTGTATATTGATATGTATTTTGAAAGAATCTTGCATAACTCAAAGTATTCTTTGTAATTGCCAAAAAAAACAGAGATATATTTCTGCAGAGTTTCTTTACAAAATTCTTGTGATCGCCTTTTCTATTAGTCCTAGTATCCATTTATAACATTATGGATGCATACAAACTTTGGACATTCCTAAGAATAATCAATTACAACTGTAATTCCTTTCAAAAAAAAAACAATTACAAGTCCTCTTCGGTCTCAGCGGCCTTTTCGGTTTGTTGCTCCTTTGTAGCATCTTCTAACTGCTCCGGGATTCCTTCTTCTTGCACCGCATACTTATTGGTCCACTCTTGGAACACGTCATCAGCAGGCCATGAGTAGCTAACAATTTTCTCCTTTAATTTAGATAACCTTTTCCAAGAGTTTCTCACTTTCCTAACCTCTGATTCCAAAAAGCCGTAGTGTGACTTTATCTTTTCTATTTCTTGAATTGTTTTAACAAACAGAGATGTGTCATCTTTGTTAATGATTTCGTTCACCCTTTTTAAGACAAATTAGCTCCCAGTTCATCAAGCCATACCTGTTTGTCCTTCAACTGATTTTGGTTAACAAAACCCCCAGGAAACAATTCAAATTTATGCTCAGTATATTCCTTCCTGTACAAGTTAGCCTTCCTCTCTACATTGGCTCTTCCTTTTGCTAGCTTGGTCAGGCCTTTTGCTAACTCACATGTGGATTTAATAATTGCATCAAATCCTGCTTCATCATAGGATGCACACATAAGTTCTAAATCCACTTCTCTTGGCATCCACTTATTCAAAATTGGCTCTAAAATAGCCTTGTCCTCATTCAACTCATACAAAGTATCCAAAATTCTTTTCATATTAGTGTGCACAGTGGGGGCCTCTACTATATCAGCAAAACTCAAAATTGTGGCCTTTACCTTCTCTTCATATTTATTTGCAAACAGGGCTTGAGCCTGTTTCAACTTTTCCAACTCATGTTGAATAGTCTCAGCTGGTTGAAAACCGGAAGGCATAGGAGAAGGGGGAAATTCTATGATAGGACTGGTAGGTGGAGGTCTTGTAGGAGAAGATGCAATCATCAGGGTAGAGGACTCACCTCCTTGGTGTTGTCCTGCTATTTGACTCTGTAGTCTAGCAATAATACTATCCCTGTTGGCTACCTCCTCTTTGGCTTCATTATAAGCCTTTAGAATTGTTTCTAGTTTCACTTGGAGATTAGCTCTCTCCTTTGCTTCTTTTTCGGCCACTGCTACACTGAATTTTGCAATTTCTAAAATTGTGCTGGCAGCTTCTACCACCCCTGTATCCTAAACTCTCTTCACTATCATACCTCCTAAGAAACTGGATTTTGAGGTATCTTTCCTCTTTCTACTTTCATCCCTCTTCAAGGACCACATGACTAAAGCAGCATTATCCTTGCTAAATATCACTCCCTCCAGAGGCTTGGTCTCTTCCCTGACTGCTTCAAGTACCAAGGCATCTGCTATATCCCATTCAGGGAGGAGTAGAATACCAGCCTTTGACACCATTTCCCTTCCTACTTCAGGAGTGATGGCTTGAAATTCTGCCATCATTTCTTGTTTCACTTCCTCCTCTACTGAAGTGGCATCTTTGTGAGGTTGCTCATTCTTTCTCTTTTCACACCTTGCCTTGAATTTCTCAATGTTTTGCTTCCATACAAATTGCATGAAGGCCCCTGTTGTGACAAAATTGCTATCAGCTAGGAACTCTTCACTAGCTTGCTTGACAGCAGGGTCTAACTCTTTTACCTTTGAACTCATCTATAGTCAAGTTCATCTCGGCACTGGGTGGCTCTTCTGGCATGCCCTCTTGTGTCTCCTCATATGTGTAAGCAATCTCTCCGAGGCTTCCCAACTGCAACAATTGTTCTGCTACTACCTGTTCATCTCCTATATGGATAGGGGATTGAGATGGAGAGTATAAAGGTTCACTTGTTTGCACTTCCTTCCTGTTGTGACCTTTTTCACACATCGCCCCATTGCTAACGGGTACCCCCTCTTTGCCAGTTTTCTGCGTTGTTAGGTTAGGGTTTTGGCTGCTTAGTGGGCAATTTTGCGTTTCCCGTGCCCGAGTCTCAGAGTTTTGATCATGCCTAGTGTCGTCTAGGGTTTTTGAAGTTATAGGATCAAGTTGCAAAAGTTGATATTTTAATGATCCTAAGTTTTGTCTAAGTGTAGACCTATTGAGCGTTAACGTGTTTTTAAACATGCACATCAGTGATTTTAAAGTGCCGAGATATTCACGGACCTTTTGGAGTTGTTTTCACGCTCCTAAGGTATTATTGAAGTTGGTTTCACACTTTATTCCATATTTTCCTAGCGTTTCGCTCATATTTTTGGAAAATTAGCTCAAGTCCAGTATAAATTTAATATTTCTAAGTGATTTTGAGTGGTTAAAATGATAAAATCCTAAGGGAAATCCTTATTCCAAGGGTTAAAGGGTCAAATTCCATGCTAGAGTTGCTTTTCCCCTCACATTCCAGACTACCCAACCCATTCCCCCACTCAATATCCATTCTACACATGGGTTTCCCCTGGAATCCATACTGGCCACTAATTTCCCCCACTGTTTATCCAAACTGCCATCGAATTTCCCCTGGAAGTGCTAAAATTTGGCTAAGTGTCAGGATTTATCTAGACTGCCATCGATTTTCCACCAGGAGTGCGGACTGGAGTGTGGACTGGAGTGCAAGGATAATTCCATGCCTGGGTCAATTTTCCACCAGGATTTTTGTGACAACTAAGTGAGGATTTTTGTCCGGATTTTCATCCAAATAGGGATCGAATTTCCCCTGAGAGCATTTGTAAGGATTTTTGTTTGGATTTTCATCCAGACAAAGATCGATTTTCCACTGGGAACATTTTGAAGAGTTTTGAGTCCGGATTTTCATCCAAACTGAGGTCGAAATTCCACCAGGGAGGTTTTTTCCAAGATAAGTGAGTTTTGAGTGTGGATTTTTCTCCAAACTCATATCGATTTTCCCCTAGGAGGTTTTTTGTGTGCATTTTGATGAAGTTATGCATGGATTTTTATCCAAGCAATGGGTCGAATTTCCCTTATGGTGATTTTTAAAGGGATTTTTCAATCCCAACCTATATCGATTTTCCCTTGGAGGCTTATTTTGGATTTAATTTGTAATATTTAAATAGATAAGCCCCATTTTTAATTGCTTTTAAATAATTATTAATGATTATTTAAAATTTAAAAGCAAATTTAATAACTTGCAATAATTATTTAATGTTTGAACCTTCTAGAAACGAGTTAGGTTTTCACCAAGCAAGTATTTATACAAGTGTTTTATCCCACATTGCTTGTGTGGTGAAAGAGAGAGGTGAAAGCAAGTATATGAGAGGAGACTTAACATTACTTTATTATTAAATCTGCCAGGTGTCTCCATGAAAACGATTTTTCTCCAAGTTGGGCGAATTTTTTAGCAAGGCATTTTTGTGAAGTGTGGGATTGAGGATTTATTTTCCTCCATTTTTTCTAGCTTGCTGATCTATTCCTCTTGGCTGCCATTAAAGACCAGTTTCAGAATTTCGGCGATTTTTTCAAACTTTAGCATTTTTTGGTGAAAATTGGCAATTTCATGTTTGGAGTCTTGGACGATTTTTCCTCCACCATTTTTGCTTGCTGTTCAAACCTTCATTGCTGCAGATTGCTGCCATTAACAACATTTTTCAAAATTCTGAAAAATTTCGATTTTTGCTAGGGAAGGCGATTTTTTGTGTTTGGGTATCCAATCCCAACTTGGGCAATTTTTTCAGATTGCTGCCATCCTTGCTACTGCAGATCAAGGCTGCCATTGACATCAATTTTCAGATTTCCATTTTGGCGCCATAGTTGGGAAATTTCGATTTTTGCTAAGGAGGTGATTTGGTGCCACATTTTGATGATTTTCGTGCATTCTTGTTGGCTGCCATCATTTCCAGCCTGTTGATTCGGTTCAGATCTGAGGTTTGCTTCAGATTTTGACCTTCATTAATGGCTGCCATTAATTTTCAGACTTAAGTTTTTATTGCCCATCCAATTCCTACTTAAACATTTAGCATTTGGAGGTGTTTTATGGAGTTTTCTATGCATTTTTCAGACCATTTTATCGCTGTTGCAGGTCTGAAACTCCATTGTTAGGCGGTTGTCCTCCGAAATTTTCATTTCCAGCCACCTAACCAATTTTGGCGAATTTGCTTAGGGTTGTTTCCTTAGCAATTTTTCATCATTTTTAGGGATTTAAACCACTTTGCAAGGCGCTGGTAAGTCTGAAGTATCCGATTTTCAGACTTGTCCTCAGAAAACTAAATTCTACCAGCCATACTTATTCCCAAGAAAATGATTGTTTTAATCCTTAAAACTGATTTTTATTGATTTTATGCACATTTCTGAAGATTACAACATGTTTTAAAAGTCTGATTTTCAGGTTGTCTTCAAAATTTTGACCTCTATTATTGACTGCGGAAGGTGTCTTCAGACATTCATTGTGTGAAAACACAATCTTTCACACTTTTCCTTAGTCATCATTTATCCGGTATACTCCTTTGCATTCTAGTTTGCATATTTTCTAAACATAAGGAGGTATAAATGAATTTTATGGAAGGCTTCCATACCTTAGTGTTGTCACACTTTGAACTTAATTGCTAAAATTACCAAGTGTATGGATTATTTTCCTAACCCCATGCTCTAAATTAGCTAAATCATTAGAAAGTCAGGAATTTTATTACGAATATTTTCCTAAGTCTAACTTCGAGCTTCGTACAGGTGCAATGTCAAAGTCAAGATATAAGGAAAGAAAAGAACTGTTGAAGACGTTGGAGACTAGATTTTATCCAGAGTTTAAGATTTCATCCAGATGGAGGGAGATCACTGATACAAACATGCATTTCCTGGACTTCGACTAGATGCAGCGTCGGATGTTCGGAGTCAAAGATTAGGTTCCTTCCCCAGCATATGCGAATATTATGAAGAGTGGCATTTTCCATGCCGCTGGATTTCCACAGTCCATACAGTGCAGTGAGTTGATCCTAGAGTGTGCACGATATTACGATCCGCTCACGAGAATGATTAAGAGTCCTAAGGGCGTTATCATCGCCTACCTTGCTAAGGATGTCATTGTTGAGGTGTTCGGAATTCCACGCGGAACAGACATGAAGAATGTGACCAAGGAGGATTATGAAGATAGATACACGAAGAAGATGGGTGTATGCAAGAATTTAATTAACAAAGAGTGGATGATTGAGCCTAGGTCTCATCATTCCAAGGCTCCCAAGACACTTATGTGCATAGATTTTAAGGAGGAATATAGTGATTTGATATTCCTACTCAACAAAGTGATGGGGATGCCGCAGGAAGCAATATTTGATGGATGGATGTTCTACTTCATCCAGGATTGTCTTAGAGGAACACTAGTGAATTGGTCCAAGATTATAAGTGACAATATGGATTTCCAGCTAAGGAATGTAGAGCAGTCCAAGTCATTTGCCATGACTTCTTACCTGGTGTACCTGCTTGCACGATTTGTTTCATACAAAGGATTAATATGCAAAGGTGAAGTCGGGAATGGGCAAGGACAATTTAAGAGTTATGAATGCTACCCCCAGCTGAGCATGCATAGAATTGAAGACTATAAGAGAGTGAATGATGCATTCATTATGTACATCACACGGATGCTGCAAGGCGAAATCCACAGAAGATTGTCCAAAGAGGCAACAGAGTTAATAGAAAAATATGGATCATGGTATATACAGTTTCCCACTTTCACATACCTCAAGATTCATGGGTTTCAATCTGAACCCTACAAACTTCCTAGGTATCCTATCGGCAGAATGATTTTGTTGGAAGTGGTGAAACAGCTTCTAGAGTTCAATGTTATCCAGAGAGAGAAGCACAGGATAGGAATGACGTTCCCTATTTCAGTTGGGAAGACGTCAGAGGTTTGCCAATCCACCATAGCCGCCAGCACTACAAGTGAGGAGCTTGCAGTCTATCGATTTGCTACCTATAAGAAGAGAGAAAGATTCGATCCAGACAAGAAGGTCGGAAGAATCAGAGGAGAAAAATTCACTCATAAGATTGACATAGAAGATTATTGGGCTAACTTGATGGACGAGCAAGCAATGAAGAGAAGAATGTGGTCCAGAATGTCAGTGGATTTCATGAGGAAGTGTGGACTTTTCCTCATTCCTGATCAGGTATTAGATTATAGAGATCATACACATCCACAGTATGAGAGTGAAATGAAGAAGGCAATCCTATTGCCTAATTGGTCAAAGTCAAAAGAGATTGACCTGAATATATTGATGAAAGAGGTCTTGAATTTCTCCCGCCTATGGGTGGATATACAGATGAATAAATTAGTTGACATGGGTGTTCCCTTCACTTATGAAAAGATGAAACCGGAAGAGTCTTCTTCCGAGGATGATCAGAGGACTGTCAATGATGTCAGGATTCATGCAGACAAAGAGAGTCAAGCTCCCAAGAGAAGGAAGAACACGCCAACAAAGTCAAGGTCAGAGGGAAGAAGATTGAGGATGTGAAGAAGAAACAGAAGACTACCACTCCACTTATCATTCTTTCACCCCCTCCAAGTGTCTCATCAATCGAAGTGATTGAAGTAACAGAACAGAATAAGGAGACTCAGCAGTGTTCCAACACAGTGATACTACCAGAGAATATTCAAGAATTCCATGCCACAGCGACATCTGCACCTCCTGCTGAGAATAATGATCAGCCGGAATCCCTTGCTGTCCTTTTGGAAGTTAGTTTGGAAAATAAGGTATATGATTGGACCAGGAATAATCCTGATGATAATGATGATGTTATTTCGGCATTGAAAGGACTTGATCAAGAAGTATGTCTTGATGATGGTATGGAGATGGCCGCTATTCCTGAATGGCTAAGGAGAAGTATGGAAAAAAGTAAACAAATGATAGAGGTACAGCCTATTGATGATATTGATGACTACCTAGCTAGGAGTGCTAAGAAGAAGGAGCCCAAGAGAGCGGAGATTTTGTCGCACATAGCCAGAGATGAGACGGGAATGCGGATTGCGCAGATTGTTGTTCCTATTGCGAGCATGACAGCGGACATTGCTACTCCTATAGATTTCCAAAGCACTTCAGTCGCCCTTGGTCATACATCCACAGAGCAAGAATTCTAGGAGATTGGTGACAACCTCCAGGCAATCAATGCAAGGTTAGACAGAGCGGTTGCAGAGAATGAAAGGTACAGAGAAGAAAATATTAGACTCAAAGAGTATATTGCAAGGACAAGGCGTGGAGATCCCACCCTTATTTCCCCTATTGCAGTTGACCATGGAATACATTCACACTGCGAGGTAGTGAGAGGTACACACTCAGAGGTGGAAAAGTGGATTGAAAGCACAAGAAAGCAGGCAGATGATTTCCTTGCTTTGTTCATGCATATGATAGGACAACAGGGCTTATATTCAAAATCCAGTATTTTGAGGGAGTTTGGGAAGAATTCCGGCCTATTCAAGACAAGACTATTCCATGCCTCCATGCATTGAAGAAGATTCATAATTCCACCTTGGTCAGCGAGAACATTGTGCACAATGGAAACAGATATGATTTCCATGGCTGGTATTGTTCACTAGCCATGAAGAAATCAACTTATGAGAACGCCCAGTCAAGTTGTATGGAGATGGAAGGATTAATCCAGGACATTCAGATAAGGATCCTTGCCTCTATTGAGGAATTATTGGGTGTTGATGTTAGTGATGCTAGTGGTTTACACTTAGCCGAATTAAGAGACAAGATGAAATTTATGTATTTTTGCTAGTTGGACTCTTTGAAGAAGAGTCAGATAGATGACTTGGTCTCTTTGTTGATTCATGTTCATAGCTCGCAAAAGCTCATGCCAGAATGGGAGAACACTTTGAATGCTTGCTCGAATTCATTGGATGTGATTGATTTACAACAGGATACCTTGCCTAACATTTCCATGGATGAATTAGATTCAGTATTGGCTAGATTCTTGGAGTATGCTAGGAGAGAGAGAGATGCAGGGAGGAATCTTCTAGAAGATTCCCTATATGATGACTAGGTATCTTTTCATTGGGCCATATGTTGGTGGCGCCATTTTTTATGTAACCCTAATTAGGGCAATTCTAGGGTTTTGTTGGCATGATCTCGGCCGTTGATCTTAGATCAATCTTGGCCATCCATTTTTGTAAGAGGCTCTATATATGCCCCCTTGTCTCTCATTTGTAAGAGAGAGTTTTTGTAGAATTGTTGGTATATGCTACAGCTATTTGAATCCTAATCATTGTTCAATTGTTGGTGATTTTGCTCTTCAAGTGTTGTATTTGCATTCATGGTTCTCAATTCCTCCAAGTTAGATTAGAATTTATTTTCATGTATGTTAGATTGAGTGGAAGATTTGTTGAATTCATTTGTGTGGAATCCTTAATCCATACCACTAGCCTCTTGCCGCTGGTAAGTGCGCCTTGTGTGGTCAACTAGAATTTAAGTAAGCATAACTTCAACTATTACGCGTCCGTTGACAAGCATCAACTTGGATGGTGTCTACGTTTGATGGTGATAGCCTGAAAATCTTTAAGTATACCTTAGACGATTGCACTAAGCTTGTGTCAATACCTAATTGTGAGACCTTGCCTGGTTTGATTCCACTAGATCCATTCATCATTTCCTACATTCCTAGGATTAGAATAGATTTCCTGAACCCTATTCTTTTTCCCCCTTTTTTAGTAAGAAGTAAATCCAAAGCCTTATTGATAAATCTTAAGTTGTCAACACACCTATTCCGCATCATTCATGATAACCCAAACATTTGCGTAAGTCCCCAAGTGAAACACAGCAATTCACATCAACCACTGAACTTACCCACTCGTCAAGACCTGACATGTAGAAACCTTGGAATCATTTTAGTTGATCTCATTCTTAGCATTTGAGGTGATTTTGTTCAAGAGAGGGTAAATTACCTTGGTACTTTATTCTAAAATGTTTTGTGTATAAAAAACACATCAACACTTCCCCACCCTTTGCCTTTTAGGGGAGTCTTGGATGTCAATGACATCTTCAATTGCTCTCTTCCCTCTTGAAGTAGAGGGCTCACCTGTTACTGGCATCAACACACTGTATTTGGACTTCTTATGCATTACATAATTGCTCGAAGGGATGGCCTTAACAAAGGCAGGCTTGGCTAGAACCAACTTAGCCTTATCAGGATTATCTCTTATTATAGCTTCCCTCTTCTCCTTCAAAGTTTGCATTAAATTTTCAAAATAAAGAATTAAGAACTTGATCTTTTCCTCAAAAGGATTAAAGCTAGATACAGGGTCATAACTGTTGTCAAATTGATAAATGAAATCCAAACCCTTCTTGTAGGCTACCCACTTTTCTTTCCTCAATTCCTGCTCATCCAAACTTAACTCATTTCTAATTAGATCCTCGGGGAAACGAAATTGATGTGGCCTACCTTTGCATACTACTCTTCCCCTGAACATGCCGTTGAAAAAATCCTCAGGGTCAACAATCCTTGTTACTGCAGTAGGCAACCTATATGGTTGAAAGAAATCTTCAAAGTACTTCCAACCACCCTTGGTGATCACAAATTGATGGGCCACGGCAACAGTTGGGAAAATGGTCCCTTTTCCCCTATTGGTTAGCTCTACCTCCTGCACACCTCCAATTTGCCTTAGGACCTCTGCAATTCCTATCTTTAATGGGACTTGATAGGGCAATAAATATGGAGTGCCTCTAAAACCGTAAACTCTAAAAACTGTAGAGACAGGGTACAAGTATATGTCACCCCAATTGTGCACAATCTTGATGCCCTCAGCAAATTCCTTAGGCCTGAGTAATTCTACAAGAGCTTTGGGGATCCTAGGGTTCTCTGAACATAAAAGAATCCTAATCTTAGATGCAAAGCATCTGTCAAATTTTAGATAGCTAGCATCCTCTCTGTCCCAAGACAAAATAGTGCTCCATAGTTGCACATGCATCTCTTCACTGTCCTTTTCCTTGACTAAGTCCATTTCACTAGCAAAGTAATCAACACCTTTGAACAAAAACATGTGCATGAGAAGAGAGTACCATCCAAATGGTCTATCTATCTTACCACTTTTTATCCCCATCAGTCCTGCATGTATTGCATCTGTGAGATAAGGTGCATAATCAAATGTAACTGCCAGGGAGGGGTTCAGAATCTATGCTATCATCAGCATATAATGGGTTGGCATGGTGCTTTCAGCATCTTCCCCAAAAATTTGACATAGTGACCAATACATGCCTTTAGCCCTTAGGGTAAACAAATTTAGAGAGAAAGGTTCCATGGTACTAGGGCCTAAAACAGTTAGCCCTCCTATTTTAACAAAAAACTCTTTCAATGGTCCACTCCTGAGGTGATCCCTTTGTACATTGTAAACCTGGGCCAAGGTATCAAAATTTATGGGCTCTAAATAATTAGACCTCACTGAGCTTAAACACCTTTCTAAACTCATCATCATTAATCTCAATCAGGGCGCCTCCCTTCACATTCCTGATGCATTTGGCAATTGGGTCATAATTGTGTGCAATCTGGTTTAACAGATCAACATCCATGAAAACCCCAGGGACTATAAGTTTTCCTACGTCCAATCCCATATACTATTCATTGGGGCAAGGGCATATCTCCGACTGAAACCTACTTTGAAAAGACGCAGACCTGATATCCCTATCTGTGGATCCCTCAACCAGTTGCCCTTATCATACAAACCGTCTCCAATCCTTAGACGGGGGGCTTTAGGTATCAATTCTTTAATTTTGGTTGCAACATTCGTGGACATAGTCAATTGTTCCAAGAAATCATCACATATGTTCCTATCCTGATAATTTACCTTCCCTATGAAATCCATTCTTGGTGCCATCCCGGTAATGCAATTATATCAATCAAGGCTCAAACAAAACTCTGATGAGGCAAGCACACGATAATACCAATTTTTAAACTGTAATTAGCAAGCAAGATACAAAAACTTGTTACTCACCTGAAGAAAATCGCTTTGCACCGGCTCCTCTGCAACAAACTCGTCGAAATGGTGCTGATATTCAATTTGATGTGAACCTTAATACGACAACTTGGCATTGAATTGAGACATTAACCCGCATGCTTCGGCCATCAACTCAGAATTGAATTCACAAATCGAATTCAAAAAATGGGCTCCAACGGATCACAAGCTTTTCTGAGTATTTCACTGTTTCGTTGTTTCGCCATTTCACGGAGCTTAAAACCCTCACACTTTTCCTTCACGAAGCAACGACGCTCATCGGATCTTGGAAACTTGCACTGCCTTTACTTCCCTTGGTCATTCTATATTAGTAACTGGCCCCACCCTCCCTTCACTACTTCACGAAGGGTAAACCTTGCATACTTTGATCACGCGAAACAGCGTTGGCCGTCTGATCAATTACCACCCGCTCGATCTTTACTGCCTACAATGACCGCCAGTCTACTTCACTAACCGCGCACTACCATCACTACTAGCGGTTTTTGCTGCTTCGCGAAGGCTAACTACCTTGCATCTTCGGGCTGCGAGAAAGGGCCCATCATTGGGTCAATCTTGAGATGTACAACCTTTAACGCACTTGAACCTTTAAAGTGGGCCCTCGGCACGGAAACTACCTTCTTTGCTCTATCACCAATAAATGAATTTTACGTGTCAGTCAGCTATTCGCCCAAGAACTCCTTCGGGCTCCAACTTAGGACCGCCACGTGTTCTATTTCACCATGGGTTTCAACACCATCAAAGCGGGCCCTCAACAATCTTTTGGAGCCACGTGTATCTGACATGCCATCTTTTACCTCAGCCAAGCGATCCAACTGTCTTGCCGCGTCATCCACCATGTGACTGCCATGTCATTTCGCTACTTCGTGAACAGTAAGCCTCGTTTGGTTTGAGGTTGTGAATCAACGTGGGCCGTCCGATCAACTTGTAGTTGATCGGTCTTTAAAATCATGACTTGCCTATCTTTCGGGTCCACCAACCTTTCGCCATTTCGCAGAATTTAAATCTCAAGCAACTTTTCCTCGCGAACTAACGCGAACCATTGGATCCTGTCTAAAATGATCACCTGATAATCCCTTCGTGACCACCTTACCTGGGCCCTCCATCTTTTCGCTGCTTCGCGAACGGTAAGCCTCGGACCATTTCCAGCTGCGAATCCACGCGCACCGTTGGATCGACTCCAAGTTAATCGGCCATTAACCAAAGAACCGCTTACCTCTGGGACCCACCCATTGTTTCGCTATTTCGCAGACTTTAAAACACACACATCTTGGGCAAGCGAATCAACGCGAGCCGTTGGATCTAATACGAGATGCATTTTCTTTACCTTACAAACCATCCTTCTGTCGGGCCCATTTACCTTTTCGCTACTTCGCAGAAGGTAAACCACGGGCATCTTCTCCCAGTGAAACAACGTGCATTGCAGGATCAACATTGACTTGCATGATTGTTAAGAAGCCCGACAAAGATTAAAAACAAGACATAGGTAAAGGCGTAAAAATTAAAAATACATTTAAAACCCGCCTAGGGAAAACCTAAAGGGGGGACACCTTCATGGCGGACCGACCCTTCCACCTAAGTGAAAAAAGGTAACGCAGAAACAGAACGCAAGGGCTTTCAGAACTAAAGAAAGGTCAAAACTCAAAAACCTTAAAACCCCTCATAACACAGAACTCAGAGACAACATTAAAAAATAAACCCAACCCGGCAGATTTAACCAATTATGGAACAAGAAAATCCAATTTTCAAAACAGTGACAACATCACCAATATGCAAAAAGTGGCAAATTTGATCTACATGGAAAAGACTTCCATTGCTGTACGCCTGTACCAGATTCCTCATTTTTGGTTATTCTTTCAACTGTTCAGATTCCAAAGGGTTTGTATAAACTATAAAGGCTATATATATTTCTAAGTGCCAAGAGGCAAGAAACAAAAGAGGACGAAAATAGGCATATTTTGAGGATTCAAGAAGGATAGTTTTGGCACTAAGGCCCATTGGAGGTCATGGAGGTCATGGAAGGTGTCGATTTCCAACTAACATCTTAATTAGCCAGCTTTAAAAAGTCACTTAAGTGCTCAATAATTGTTCTATCCAAACTTTTTAATGATGACAGCTAATTTTAGATAATGGTTATTCCAGTGACCTTAATAGTTGAAAAGATTGATCCTAAAATAATGAGGATCACATCCTCACAGGTGTCTCCATTATCTTCCCCAGACTCGGAAAAAGCTTTCTTGTGTCTTCTTTATAAATTTGGCTGGATCAACGCAGAGATAAAGCAACAATAGAATCTATAGTAAAATAGAACTTACTTAGGCTCAACTGTTATAACAATTTGTAAAGTTATCAGGTTTTGCTGAACCGGGGGCATTCTTGTCAAATATTTAGTAATTTTGGTGGACTGAACTTTGTAAAAACTCTAATTAGAAAATATTCATCCAAAAATGTATAACATTTAAAAATGAAAGATCCCTCTGAAAAGCTCTGTCCTTGATATATGCTTTCACATCTTATTGGATATTATAGATGATCATACTACCTAACTATATTCCATAATTTAACTACTCCATAATTTCCCCTGCATTTTAGTTGAAATAATTGACTCACTATAATTGACAGGATTGAGATGATTTTTCTGGCATTTCAGTTTTATTCACGAGGAACTAGGATTGCTTGAGCCTTTTGGCAACTAGATGTATACCTCCAATTAGAGATTCCTCACAGATAAGTTTACAAATCGGGTGTCCCATAAGGACATGTTAGCAAAATTAGCCTTATGAGTTTTAAACAAACTGGTCTAAAATGAGATCACTGTTATGCTGATTACAATGATCAAAGAGTCCTTTCTTTTGTGCTTCAACTGATGGTCATCAATGGAAATGGACTTAAGGATAGAAAATCAAAAGATTTTGCTTGTATCAGTTCTGAATATTTTTAACATTAAATATATCATTTCTATATTTTGAAGTAATTAGCAGAGATATCTTGTTGCATACAATTTGAATTTGAAAATTACATGCTTAGATCATTAGACTTTAATAATTCATAATAGTCTATATGCAAGCTTTTTTATAAAATTACGTACTTTTATAAGTGGTCACATAATCTTATCATAGGACTGGTCTCCAATGAACTGAGCTCATCTACGAAGCTAAATGCATAATCTGGAAATAGTGCTAAAAGCCTGAAAATTCCCAGCAAATTGCTTTAAAAAGGGTTTTTCTTTGTAAAGACCCTGATCAGGTCACAATTCCCTATCCTTTAAGGAGCACAAAATTTAAGAGAGGACACATTAAACATTAATCTATTAGTAGCATGTAGAAGTAATTAAGTAAAGCTTAGAAGCTGGGATTTAACATACGCATTCTATCTCACATATGTTCTTCATCTCTATCAAAATGGCCGACCAAGCAGTTTGCAGACCTCTATCGGACTAAGCTCCCTGTTTGAAAAACCAAAGTATAGCTACCCTGCCTTGTCCACGAGTTTCTTCTGCAGAAATACGTGCATCCAAACTTGATCAGAAACTAATCCTCTACAATCTATCAGATTCGATTGCAATTCATGTTATATGCACTTGATTCAATGTTATGAACATTTTCTGGTTTTATAATTGTACCAATACTAGAATCTACCACTTATATCATTGGGATTGGTTAGTTAGAAAGCATTAGCGGCTACCTAGAAATCCAAAACTGAGGAAGATCCCCAATAAGTAATGACCCCAGGGGATAGGCATCAGGAGCAGCCATTAGGATTAGACGCCATTGTGCCCCGGACTAGGTATTCCTTTCGCTTATAAGGTCTTGTTAAGTCGTAGTTGTAGATGATTACATCCTGAGTTCAAGATCAACAACTGAGCTTTCCAATTGGGCATCCTATTTAACGCACGGTAACCTTGCTAATTCAAAACTAACTGGCTTTTTAAATGACATCACTGTGAAGATAATTATAATGGTACTGGAATATGTAAAGAGATGAATGGTTCTATGTTTTATGTTTCATGTGATATTCATAAATGGAACCACCGAGTAGGTTACAAGAGATTCTGTACATATCGAATCCTGAAATCGTTAAAAATTGAATAAACTGTTTCTTATAAGTTTCTAGCTAATTATCGGATTATTGGTGGGCGCATTTTAAATTTTTATCTAAGCTCTAAACTTTGAGTTTCAGATCTACACAATAATCTCATTTGTGCTTCGCAATTCCGAGCCGTTTATGGAACCTTCTGTAATTTTGCTGAAATCTTGAACTTCAGAAAACCTTGGCATCCCCTCAAACTTACATTTTTTTTTAAAAGTTAACAGTGGTAACTATCATGAAACAGTTGGCCGAAGGTTAAACTCTGAACGGTTGGGTTTATCTGGTTGTTGGCCTGATTGGATCTGGTATGCAGCCCGAGGTGGTTGTAGAAGCTCATCCTAACTTGTCTTGAGCTCGGCTGCCCCTACAGATTCCCCTCGTAAAAAACTCTACTATGAAACAATTTAAAATTCACATTAGTGAGGGTGCACAAAATCCGTGTTAGAGTTACAGAAAACGTCAGCTCTATCTATATATAAGGCATTGCCACTAGAACTCTCTACTCGGATCTGGAATCATGAGAAACTTATCGCGAAGCTCTCTTTTCTTGGGGAGCGAGCCATTCCCTTACAAATCGTGTCCTAGAATACACTAGTGTCCATGACAATCATTATATGAAAAAAACTAGTAAAACGCCTAGATCTCTCACAGGCCTGTAGATCGAAATACATTTTACATTTTCTCTAGGGAAAAAATATCGAGCAGGTAGTAGTTTCCTGAGCATAATGATGAGCTTAGCTGACAAATACTTAGCCACTAACGTATTATATGGAGCGTTTCAATATTTTTAAAATGTACAAAACCTAGTATTGAAATGCAACAAAAAGAAATCTTTCAGCCATTTCATAAGATTTTATGTGTTGAAGTAGATACCATTGAAAAGATTTCAAGGGCTCAACGAGAGTAACGAGGTTTGCGTATCCTTTGATGAGATCTTCAGTTCTTTCAGGTGTAATGTCTGCCTTGAATTTCGCCAGCAAAATGTGTTTAACAACACCCAAAGACTCCATTTTAAAATTCCCGAGTTTACACCGACGCTTCACTGCTCAATACAGCGATGTATATTTATGGGATGTTCGTATGACTGCTTCTGCTATGTTGGTCAAAGGAAATGCAGCCTTACAAAAATTATATACATTTTAAGAGATTAATCAGATAGAACATTGCACTCAACATACGGACTGTTATGTTAGTCGAGCCCTCTCTTAAAATCTGTCTTTAACTAATGCAATCGTTTGTTTTTTTTAAATTCCTTCGAAAAAATCCCATTTTCTGTGGAAAAGAAATACCCAAAAACCTTGGGATTAGTGAAATTTGCTTCGAACAGTTTGAAGACAATAAATGATTCTCCTTGTTAAGAAGGCTATATCACGAGGGTTTACACATTTCATGGAATCACAATCTTTCGTTAACTAGGGGGCTCCTTATTCACATTTTATCCATTATATAGGTTATAATTTTAGGTCTTTGGAATTCTCTTTATAGGGTTTCATATACAAGTTAATGCAATTGAAACAAGTGAAAAGTTGATATCTATGAATGTAAAATAATCTAAAGGAATTCTAAGATGCAAAACGATTTGTAAGATGAGGTAGTGAAAAAAAAAAAAAGGTTCATTGGGATTTTTTTTTAAATAATTAGAAACAATGCAAGTGTCATTGCTAAAATGCATCAATTAGTAGATGATCAAGCATAACAAGATGCAGACAAAGGCAAAAAGATAAAGGGTCCTTCATTTAAGAGGACTCTACGTTAAAACAAAGCAATATCGAAACTCTCACAACAAACAAAGGGGAAAGAGAGAAAAGGCATCAAGACATTAAAGACCTGTATAGCCCAACAACCACTCCATTGTTGTGGTCATCAAAGTTTTATGCAATTGAGCTCATGAGCATGAAAAAGAGGATTGAACATATAGAAGAAAAGGGGCAGCAGGAAGATATCAAACCAAAGGCAATTATAGAAGCAATTTGGAATCTTGAAAAGGAAAACAAGTCACTCAAAGTGCAAGTAGTGAGCATGCAAAATAGCATGGAAAGAGAACAACATGAGCTAATTACTTTAAAACGAGACTTAGGACAAGTGAAAGTAGCAAAAAAAAGGGGTTATTATACAATGAAAGTGACACACCAAATTTGGAAGAGTTTGAATCACCAATTGCAAACATAAAAATAAGAGAACACAAATTAAAAGAACAAATAAAAGGAATCAAGTCTTGGGCATAAGTTGTAAATGGACCATCAATCAAGCAAAAAAGAATCATAGAGAAACATTTATCAAGAGTCATGTAAGAGAAGAAAAGGACAAACAAGACAAGGTTATAAATATCATCATCAAAGGTTTAAAGAACTTTGGTGAGAGGGAGAGAATTGATATCTTAGCAGGAGATCTTCTTACGGATAAGTTGAAATGGATAGGTTGTATTTGACAAGCAAATAAGTATGGAGGAAAATAGAAGAAGGAAATAATAAGCATGTAAGAGTTTCCTTAAGAAGCATGGAAGGCAAGATTGTGATCCTAAGGAATAGGGGATTTGTTAGAGGCACTCATATTTACTTAGATGAACACTTACCATTCTCCCAACAAGAAGAACAAAGGAGTGGGAGAAAGTAAAATTAGAAAGAGATGCAGGAAAGTGGGCATGGTTGAAAAATGGGAAAGCTCAAATCAACGAGTGATTATCTCTTGAGAAATAGGGTTTTCAAGCTCCACAAGATTATCTACACATGATAAGTTGGAATTGTAAGGATCATCCATGGAGGCAAGGACCAAGTTTGGGTCCCATAATATAGGGGAAAGACGTTGTTGGTTGTAAGGTGTACTTGGGTGACAATTCTCATTTAGATATTGTTGATCATGGTAAAGTTAGAATCAAGTTTCTTGATGGTATAATAAAAAGGATTAATGATGTGTTGCATATCCCTAGACTAACACAAAATTTGTTATTTGTGATCAAATTGTTGATCTAGTTGACATATACTTGTCATTGATGTCAACAGCATGAAGGTAGTCTACTTCCATTGCTATATATTCCATATTGGGCAAGGAAATTAATAATAAAATGACCATTCTTATTCCTACCCAATTTGCACATAAAGCATTGTAACCTTTTATTGAAAGAGCATAAGTTATAATGTTATGTAAGTCAACATATCTTGGCTAAGAGCAACCACATATGAAGCCATAATTAAAAAAAAAATTTAAAATTTCTATACAATTTTCAAGAAGGATGATCCATGGATGGTGTTGTATTGTTGAAGGAGTAACAAAAAACAAATATATAATAAGCAAATTCTTGTTAGCCAACCTGATTGAGGAGGAATAACCTTGGCATTAAATGGCACATTGGAGGGTATAAATAGAGGTTGTTTTGAGATCATTAAAGCATCTATTTTATTGCATATCTATTTGATTAAGCGCAAACATAAAGAGAAGGTTTGGAGCAAACATAAAGAGATGGGCTTGGAGTAGACATAAAGGGCAAATTTGGAGTAGACATAAAGAGTAGAAAAGAGTACATCGATAAAGAAAAATTAGGCATGCATACTAGCAAACTTATGAAGTTTATTCAACTTCATATAGAGGGTGAATTCATGCATGTTGTGATTTGTGAATATTATAGCAAACTTAGTGCAAGTTTATTATGAAGGAGGATATCAAATTTTATAAGCACAATATAAAAGATTACTTTTTATGATCTAAGTGAGGACTTTGGAGTGAATTCTCAAGAAAGGAGTGGGAAATGTGTTGAAGCTCTTCAAAGGATCTAGGGCAAATCTATCAACATCATCATCATCCTATATCATGAAGGTTGGAGCCTTCTACTTCACAAAGTTGAGGTTGGAGCCTCTTATTCAAGAGATTGGAGTCTCTTGTTGAGTTGGAGCTTCGTGGAGAGGATAGTTGTCTCATGTGGGTTGGTGCCTATGAAGTTGTAAGAAGTTATTTCTAAAAAGCAATATTATGTCCTAGTTTTCTCCTGTAAGGGTTTCCACATAAAATCATTTGTGTATCTTGTCTTCTTGTGTTAGATCTTAATTATGTGAATGCTTTGCTCATTACTTCAAGATTGCTAAAGAAAAAATTGAGAAAGTTGATCTTATACTAATTCACCCTCCCCCCCCTCAATATAAGTGTGTGTGTGTGTGTGTGTGTGTGTGTGTGTCTGTGTGTGTGTGTGTGTGTGTGTGTTTTCTTCACAAACTAATAGATGCAGGTGTGCAACTAGTCTTTTTTTATGCAAGATGCAAAATTCTCAAAGATGTTGCGATGAATACTAAAGGTGTCAAATTTGGCACATTGTATAAATTGGATGCATAAATGGTTGAGTGTAAGAGCACTTATGTGAAAAGTAAACCTATGAATGCTTTATTGGAAGTGGTGAGGGTTTCCCCTTCAACATACAATCATGGATTTTGGGTGCCTAAGGGTGATCTTTCTTCTAAATCAAAGTTACCTATAGATAAGACAATATTATGGTACTAAGGACTTGACCACATTGGAGAAAAGGCTCTAAGGACCTTAAAAAATAAAAACCTTGTTGAAGGTTTGAATGAATGTAATATTGATTTTGATTTTTTTAAGCATTGCATTAATGAAAAAAAAAATCACATTCAATTTTACACAAGTTCTCAAAAATCTTATGGTGTGTTAGATCTTATTCATTCTAATGTGTTTGGCCCTATAGATGTTCCTTCCATTACAAAAACCACATATTATGTTTCATTTATTGATGATTATAGTAGAATGACATTGGTATATTTTCTAAAGAGTAAATCTAAAGTTTTCAGTCAATTTAAATAATTTAAAGAATTTTTTAGTTGCAAACTAGAAAAAAAAGAAAATGTTTGAGGATTGATAATAGTAATGTTTTTTTCTCTAATGATTTTGATAGATTCCATAAAGATTGTGGAATTCATAAACAAAAGATAACTTTGTATTCTTCATAACAAAATGGAGTTGCATAAAGAATTAACAGGATGTTCATGGAGAAGGCTAGGGGCATGCAAAGTGGAGTTGGTCAAGAAACAATTTTTGGGGGGGTTGAGGTTATTGTCACCACTTGCTACCTGATTAACAGGTTTCCTACATCAACTCTTGTTGATAAAACACCTATAGATGCATGGTTGGGTTATAAACTTTCATTAGAGACATCTTAGATTTTTTGGTTGTGATACATATGAACATGTGTCAAAAGGAGAAGAAAAAAAAGTTAGAGAACTAGGTTGTGAAATGTATCTTCATCAAGTACAATTATGGTGTGAAAGGATACAAGCTTTGGGATCCTATTTTATAGAAGGTAATATATATTAGAAGTGTTATTTTTAGAGGAATTCAAGATTCTTTTGTTACTTTATAACCAAAATAAACTAAATAGAAAGATGTGATTCAATTTCCTTCTATGTCTAAGAAAGTTGAATCAAGACCCCTAGATGGACAAGAAGTTGAGGAGAGCTCATCTAAATCTAAATCTTCAGAAGAGGAGGAAGAACCTCCAACTCAACTTGTTCAAAGGTCTATAAGGCATAGACAACCACCTGAAAGGTACTTGCTTCATGCTTGGAGATGTATTATTACTTTGAATACTAACATGGACAAACTTAGATTTGTAAAAGAGGCATTAGGTATGAATGATGTAGAATCTTAGACAATTGTTATGTATGAAGAAATAGTAAATTTGAAAAAAAAATGAGATATGGGATCTTGTACCATTTCCTAAAGGACGAAAACTTGTTGGTTTCAAATGGGTGTTTGAAAGAAAAATATTGGTTTTGATGGAGGTATTGAGAAGTATCTGATTGAGGTTGGTTGTGAAAGGCTTCTCTCATGTTGAGGGTGTTGATTATGGTGAGATATTTTCTCTTCTTGTAAAATGACATCTATTATTTTTTTGCTTTCTATTTCTATTGCTTATGATTTAGAGGTTGAGTAAATGGATGTGAAAACTATTTTTCTTCATGGTCATTTGAAGGAGGATATTTATATGACACATCTAGAGTACTACATGGTAAAAGGTAAAAGGGATTTGGTTTGTAAATTGAATAAATTTTTGTATGAATTCAAAAAAAATTCTAGGATGTGGTACTAGAAATTTGATGCATATGTGTTGAGTTTTGAATTTGAGCGTTCTAAATCAAATCACTTTGTTTATTATAACTCTAATGGTGATCATTTCAAAACCAAAGTCTCATCTGTAGCTACATTTTAAATGAAAGATCTTGGTGCAACTAAACACAATATTGGGATGGAATTTAAAAGATATAGAGCTAATTTAGAAAACTATGGCTAGGCCAAAGTAAGTATGTGAATTTGGTTTTACAAAGGTTTAACATGTAGGATTGTAGACCATTATCTGTTCCTTTTACAATTGGAATGAAGTTGTCTACTTTAAATTGTCCTACATCCCCAGCAAAGATGGAAGACATGAGTAGAGTACCTTACCAGAGTGTAATTGGAATTTTGATGCATGCTATGGTCTGCAATAAACTAAGCATTGCCCAAGAAGTGGGAGTTCTTTCTAAATATATATATCTAATCCTTATAGGGTTCATTGGGGTGCAGTTAAAAGAGTATTCAAATATTTGAAGGGTACCTCAAATTATTCTTTGTGTTATCATGATAATTTGATAGAAGATAAAATTTCCCTTAATATTTATGGTTGTGTGGATTTAGACTAGGTTGATGACGTTGATGATAGAAGATCCATCAGTGCTTATGTGATTACTTTATTTGATGGTGCAATCAATTGGATGAGTAAGTAATACTTGTTGTGGTTTCTTTGTCCAATACTGAAGTTGAAAACATGGAAGCTACTCGTGCTTGTAAAGAAGTTATTTGGCTTAAGAGTTTGTGTTTGAATAAAATAAGGTGCAACAATAGTTTATTGTCACAATCAGAGTGCAATTCGCCCAACTAAGAACTTGACATTCCATGTCGTAACCAAGCCTATTAATGTTTAGTATCATGTTGTCAAAGATATGATCAAATATGGTAGGGTGAAGTTGGTTAAGGTGGAGATTTTGATGAATGTCATAAATTATTTAACTAAGGTTATGAACACAAAGAAGTTCAAATGGTGTTTTGAGTCTATGGGCCTCATGACCCCTAAAAAATAAATTATGGTATAATACTCCCTATGCTCTTGCAAGGTGTTCAACAAGTGAGAGAATGTTAGGAATGTGGTGTCTCAACCTTGCATTTACATAAGGTTGATATTTCTAGTAAGTTTACATTTGAGCATGGATTGGTCTGAAATTTTTACCAAAGCTACGGATTGGCTAAATAAGCATGCTAGTAAATTTTCGTTGCAAGATCATGTCTACATTTTTAGATATTAAAGTTTTCATTTTCCAAATTTTATTTGAAGTTTTAAAACAATTTTGAAGGCCTTAGAGGCATTCTTTGCACCCAAAAGTGGTCATAACTAGCAGAGAAAGTTATATCTTGATAGAACACTTCACAAGCTTTCTGATGCTTTAAACAACTCATCAATTGGACTCTTGAATCAAAAGTTATGGCATCCAAGATTTGGGTCTCCTAAAATGTGAAATAAAAAAATGTGTTGAACACGTAAATGAATTGTAAAAGGGGGTTACACATGTTGATGTGTGTTTTGACACATCATGGAGCATCTTGGATTGGAGATAAGTTGGGAACCTCTTTTTAAAGTAGTTTTATATCATGGTTTTGTAATACCATGTGATGGTTTCATGTATTGTATCTCCTATATATAAGGTGTGTGAGATAGGAGTTATGTGTAAGAGTCTTATAGCCATTAAGTTACATTTGAATCTATGGTTGGTGATATTGTTGTGAGAATCTTGCTTTGGAAGTATATTATAATCTATTGTTGATTTTAGAATAATATATTGGGCAACTTTTGGAGTGTGAGATTTTTCTCCTGAAAGGGTTTTCCCCACGTAAATCATTGTGTTATGGTATGGATACTATTTTTGTTATTTATATTCAATTTATGTATTTGTTGCAAAGATCTAAAAAAAATTGCATAACCCTCCTCTAAATATTAGTGTAGGAAGTTATTCTTCTACCTTAATTTCCTTTCACGTTGAACATAAGAATGCTAATTATAGACCTACATAAATTTCTTCAATCACTCACCAATAACCTCTTAATTTTTGCCAGCTATTTAACTACGCCAAAAAAATGAATACTTACAAAATACCTCATAAACATTCAATATAATGTTTCTAGGAGCCATATTTTATGTTCTTCACATCCTAGGAATAAACCAACTATACCAAAACATCAGGTTCAATAGGTGAATTCAAGAGTAGGTATCATGTTCCTCTCCAAGTTTCTTAATCCATTTGAGATACATTGTTCCAACAAAGTATCTTAAGAAACCTAAGAACTAAAAAGTGTCAAACTTTGATAAAGTAGTTGTATGCAAGAAAAGTGGTTAGTGGTCAATTAAAAACTAAATGAACAAGCATACCAATGAAACATTACATATGAAGGATAAATCAAGTTAAACATGTTTAAACCAGCATCCTCTCAAAACTATTCCATTGTTCTCTATTTCATAGGATTCCTTGAGTCATGGTTGCTCTCAAATCATTGAGCAATTGACTCTTGGAATGACAACTCAAAGAATGAGGGATGAGTTGATAAAAGATCTATATTCAAATGCAACTAAGATCTATGATATGATAATGAAAGCTAGTTATGATGCAAATTATGTTATGATAATGAAACTAATTATGCTATGATATGGATATTAAGCTATACTAACATGATATGCTACATTAATGATATGAAATGTTTCTAAATGCTAAATATTATGATTAAACAAAGAGAGGCAAAAGCTTAAGACTTGATGAAATGGACTATAATCTGGATGCATGAAACTTGGATGACGGATAATGAGAGAAATGAGGCCTATTTATAGAAGAAATGGCCAATTGAATGGTTAAGATTGAATAATGTTAACAAGGGTTAGGATTGAAGGATACTCAATCCATATGACACTTTCAAACCAAACCCTTATTGACAAGTGTCAATATGAGAAGGCTTGAGAGGGGAGAGAAGAGGCATTAAATGCTTGAGGAGACATGAGGGTCACCCTAGAAGGGTTTGGCTAGGGTTGAGTTAGTGGATAAAGCTTGTATCCAAAGGATAAACTCTCGTGCAAGAGTTAAAGGGATAACCATGGTCAAAGCAATGAGTGCTTGAAGAGACCCCTAGGTTAAAAGGATGGTTAAGTTAGAGGAAAGTCTCTAACCATGGGTCAAGGGTGAGTCAACCACTAATGGTTATGTAAGAGCCTTACATGCTTTGGAAGACTTTGGAGGTTAACTTGTTGAAGACACAAAGCCTTTGATGGTTTATGAAGACTTTGGGGATTTTTGAGAAGTGACCCTTTTCTTAAGGAATGTGCAAATGATTTAAGGGAGATTAAGCTAAATTGGAAGTAATTAGAAGATTCTAGAAGGGGTTTAAGCATGCAAGTGGATTTTCTAGCAGAATGCAAGTGGGAGGATTTTTAGGATTTAATTGAAATAAAATTGATTTATTTCAAAAAGTGGATTGCAACTTGCATTGGGTTGATTTAAATATTGATTTATTTAAACGGGAAAGGGATTTTAATTAAATGTGAATTTAATTAAATTTGAAAAAGGGAGGGATTAATTAAATAAATATGATTTATTTAATTAATAGCTAAAATGTGGCTAAATCAAATAAATTGAATAAATCATTTAATCAATAGAGGAAGGGGGTGAATTGATTAAATATCAATTTAATTAATAGAATAATTGTTAGTGAATTAAATAAACATTAAATATTTATTTAATTTGGTGGTCAGGATTATGTGTCTACATTTTGCCCCTCTTTGAAGTGATGTGTGTGGCCACATGTTGATTCAAAGAAAAATCGCTTGATGATGTTGATAAAAAATTCGATTTGCCCCAAATGTTGGTCAAATGATGGTACACTAATTTTTGGATAAAGATATGGTTGATGCCCCTTGGGAGATTAATTGAGAAAATTTTGACGATTTTTTTTTTTTTTTTTTTTAAATTTCTTTTCATTTTTTTTTTTCAATTTTGATATCCTGATAAAAAATGATTTAATTTTGAAAATATGGTGCAACCACAATACACATATGCCCCACACGTCCACCCGTCCATCTAGGTGTCTTACCCCGCTTGCATCATCACTAGCTATATAAACCCTTGGGGCTCACTTTTCAACGCATTTGCACACTTGGCTTTTGGTGATTGGAGCTTGGAGAGAAGAGGAGAAAAATGGTGCCACCATATGCCACCCACAGATTTGAGAGAGTTTGTCAATTTGAGGCCAGCCGTGTATGGACATTTGGTGAGTGAATTTTTAACCTCCCTCATGTGATTTTGAAATGATTTTGTTTGATTTTTGTCATTTTTTCATGGTTTTTCCACGGGTTTGGTGTGCTAGGTTTTTTTTTTCGTTGTTTTAGTGCTTTCGATATGTATTTTAGCGCTTTTAATTTTTGTATTAGTGCTTTCAATTATTTTTGTAGCGCATATGATTGATTTTTTGGTGCTTTTAAATATTGTTCTGGCGTTTTTTATTCCAGGGTTTGTGCTTTGCATTGTTTGTTGTTTAGCACTTTTGTTAATGATTTTAGCGCGTTTGATGATAGTTGTAGCACTTTTAATAAATTATGTGGCACTTTTAATGTATTTTTTTAGCATCTATGATAAATATTTTAGCACCTTTGAGACAACAAGTGATTTTTGATAGTTTTTTCAAGTTTTGAATGATGAAAATGTTATGTTGATGCTTGCCACTGGATTTTGATGATTGAAATTTTTTAATTGATCAGATAATCAATGAATGTCAAGATTTGATAATTGGATAGGTTGGTTTAATTGTGTGAGTTGCGTCACTAATAGGTTTTGATGAACCTTGTGTTTGATAAGAGTTTGTGATAAAAACTCTCAGTTTGATGATTTAGGTTTGATTAACCTTTTGATTGATAAGAGTTTGTGATAGAAACTCCAAGGTTGATGAGTGTGTGACTTGCGTCACTGATATGTTAGGTGTGATTAACCTTTTGATTGATAAGAGTTTGTGATAGAAACTCCAAGGTTGATGATGTCGTAACTTTTGTCACTGATAAGATAGGTATAATGAACCTTCTGATAAGAGTATGATAGAAACTCCAAGTTTGATGAATGTGTGACTTTTGTTACTGATAGGTTAGGTGTGTTTAACCTTTTGTTTGATAAGAGTTATCGATTTAACTCCAAGTTTTGATTATTTTGTGACTTGCGTCACTAAGAGGTGCTCAAAGAGGTTGATTAAGATCTCACATGGGCGGATAGGATAATTGTTTGATTGATGGTTTGATTTCAATTAGATGATAAAAAACTTGACATTTTGTTGATATCGTGGTGTAGGAGGTTCTTGGTGTCTTGATGTCTCAGGAATGGACAGGTGTAGGTCGGGGTGAACCTCTAGAGATTGGAGGGGAGGGTTCTGAGTTCGAGTCAGAGACTAGCAGTGTTGGGGGTTACAAGGTCAGCTTGCACAGGCACATGCACAGATCGCTAGTCTGACAATGGAAAGGGACGCAACCCTAGATAGGTGTTGGAAGGCAGAGGCTCGGTTGATAGCATCTATAGGAACTAGCTCGGGGGTGGCCATCAAGGCCATTTAGCACTCAGTCTGTGAGGCCAAGTATTACAAGACTCTATATTATGCAGCCATTTTGGCAAATCAGAGGGCTCCTAGCTATGCATCGACTAATAGTACGAGGTCAGGACATAGTCATTCGGAGAGTTGAGGAGTAACAAGGCCACTTTGCCAAGATCCACTAGGTGGAGATCCCGGTGCAGGACCTTCTAGTGGGATAGGAGTTGGATCGACTACTGTGAGGCCTACAACCTCCAGGGATAGTCATGCTTAGTTCTTTGTGCCCTGATGTTGGTATTATCATGATGTATACTTTGATTTCTCTAGATATTTTTTATGATGTTGATCATTATTTTTTATGTATCTTTGATGTGGACATGATATCTCTTATTGACAGTGATGCTTTTTTGATGGTTATATGAGATGCCACGACTATTTTTCCTTGGATCCATATGTGGTATTCCTGCTTGATGATGTGATGCTTATATATGTGATTGATGAATTTAATTTTTGTTCTATATACTTATAGACTCTTATATGATTCCTATGTGATGAGTGATGATGTAACCTACATGATTGTATTGTGACATGATTTATATGCAGGTATGATGAGGATGTGTTTATGATGCCTATGCATGATGTATGATGATGTGGATGCAATGATGTATGTATGAATTTTTTATAAATGATTTATGATGTGATGAATGCAATTATGTATGTATGATGATGCTTATGTAATGGATGGATGAAATTGTTGGCCATTTGGAGAAATTGATTATGTGTTGCATTGATGTTTTATCATTGATGTCAACACTAGTTGTTTTGGTTGCTTTACCGGTATCCTTTTGGTCCCAGTAAGTTGTTTGGTTTCTGGTTGGATTAGATCATGATGATCTGGCATACTCTAGTATGCTTTGGCTTAGATCTGCTATTCATGCTACTCAGATTCATGTTTAGTCAGTTGGTTTTTATTTGGTGATCGAATGCCATCTTATATGTTGGTAAGCTTGGTTTGTTGATCTTGTGAGGGTTTCACCGGAAGAGCTTTGTTGAATATTTTTTTATGTTATGCATAAGTGGTGTTGGTTTGGCTTCTAATAGAGATTTAGGATGTTGTTGGTGATCGTGTTCAAGACTTGGTTGATTGGGATCATTGCTTTAGCATGTGTGGACCTAAATTGGGTCTGGGTCTATCTAGGTTATAGATTGGCTTAATGTAATGTGTTGATTGGACTTCTCGATGTGTTTTCAGGATGTCTTATGGGTTGGATATTATTTGTTTGGTCTCAGGCTGAGATTTTTTATAATTCTATAATTGCTTTATTGTCTGGTGGTCGACCTTATTGTTTATGGTTGAGGATTTGTATATATATGATTTAAGATCTCATTGTAGATCATAAGATGGAATAAAAAAGGATGTATAGGAGCGAATAATGTAATAATCATTCATGTAGAGGATTTGGTCGATCATTGGTGATCAAGTTGGGTTTATGTAAGAGGATTAAGTCCTCCGGTATTGAGCTTAACCAGAACTGTATTCAGGCATAGGAGATGTTATCATTGCAATTCATTCTTTCTTCCGGATTGTAGTCTAGATTTTTATGTAGTTAGTGAGACTTCTTTTGTAATGAGCAATGTGTTCTAGGTTGTTGGTCTTCCTACAAGTGTAGGCCCCTCAATTTGTAATCACATACCTACCGCAAAAGTATTATCTGACTGTGGGTAGGCTTCTCACCATAGTTTTTCCCTTTACCAGGTTTTCCATGTACAAATCTTGGTGTCATGTGGATGGTATTTATTCTCTAATTGTTGCTTGTGCTTAATTGGTATATCTGCTATTTTGCTAATTGGTTTATGTATTCCGGTATTGATCTTATATGTTTCAGTATTAAAGTTTTAATTGCTTAAGGTTTTGGTAATCTGGTGACAACCGATTCACCCCCCCTCTCAATTATCTTTTGGTTATTTGAACTGTCTAAGAATTGGTATCAGAGCATTGGTCCTCTCTGTAGAAGCTTAACCATTTGAGGAAGATCCTATGGTGACTAAAAGTTCAAGTTCATCTACTACTGTCTTTCAGAGAGAAATTCCTAAGCTTGATGGAATAAATTACAGAGTATGGAAGATTCAGATGGAGACTCATCTAAGATGTCTTGGTAAGGAAATTTGGGAAATCACAGAGAATGGTGTTACTCCTTTTAATCTAGCATCTAGCAATCCTCCTCCAACAAACTTGGATAAGGAGCTTGATAATGATTCTAGAGCTAGAGAAGCCCTCTTGTGTGCACTTTCTGATCAACAAATAATGGGATTAACTGACAAATCATCAACAAAGTCTATATGGGACAAAATGGAGACTCTTAATGAAGGTGACCCTACTATTAAGATTGCTAAACTTGATTGTTAACAGGTGAGATATGAAAATTTGAAGATAGAAGAAAATGAAAGGATTATCGCATTCATGAAAAGGGTAAATGAAATTGTCATGGGAATTCAATGTTGTGGTGGATCTCTGAGTGAAGATGAAATAGTTTCTAAAGTTCTGAGAGCTTTGCCACCAACTTATAAGATGAAGGCTACTGCAATTAATGAATTGAGAACAATGGCTAATACTTTTGTCAATAGAGATACCTTGGTTGGGAAATTATCTGCTTTTGATCTTGAATAATTTGGACCTTCTAGAGCTATGAAGTCCTGAACCTGCTTTTCATGCATTTACATCATCAACCAACAAGCAAGATTGGAAAGCTTTGAATGCAAAAGAATTGGATGATATGAAGAGAGAAGATGAAGAATTTGAGCAACTTGAAGCCCTATTTGCTAGAAGAGTACCTAAAGGACCGGTAGGAAGTAAGTATGAAGGAAAATCACCTTTTAAATGTTTTGCTGGTAATAAGATAGGTCATTTTGCATCTAGATGTCCTGAAAGGAATTCAAAATTTGAAGAAAGAGATAGAAGATATTTTAAGCCTAACCCTGGATAGCAGAACAAGCATAAGTACAGGAAAAATAAAGATAAATCATGTTACTTTGCGGATGATGAAGGTGTGACTGATTCTGATTATGAACTGACATAACACTCTGCTAGTGGTTGCGGCAATTGAAAGGAATGGGTGTTCTTGGCTATCAAGGAAGATGTTCTGGCACTGGAAGAGAATGTACCTGAAGAGAAGGCCCTTGCTGCTAAAATTGAAGATAAGGATGAATGGGTAATAGACAGTGGATGTTCACATCATATGACTGGAGATAAAAGGAAGTTTCTATCTTTTCAAGAATTTGATGGTGGTCTAATTAGATTTGGAGATGACAAAGCATGCATGATGAAAGGAAAAGGAACTATATCATTAGATGGTAAGCACAATACTGATAATGTTTATTATGTTGAAGGTTTCAAGCATAATATTTTGAGTGTAGGACAATTGGTGGATAAGGGTTTTCAATTACAATTCAAGGATGGAAAATGCAAAATCATTAATAGATCTGGATTGGAGATTGCAACCGGTACTTAGACAAAAGGTAATATACTTCATTTGAATTCTAGTTTGATTGCAAAAATTGATGAGAGTTGGCTTTGGCATAAAAGACTATGTCATGTGAATTTTGATTGCATGGTAAATATCAGTTCAACTAAGGTAGTTAGAGATATACCTAATATTGTGAAGCCCTATAATTCAATATGTAAGGAATGTCAAATGGGAAAATAGGTCAAAACCTTTTTTAAGAGTATACAAGACAAAACCAATGATGTTCTTGATCTTATTCATACTGATTTGTGTGGCCCTGATAGGATTAAAAGTTTTCAAGGTGATAGATATTTTATACTAATCATTGATGATTATTCTAGAATGATGTGGGTTACTTTACTAAGGGAGAAATTTGAGGCTTTTGAAAAGTTTAAAACTTTAAAGCTAAGGTTGAAATTGAGACAGGATTGAAGATTAAGTTTTTAAGGTCAGATCATGGTGGAGAATTCACATCTGGTGATTTTCATAACTTTTGTGAGAAGCATGGTATAAGGAGACAATTTTCTGCTCCTCGGACACCTCAACAAAATGGAGTTGTAGAAAGAAAGAACAAAACTATCTTGGATGCTACTAGAACCATGATGATGGAAGCTAATCTACCTCATATCTACTGGAGAGAAGTAGTGAGAACAATAATTTATACATTCAACAAAGTTCATATCAAAGGGGAAACCGGTAAGACACCTTATGAATTATTGTTTGGCAATACACCTACAGTTAAGTACTTCAAAATATTTGGTAGTAAATGTTATATCAAGAGAGATGATTTCATTGGCAAATTTGATCCTAGATGTGATGAAGGAATATTTCTTGGTTATTATAATGAAAGCAAAGCATATAGATGTTATAACAAGAGATTGCAAAGAATTGTGGAGAGTGCTAATGTCAAGGTGGATGAGTAGAATAGAAGTCAAATCAAAATTTATGAGCAAGAACCGACAATGGAAATGATCATAACTGAACCAGTAACACCTTTATCGGAACAGAATGTTGAACCAGTTACTCCGACAGTATCAAAAAATTCAACAGTAACTGGAGAATGGGAAAGAGGAACAAAGAATCAGAAGACTCCTAGGTATATAAGGTTGAATCATTCAAAAGATCAAATCATTGGGGATAAGAAAATGGAGTGATGACAAGAAGGAGATTGGCAGCTAATGAGGTATGTTTAATTTCTCAAGTTGAACTGGTATCAGTAATTGAAGCATGTAAAGATGAATGTTGGATGAAAGCTATGGAAGAAGAATTAGATCAGATAGAAAAGAATAACACGTGGATTTAGTTCCCTGACCTAAAAATAGGAATGTTATTGGAACTAAATGGGTTTTTAGGAATAAATTAAATGAAGATGGAGAAGTTGTAAGGAATAAAGCTAGATTGGTTTATAAAGGATATTCTTAGAAGGAAGGAATTGATTATGGTGAAAGTTTTGCACCTGTAGCTAGGATTGAAGCTGTAAGATTATTTCTTGCCTATGCTGCACATAAAAACTATAAGGTTTATCAGATGGATGTTAAGTGTGCTTTTTTGAATGGGGATCTTGATATTGAGCAACCTGATGGTTTTTCACTTTTAGATGATAAAAACATGGTTTGCAAGTTAAAGAAAGCCTTATATGGATTGAAATAGGCACCTAGAGCTTGGTATGCAAGGTTGGACAAATATATTTTAAAGCTTGGTTTCACTAAAGGTAATGTTGACATTAATCTATATTATAAAGTCACTGATGATGATATACTGATTATTGAGGTCTTTGTTGATGACATTATTTTTGGAGGTGAAGATAAGTTGTGCATGGATTTTTCTAACAATATGGAGAAAGAATTTGAGATGTCTATGATTGGGGAAATGAAATTTTTCTTAGGTTTGCAGATTACTTAGACTGATAAAGGTATTTTCATCTGTCAAACTAAGTATGCTAGGGAAATGTTGAAGAAATTTGGTATGGAAGATTCTAAACCATTTAGTACTCCTATGGTTACAAGTGAGAAATTGACAAGGAAAGATGAATCTGCACCGGTAAATCCTACAAGATACAAGTCTATGATTGGAGGTCTACTATATTTGACTCAAACTAGACCAGATATAATGAACGTTGTTTGCATTGCATCAAGATATCAAAGTGATCCTAGAGAAAATCATGAAAGTGTGGTGAAAATAATTTTTAGATACTTACAAGGAACATCTGAATATGGTTTGTGGTACCCTAAAGATGATGACTTTACTTTATGTGCATATACAGATGCAGATTGGGTAGGTGATGTTGATGACTGGAAAAGTACTTTTGGTGGAGGTTTCTTTCTTGGAAAGAAACTTATTTCTTGGATCAACAAGAAACAATCATGTACTTCTTTATCTACTATTGAAGCTAAGTATGTTGTTGTTGCTACTAACTGTACACAAGTTCTATGGATGAAGCAAATGTTGAAGGACATAAAAGTGCATTGCAATGGACTGGTAGTTATTCACTGTGATAACTCTTCTGCTATAGACATATCAAAGAATCCAGTATTTCACTCTAAGACAAAGCACATATCTATCAATTATAACTCTTTAAAGGAGGAGGTGGAAGAAAATAAAGTTAGATTGGTTTATGTGAACACCAAAGAGCAGATTGCAAACATCTTCACTAAACCTTTGCCTAAAGAATCATTTGGGTACCTCAGAGACAGATTAGTGGTTTCTGCCCTTCCGACAGAAAATTGATTGATGTTATTTGGCATTAGTCTGGTATGCATTATCAGAGATATTATTCATTTCAGATTGATGTGGTAATGCTACTACTTAGGGGGAGTAGTTAATCTTGTGTTTTAGTGGTTTATGTTTTTGCTTTGATATTTTTGTCAGATTTCTGGCATTGATGTCAAAGGGGGAGAGATATTCATGTGAAAAAATTAAGGAGATATATACATTAGGGAGAGAAATTTGCAGACCTTAACTGAGATATCATCTACAGGGAGAGTATGGATCAAAACTTCATTGTTATATTCTTGTATGGGAGATTCATTTGGCATTGGCACTTGGATGTTTTTCACATCTAGTGTTGCCATCAATGCCAAAGGGGGAGATTGTTGGCCATTTGGAGGAATTGATTATGTGTTGCATTGATGTTTTGTCATTGATGTCAACACTAGTTGTTTTGGCTACTTTACCAGTATCCTTTTGGTCTCGGTAAGTTGTTTGGTTTCTGGTTGGATTAGATCATGATGATCTGGTATATACTCCGATATGCTTTAGCTTTTGGAATTAGCTTAGATCTGCTATTCATGCTACTTAGTTTCATGCTCATTCAGTTGGTTTTGATTTGGTGATCAAATGTTATCTTATATGTTGGTAAGCTTGGTTTATTGATCTGGTGAAGGTTTCACCGGCAGAGCTTTGTTGAAGATCTTTGATGTTATGCGTAAGTGATGTTGGTGCGACTTCTAGTAGAGATTCAGGATGTTGTTGGTGATTGTGTTCGAGACTTGGCTGATTGGGATCATTTCTTTAGCGTGTGTGGACCTAAATTGGGTCCGGGTCTATCTAGGTTATGGACCGGCTTAATGTAACATGTTGATTGGACTTCTCAATGTGTTTCCGAGATATCTTATGGGTTGGATACTATTTGTTTGGTCTCAAGACGACATGTTTTATAATTATGTAATTGCTTTATTGTCTGGTGGCCGACCTTATTGTTTATGGTCGAGTTTTTGTATATATATTATGTAAGATCTCATTGTAGATCATAAGATGGAATAAAAAAGGATGTATAGGAGTGAATAATGTAATAATCATTCATGTAGAGGATTTGGTCGATCATTGGTGATCGAGTTGGGTTTATGTAAGAGGATTAAGTCCTCCAGTATTGAGCTTAACCAAAACTATATTCAGGCATAGGAGATGCTATTATTGCAGTTCATTCTTTCTTCCAGATTGTAGTTTGGATTTTTATGTAGTTAGTGAGACTCCTTTTGTAATGAGCAGTGTGCTCTAGGTTGTTGGCCTTCCTGCAAGTGCAGGCCCCTTAATTTGTAATCACATACTTACTGTAGAAGTGTAGCATCCTAAAATTGCGACACTTGCAATTTTGACTGCATTTTAGTCTTCACGATGGTGACGCAACACACAACCTGAATGGAGACCCCGAAACTTGCTCATGACACCAAAAACTGCATTTTTCAAGCACCCTGGCCTGAACCTCCTTGCACCTTGTTGTCCCGGGAGGTGGGACCAGAGCGCCCAGTGCCCTGGTCCCTCAGGACCAGGGCGCCCAGCGCCCTGGTCCCCAGGACCATGGCACCCAGCGCCCTGGTCCCTGGGTCCTATTTTGGGCCCGGTCTCCTAAGGAGATTGTGGGTCTTTTTGTTTGCAATTTGGAAATTACATTTCCTGGTCGGCCTAAGGTCGGGAAAATCAATCTATCAGCCCTAATTGACAAGTATATAAACTACATTTTTCTCTTTCATTTGATATACACACATAAGATGATATGACGTGGAAACTATACTCAAGCATTCAAGCATTCAAGCAATTGATCATTTCAAGTCTCCATTCAAGGCTAAGTGTTGCATTCAAGTCAAGGATTCAACCATTGAAGAGGAGATCACTTACTACATGCTACTACAACATACAACATCTAAACCTTCGCATATAAGGATACAAACATCCTTAGAACAAGGCATTAGTACTTGTTTTACATTACAGTCATTTACATTTACAACACTTGCTCATTTCTTGGTTAATTCCAAAACCGGGGTTTGACCTAAAGGCAAACCCCTAATCCCTAACCCCCCAATCGTCTTCGCTTTTCTGTGTGTAGGTTGCAGGTACGCGGCTGAGATTGAAGATCTGGAATCCTTGTGCAGAGACGAACAGATCCCACTTCGTTTCGCGGATTTTTCGGAGGACCGTGGCACCGGGCGCCATCGTCCCGACAACTTTTGCTCAAATTTGCAGGACAGCACTGTATCGACATTCTGCTGCTAATTCCAGGTCCGCAGCTTCATCCTATAACCCGAACTCAGTTTATAAGCAAATCTTTGTCACTTTCTATGCATTCCTAGCTTAATTTCCTTAACAATATTCTTTACAAAAGAGGGTAGCCTTGCTTTTCTAACCCTTGAAATTCATTTAGCATCCAATCTTACATTGTGTGGGATTGGATCTTATGAGTTTCAACCCCTCTTTTGAATGTAAAGTCTCTCCCTTAAGTGAAAAACCATCGAACCCTAGCAAACCTCCCTTCTCTCTCCTCGGAGTTGGAAGAGGGGAGAGCAACTAGGGTTCGATCGCGATTTTTCCGCTTTACATTTTGGTGAACCCGACGTGAACATCCTTTCTGATTTTTCATGCTTAGATCTGAAAATTTGATTCCTTGATTACATTTCCATGTTTGATCTTTTGCAAAATTTTAGAGGTGATTGCATAAAAAACCTAAACTTTCTTTTTGAACATTGAACTTGTGAAATATTTAATCGTTAATGCTTGTTTCAGATCTGCCCTTCTATTACAAATTATCAATTCATGTTTGTGCTTTAATTTTGAAAATTAAGTGGTTAAGTGTCAAAACCCTAATTTTTGAAACCCTCTTGATTCAACCTTTGTCCGACAATTTGACCGATCAAAACATCTCCAAATCAGCTGTAACTTTGGATTCTGCAATAAAATCACAATATCTTTCATCCCTAAAAATTTGGAAAAAAGTTGCGAGGACCGTGTGCACTCCGAGCGCCATCGTCCCCGACATTTTTTCTAAAATTTCGGGAGCAAGATCTTACTGTATTTTCCTGCTAAAATCCATAATTTTGGCTGCTTTTATCAATTATAACACTTTCAAATTTACAGTCAAAGTTGGTCTTGTGATTGCTTGGTCTAGGGCTCCTAATCATTCAAAAATTATCAAAATTGAAATTTTGCGTCAAAATTGTGTTCTTACTGTCATAAATCTGAAAAGTGTGTTTACATTCATTCGAAATTTCAGTACTTCATTCAAATTCTTGCAATTTGTGACTTTTGAAATTAAGTGCTTAATTACAACAACTTTGATTTCCGCTTTCAACATTGAATTTTGCATGAAATTGAGTCAATTTTTAAATTTCAAAACTTGCATTGCTTTTGGTATTCCCTCTAAAATCATAAAATTCAAAATTTCAGTTTCCCTCTGTTTTTCAAAATTCAAATTTTGCATTTTTCGACAATCTTGATAGGGTTCAATTTTGAGATTGCAACTTTGATTTGGCCTATCTACAGATCATAAAATCACTCAATTTTTTCAGATTAGCTCTAAAATCATCATAACTTTCATCCCTGCAAATTTTGAAAAAAGTTGCAAGGACCGTGTCACACTCCAAGCGCCACGGTCCCGGACATTTTTTCCGAAATTTCGGGAGACTGTCGTAATTGCATTTAATAGCTTAAATCTAGAAGATTGGCTGCTTTTACTGAAAATTGCTACCTCTAAATTCAAAATTTTCTCTCTCTCTAGTGCATGAGTTTTACAACAACAAGCCCTACTTACACTATTCCCGTTAGACGAAGCCGTAGAATTAAGTCTTTCCGAAGTTTAACTACCGAGGAGATGGAACCTAATTTGAATAGCCTTTTTAACGAGGACATGGGTAATTCCTCTAATCCTCCTAATGATGAAGAAGCTCTCCATGAGGTTTCTGTAGAACAACTTTCAAAATTGGATAACCAATTTGATGATTTTCACCAATGGATGTCTCATGAGTATCCCGATAGTCAAGCTCTTCCTTTAATTGAGGGTTTTAAACGTATGCTTCAAAGTGATAAGAATGGAATTGATATTTTGCGTGGTATTGCACACATTGTGGATTCGAATGTGATGCCTATGAAGAGTTGTGCCGAATCTTTAGGTTATACACAACCTCCTACACAAGTCAATCAGTCTATTCCTTTGACAACTTCTATTGCTAGCATACCTACCTTTACATCAAACATAATGGCTACTTCTATACAAGACATTCCTCCCGTGATCACTAGTCATGGGGGCAATCCCTCTTCTTCAATTAACACTATTCCTGTATTTAATCCGACTTCTTCATTCATTCCTTCAATGAGTGTCCCTATTACATCTTCACAAATGAACATCACGCAAGGGGGCAATTCATTTAACCATTCCATTCCTCCTTGTAGTGTTCCTCCTGTCCAATCATCTCCTATGATTGACTATCATAGAGTCCCACCACCTTACTCTTTGCCTTCTTTCAATAACATAACACCTCCATCTCAATCTAACACACCTAATATGAACTCTTCGACTAAAGCTACCATTAACAATCTTGCACAAACTGTCTCTTCTTTACAGCAACAAATTGCCTCTATGAATCAATCTAAGTTTAGTGTGCCCACATTTGATGTTGCGAGCCCACTTTCTCTTGACATTGTTCGAGCTATCCCTCCTAAACATGTTGAAATCCCGCATTTGGAGCTTTATAATGGTAAAGGAGATCCTCTAACACATGTTAAGACTTTTCAAACAATTTGTACTGATTTTGCTTATGACCCAAGGTTGCTTGCAAAACTGTTTACTAGAACATTAAGAGACAAAGCCCTACAATGGTATTGCTCGTTGCCTTCTTATTCTATTACTTCTTTCGAACAACTTGCAAATGCTTTCATTCAACAATTTCAAAACAATATAAGTCCTAAAGTTACTTTGATTGATTTAATGCATTGTAAACAAGGTGTTAAAGAAAAAGTGACTGATTTTATTGGTAGATATAAGCATTTGTGTGCTCAAATTTCTTTTCCAGTGCCTGACAATGATATTCAAAGAATCTTTATTTCTAATTTACAAAAAGATATTCGAGACAAACTTCTATTTTCTGAGTTTACTTCTTTCCAACAGTTGTGTGCAACTCTTCACAATTATCAACTGACTGTGAGTCAAATGGAACAATCACATCCTATGGCTCCGAGTGATAAGGGTGATAGCAGTCAACAACCATTTGGGAAGATTAAACCGAACAGAGATTCCATCAAATTCAATGAAAACATCATCAACAACAATGTGAGTGCAGCATCAGGTGAGCCTCCTATTTCTAAATTTTTCAAGAAAGAAAGAAAGTATACTCCTTTGAATGAATCATTGCATGGTATTATGAATAAGTTATTGGAACAAAATGTGCTTACTCTTCCTCCTATAAGACAAATTGATCCTGCAAAGATTACTTCACCTTATTTTGATCATAAAGCTTTTTGTCATTTTCATCGTTAGCTTGGTCATGATACTGAAAAATGTTTTTCTTTAAAGGGTAAAATTCAAGATTTGATTGATAATAATACTATCTCTGTTTCTGGAGTGAATGATAAAGGCAACACATCTGTAGCTCCTCCTAACCAAAATCTTCAGATTTTTACTGATCCATTACCTTCTCATACTTCTCATACTTCTAATGCGATTGAGGCTAATGATTCCTCTCTCTCATCTGATGGTCTTGTGTCTATGACTCCGAATGTGATTAACTTTGTAGAGTAGCAAGAAATCCCTAAAGAACCTTCCATCACATTTGATTCTAGTGAAACCATTAGGGCACCTGATGGTCCTTTATACATAGTTGCAAAAGTCAAGAATACACCTTGCCGTGGAGTGCTTATTGACCCTTCGTGCATGGTTAATGTTATTACTGAAGAATTTCTTTTTACTTTGCAATTGAATCAAGTGATCTATGACAAAACAGATGTGGTTGTGAAATTATTTGATGCATTTTCTTCTCCTGCAATTGGTTCTATTACATTGCCCATTGAGGTCCATAACAAATCCCTTGATGTGAACTTTGCTATTATTCCATCTTCCGAACAATTTCGTGTGAAGCTTGGCTATCCTTGGCTATCTTCCATGAAAGCTATTGCTTATCCTATACATAAGTGTTTGAAATTTCCCCATAATGGTGAAGTTGTTACTGTCAATCATAGTCTCTTTAAACCAGCTGAAAGAACCTCTAGTGTTCCTGTTGATTACTTTTGGCCTAAACAATTCCAGTCTCTTCCTCCGCGAAGCGATCATCTTTTCAAATCTTATCAAAAGTGGAAAACAGATATGATCCTATCTCTAAGTGAACCTAGAACACCTAAACTTGACATTCCTATCATTCTTGAGAAGGAAATTCTTCCTTTGAAAGATAAAACTAATGTCTTTCCTCAAGAAGATTCCCAACCCATCCCCATGGATGTGACTATGTCTATGCCTGATAAATCTTCTAAAAGTAGACCTATCCCTCCTCGTCATGATGGACTTGGTCTCCTTCCTAAACCAAAAATTCCTCCTTTATATGGAGCAGTTCCTCCTCCTTCCTTTTATAGAGAGAAGAGACCTTCTTCTTCTCCTATTATCCAGCCTAAGAGACCACAACCTAAACACCCAAGTGATAAGGATGAGAACATTCCTCCTCCTCTATCTTCTCCACTTCCTACTAAGACTAGACGAAATCGTTCTGCACGTGAACGCCGACGAAAGCGTCGTCTTAGGGCTCAAGCAGCTGCTTCTCAAACTTTGCAATCTCCAAAAACACCTTCAACAAGCATTATTCCATTTTCTCCTCAGCCGGAAATTGAGCCAAAATCTCCTAAACATAAGATGCATGATGGTCTTGATCCTGTGCGAGTTAAAGATCCTATTTTTATAAATCTTGATGATGATATAGATGAAAATGTTATTCATGATGAAAATGTTACTCCTCTTGCTTCTGATAGTGAATATGAACTTGTTGATGTTGATAACCATTTATCTAATGAATTTTCTAAAGCACTTAACCTAGCTCCTAGACAAGAACAACGTGGCTTGGAACATGAACATAGCCCTTGTTTGGATCTTGTGATAGCTCCATCTGCTGTGTTGGATGTTCCTCCTCTAGCGTGTTCCCTGCCTTCCCGAAACATTGATCAGCAAGATCGGGGGGTAGATGACGTGCTAGACTAGTTACATTAGCATAGCAGATTCTCTCCCCCTCTCTTTTGTTACTTCTTCTATATGTTATCCTCATTCTTCTATTTATCGTCCTTAGTGTTGTCTACTTGAGAACGATGCAAAGCATTGAGATCTCTTTGGTCTCTCTCATGTTGACTCAAAAGACACATGTGTTCCCGTCTTCTAGGTGACCTTCCTTGATTGGGGAATGAAGAACAATTATGCATACATACATATGATATATATACATGACTTATCATATAGCATACTGACCCCGAAGAAAGCGAAGTCACCTCATGCTTTGTGTTTATTATCCTTGGGTTTATCTCACACTTGGGGGCTAAATCTTTGCGATAACGTGCTCCTTTCCCTTCTCATTTCTTATGTGTATCACTACGTTAAAACAATCACCCCCGTTGAGGCGTGTGTGATCGCTTTAATGTAGGGGGGCATACACCCTGTCTATCCTTTCACGATACTTGAAAATTTCTTGGCGAACTTAGCTTTGCCTTGAAAATTTTTGGTATTTTCTCTTGCATGACTCATAGTGAGGGAACCTTACTACTGACAGTCATGGTTCTCCCTCGTGATCTTCCCTTTTACTTTGTCAATCGAAGTTGTAAGATCCTTAGTCCACTGGGGGCTTGGTGTATCTTGCCTCCTTGACGTGGTGAAAGTCTTTCAATGTTGTTTCCTTGTACTTTACCGGAAGTATGAGCTCACATACTCCCGCTAAAGTGGGGGCTAAATGTAGCATCCTAAAATTGCGACACTTGCAATTTTGACTGCATTTCGGTCTTCACGATGGCAACGCAACACGCAACCTGAATGAAGACCTCGAAACTTGCTCACGACACCAAAAACTGCATTTTTCAAGCACCCTGGCCTGAACCTCCTTGTACCCTGTTGTCCCGGGAGGTGGGACCAGAGCGCCCAGCGCCCTGGTCCCCAGGACCATGGCGCCCAGCGCCCTGGGTCCTATTTTGGGCCCGGTCTCCTAAGGAGATTGCGGGTCTTTTTGTTTGCAATTTGGAAATTACATTTCCTGGTCGGCCTAAGGTCGGGAAAATCAGTCTATCAGCCCTAATTGACAAGTATATAAACTACATTTTTCTCTTTCATTCGATATACACACATAAGATGATATGACATGGAAACTATACTCAAGCATTCAAGCATTCAAGCAATTGATCATTTCAAGTCTCCATTCAAGGCTAAGTGTTGCATTCAAGTCAAGGATTCAACCATTGAAGAGGAGATCACTTACTACATGCTACTACAACATACAACATCTAAACCTTCGCACATAAGGATACAAACATCCTTAGAACAAGGTATTAGTACTTGTTTTACATTATAGTCATTTACATTTACAACACTTGCTCATTTCTTGGTTAATTCCAAAACCGGGGTTTGACCTAAAGGCAAACCCCTAATCCCTAACCCCCCAATCATCTTCGCTTTTCTGTGTGTAGGTTGTAGGTATGCGGCTGAGATTGAAGATTTGGAATCCTTGTGCAGAGACGAACAGATCCCACTTCGTTTCGCGGATTTTTCGGAGGACTGTGGCGCCGGGCGCCATCGTCCCAACAACTTTTGCTCAAATTTGCAGGACAGCGTCGTATCGACATTCTACTGCTAATTCCAGGTCCGCAGCTTCATCCTACAACCCGAACTCAGTTTATAAGCAAATCTTTGTCACTTTCTATGCATTCCTAGCTTAATTTCCTTAACAATATTCTTTACAAAAGAGGGTAGCCTTGCTTTTCTAACCCTTGAAATTCATTTAGCATCCAATCTTACATTGTGTGGGATTGGATCTTATGAGTTTCAACCCCTCTTTTGAATGTAAAGTCTCTCCCTTAAGTGAAAAACCATCGAACCCTAGCAAACCTCCCTTCTCTCTCCTCGGAGTTGGAAGAGGGGAGAGCAACTAGGGTTCGATCACGATTTTTCCACTTTACAAGAAGTATTATCTGATTGTGTGTAGTCTTCCCACCGTGGTTTTTCCCTTTACTAGGTTTTCCATGTACAGATCTTAGTGTCATGCGAATGGTATTTATTCTCTAATTATTGTCTGTGCTTAATTGGTATATTTGTTATTTCGGTAATTGGTTTATGTATTCCAGTATTGATCTTATGTGTTCTGGTATTAAATTTTTAATTGCTTAAGGTTCCAATAATCTAGTGACAACTGATTCACCCCCCTCTCAGTTGTCTTTCGGTTATTTGAACTGTCTAATAGAAATATCTACATATGATAGATTTGTGTTTATGAGACAATGTATTTATGATATATGTATGCTTACTTGATGCAATGTAATGATCATTTTTGTACTAACATTATGAATGTATATAAAAATATTCCTATGTGATGTGAATGAATGTAATGAGTTGTTTGCATTAGGATTATAAATGTATTTATGTGATGTGAATGAATGCATTAGAAAATGATATGCAAATGTTTACCTTACATATCGTGGTATGTGAATGAGTGTTTTTGAAATGTAACCTAAATGACATGATGAATGATGCAAATTATGATAATGATGAATGCAACTACATGATAAAGGAATGTAACTAAATGTAATTATGTTAAATGCAACTAAATACAATTGTGATAAATGTAATTATGATAAATGCAACTAAATGCAATTATGATAATGAATGAAACTAAATGCACTAATGATAATGATGATGAATGCCACTAAATGCACTAATGATAATGAATGCAACTAAATACATTTATGACGATGATCTATGCAAGTCTAATTGTTGTTATTATGAGGATCTGGTTACTACTGAGAGGGGGGGTGAATCGGTAGTAAAACAATTCTGCAATTTACTTCAAAAACCTTTACTGGTAACTACTCAAATAATCTCCTTAAGAAGATTTACCAAACCATTCACTCAAGAGTTCATCAATATGAAAACATAGTAAAGATATCAAATGCACAAATCAACAATGCAACCACCTTATGAACACAGAGATTTTTCATGTGGAAACCCAACTGGGAAAAACCACGGTGGGAATTAGCACCCATAAAATGTTTGCACTCTTTTCAAATGCACCTGGTTAAAGGCCTTGCCTGGTTAAGAGCTTTACAATATGTCTGATTAAGAGAAGACCCTATTAGGAGTCACCTAGTCAAGGGATTTTGCCTCACCCTTGTTAGGAGCTCTACCCTGTTAGGATTAACCTTGTTAGAGGATTTCAAACTCAAGTTAATGAGCCACCCGATGAAGGGATTTACAATATAAGACCTTTTAGGATCTACTCGGATAAAGGATTTCAAGCTACTGTAATTGTTAGGGAACAATAGGGAAAATGATCTGATCACAACAATTCCTTGCTTGCTAGTACAAATCCTTTTCAACACAACTCTGCTACACACATGCAGACACTTTAATCTGGTTCACAATACCTTCTCCACAAACTACCAACACTAAAAACCTTCTCAAACTATCCCTAAATATATTTTTTAGTTAGGGTGGCTACAAACCCTAATTACATTAAAAATATACAATGAATTTACATTACAAATTATTACAACAAATTTCTAGATGATTTCTATCATTGAATGATCACAACACATCAATTTGATAAGCAATCAAACCCTTCACATTCTACTAATCACTTTGTTGTTTCCCAAGAAATTTGATCCTTGTATGTGCTCAAACACCATCTTGTCATTACACACGATTTTTGACATGTCATCACTAAGTTATGAACATGATAAGATCCACTGCCAAACCTTAAATCATTACTGATTAAAGATCTATTATCGATATTCATTCTTCTTCACAAAGTTCATGACAGTCGATCATAACTCACTCAATACACTGACTCTGCTGATGCGGTTTGGAACACAGGTGCATGGTCCTGTCTCCAACACTCTTGTAAAACCACAATGTCTCACTCTTCTCCAATCGTCTGTACTGGTCACTTGATCATCTCTTTGTTCCTACTTACCAATTTACAACAACTTAGCAGTTTTGTTGTCTAACACATTCCTTTACCGGTTAGGCTTCACCAATAGGTCTAGATGACGTAGATGACTGAACAAACATAGTTTCCATCAATGACAACACAAATAAATTCATCAAACAAATTACAACTATATCATCATCATCTAGCCATATCCACTTTACCGATCATCACATCATATCAACTTTACCAGTTATGCCAACAATAACTTTACCGATCATCTTCTCATCTCATCATCATCTCCACATGCCAACAATGTCCCCATCATTATCTTCATCAGTTATGCCAACAATCTCCCCCTTTGGAATTGATGGCAACACCAAAATAGCAATACCAAAAGCTCACCAAAAGTTCATCATGCAAAACTAGAACACTAACTGTTATGACTGTTGTACTTACTATTGTACTTGTTCTTCTCCCTTCATCAATTCTTCTCTTTCTGCTCTTCATTGTTCTTCTCATCCTTTACTTTTCTTTTCCCCTTTTGATTTACTTCTCCCCCTTTGGCAACAATGCCAAAGGTGCAAAGTGTCAAATTCATCTTCTACTACAATTGTTTTCTTCATCGCAACTGCTCTTGTTTTCTTCATCACAACTGCTCTTGTTTTCTTCATCTCAACCGCTCCCCCTGAGGATTAGCCCATTTCTCATCAATCCACAATGAAATATCTTCAATTAGTCCATTGGATTGATGCTGCAACAACATCCTAGTTGACCTTCGGTAGGGGTATAACCCCTAGCTTGCCTCTGAGATACTCAAAGGTTGCTTTAGGCAGTGGCTTAGTGAAGATATCAGCCAACTACTCCTTGCTCGACACATGATCCATCCTGATTGTCTTTTCCTGCACTCTCTCTTAGAAAATGATACTCTAGTTCAATATGCTTTTTTAGATAGCATGCGATACCAAGTTATTTGAAATATTTATTGCACTTGTATTATCACAATATCTAACTACCAGTTCTGTCATAGTCTCCTTGAATCCTTCCAATACATGTCTCATCCATATTGTTTGAGTACATTTCATGGATGCAACCACATACTCTACTTCTATTGTAGACTAAGAAATGCAACTTTGTTTCTTACTAGTCCAGGATACTAGTCTTCCTCCTAGAAAGAATGTGCCACCAGTGGTGCTCTTCTGGTAATCTATATTACTTTCCCAATCAGCATCTGTGAACACCTTCAAAGAGAAGTTGACTTTGTATGGATACCATAATCCATAATCAATAGTTCCTCTAAGATACCTGAAAATTCTTTTCACTACCACCATATGAGTCTCTTTAGGATTTTTCTAAAATCTAGCCACTATACCAACTGCACATGAGCAATGTCTGGTCTTCTATGAATAACATAGTGTAGTTTCCCAATCATTGATCTATACTCAATTTCATCCACTAGATCTGAGTTATCTTCCTTGGATAATCTGCAACTAGTAACCACAGGGGTTCCAACCAGTTTAGAGTTTTCCATTCCAAAGGTTTTCAATACCTCCTTCACATACTTGGACATACTGATAAAGATGCCTCCTTTCATCTGTTGGACCTGTAAACCAATAAAAAAATTGATTTCACCTATCAAAGACATTTCAAATTCCTTTTTCATTTCTTTTGCAAAAGTTAAACTCATGTCATCATCTCCTCCAAATATGATATCATCTACAAACACTTATGTAATCAACCTATTGTCTCCTTCTATCTTCAAGTAAATATTGTTGTCCTCACTGGTTCTCTGAAATCCAATCTTTATCAAGTGTGAATGGAGTCTCTCATACCATGTCCTTAGAGCTTGCTTTAACCCATATAAAGCTTTATGTAGTTTGCACACCTTGTCTTTGTCTTTAGTCAATGCAAACCCATCTGGTTGTTCAATGTAAACCTCTTCTTCTAGAATTCTATTAAAAAATGAAGACTTAACATCCATTTGGTATACCTTGAATCCCTTGAATGCTACAAATGCAAGTAGCATTCTTACTCCTTCGAGTCTAGCAACTAGTGCAAAGGTTTCTCCATAATCCTCACCTTCTTCTTGTGCATATCCTTTGCAAACTAGTCTAGCCTTGTTCCTAATCACTTCACCATCTTCATTCAATTTGTTCCTAAAAATCCACTTAGTACCAATCACATTTTTATTAGCTGGTTTGGGGACAAGTGACCAAGTGTTGTTCTTCTCTATTTGATCAATCTCCTCATTCATAGCCTTTATCCAATCATCATCCTTGAGAGCTTCCCTCACCATCTTAGTTTTAATTATGGAAATCAGACAAGCACTTTCTTTGATCTTTCTTCTTGTTTGTACTCCAGCATTCATGTCTCCAATTATCTAATCTATAGAGTGATTGAACTTAACATATCTATGTATAACCGGTTCTAGTATAGAAGTCTCTTCTTGTTCTTCATCATCTTCTTCATCTTCCATCATTGAGCAGTATCCTCCACACTGTTTTTCTTAGCATCATTTTGAACTTTCGGTTCAATAATCACTATCTTATGTTCATCTATTGCATCAGATTTGTTGGTATCATCCAGTCTGAATGCTCTTCCAATGATTCACTTTTCCACATCTTCACAATCTGCTATCAACTTTGCCAAAGAAGCAATCAAAAGCTCTTCTATGTTTCTGTCACTCTCCAGATGTGCTCTCAAAAATGCTAAGTTAAAAATGAGACTATAAAAACACCTTTTTATTTTCCTTTTGCTAAACCGGTTGAACATACCCTAATCATCGTTCAACCCAAAAACTTGCTACCGGTTCACATATCACATCCAATTTATCGATTTGAGATGTAATTGGTTCAAAATCACTTCATAACATCATATTTCATTAAAAACATGCATATTTGACTTACCTCGCACCATTTAGGGGGTCCGAAAGTGGATCTAACAATATGATCCCCCTAAGCTTCATACATAGCTTAGTTTACTGGTAAGAGATTCTCCACACCAGGTGAAGAATTGGAGTCCTTTGATGGTATCTCCTCACTTTTATTCTTCCATATCTTATTCATCTCATTCTAGTTTCTTCCACATCTACCTTCTTCTTTCCCTTCTGGTCAACAAACTGATTAACTGGTTGGTTCATTCTAGATCTACAAAAGCTTGCAATGTGTTTTGATTTGTGACGGTGGAAACATGCCATTCCAGATGCTCTCCAGGGTCCAACATTGCCTCTATTAGTTCTTCTCTGGAAATTCATAGCTACATGACCAAAGTTGTGACAGATTGAACATGTCAGATTCCATCTATTCTCCTTTTCATATGGACTCTGCCAAGTAGGGTTTCTCTGGTCATTGTAAGATCTCTGACATTCACCATTAGACCTTTGATCCATGTAAGATCTTTGATTGTTCACTCTTGACCTGTACTCAACAACTCTATGCCCATACTTATTGCAATTGAAGCAATATCCATCAAAAGTACTAGGCTTATATCTTTTATATGCATTAGGTCTATATCCATCAAAAGTATTGGATCTACTTCTACAAACATTTGCAATATGACCTACCTTACGACAGTTAAAACATATTGGTTTGTAGGTTCTCTTATTGGTGTTCTTCTTTTTCTTTGGTGTAGATTTGGCTTCATGCATGTAGCCCTCGGTACCAGATGGTTCTCCTTGTTCAAAGGTTGTGTATCACAATCCATGTGTATCTTTGTTCTTCTTTTGTGTTTTAATCTTCTCATCAAGCATAGCAGTGCTCTTGTTGAATTTAGCTAGTAATTCATTTGCATCAGCCAACTCCTTGGTAAGTTCCTCATTCTTCTTTGTAAGACTTTCTCTAAGAGACATAGCCATGTCTAGATCAGCTCGTATTTACTCTTTTTCCTCTTTTTCCACATGAAGATGTGCATGTAAGGTACCAATCTCCTGGTTCAGCTTTAAGATCTCATCCTCCTTATCTCTTCTTTTTTCTTCAATTGTCCTCTTGGCTTCCAATTATTGACTCATCCTGATGGTAAGGGATTCCAACTCTCTCCTTAGATTTGTCTTTTCATCATTCAACTTTTCCACCTCATTAGACAAGGCATCAATGTTTGTTTCCTTAGATGAACTATTTTCAGTGAGTTCCAACAACTTCTCAGCCAACTCTCTTCTCTTAGCCAATGAAGCTTTGTACTTGACCTTTAGTTCACCATGGGCTTCTTTAGATTTTGCAAGCTTGTGTGAAAGCTATATGTAACTCATTGAACCTTCCCCCGTGTTAGCCTTAGAGATCCTTTCCAAGCGGTTAAGCCTTTAAGGGAATTAGGCTGTGATACCAATTGTTATTATGAGGATCCAGTTACTACTGAGACGGGGGTGAATCAATAGTAAAATAATTTTGCGATTTACTTCAAAAACATTTACTGGTAACTACTCAAACAATCTCCTTAAGCATATTTACCAAACCATTCACTCAAGTGTTCATCAATATGCAAACATAGTAAAGATATCAAATGCACAAATAAATAAGGCAACCACCATATGAACACAGATTTTTCATGTGGAAACCCAACTGGCAAAAACCATGGTAGGAATTAGCACCCATAAAATATTTGCACTTTTGAAATGCGCCCAGTTAAAGGCCTAGCATGGTTAAGAGCTTTACAATATGCTCGGTTAAGAGAAGACCCTGTTAGGAGTCACTCAATCAAGAGATTTTGCCTCATCCCTATTAGGAGCTCTACCCTGTTAGGAGTAACCTTGTTAGAGGATCTCAAACTCAAGTTAATGAGCCACCCAGTGAAGGGATTTACATTATAAGACCTATTAGGATCTACCCAGTTAAGGGATTTCAAAATGTTGTTACTATTAGGGAACAACAGGGAAAATGACCTGATCACAACACTTCCTTCCTTGCTAATACATATCCTTTTCAGCACAACTCTACTACACACATGCAGCCACTTCAATCTGGTTCGACAATACCTTCTCCACAAAATACTAACACTAAAACCCTTCTCAAACTAGCCCTAAATATATTTTTTAGTTAGGGTGGCTACAAACCCTAATTACATCAAAAAGATACAATGAATTTACATTATAGATTATTATAGATCATTACAACAAATTTCTAGATGATTTTTGTCATTGAATGATCACCGCACATCGATTTGATAAGAAATCAAACCCTTGTCACATTCTACTAAGCACTTTGTTATTTCCTAAGAAATATGATCCTTGTACATGCTCAAACACCATCTTATCATTACACACAATTTCTGACACGTTATCACTAATTTATGAACATAATAAGATCCACCGCCAAACCTTAAATCATTACCGGTTAAAGATCTATTACCGGTATTCAATCTTCTTCACAAAGTTCATGACAGTCAATCATAACTCACTCAATACACCAAATCTATTGATGCAGTTTGGAACATAGGTGCATGTTCCTGTCTCCAACACTCCTATAAAACCGCAATGTCTAACTCTTCTACAATCGTCCATACCGGTCACTTGATCATCGCTTTGTTCCTGCTTACTAGTTTATAGCAACTTAGTAGTTTTGTTGTCTAACACATTCCTCTACCGGTTAGGCTTCATCAGTAGGTCTAGATGAATTTGATGACTAAATAAACATGTTTGCCATCAATAACAATGCAAATAAAGTCATCAAACAACTTACAACTATATCATCATCATCATCTAGCCATATCCACTTTAGTGATCATCACATGATATCAACTTTACCAGTTATGCCAACAATAACTTTATCGGTCATCCTCTCATCTCATCATCATCTCCATGTGCCAACAATCTCCTCATCATTATCTTCATCAGTTATGCCAACAATTGTGCCTCGTTGTCATTCCATCAATCAATTTTTTGTGCTCTTTTTGTCATCATTGAGCATTTAAAATATTGAAAGTTAGTACAAACATCGATGGTATATTTGAACCATGATGACCTGAGTACAACTTGCATGGATTTTGATAGTGCAAAATGACAGCGTCGAGGTATAATTGAACCAAGATAACCTAAGTGTTGTTTGTGTAAAATAGGCAAGAGTTAACCTTTATCCTATGCAAATCCAAAATGTCCTTGATGATGTGTTAGTGATCATGTCTTGCGACAAAATTTGCATAGTAGAAAGGATTCACTCACAGACAACAAACAAAGAAAAATATCAAACTCCTTCCTTGCTTCTCTAGTTTTGAGACATCCTTGAGTTGCTCGGGAGATATGATAACAAAAAATCAAACTACCACATATGAACATTCACACTTATTCATGTCACTTGTCAGATAAAAACATCTTGCTAAATGGATTTCAACTTGATTTTATTTTTGGTTTCAACTTGTGAGTGCGTCATTTTTGTTTTTCATGTTCATTATTGATTTTGTGATCTTTGTTTGATGTGCATGTCATTTTGTTTAGTTTCCTACTCGTGTAAGCTCAAAGTGAATTAGCTTCATTGAGTTCAAGGTTTTTCCCCTAGTCTAAACACAACCTTTTATTATGGAGATATACGATGATCACCAAGCCATGGTGAGATGTTACTGTGACGCCTGAGGTATATACAAGGCCTTGTTTTGGATAGATATGAATAATGATAGTGGATAGAAAATATATGATATAGATGCTAATAGATAGAAGATTTGATTAATCGTAAATAGTGCCTGTTGCCAGCGTAAGGCCTTCCCCAAACCAAGCTTTGATTAACTTAGTTGACCATGTTTGACCCTATTAATAAATGTTATATAATTCAATAGAATGGGCTATGCTAGATAGATAGATTGGTGAGAAAAGTAATTGAACCAAGTTATAGAGTTATTACACCTTGTGGTGTACATTTTGATGAGTTATGAATTTCAAATCCTAAAAGATTCGCTGATTGGATAATCTTGAACTAATATATGTCAGCTATATCTGGAATTGCATAACTTTATTATGATGTTGGAAATATGATGCGTATCTAATAAGTGAATGAACTTATGAGAATTATGATAAGGGCTTATGTGGATAAATTGGGATGTATAAGATATTGATTTGTTAATGCCAATTGTATGCAGAGTGTTTGATGTGTATTCTTATTCATGTGTCTAATATTTTATGAGGATATTTGGAAGTACTAATGTGTAATTGAGATGCACAGGAAAATTATCCATGTGACCATGGAAACATTATGGAGAACCAAACCTAGACCTATGTACGTTCGTAAAACCAGGGTTTGTCTATTTGGACAAACAATACCCCGTTTGTATCGTATTTTATTCGTGAAAGTGATTGTTGCATGAATGTTAAATTTAATTTTCTTTATTTGTGTAAATCCAACAAGAGACAAGAATTCATGTGTAATTTTGATTTTGAATTTTAAATTTGTCTCTTGGAGGGAGTTGTTTAACTATAGCTTGTTCAATTAATTTAATGTGATTCCATAATTGCCTTGGGAAGAGAATCTTTGGGATGGTCAACTTAGGTTTGACCCGAAAATAAACTCTAGAGGGGTTTAAAAAGGGTTAAATGGACACCTAGGGATAGTTTAGAAGTGTTTCCTAAAGCCCATAAGGTATACCTAGGGGTTAGGAGTAATTTTAGGCATGTACTAACTCTCATGTGACCATTTAGACACCCTAAAAAGTGACTTTTCTAAGTTGTGTGAAAATTGAAATTAGAAGGCTTGAACTAAGTTGTTAACCTTCCTTTTGGAATGAGAGTTCCCTTTCCCATTTCACCTTACCTTCCTTTTTCAGTTTTAGAAAATTGTGAGAACTCCCACTAGTGTCTTCTTAAGAAAGAATGAGAGATTGTGGGGGTAATCACCCACTCTCCATTTTTGGAGACAAGAAATTTTGGAAAAGGAAAAAGAATAGATTTGGAATTGAGAATTTGGCTAAGGGTAGAAAGGAAAGATTTGTGGAATTGGGCTGCTCATCCTCAACAAAACTAGCATACCTTTGGGCAATTTAAGGTTGGTTCTACCTTTCTTGTAATGTTTTGATATTGCATGTAGTGTTGAAAGAATTGCTTGTGTTAAAGGTTAGTTTTCTTGCATATTTCCCTTGGAAGATTATTTGGTGTTTTATGTTTGTTTCTTGTATGCATTTTATGTGTGTTGGGAGTAATCAAGACCTCCTACTCTTGGGAGAGAGGATGGTCTTGTGGGTGGTAGAAGTGACAACCCTCGAGTGAGAGGCTCTTGTTATGAGAGTGATCACAAGGGATTTTATGTGACCCTTGCTGCATGGCTCGTTTATGCATTTGGGGGTCAAAAGGAGGGAAATAAGGCATGAATGTCTTGGGGGGCATAAGGAAATGTGTGGTTGTTATACTTGATGTATTTGGTTTGCCATGAGGTGGCTATATGTTTTACCATACTTGCAGTCTCCTCAGGGTACTTGGTCCACTACCACCCTTGTAAAAGACATCACAATGTGTGACGCAGTGTAGCCTTGGTTGGGAATGTGATTGTGGTTGTTTTCCCTTGTCTATTTGTGTTTGCATGTGTGTTACCTGTCTAGGGCTTGGTTCTCCAAGCTCAGGGGTGGCTACCAGTTAGCCCAGGCTGGGAGGTGAGCTCTCCATGGTCATAGCTTTTGATTTAATTGCAGGTTGTTAGAAGAAAATAGCAGACAAGTAGATGTGGCTGGAATTAGTTGTTGCAGAAAAATATTTGGATATGTGTTTATTACTTTCCTCATTTAATAGAAATGAGAGTCCTAATTGTAAAGTGACAAGAGTATCTTGGAGATAAGATTTGAATATTGTAATAGTCATTTAAGTTGTATTGCAGAAAAGAAAATGATTATTTCTGATTGTAGTTCCTAAAGTTTTGAAATAAATATTTGTGTGTATAGGATATTTTGAAAAGAAAGAAAATTGTTATTTCCCTTACGCATTTGAAAACAATTTATTTGAAAAGAAATAGAATTGATTTTGCATGCATGCAAAAGGCTGAAAATAAAAGTATTTAGATCTATACATGAAAATGTAAAAAAAAATTATTTTATTTAGATCTGTCATTTAAAGTATTTGCAGAAAATGAAATAAAAAATATTATAACATCTCTAAGATTTTATTTAATATATCATAGGTTTAAATAGTTCTGTTTAAGTTCACTTGATTCTGTTATTTACACTTTTCGCAAAATAAATTCTAAAGTTAAAAGAATAGCCTATTAATATAGTTGCTGGATAAGATATTTAAATCTGTCATTTAATATTTGTAGAAAATAAAATTAAGGGAATAGTCTATCTCAAAAAAAAAAAATTGTTCAAACTGGTTATATTTTTGTAAAATATATATAAATATATATTTATATATTAATACGTATATATATATATATATATATAGTAAATAAAATAAAGAATAAATAAATAAATAAATCAATGAATAACAAAAAAAAGGGGGCTCGGGGGTGGGCCGAACCCCACTGTGTATTCACACAGTGGGCGACACCCTCGACACCGCCACTGTGTACTCACACAGTGGGCGGCGCTCGCAGCACCGCCACTGTGTGGGCACACAATGAGCGGTGCCCGTGGCACCACCACTGTGTGGACACATAGTGAGCAACGCTCGGTTGGGAGAAACTGCCGCCCCCTCTCCAATAAAAACAAGCCTTTGCCTAGTCTCGGCCATGGCCACCGATTTGTGAGCCGTCCCTGCACAGTCCAAAACTAAGATAAAACCCTAGCCCGATTAGGGCTAGGGTAAATGAAGTTTGAAAAGATAATAAAGAAATGAAAAAAAAAGAAGGGAGGGCTTATTTAATAATAAATAAAACTAGGGTTTCATGGGCATTCTAAATGGGAAAATATATATAATATTTTTATATAATTATATATATATGTATATAAACATAGAGAGGGCCTTAAATCATTTGAGCAAATTTGGGTAATATGTAAATAATACCGTTCTAAGGAAAATATATATAATATAATTATATATATATTAAGGAGTTTTATAATTTATTATTTTATTAATGTTATTTTAATATTAAAACATTATTTTTTTTATAATGTTGCTTAAGGGCAAGTGGTAGGTCTAATCTTTTATTAGAGAATTAATTTTGTTTTTTTAAAATATGTTTTCTTTATAAACATGAGGTTATATATATATTTTTTTAAAAAGGGATTTTAGATTTCATTACTAATTAGGAGATGAATCTAAATATAGGTTTTAGAGATTAAACCTTATAGAACGAATTTACGTTATGGATTTAAATCGACCCTTTTGTTCGATTTAGTTTAAACTACACTTTAACTATGTTGAAATAAATATAGACATTTAAAAATCAAGTGTTAGGACTAATTTAATTAGTTCCTAAAATCAATTAATGATTTTTGAAGATTATTAATGTCTTCGTCAATTATTTTAGAGAGTTTTAATTAAATTAATCTATTGAATTAAATTTGACAAGATAATAAAATAATTCATGAGTATTCCACATTTAAATTAAATTAATTAAAAAAAAATGTATAATTAATCAGGATGATGGGAACTTGATATTTATTAAATATTTGATATCGAACCAAGTAAGTTTATTAATGTCTATTAGAAGAATTGGATCTACTTAAGTACTAATAAGTGCAACTGAAATGAAAGGGACTTTCGAGTAAATTTAATATTACCCTTATAAAATTTATTTGTTCCATTTAATAATAGGAGTTATCGAAATTAGTTATGTAAGAATTTAATATCATTTAAGAATTCGTTTGAAATAGCTTGTTAGGTTGTTACAACTATTTAAGCAAGGACTGCATGTAATTTAGTGTTTTAAAAAAAAAAATTGTTGTCTGTGTTTGCCCAAAGTTTGGGCATGACAGCCAGGTTTTCACCACTTATTTTTATTGCACCCCCCTTTTTTTTTTTTTGTATTTTCTTGCTTTTTTGATATTTTTTTATTTGTAAGCTTTTTTGTGCATTAGATAACTCATGTGTAGAACCTTTTGAGATTAATATTGTTGATAGGTTTGTCAAACAAGTCCCCTTCTAATGTGGATAGTTGATATGCCCCATAACCATATGTTGATATGATGATAAAAGGTCCTAGCCAGTTTGGTTCAAACTTGCCCTTCTTTTCCCAGTCCTATTGATTGAGAGGATTTTCTTCTAGTACCAAGTCACCAATCTAAAACATTCTTGACTTCACTTTGCGGTTATATCTTCTAGACATTCATTGTTTATATGCTCTTAGATGATCAAAATCATGCTGATGGTGTTCATCTATCAATTCTAGCTCTTGTAGTTTGTTAACTTTGTATTCCTCATCTGGGATGAGTCCTCTTAGTGACACTTTGAGTGAAGGTATTTTGACTTGAATGGGTAAGATAGCTTATGATCCATATACAAGTGCATATGGTGTGGCTCATGTTGGTGTGTGGATTCTAGTTCGGTATGCCCATAAGGTAGGGTTAAGTTGGACATGCCAATCTCGACCAACATCACTCACAACTTTCTTTAGGATTTTCAAAATGGTTTTACTCGAAGCTTCTTCTTAGCCATTCCCTTAAGGGTAATAAGGCGTGGAGAAGGAATGTTGGATATGGAATCTTTCACATAGTTCTTTCACATCTTGGTTTTTGAAGGGTCTACCATTATCAATGATAATGAAACTAAGAATATCGTACCAATAGATAATGTAATTCAAAATGAAGGAGGATATTTGCTTGCCAGTAACAGTGGCCAATGGAACAAATTCAATCCACTTTGTGAAATACTTGATGGACTTGAAAAACACTGAGAGGGGGGGTGAATTAGTGACACTAAAAATAAAACTACTTCAAACACTAACCGATAGATGAACTTAACAGAGCTTTTCAACACAATGCATGTAATTCAAAATACTATAATGTAAAGCAGAAAATCGATCGAACCCTAGTTGCTCTCCCCTCTTCCAGCTCCAAGGAGAGAGAAGGGAGGTTGCTAGGGTTGATGGTTTTCACTTAGGGGAGACTTTACATTCAAAAGAGGGGTTGAAACCCACAAGATCCAATCCCACACAATGCAAGATTGGATGCTAAATGAGTTTCAAGGGTTAAGACAACAAGGCTACCCTCTTTTGTAAAGAATGTTGATAAGAGAATTAAGCTAGGAATGCATAGAAAGTGAGAAAGATTCGCTTATAAACTGAGATAGGGATATAGGATGAAGCTGCGGACCTGGAATTAGTAGTAAAATATCGATACGGTGTTGTCCTGTAAATTTGAGCAAAAGTTGACGGGACGATGGTGCCCGGCGTGCACACGGTCCTCCGAAAAATTCGCAAAATGAAGGGGGATCTATTCGTCTCTGCACAAGGATTCCAGATCTTCAATTTCAGCTGTGTACCTGCAACCTTGTTGTAAGGATGTTTGTATCCTTATGTGCGAAGGTATAGATGTTGTTGTTTGTTGTATGTTGTATGTTGTAGTATGTGATCTCCTCTTCAATGGTTGAATCCTTGTCTTGAATGCAACACTTAGCCTTGAATGGAGACTTAGAATGATCAATTGCTTGAATGCTTGAATGCTTGAGTATCGTTTCCATGCTTTTTCCCATCTTGTCTGTAAATGAGAGAGAAAATGTCGTTTATATACTTGTTAATTAGGGCTGATAGACTGATTTTCCCGACCTTAGGCCGACCAGGAAAGATAATTTCCAATTTGCAAACAAAAAGACCCGAAGTCCCATAGGAGACCGGGCCCAAAATAGGGCCAGGGACCAGGGCGCTGGGCGCTCTGGTCGCACCTCCCGGGACAGCAGGGTGCAAGGAGGATCAGGCCAGGGTGCTTGAAAAATGCAGTTTTTGGTGTCGTGGACAAGTTTTGGGGTCTCCATTCAGGTTCCGTGTTACGTCGCCATCGTGAAGACCGAAATGCAGTTGAAATTGCAAGTGTCGCAATTTTAGGATGCTACATTTAGCCCCCACTTTAGCGGGAGTATGTATGCTCATACTTCCGGTAAAGTACAAGGAAACAACATTGAAAGACTTTCACCATGTCAAGGAGGCAAGACACACCAAGCCCCCAGTGGACTAAGGATCTTACGACTTCGATTGACAAAGTAAAAGGGAAGATCACGAGGGAGAACCATGACTATCAGTAGTAAGGTTCCCTCACTATGAGTCATGCAAGAAAAATACCAAAAATTTTCAAGGCAAAGCTACGTTCGCCAAGAAATTTTCAAGTATCCTGAAGGGATAGACGGGGTGTATGCCCCCCTATGTTAAAGCGATCGCACACACCTCAATGGGGGTGATTGTTTTAACGTAGTGATACACATAAGAAATGAGAAGGGAAAGGAGCACGTTATCACAAAGATTTAGCCCCCAAGTGTGAGATAAACCCAAGGATAATAGACACAAAACACAAAGCACGAGGTGACTTCGCTTTCCTCGGGGTTAGTATGCTGTATGATAATTCATGTATATATCATATGTATGTATGCATAATTGTTCTTCATTCCCCAATCACGGAAGGTCACCTAGAAGAGGGGAACACATGTGTCTTTTGAGTCAACATGAGAGAGACCAAAAGAGATCTCAATGCTTTGCATCATCCTCAAGTAAACAACACTAAGGACAACAAATAGAAGAATGAGAATAACACATAGAAGAAGTAACACAAGAGAGGAGGAGAGAATCTGCTATGCTAATGTAACTAGTCTAGCATGTCATCTACCCCTCGATCTTGCTGATCAATGTTTCGGGAAGGTAGGGAACACGCTAGAGGAGGAACATCCAACATAGCAGATGGAGCTATCACGAGATCCAAACAAGGGCTATGTTCATGTTCCAAGCCACGTTGTTCTTGTCTAGGAGCTAGGATAAGTGCTTTAGAAAATTCGTTAGATAAATGGTTATCAATATCAACAAGTTCATATTCACTATCAGAAGCAAGAGAAGTAACATGTTCATCATGAATAACATTTTCATCTGTATCATCATCAAGATTTATAAAAATAGGATCTTTAACTCGCACAAGATCAAGACCATCATGCATCTTATGTTTAGGAGATTTTGGAGAAAATGGAATAATGCTTATTGAAGGTGTTTTTGGAGATTGCAAAGTTTGAGAAGTAGCTACTTGAGCTCTAAGACGACGCTTTCATCGACGTTCACGTGCAGAATGATTTCGTCTAGTCTTAGTAGGAAGTGGAGAAGATTGATGAGGAGGAATGTTCTCATCCTTATCACTTGGGTGTTTAGGTTGTGGTCTCTTAGGCTGGATAATAGGAGAAGAAGAAGGTCTCTTCTCTCTATAGAAGGAAGGAGGAGGAACTACTCCATATAAAGGAGGAATTTTTGGTTTAGGAAGAAAACCAAGTCCATCATGACGAGGAGGTATAGGTCTACTTTTAGAAGGTTTATTAGGTATAGACATAGTCACATCCATAGGGATGGGTTGGGAATCTTCTTGAGGAAAGATATTAGTTTTATCTTTCAAAGGAAGAACTTCCTTCTCAAGAACAATAGGAATATCAAGTTTGGGTGTTCTAGGTTCACTTAAAGATAGGATCATATCTGTTTTCCACTTTTGATAAGATTTGAAAAGATGATCACTTCGCGGAGGAAGAGATTGGAATTGTTTAGGCCAAAAATAATCAATAGGAACACTAGAAGTTCTTTCAGCTAGTTTAAAGAGACTATGATTGACAGTAACAACTTCACCATTATGGGGAAATTTTAAACATTTATGAATAGGAGAAGCAATAGCTTTCATGGAAGATAGCCAAGGATAGCCAAGCTTCACATGAAATTGTTTGGACGAAGGAATAATAGCAAAGTTCACATCAAGGGATTTGTTATGGACCTCAATAGGTAATGTAATAGAACCAATTGCAGCAGAAGAAAATGCATCAAATAATTTCACAATCACATCTATTTTGTCATAGATCACTTGATTCAATTGCAAAGTAAAAAGAAATTCTTCAGTAATAACATTAACCATGCACGAAGGATCAATAAGCACTCCACGGAAAGGTGTATTCTTGACTTTTGCAACTATGTATAAAGGACCATCAGGTGCCCTGATAGTTTCACTAGAATCAAATGTGATGGAAGGTTCTTTAGGGTTTTCTTGCTGCTCTACAAAGTTAATCACATTCGGAGTCATAGACACAAGACCATCAGATGAGAAAGAGGAATCATTAGTCTCAATCACATTAGAGGTATGAGAAGGTAATGGATCAGTAAAAGTCTGAAGATTCTGGTTAGGAGGAGCTACAGATGTATTGCCGTTATCATTCACTCCAGAAATAGAAATAGTATTATTATCAATCAAATCTTGAATTTTACCCTTTAAAGAAAAACATTTTTCAGTATCATGCCCAGGTTGACGATGAAAGTGACAAAAAGATTTGTTATCAAAATAAGGTGAAGTAATCTTTGCAGGATCAATTTTCCTTATAGGAGGAAGAGTAAGCACATTTTGTTCTAATAACTTATTCATAATACTATGCAATGATTCATTCAAAGGAGTATACTTTCTTTCTTTCTTGAAAAACTTCGAAATAGGAGGCACACCTGATGCTGCATTCACATTGTTGTTGATGATGTTTTCATTGAATTTGATAGAATCTCTGTTCGGTTTAAACTTCCCAAATGGTTGTTGACTACTATCACCCTTATCACTCAGAGCCATAGGATGTGATTGTTCCATTTGACTCAAAGTCAGTTGATAATTGTGAAGAGTTGCACACAACTGTTGGAAAGAAGTAAACTCAGAAAACAGAAGTTTGTCTCGAATATCTTTTTGTAAATTAGAAATAAAGATTCTTTGAATATCATTGTCAGGCACTGGAAAAGAAATTTGAGCATACAAATGCTTATATCTACCAATGAAATCAGTCACTTTTTCTTTAACACCTTGTTTACAATGCATTAAATCAATCAAAGTAACTTTAGGACTTATATTGTTTTGAAATTGTTGAATGAAAGCATTTGCAAGTTGTTCGAAAGAAGTAATAGAATAAGAAGGCAACGAGCAATACCATTGTAGGGCTTTGTCTCTTAATGTTCTAGTAAACAGTTTTGCAAGCAACCTTTGGTCATAAGCAAAATCAGTACATATTGTTTGAAAAGTCTTAACATGTGTTAGAGAATCACCTTTACCATTATAAAGCTCCAAATGCGGGATTTCAACATGTTTAGGAGGGATAGCTCGAACAATGTCAAGAGAAAGTGGGCTTGTAACATCAAATGTGGGCACACTAAACTTAGATTGATTCATAGAGGTAATTTGTTGCTGTAAAGAAGAGATGGTTTGTGCAAGATTGTTAATGGTCGCTTCAGTTGAAGAATTCATATTAGGTGTGTTAGATTGAGATGGAGGTGTTATGTTATTAAAAGAAGGTAGAGAGTAAGGTGGTGGGACACTATGACAGTTAGTCATAGGAGATGATTGGACAAGAGGAACACTACAAGGAGGAATGGAATGGTTGAATGAATTGCCCCCTTGCATCATGTTCATTTGTAGAGATGTAATAGGAGCACTCATTAAAGGAATGAATGAAGAAGTTGGATTGAATGAAGGAAGAGGGTTAATTGAAGAAGAAGGATTGCCCCCATGACTGGTGATCACAGGAGGAATGTCTTGTATAGAAGTAGTCATTATGTTTGATGTAAAGGTAGGTATGCTAGCAATAGAAGTTGTCAAAGGGATAGAGTGATTGACTTGAGTGGGAGGTTGTGTATAACCTAAAGTTTCGGCACAACTCTTCATAGGCATCACATTCGAATCCATGATGTGTGCAATACCACGCAAAATATCAATTCCATTCTTATCACTTTGAAGCATATGTTTTAGACCCTCAATTAAAGGAAGAGCCTGACTATCAGGGTATTCTTGAGACATCCATTGTCGAAAATCATCAAATTGATTATCCAATTTCGAAAGTTGTTCTACAGAAACCTCATGGAGAGATTCTTCATCATTAGGAGGATTAGAGGAATTACCCATGTCCTCGTTAAAAAGGCTATTCAAATTAGGTTCCATCTCCTCAGTAGTTAAACCTCGGAAAGACTTAATTCTACGGCTTCGTCTAACGGGAATAGTGTAAGTAGGGCTTATTGTTGTAAAACTCATGCACTAGAAAGAGAGAGAAGATTTTGAATTTAAAGGTAGCAATTTTCAATAAAATCAGCCAATCTTCTAGATTTAAGCTGTTAAATGCAATCACGACGGTCTCCCGAAATTTCGAAAAAAATGTCAGGGACCGTGGCGCTCGGAGTGCACACGGTGCCGGCAACTTTTTTCGAATTTTGCAGGGATGAAAGTTATGATGATTTTAAAGCTAATCTGAAAAAATTGAGTGATTTTACGATCTGTAGATAGGCCAAATTAAAGTTGCAATCTCAAAATTGAATCCTACCAAGATTGTCGAAAAATGCAAAAATTTGAATTTTGAAAAAGAGAGGGAAATTGAAATTTTGAATTTTATGATTTTAGAGGGAATACCAAAAGTAATGCAAGTTTTGAAATTCAAAAGTTGTCTCAATTTCACGTAAAATTCAATTTTGAAAGCGGAAATCAAAGTTGTTGTAATTAAGCACTTAATTTCAAAAGTCACGAATTGCAAGAATTTGAATAAAGCACTGAAATTTCGAATGAATGCAAACACACTTTTCAGATTTAGGACAGTAAGAACACAATTTTGACACAAAATTTCAATTTCAATGATTTTTGAATAATTAGAAGCCTTAATCCAAGCAATCACAAGACCAACTTTGACTGTAATTTTGAAAGTGTTATAATTGATAAAATCAGCCAAAATTCTAGATTTTAGCAGAAAAATACAGTAAGATCTAGCTCCCGAAATTTCAAAAAAAATGTCAGGGACGATGGCGCTTGGAGTGCACATGGTCCTCACAACTTTTTTCAAAATTTTCAGGGATGAAAGATATTGTGATTTTATTGCAGAATCCAAAGTTACAGCTGATTTGGAGATGTTTTGATCAGTGAAATTGTCGGACAAAAGTTGAATCAAGAGGGTTTCAAAAATTAGGGTTTTGACACTTAACCACTTAATTTTCAAAATTAAAGCACAAATATGAATTGATAATTTGTAATAAAAGGGCAGATCTGAAATAAGCATTAATAATTAAACATTTCACAAGTTCAATTACCCAAAAAGAAAATTTTAGGGTTTTTATGCAATCAACCTCTAAAATTTTGCAAAAGATCAAACATGAAAATGTAATCAAGGAATCCAATTTTCAAATCTAACCATGAATAATCAGAAAGGATGTTCATGTTGGGTTCACCAAAATGTAAAGCGGAAAATCGATCGAACCCTAGTTGCTCTCCCCTCTTCCAGCTCCAAGGAGAGAGAAGGGAGGTTGCTAGGGTTGATGGTTTTCACTTAGGGGAGACATTACATTCAAAAGAGGGGTTGAAACCCACAAGATCCAATCCCACACAATGCAAGATTGGATGCTAAATGAGTTTCAAGGGTTAAGACAACAAGGCTACCCTCTTTTGTAAAGAATGTTGATAAGAGAATTAAGCTAGGAATGCATAGAAAGTGAGAAAGATTCGCTTATAAACTGAGATAGGGATATAGGATGAAGCTGCAGACCTGGAATTAGCAGTAAAATATCGATACGGCGCTGTCCTGCAAATTTGAGCAAAAGTTGACGGGACGATGGCGCCCGGCGTGCACACGGTCCTCCGAAAAATCCGCGAAACGAAGGGGGATCTGTTCATCTCTGCACAAGGATTCTAGATCTTTAATTTCAGCCGCGTACCTGCAACCTTGTTGTAAGGATGTTTGTATCCTTATGTGCGAAGGTATAGATGTTGTTGTTTGTTGTATGTTGTATGTTGTAGTATGTGATCTCCTCTTCAATGGTTGAATCCTTGTCTTGAATGCAACACTTAGCCTTGAATGGAGACTTAGAATGATCAATTGCTTGAATGCTTGAATGCTTGAGTATCGTTTCCACGCTTTTTCCCATCTTGTCTGTAAATGAGAGAGAAAATGTCGTTTATATACTTGTCAATTAGGGCTGATAGACTGATTTTCCTGACCTTAGGCCGACCAGGAAAGATAATTTCCAATTTGCAAACAAAAAGACCCGAAGTCCCATAGGAGACCGGGCCCAAAATAGGGCTAGGGACCAGGGCGCTGGGCGCCCTGGTCCTGAAGGACCAGGGTGCTGGGCGCTTTGGTCCCACCTCCCGGGACAACAGGGTGCAAGGAGGATCAGGCCTGGGTGCTTGAAAAATGCAGTTTTTGGTATCGTGGACAAGTTTTGGGGTCTCCATTCAGGTTCTGTGTTACGTTGCCATCGTGAAGACCGAAATGTAGTTGAAATTGCAAGTGTCACAATTTTAGGATGCTACATATAACAACATCCGCAAAAAGTAAAGCATCCACCATAACACAAGTTTTTGTACGTGGAAAACCCAAATAGGTAAAAACCACGGTGAGATGGAACTCACAAGTTAACTATCTGTAGTAATAGATAACTAACCGATTAAGGTCTACAAAGTGCTCTGATAGGAGCGAATCTTGTTAGAGATCCCAAAGCTTGATCAAAAGCTTATACCCTGTTAAGAGTAGTACCTTGTCAGGAGTAACCTCGGTGGAGGATTTCAGAATCCAAAGTAATGGATCACCTTGTTAGAGGATTTATACATTGAAGCTTGTTAGAGCTTGCCCGGTTAGGGGATTTGATTCTTCTATAATGATTAGAAAACAACAAGAATGGTTTGATATGTTCTGAGTAGCACAATACTTGCTTGATCAGATCCTTCTAAGCATATTCAACACTACTATTCAACACACTCTTCATCTTAACACATCACTCTTCAACAAAAAACTTTCGCTCTTCATGCATATCATCATTAGTGAAAGATTTACTGAGATGTTGATATATAGACATTCAGATTTCATGTTGGCATAAGGAAGTCATAACACTATTTCCTAGGTGCAATGTATTTGGACAAGTGATCAAAACTCATCACAAAAATTACCACCAAGTAGTCGGTGCTGGTAACTTATCACAAAAATAACCGCCAAGCAGTCAATGTTGGTAACTCATCACAAAACTCAACAAATACTAGTTGGAACAATTAATACCAGTTTGAATAAAAAATATGAAATGTTGTCCTTGAATCTCCACTTGATCTCCATCTTGATCTTCATCTTGATGCTGACTTAGTATAACCACAAGTTGTCTCTTATGCACATACTGGTTAACACAGAGTACCGGTTAGAGATTAACCACTAAGTATACCAGTTGTCAGTGTAAACAATTGAGGTTACACCGGTAGTCAATATAATCATGTGTGTGTGTGTGTGTGTGTGTGTGTGTGTGTGTGTGTGTGTGTGTGTGTGTGTGTGCGTGAGTGTTTCATCAATGACAACAAATGATGAATACATTACAATCATCATCAAGCCAACAATCTCCCCCTTTGGCATTGATGGCAACACTTAGAAAATTTTACAGTAATACCACTAAGTGTGCATGCATAACAAATTTACACATTTACTCATGCTCCCCCTTAATGCATACATTATAAAAAATTTTAAAAGCCACACATACATATTTCTACTCCCCCTTTGACATACATACATACATACATACATACATACATACATACATACATATATATATATATATATATATATATATATATAGAGAGAGAGAGAGAGAGAGAGAGAGAGAGAGAGAGAGAGAGAGAGAGAGAGAGAGAGAATTTGTATCAAAATGTTTAGCATATACAACAGTAACAAAAAAAATTGTATCAAAATTTAGGCATAAGCAAGTCTCATGAAAATAACATGGTAGCTTGTCTTCAATTGTGACAAAAGTGTTTGTCCATGAATCCAACACGTTCTCAATATAATCAAATGTAGACAACAACTGTGAATGGAATTCTTCTATTGAGTCCAGTGTGCAAGTTTTCTGGGGTTGCTAAGATAGCTTCTGCATTGGAGTAGGCTCTCTGTAATATGTCTACTTGTGATGTGAGCAGACTCTTGAGTTCTTTTAGAGACCAGAGTCTCTTTGCCTTCTCATTATCATAGATATCCAATCTTGTATGCAAATCATCTACAGATTTTATAAAGGCAAGTATAGAGTCCTGGAGTGGGACATATGCCTTGCATATCCTTTCTAGCTCTTGTTCTATTTCTGTTTGTCTTTTTGAAATGTCAAAATAAAAGAAAGTAACATTGGAGGTGGAAGCAAGATACTTTCCTCCTGTTTCAATAGCTTTACTCAACTGACTTTTATTGTGTGATAGAGCCATTTTCCCAGTATCAATACCCTTTGCGAGTTTCTCTCCATACTTCTTCTTGTGACTCTTTTCAGCATACGGTTGAGCAACATCTTCTAGTGACTTGAATTGATTAGATGCATCTGCAACTAATTGACCAAGTTTGCTAATAGGTGTAGATAGATGTGTTATAGATGTTTCCAGTAGTAGACTAGATAAAATATCTACTACAGTCTGAATTGTCTTTGCTTCAACTTTTTGCTCTTTTAGTCTCTTCTTATGCACTCTAGATTGCATGACACTTGAAATCTTCATCATTTCTGATGCACTCATATTGTCTACATCAATGGTTCCTAAGATACTCAAAGACTCATCATCATCTTCATCAATCTATTTTTTCTTTGTCGGTTCAGAAGATATGACTTTAATGATTGCTTTCTATGTATTCTTCTCTGTTTCCTTTTCAGAGGACTAAGTAACAACATTTTCAGTAGGCTCCTTCTGAATAATTTGAATGACCGGTGGAGATTGGGGTTTCTCCAGTTTTTCTATTGCCGATGGATTATCCACTTTTAGTTGAGTTGCCGGTTGCTCAACTAAGGTAACCTGTACATCAACATTTGCAGGAGGCTCCATATCTAGTGCAGTGTTAACTCCAAATAGGTCAACTGTGTTCTGAATATCATCGACAACGTGAATAATAGAGTCATCCTTTTCCTTGAGAGGATAGACCTCATCAAGTTGAATAATCTCTTCATCATCCATTTCTGATTTGTTACCATCATCAACTATCTCTTCTTTATCCTTATTCTTAGAAGAATGGATAAGTTCTTCCATCTTTTTGATTCCACAGGCTATCTGATGTGTCTCAATTTCAATAAGTTCCCTTTTACCATTAAGAAGCTTCAATCTTCTTTCTTTAAAATAAAAATGTGCTTTGTACTAATCAACTAAAGCACTAATTCCATCCGTAGATAAATTGGGAAAATATAGTACAAATATTTCATCAACAATTTCTTTTTCCAATTTTATAGCTTCCTCCCATTTATCTAAAAGAATATTATACAAAGAGATTAAAATAACCTTTTCCAAATCATGTGGAAATCTACTGTAATGACACAAATGAGTGATTACCTATTTAATCACTTGCTCTTTCTCATCTTCAGTGAAGGAATCAAAATATTCTTTGACATTGTCAAACCTATTCCTCCCTAGTATCTTCATTGTTCTTTCAAAATGGGTGTCAGGTTTGTAAGCAGCTATATCAATACGTGTAGTTGCCTTTGGCACTAACTTTACCTTCTTAGGTATTCTATCGGTTGCTTTTAACTTCTTTGGTTCTTCATCAGAATCCATTCCCTTAGACTCTAGTTGCAAAATTAATTTTTTGCCTCTCTTCTTTGTCTCCTTCTTAATATATACTTTGGGTTCTGGTTCCTTTTTGGTTAGGACACTCCTGGTAATCCTAGTACTCTTTGTTGTTGGAGATTCTTCATTAGACTTTTTATTCTTTCCTCTTGCACTTTTAACAGGTGAAGTACCGGTTTGTGCAGGTGCATCTTGGACTGCCACAATGTCCAATTTTGCCTTCTTTTTATCTTTAGGTGATGCTAATAGGGTATTATCATGACGAACCAGTAGATCATAGTTTACCTCATAACTCATGCCTTCCATTTCTTCCTCTCTTGGCTCAATTTCTTGTATCAAGCAAAAATTAGTGGTAACGGTGAAGATTATATCCTTTTCATAGTTCTTTACCACTTCTTCTGGTAGTCTCATTCTCATGCTCATTTTCTTTTGGAACTCATTGAAATACTTATTCATGGCAGTAGGGAAAGTGTTCTTTACAACCTTGATGTTGTTCTTAATTTGTGTTGAGATCGGTGAGTCCTTTAACCACTCAATGTCTCTAATTCCTGGTAGAAAGTTCTGAAAGTAAAAGAATAGTCCAACTAATAGCTGACCAAACTTGAATTTCAAACTACTATCATTTTTGATAGATTGCAAATTCAAAAACAATTTCCTCCCGATAGCTTCACAGAGATCATAATTTGCATTATCAACAATCATTTTGTGAGCTATATTAACTGTTGCAAATGGAACACTATTAAGTCTACTAGAGTAAAATACTCAGTAGCCTATCACCATTGCTACTAGTTTTACTATAGGGTCTTTAATGTTGTTAACGGAAAAAGTATGCCCATCAGATGTAGAACCAGTTAAGTTGAAGCCAGTATCCTTAGAAATTCTCCTTAACTCAGGTACTTCATCGGTTGAGAAATAGCCAGTCATAGCCTGAATGGCTTCCTTTGTAATTGTGTGAGTTCTTTCTAAATACATGTTTTATCCATGAAATCGACTCAAAATGATTATGATATGTGCTTCTTCGAAATCTTCAAGAAAATAAGATGCATTATGAAAACCCTTTTCGAAAACCCTAGCATACTTTTTCTTAATCTTACTGTTCTCATCACAAAGTGATTTCAACTGTGTGTAAATGTATAGAGACCCCAAGTCTTCTAATTTGTAGTCAATATAACTAGACAAATCACCTTTGACCAAAAATCCACTCGGAATTTGTGACAATGCATTATATGACACAATTTGTTTTGCCTCTATAGCTTCCATAGGCTCAAAAGTAATCATTAACCTCTCTACAATCTTTGAAGTTGATGCCATTTCAGATGAACAAGATTCGAATTAGTATGTTCAAAGAAATACCTTGTTTTGCACATGTTGCCCCGTTTACCAGTTGAGATGCCCAAGTGCACACCAGTTCGACCTTCTGCAACCTTCAATTCAACTTAATTTCATAAATCATGAAATAATTCGATAATTAACAACAAAACAATCTTACTCAGCTCAACAAGCACTCCAAATTTCTTTCTCAAATCATTAGGGTAAAAATGACAAAGTAAAACTCACTTTTATCCTTTTTACCTACTGCAATAAATGCTCACACGTTAGGGTTACAAACCCTAATTTCACTGCTCAAGTGGAAAACCGGTTGATAACATGTTAACAAAAAGTTACCAAAATTTCATGTTTCAAAATTCTTTTCCTGCTCATTTTTCACAAGGAGGTATTTTAACCATTAAGCTCCCCTTAGCCATATTAAAAAGGCTTAAGTCACCGGTGCAGGGTTCTCTTCACTAGGTGAAGGAACAATTTCTTCTCCAGGTGAGTTGTCACTTTTCTTCTTCCAAATCCAATTCATATCCTCTCTGGTTTCTTCAACATTAATTTTTTGCTTTCCCTTCTAATCCTTAGAAGAGTTGACTGGTTTGTTGTTTCTGGATCTACAGAATTTTGCTAAGTGCCCTAGTTTGTTATAGAGATAACATGCCATACCAGATGATCTCCAAGGTCCTGCATTTTCTCTTCCTGTTCTTCTTCTGCAGTTCATAGCCACATGACCAAAGTTATTACAGATGGTGCAAATAATATTTGTTACCTTTTCCATCTCAAATGGACTAAACTAGTTGCCATAGGATCTTTGCTAGTTCAGGTTTACCCGGTTGTCAAAGTTCCTCATCCGGTCACCATTTGGTCTTGGATGCATGTGTGGTACATGATTGTTTTCTCCATATCTGCACTCAACAGATCTATGTCCATACATTCCACATGTGAAGCAGTGACCTTCAAATTTCTTGGACACATACCTAGCATTAGTATTGTAACTTGCATTTCTATTAGGTTTGTCTCTACAAACATTTGTAGTGTGACTAGGTTTATGGCAAACAAAACAGATAGGTTTAAAGACCTTCATACCGATAGGCTTATTGATCTTAGGAGCAGATTTGTTCTTAGGATTGTTGCTCTTTGTAACGGAGGATTCACCTTTTTCAGTTGTGTGAAAACCAAGTCCAGAGATATCACCCTTCATTCTTTGTGATTGAATTTGTTCTTCCAGCATGGTAGAAATTTTGATGAACTTCTCCAATTTATCATTGGCTTCAATAAGCTATTTTGTGAGATCTTCATTATGCTTAGACAAGTTCTCTTTCAGAGATGATGCCGGTTCAAGATCTAGCTGTAGGTTCTCCTTCTCTTCTCTTTCAGCAATCAAATGCTCATGCATAATGGCACTTTCTCATTTGATCTTTTTAATCTCTTGATCTCTTTCCTTGATAAGATCTTCAGCAACTCTTTTGGCTTCCAGTTCCTGACTCATGCAGATAGTGAAACCTTCTAGCTCTCTCCTCAAATTTAGTTTCTCACCGTTTAAATTTTCAACTTCCTCTACTAAAGCATCAATATTGGCTTCATCTGAAGAACTATTATCACATATCTCTAATAGTTGTTCAGTTAGCTCTCTCCTTTTGACTTGAGAAGCTTTCAGTTTGACCCTAAGGGTTTCAAGTTCATTTCTGCTAGCTCTTAGCTCTCTATCCTTCTCGAAGTAGCTCATGTCCCCCATGGTGGTTTCAAGGCTTCTTTCTAAGCGGTTAGGCTTCAAAGAAGTTAGACTCTGATACCAATTGATGGACTTGAAAAGCACTGAGAAGGGGGGGTGAATCAGTGACACCAAAAATAAAACTACTTCAAACACTAAATGGTAGATGAACTTAACAAAGATTTTCAACACAATGCATGTAATCCAAAATACTATAACAACATCCACAAAAAGTAAAGCATCCACCATAACACAAGTGTTTGTTACGTGGAAAACCCAAATAAGTAAAAACCACGGTGATATGGAACTCACAAGTTAACTATCTGCAGTAATAGATAACTAGTCGGTTAAGGTCTACAAAGTGCTCTGCTAGGAGTGAATCTTGTTAGAGATCCCAAAGCTTGATTAGAAGCTTATACCTTGTTAAGAGTAGTACCCTGTTAGGAGTAACCTTGGTGGAGGATTTCAGAATCCAAACTAATGGATCACCTTGCTAAAGGATTTATACATTGAAGCTTGTTAGAGCTTACCCGGTTAGGGGATTTGATTCTCCTGTAATGGTTAGAAAATAACAAGAATGGTTTGATCTATTCTGAGTAGCACAATACTTGCTTGATCAAATCCTTCTAATCATATTCAACACTACTATTCAACACACTCTTCATCTTAACGTTTATCACTCTTCAACAAAAAAGTTTCTCTCTTCATTCATACCATCATTAGTGAAAGATTTACTGAGATGTCGATATGTAGACATTCAGATTTCATGTTAGCCTAAGGAAAACATAACACAATTTCCTAGGTGCAGTGTATCTGGACAAGTGATCAAAACTCATCACAAAAATTACCGCCAAGTAGTCGGTGCTGGTAACTCATCACAAAAATAACCGCCAAGAAGTCGGTGTTGGTAACTCATCATAAAACTCAATAAATACCAGTTGGAACAATTAATACCAGTTTGAATAAAACATATGAAATGATGTCCTTGAATATCCACTTGATCTCCATCTTGATCTTCATCTTGATGCCGACTTAGTATAAACAAAGGTTGTCTCTTATGCACATACCGGTTAACACAGAGTACTAGTTAGAGATTAACCACTAAGTATATCGGTTGTCAGTGTAAACAATTGAGGTTACACCAGTAAATATAATCACATGTGTGTGTGTGTGAGTGTTTTATCAATGACAACAAATGATGAATACATTACAATCATCATCAAGCCAACAATACTTAGTGGCTATGATTATGAACTTGTGTCCATTTGAGGAGGAGGGATGGATCTTACCCATGAGGTCAAGCCCCCACTGACAAAATGGCCATGATGTTGTGAATGGTTGCAACTCATGTGTTAGTGCATGTATAAGATTCCCACGGATCTAACATTTTTGACATTTTTGACATTTCTTAGCAAACTGATAGGACTCCTTTTCAATGTTTGGCCAATAGTATCCGAGTCTCAGAAGTTTGTTGGCTAAAGTAGGACCACTTGAATGTGTACCATATATGTTGGAATCCAAGAACACTGAGAGGGGGGGGGTGTGAATCAGTGTTCTACCAGAATGATCAATTTTAACCTTATTAAAACATGCATACACCAACCAGTATATCGATACATATGGAATTAAAAGAAGTAAAGAAACCAATAAGCCAATCACATAAATGAATACCATAACACACAAAATTATACGTGGAAAACCTCAAAGAGCAAAAACCACGGTGATATTTGTGACCCATGATATCAATTCACTAGCCATATGAAAAGATATTATAAAATATAGGGCCTGCACTTGCAAGAAGGCTTACAGCCTAGAGCACACTGCTCAATCACAAAAGGAGCCTCATTGACTACATACAAATCCAGACTACAATCCAAAGAAATGAATGAACTACTAAGATATCATCTTCTATGCCTGAATACAGTTTCGATTAAGCTCTATTTGTTCTAGTCTGAAACCCTAAACCCTTACCAGAATACTCCTTTACATAAATATCCTCACATACATGATCTCTCTCATATATTTTGCATTACATAACATTATCATATTCTCCTATCGATCCCTTACTCAAAATGATCTAATCCAACAGACCTATATACCCTTTACAATTTAGCATGCCTTATGTCGGCTTACAAAGATATTTACAATATCAATATACATGTCGGCTAGATAACATAAATACATGAATATCAAAAATATTTGTCAATGCCGAATCCAAAAGATGTCGGCCTTCAATACCGATAACCTTATTCTAAACCATGTTGGTCCACATTGCCAGTAACCTGAGAATTCCTTCCATCTTATCGGTGTCCGTGTCGATGAAGTGTCTGTGAAGTGCCTGCCGGTACACAACTGAACCAAAACATGAAGTAGAAACAATTTGCCATGTTGCCATCAATGACAATATATTGAAACCAACCAATTGAGTGTCAATTGCCAACAATATCCCCCTTTGGCATTGATGGCAACACTCATGTGAAAAATGATCATGGTTTCATTTGTCGGTTTCATCCTGAGCCTGCTCCCCCTGAGTTGAATATCCATCAATACAAAATACTCCATACTTCCATAGTTTTCCATCTATACTCCCCCTAATGTGTACAGCTCCCTCTTTTTATTTTTCACATTAATATCTCTCCCACTTTGACATCAATGCCATAAAAAATAACCCCCCCAAAATACCAAAGATCCAAAATAGGATGAAGAATAAAAGATATTGTACAATGAATATCCCAAAAATACATTACCAGAGCTTAATATATTTGAAAATTTCTGAATAGGTCTTCTCCAAAATCTCTAGATAAGTATCCCAACCAGATTTGAAAGTGCCAAAAATAGATACAAGTCCATTTATCATATGGGAAAATGACTCTTTCTCATTTAACTCTGCCTGTGTGGGCTTACCAACCATATCTATACACTCCTTCTTATGTACAATAAGTGAATCCAACCAGAGACACATCAAACCTCTAAGACTTCTAGCTCTTCTTATAATTTTGTCTTTTTCCTTCTCAAGAGTAGAAACTTGGGCTTCCAAAACCAAAATCTGACCATCAATGGATGTAGTCAATGAATTCAATCCATAAAAATAATTGGCTATACCTGCAATTTTCTCCTAAGATTCCTTAATCCTCTTATCCAAATTAACTATAAGTAAACCTGTGTTACAACATACTCTGTAAATATTTGTACACTACTTTAAAGAATTATCTATCAATTTCAACTTATCATTGATTTCCTTCCTTTCAGACTCAATCATTTGATCAAAAGTAGCTCTCTTTGCCTGTGTGAATCTCTTTAGTGCTTGCCGGTTTGATATCTGCTACAAGGATTGAAAATCCTTTGAAATGTGCTCAGTGATTGTCTTAAGCTTGTTGGATGGGCTCGCTTCTTTGTCAAACTTGCACTCTGGGACTAGTCCATGCAAAATAGTGATAGACTGATCAACAAGCCCTTTATCCATAGATCCCTCCTTCAACATTTTCTGTGCAACCATCATCAAGAGTTTAGTAGAGCTCATCTCGGTTATGGTTTTCTTTTCAACCCGTGAGGTGTTAATTGACAACAATGATGGGGTCACTATCAGTTCCCTGTCAGATTCCTCTTTCTTCTCCTCTGATGTTTTAACCTTTATAGCTTCTTCACTTGCACTGGTGGCTTTGCCACTTGGTACAGTCTCAGTAACTGTCGGTTCCTCCCTAGGAACTTTATCCTCATCCTGTACAATCTGATCTAGAGGATTGTTATCCTCAACATTAGTAACTTGTTCATTATCAACCTTTAAACTCTCTATATTTGTAGGTATCTCAACATTTGTCTGTACATTTGTATCTACAAGGGGCTCAATTTCCACTATCTTAATGTTTTTCAAAATTGAGGGTGAAGTACCCATAATATCCTTTCCCTTTCCTTCAACTAGGATGTCTGCAGTATCTATTTTTTATTCTGGTGAAGTATAAAACCACGGTTCTCTTCAACAAACTTAACCTATGCCTTGTGGGTCTCCTTAATTATCTCATTTACTCTACCTAACATAAGGTTGATTATTCTATGTTTGCTATTAAAGATTTTCTTATCTGAAACTTCAAGTGTCTTATTGATCTCCTTTGGAGCAATAGAAACATAAACAGATAACAACTCTTGAATCTTTATATGCTTGTCCCATTGCATTGTTGATAGTCTTCTAGCATCTAACATATCATACAATTGTGTCGGTATTTGGTCTTCAATTCCTAACATGGCTTTCTTATAAATATCCAAATATAACAAAACTGCTTCCTCTACTTCTCTTTGTTCATTATTATCTAAAGGTTCATAATAAAACTATACATTCTTTAACACACCATATTTAGTAATCTCATCAACTAAATCTGCATAAGTCTTTGGTGGAATGATAGTTGCATTACCAGATTCAATTCCTAGATTAATGTCATCCTTCTTCTTTCTCCTTCTAGTACCGGGTGGGGTTGAAGGTGTTTCTTTAGGAGCTCTTCTCTATGTCGGTACCTTGATAGTAACTTTCCTAACTGGTTGCTTCTTAGCCTCTACCTTAGTTTCATCAATTTTCTTCCTTATTACCCTTTTGAACGCCAAGGGTGTGTTATCTTTAGATGCAGATTCAACTGCAATAGGTTCAATAAATATTTCTGGTTCTTTTCTCGTCCTACCTTTCTTTGAGACATCATCAATCAATGCTTTGATGTCCTGTGAAACATTTTCAACAAAATTACTTGCCTTACCTTCTTGCTTCTCTTTTTTCTTCCGATTGAACTTAGTTTCAACCTATAGTGTCTTCTACTTAGCAGTGCCAAAGTTTTTTATAGTTTCATCTACCGGTGCATCAATTAGCATCTTTGCATAAGTATCTAGAATCTATGCATGAACTTCATAACCCATCTCCTCAATCTAGATCTTCCGGGGTTTGACCACTTCCATGAGTGTTTCATCTTTCTTAACCATGAAGCATGTCTTAGTTAAATATTTCTCAACAATGTGCTTCGGAACCCTCATCCTAGAATTCATAGCCTTTTGAAATGCCTTGAAACAACCCCACACTTTATCATCTCTCTGACTACCAAATGAAGCAACTGACTGTTTCAGTTGCCTCCGTACCAGGATATCAAATGCCCATTGTCTCTTCCCAAAATCGGGAGTCTCATTGATGAAAAATAGCATTAAATAGACAATTAGGTTACCATACCAGAAAGTTCCTTTCTTTTCTCCTTTAATCTTTCCTAGGTTAGTCAATAGTTCATCCAACATCCAACATCTCATTTTCTCTCATCATTTTATGAGTTGCATAAATGCAGGAGCTAGAAATAGAATTAAAATGGTTTGATTGAGTTACCTTATACCCAATAATCATGCTTTTGAATCTGATGTCTTTGTCGATGATAGTATTGATCCTCAGTGATCGCCTGTCCAAAGTTACGCTGATGATTTTGTTGACATGATCATTAGAAACCTTATTCTCTGGACGCTACCCAACCTATGGTAAACTAGTGATTGCCTCGATGGCCTCCTTTGTAATCTTATATGGTCTATCCATCCAGATAAACTCTCCATGCACTCTACTTAAAACATACCTAACGATTTCATTTTCAAATTATGGAATGTCTAGAATGCCGATAAACCCTAAATCCTCAATGTGCTTGTACTCGGGCTTAATATTTCCATAATCTCCATTAACTCATTCATGTACATTCTCTTGATATTAGACGTTCCCAAATCCTCAATGTGATAGTGAGTGTAGGCTCTTACATCTTCAACATACACAACTCCTTTCAGAACACGGGAAATGCGCCAACCAAATCGTCCAGGGTAGCAACATGCGGATATCGCTTGAAAATCGGCCTGGGATGGTCCTTGACCTCAACAACAGTTGGATTTGCAACAAATATAGGTACAGATGATGATCCTGCTTCCATGATTGAAGATAAATACATGTGAATCATTGCCGGTGAAAAACCCTAAAGACCTCTTCCAATCACTGGTGAAATTGCTCAAGAAGATATCTGATCGCATTGAATTGCCTTAGACTTGCTCTGAATCACTCTTAATCACCCTGAATGCAAGGCACTAATAAAAAATGAAGTAGATTCAACCTTTTAACTTCCAAGAAAAACCCCAATTCGTCATTGATATAAATGACTTCCGGTAAAAGATATCGAATCTTGGTTAAACATCTCCATGCCGGATAAGCATCTCCAATGTCTAGAACATCTTCTAGAACCTCTTCCCAGGGAATATGAAATATCTTCATGAATTTTTCCTACCCCTAAGGCATCTGCCTCACTTACTGGTTGAGCTTCCTGCTGGTGCAGGAGTAGCCTCCTCTGTCAGTTGAGTAACCAGAGCATTCCCATTTGTAGATTGATCTTCTGACTTCTTGACCCATCTCTAGGTATGATCTTGTTGGATTTCATTAACCTTTTCTTTCCCTTTCTCATTTGATCCTCCATTACTAACTAGTGGATTTATGATTCTATAGAATTTAGCAATATGTCCAACCTCATTACATGCATAACATGTAACATTGTTTTTTTGAATTGCCTTGCTAAAACCGGTATAATTGCTTGACCTGCACTGATTAGCCATATGTCCAAATTTTCCACATGCATAGCATTTAACATTAATTCTATAATATTTTGTCTTATGACCATTCTTATTGCATTTAGAACATTGATAGGGAGCAAAATTATTGTTCTGATTTGCTCTATTTCTACATTGCCTAGCCATGTGACCAAATTTATTACAAACAAAGCATCTACCATTAAATTTGTAAGCATTAAACTATTGGCATTTGCATGAAGATTGCATGAATGATATGTTATGTTGTCATTGATGTCAATTAACTAGCAATGATATTGTTGATATTGTTATTATTGTTGATATTGTCTTGTAACTGGTATGAAGAGCTTTGTAGGATATTGTAAACCGATATGTAAGTTTAAACCCTATCTATGTAATGTTACCGGTAAACCCTACTATTTGTTTTTGTTAAACCCTAACCAATTAAGGTCGTTGAATTGGTTATGTTGGTTTATGATCTGATATTGAGTGGTAATGATGGTGACACGTATAGTCATTGTATGAAGACAAGTTCAAAATGTTTTTGGCACATTTGTTTGTCTAGGGAAGGAGCAAAGTGTATTGCATCTAATGCAAAGCACATGATGATTTACTGAGCTTGATGAAGTGGTAATCAAGGAGCGGTTGAGGTTTTCTTGATTGATGTGTAGAGATTGCTATAAAATCCAATGGTCATACTTGAACCGACTTGTTTTTAATCTCGATGAGAGAATTAGGTTTTTGTTGTGTTACCAACCTAATTGATTCATATTTAAGGTCAATGAAGTTGTTTTGTTTAGAGTTGGCAAAGTTGGCAGAAATTAGTTGAGTGTGTGGTTACCAAATCGGAGAATGATTCTGCAGTTTGAGTAAAGACAAATAGAAGCTTAAATGGATTTGATCAAGCAAACGTAGTGCTATTCAGAAAGATCAAGGAACTCGTGTTGTTTTCTAATAATTACAACAAAATTGAAATCCCCTAACCGGGTAAGCTCTAACAAGCTTGGTTACTTATTAAATCCTCTAACAAGGTAGTCCATTAGATTGGATTTTCAAGTCCTCTACTAAGGTTACTCCTTATAGGGTACTCGCTTCTAATAAGGCATTTGTAGTACCAGGTGATTCCTAACAAGATTAGTTCTTAATAAGACTTTTGTAAAAGCTTTAATAGGCTTGGCTCCTAATAGGGCAAACTTCAGAATAGTTCAGACATTTTCTTGTGAGTCCCATCTCACCGTGGTTTTTACCTATTTGGGTTTTCCATGTATAAATACTTGTGTCATTTGGTGAATGTTTTTGTGTTTATGATCTTATGGTTGATTTAATTAACTACATAACTATTTCTAATAAGGCATGATAACTAGAAGCATTGAGTAATGAAGTTTGTTGACATATGATAAAGCATTTGGATGTTTACAAGTTGAATCTTGTTTACTGTTAAGTTGTTGTAACAGTCAACTAGTTTTCTTATGAGTATTTATCTTGACAATGGTATTTCATTGATAAGTTTACTTTGTGTGATTGAGATTGAGTTTGGGAAAGTTTGTATATGTTTTTCTATTTACTGATTCACCCCCCCTCTCAATAATCTACCAAATACTTATTCTTTCATCATACCATCATAAACTACCTTACCGATGCCTTATGGTTTTGATCTTCATTTGCAGTACCAGAACTCTTTCCTTGTTTAAATCCAAGTCAACTGGAATCTCCATTCTGCCTTTGTCTCTTCAATAACTCATCTAGATGTTCTAAACTAATCTTGAATTTTTCTCTATACTCACTTGCAATAGTTAGATCATCTCTTAGAATTATCATTTGTCTCTCAAGCTCTTGTTCATTACTCGAGGATTGTACTAAATAAGTTCTTAACATATCATTCTCATGAACCAACCTACCACATTCTTTAAATTTGTTCTTCAGAGATACAATAAGATTTTCTTCTTTTTTCTTTTGGTCTTCAATCTCCTTAGACATTCTCATAATTATAGCTTGCATTTCATTCCTCATGACCATGTTCTCCTGACTCAGCTTCTGACACTGTTCCTTAAGTGCATCTTTCTCTTCATCATCCTAATTTTACAAAAGTTCCTTCCTTGTAGCTTGAACATATGACAACCTCTCCTGTAGGACAAGAATGAATTCTTGAGAAGAATTCAATTCATCTTGTAACTTCAAGTTTTTCAACCTTTCAGCATCATAATCTTCAAGTGCTACCTCAAGTTGCTTTTCCAAACTCATATCTATGGATTCTAGATTCAGGATCTTCCTCAAGCTATTAAACTTCCTCCAAGGCATAAGGCTATGATACCAATTGTTGGAATCCAAGAACACTGAGAGGGGGGGGGTGAATTACTGTTCTACTGGAATGATCAATTTTAACCTTATCAAAACATGCATACACCAACCGATACATATAAATTTGAAAAAAGTAAAGCAACCAATAAGCCAATCACATAAATGAATACCAAAACACACAAAATTATACGTGGAAAACCTCAAAGAGGAAAAACCATGGTGGGATTTGTGACCCACCATATCAATTTACTTGCCATATGAAGAGATATTATAAAATAAAGGGGCCTGGATTTGTAGGAAGGCTTACAGCCTAGAGCATGCTACTCAATCACAAAAGGAGCCTCACTGACTACATACAAATCCAGACTACAATCTAGAGAAATGAATGAACTGCTAAGATAACATCTTCTATGCCTGAATATAGTTTTGGTTAAGCTCTGTCTGTTCTGGTCTGAAACCCTAAACCCTTACCAGAATACTCCTTTACATAAATATCCTCACATACATGATCTCTCTCATATATTTCACATTACATAACATTATCATATTCTCCTATCGATCCCTTACTGAAAATCAACTGATCTATATACCCTTTACAATTTATCATGCCTTATGTCGGCTTACAAAGATAATTACAATATCAATATACGTGTTGGCTAGATAATATAAATACACGAATATCAAAAATAATTATCGATGCCAGATCCAAAAGATGTCGACCTTCAATACCGATAACCTTATTATAAACCATGTCAGCTTGCATTGTTGGTAACCTGAGAATTCCTTCCATCCTACCGATGCCGGTGCTGATGTTGGTGAAGTGTCTGTGAAGTGCCTGTCGGTACACAACTAAACCAAAACATGAAGCCAGAACAAGTTGCCATGTTGTCATCAATGACAACATATTGAAACCAACCAATCGAGTGTCAATTGCCAACAATAGATACCCTCGTGAACTTCTCGTAAAGCAGTTTGAGATTCATCACTTTCCAGATACCTAAGGAGAGTACCATCAAGATCCCATCAATAAAGAGTATCGACTGTTAAGGTATAATGGGTTGTTTGATGAACAAAGTTTTGTTTTTGGTTTTGGGATAGATCGGGTGGAAGAGTATTGTCTTTCAAATAGACCTAACGAATCTTCCCATAGATTAGAGATTCAAAACCAACTAAGTGACATATGACTTGAGAATTAGGATTATCATAGGCGAGAGAAAATAATTGTTCCATGAGAAACTCATAACAATTTTGCTTTTCTGGAATTTGTAGAAGAGATGCAATGGTGGTCATGGCATTTGCAACTTTATTCTCCAGCCTTGGAATTTTTTCAAAGGTGATATTGATAAAATATTTCTTAAAATCATCCACCATTCTTTTGTATGGAATTAGTTTGTCATCCTTTATTTGATAGTCATCATTGACTTGATTGATGACTAATTGAGAGTCCCCAAAGACTCACAAATCTATGATTTTTGGTGCAGGAGCACCCTTCCAAGCTCTCCCTCCTTCTTTGTTTGGTTGGTATTATGCTTCCTATGAAGCCATTGTATATAAAATAATGAGCCAAGTGCTCATAGGTCCTAGTTAGGGTCCTAGAAGAGATCTTAGGGGTCATAAGTCAAGATTGAGATTTTCTGAAAATGGAGGGTATGTGTGTCTTTGTGGTGTTTAGGGGTCCTTCATAACATGGTGGTGTCCTTAGATTGGCCCAATGTGGGTTTAGGAGTCATGAAAAGCAACATTGAGAAAGTTGCTCAAAAGTTGCAAATGTTGCATGACAACTTTTAAAAGTTGTCAAGCAACTTTTCCACCAGGAGGACTAAATCCTTAGTTTGGCATGGACAACCCTAATATGGACACACAAACTAAGGCAAGGGTGGTATAAGTATTTTCAAACCCTAAGTTAATGGGTTGGATGTCAGAGATTGTACAGCTCGAGCAAACTGAATTGACTGGCTATTTTGTTGGTTACCAGCCAGTTTGAGTGAAGCTACCGAGAAAGTTAATGGATTGATTTGCGTGCAACACTGTGTGAAATGTCTTCTATGGTGTAAATAATTCCATTGTGTGTGATTAGATTAGCTTTTTGTTTACTGGTTGAGTGTGTTTGTAAATAGTTTGTAAATTGCAGTCTCTCTATCCAGTTTTGGACTAGTTTGTGCAAATGAAGGTTTAACTCCATTCCCCGTTGTGGAATCATCATGAAACCATGGGGAATGAGAGTGAAGACCCTGTACTATAGTCCCATGCAAGAAGGACCCTTGAAAATGTAGGGAGGCCAAACAAAGACCCATTCCTAGGCGAGACTGGACAGTGCCCGACTAGGAGAGGTCAAATTGCAGAGGTCTTGAAGAGCAAGGTTGGTCAATGGGGAGTGCATCCTTTGGAGGAGGTGCACAGGAGTGAGTGAAGTAGCATTGGTGTGAAGGAGGAGCCTCCACCAATCCAAACAAGGTGGCTAAAACCCAAAACACTCACTGTGACCCAGGCAGACCCTAGAAACCCTCACAAAACCCTTAAAAACCCCAAAATTCGCCCTAGGCACTGTATGGATGTTGGTGGCATTATTGTACACGGGAATAACATTAGTTAATTATGTGTAATTGTTTGGTTAGTTGGCAATCAAGGGGTGGTAGTTGCAGTGCAACGGTTGGCGCTCTCACCCCATCGGTACCCTTTTATACTTCGGAATGTAACTTGTAACATACACTTATTATGAATAGAACATTTGATATACTTGCTCTGATATTTACAACATTATTCTGCATTATGTTCTTTATGCCTTAAGTTATCCACCTGATAGGGCAAACATTTGGCATCATTGCCTAGACGAACTCGGGAATGGAAGACACGGATGGCACACGGACACGATGGGCCTACCCATCGGTGAGATTAACCTAGAGGCCGACGACGCGCAAAGGGAACAATCATCGTGGGATGCAGAGCATGATGGCAAGAGGCGAAGGGGAAATTGAACCTTGGAATAATCCCGACACACTGTTGATATAAATCGTGGCCGAAAGGCAAAATAAAAATTAATAAATTTTTTTTTTTTTTTGTACATGGCGTGTGTTTGCTGTGTACGGAAGTGACTTATGCCCAATAGACTAAATAAGGACAAAAATAAAAAGATACAAAGTGACGAATGGGAAGTGGCACAAACTACGTTGAATCTCAGACAACAGATAGAATGAAGGCATAGGCTAAGGTAGCTTGCTGAGGGACGACCGGCCGAGGGGTTGCTCGAAGGGAACCCAAGAGGTGTCATGGAGGTTGCGAAGGTAGAGATAGACAGAGAGAATTACACTATTGTAGGGTTGCCCGAAGGGAACTGAGAAGGAGTCACGAAGGGTGCTGAAGGAGAACTCTACAGTTCACCATAATACCACCGTAGGGTAAGAAGTCGCGAAGAGTTGGTGGAACAAACAAGGTGAAGTCTAAACCTGATCGATGCTACCAGAGACCTACTAAAGAATTTGTCCATTTCGGAGGACAACCGGAGGAAGACAACCAACCAGAGGGAGACAGTGGAAGGTGATGGTACGACCGAAGGTGCCGAGGGAGCACAAGGGTACCGTACAGGAGGCAATTTGTTCGGTTCAGTGTCAACAACTTCCTCTAGAGGACCCACGAGTGGAGGTTCAGTTGTAGGAGGTGGAGGATTGCCAGGTACAAGCACACAAGGAATTAGAGGAGCAAGACCCAGCGGTGGGATGGCGAGTAAATAGAAATAGCCAAAGTTCACAGGGGAGGGCAAGGAAGATCCCTTACGACATTGCTGTACATGTGAAACCATTTGGTCCGCCAACAGAGTGACAGACCAGGAGGACTGGGTACAGCAGTTCCCAGCCACATTACGAGGAGTTGCCATAGATTGGTACTCCGATGTAGACAAGCAAAAAGTGGCCACATGGGGCAATCTACAGAAGGAATTCATGGAGGAGTTTCGGTTGCTCCATGATGACAATGAAATTGTAACGGAGATATACATTACCAAACAAGGTACCAAGGAGACAATACGAGTATACAGCAGGAGGCTGAAGGAATTGCTGGGAAAAATGGAGAGTCAACCAACAAATGGGTTGAAAAAGCGATGGTTCATGGAGGGACTAAAGCATTCCCTCCGAAGGAAGATGAAAATAATTCCACCTACATCATATGACGATGCCTATAATAGGGCAATGGACCTAGAGAGCAGATACAAAACATCAAAGAAGAAGAAAAGTAATAAATATTCATCTGACGATGATGAAGACTTTGACGGGGAAAGCAGCAGCAATGGTGAATCAAGTAAAAAGGTGCACGCTCTCCAAAAGGACATGGAATGAATGTTGAAATAATTCAAAGCTATGAAGGGGAATATAAGTAAGACTGAAGAAAATGACGTGTGGTGTACCGACTATAGGAGTGACGGACACACCAAGGGGTCCTATCCCAAGAAGGCTTTCTATGACATTTGTCAGATTGCAGGACATTTGACAAAAGAATGTCCCTACAATATGAAAACCAGGAGCCAACAAGTTCTCTTCACGCAAGAGCAGCCAACCATCAGAACTTCACAAACCAACACAACGACATCATCTGGAGGTTACTGGGACAACAAACGTGGTGGCGGAAGGAATAGCAACAATAACAATAACGAAAGCTGTATCCAGTATGATGCCAAGGGCCGGCCAATTATCCAATGTAGGGCCTGTAATCAGTGGGGGCACTTTGCCCGTGATTGCACGTAGGAAGCCACCCCTCAGCACCTCTGCCGATGGTGTGGGCCAGGCAACCATGAGGATGAAAATTGCCCATAGGTAGGGGTTAATCTTCTCAACATTGAGAAGACTGGTGAGAAAGAAGTACTAGCAATCACCCGCACCCAAACAAAAAAGGCCACTTATCCTGACCCCTGTACGGAGAATGAGAGATTACGGGAGGCAAAGGCCAATATTGAACGTGAGATGACGGCCGAACGACAAGACAATGAGGTGGCGAGTACATCATCCCATACGGAAGCAGAAAATAACATCATTGGGCAAGTATTGCAGATGGAGGTGCCGATAAAGGTAAAAGACCTTCTAGACTCTATGCCACAATTGAGGACTACCATCCTCACCAATGTGCAAAGCACCACATTGTTGAGTGCACCACAGGTAGGGGTTCCCGCCACCACATTATCAAGTGCACCATAGGTAGGGGTTCCCGCCACCGCATCGTTGAGTGCACCATAGGTAGGGGTTTCTGCCACCGCTTTGAAGAGTACACCACATGTGGAGGTTTCCATTAGCCCTTCGACTGACCCGATGTTACTAGCCTTGAGCAGTGGTAGACACCTAGTTGTGGTAGAAATGGGTATCCGTGGGACCATTCTGAAGGACACCATTGTGGACAGGGGATTTGGGGTGAATGTACTACCAGAAGAACCATGGAAGCGGCTAGGGAAGCCCACCATGTGGCCATCCACATTCAACTTGGTGGGAATAGACCAACACGACATTAAGCCACTCGGCTTGTTGATGGCCCAACAAGTGACAATTGGTACACAACCATTCTTGTTAGATTTCATGGTTATTCCCTCAAAGAAGAAAGGCTATGATGCCATCCTAGGGAGAGCGTGGTTGATCAACACGAGGGTAAATCACAACTAGAAGAAAAATACACTTTCCATAGAGAAGGGAGGGCGGAAATATACCATTGACCTACACACCCAAGATGTCGGCGAAGAGCTCGCCTCTTCTAACTCGAACTTAGAGGACTCTAATAAAGGGGAAGGGGGTCCCAATGAAAGTAAGGGCAAGAACGCGATGGAGCCGAACAGTGAAGGGGTGCTCGAATTGGAGGGATGTTCTGAAGATGAGGTATGCTCACTTAACAGGCTCTTCCACTAGCAGATGGAGGATTACAAAATGTTCCAGAGCTACAGGCTCGAAGTAGAGGAACCAGAGCAAGTAATAGAGGAGGTGTACCTATACAGAGAATATTGGAAGGGAGATGCCCCAAACCCCGACGATGTAGATAATCCGAAGAGTGTCAGAAACGATTGGAACCCTGTGTGGAAGGCTGCAACATTCAAAATCTTTATTATTATTCTTCTTATGTACGGGAAGGAGACCGTGGTTCCTGTAGAATTTGTGGTTCCAGGCCTTTGGATGGCCATTGAAAATAGACTTGCCACCAACGGATCTAAATTGAAACCCTACCACGTGAAGCGCGTAGGGGACCTGAGAGGCCGGAAGGACACCTGAGAGGTCAGAGGGGGACCCGAGAGGATGGAAGGGGACTCGAGAGGCCGGGCAGGCAACTTGAGAGGCACGGCACCAATGCGGGAGACTCTTGGGTGAGGAAAACTAAGAAGGATGAAGGGCGATCCCAGAGACAGGGGACCTGAGCCGAAGACTCTCTAGACAACTAAATTCAAAATAAAAATAAAAAAAATATTAAATTGAAAAAAAAAAGTAAAAAAAAGTCGTATGACCGTATGGGTCCGTACGGCAGATGACCGTACAGCTGGGGAAAAAAAAAGAGAGAAGAAAGAGAAAGACGTGAGGCCACTGAAGGTGGACTCACCGTAGGTGGAGCCACCGAAGGTGGAACCCCTTCCACCACCGTAGGTGGAACCACCATGCGATGGTCACACCAACGGTGGGGCCACCGGCGGTGGATGCCACCGTGCAGTGGTCACACCGAGGGGATAAGAACTACCAAGGGAAACAAAAAAAAAACAAAAAACAAAAAGAAAGGAGCAACCCACCCACAGCCGCACAACCACGTAGCCGCTCCATCGTTAGTGGTCCGCCGTACGGTGGAGGGGTGTTGATCGCACGGGAAGGTGGCCGCACGATTGGAGGTGCCAGTGCTGTTGTTGACCGCTTGAGAAGGTGACTGCATGATTGGAGGTACCAGTGCTATTATTGACTGTACGGGGAGGTTGTATGGCTGGGGTGGCATTGGGGACATTACAGTGCCAATTAAAAAAAAAATGACGACAACCAGATTTAAAATGATTTGCTGGAGTTTGAAGCCAGGACACTGGAAATTCAAAGTGGAGAAGAAGGGTTTTTGGCATCTTAAAATATCACAGAAAAGTGCGCCATGGAATTTTGTATGGTTCTGAGGGTTGTAAATTGGTGTTGGCAGGGGCACTGCCCCAGGACCCCCTGAGGGGCGTTGCCCCTCAACCCCGTTGGGGCATTGCCCCAAACCTCACTGGAGTCACTGCCCCCAGACCCCCAGCTTATTTTTTGAGCTACAATACACTTTTTTGAGTTAGGCGAAGGGCATCTAAGAAGTCATGGTAAGTGTGGGTTGTTCCGTATGGTGAGAAAGAAGCCTGATGCTAAGCATTGGCGGGAAGCCATAAGCCGTAGAGGGAGATGGATTTGGAGGGTGCAAACAAACAAAGTTGCGGGAAGGCATTGTAGAATCCGCGTAGTTGTATGACACCAGGGAGTTATTCAGTTCAGTTATTAGCCTTTGGGGAGTGTGATGGAGGATTTGAGGTGTCTCCTAGCCTTTGTGCCAACAGGTTGCGGCCACCTCCAGGCAGGAATGGTATGCTTTGAAGAACTTGGAGTATGTCTCGGCTGGATGTGAGGTTGCCTTGGTGGATGCAAAGAGGGCTCGGGAGGAGCCAACCACCAGGTTGGAGGTAGTACCAGCATGAGACTTAGCTCAGCATACCCAGGATTTGGATGCCGAGAGGGAAACATCGGTGGCTATCGAGGACAAATTGGCTAGGGAGATAGTGTCATTTGAGTAGCAGTTGGTGGAGGCTGAGACTGAAAAGCGCATTTTGCAGACAAGTTTGGTTTAGGCACAGGAGGACTTTGATGTCAAAAGAAGCAATAATGGTGAAATCTGCACTTGAGCATCGAATGGTAGCAAAAAAGGATTTTCAGGCGAGGATGCAGCAAGTGTATGAGTTTCGGGCTCAACTGGCGTTAGCAGTTCCTACAGTTCTCTACCTTGGTTTTGTTTAATGTCATCTCTATTTTGTATTAAGTCATCCGGAGTCGAGTTCTTTTCTTGGGGGGGATGATGTTGGCAGCATTATTGTACATGGGAATAACATTAGTTAATTATGTGTAATTGTTTGGTTAGTTGGCAATCGAGGGGTGGTAGTTGCGGTGCGACGGTTGGCGCTCGCACCCCCTTGGTACCCTTTTATACTTCGGAATGTAACTTTTAACATACACTTATTATGAATAGAACATCTGATATACTTGGTCTGATATTTACAACATTATTCTGCATTATGTTCTTTATACCTTAAGTTATCCACCTGAGAGGGCAAACAATGGACACTTGGAGGCCGAAAACCTAGAAAATCCTTGAGTCCTTGCCAAATGAATGGTAGTCCTTTTTGGGAGTTTGGGTTGTTTGTGCATCGTTTGTGAGAAGGAGCCCTAAAAGACCGGGTAGGAGGCCTAATTGGTCCTAATCCTTGTAGCCCTATTTGAAGGCAAAAACACAAAATAGTGAAATCAGTAAGGGGTTGAAGGCTTGAAACCTCTTGGGGGCTCATGAATGGGTGGAAAGACCATGAAATAGACCCGATACAACCTTGCTAAGACCTTGGAAGGTGTGGAACAAGCCTAGCCCTTATTAGCCATAGTAAGGGGTTTTGAGTCTCATGAGTAGGTGAGACCTTAGGAGCAGCATTGCAACTCATTGGTGGGTGGATTGGGCAAGGTCAGGGGATTCCTCAAGCAAAGGGAAGTCCTAGAGACCCTAGGGTGTGTAGAGAACACTAGGTGATCCAAGGAAAGGATCCAAGAGCATAGACTAGGCTAGTCTATCCCTAACCCCATCCCATCAATTTTCCACTCCATTGGTAGTTTGATACCTATGACCAAAGCTTCATATTCAGTTGTATTGTTGGTGCAAGTGAACATCAGTCTATAAGATCTAGGGAGTGTGTGTCCTTGAGGAGTGACAAATAAAATTCGTGCACCTGATCCATGATTTGTGTAAGATCCATCGAAGTAGAGTATCCATGGTTTTGTCGTCACTACTAAGACATCTCTATCTAGAAATTCCACATGCATTGAATGATTGTCTTCTACTGGTGCTTCAACTATGTGGTTTGCTATTGCTTGTCCCTTGATGACTCCTCTATCTATGTAGTGAATATCAAACTCACTCAATATCATCACCCACTTTGCTAGTTGACCTGTTTGAGTCACCTTGCTAAGTAGATATTTTAAGGGGTCTATTTTTGTTATTAGCTTGATTGTGTGAGCTAACATATAATGTCGTATCTTTTGAGATGCAAACACTACAACTAAACAAGATTTTTCTATGAATGTGTAGTTAAGTTCATAACCACTAAGTGCTTGATTGATGTAGTAGACTGCGCTTTCTTTTTTAGTAGAATCTTCTTGTGCTAGTAAAGCTCCTAAAGATATCTCGGTAGTTGTTATGTAGAGTAGAAGTGGTTTTCCTGCTATGGGTGGCACCAAGATAGGTGGATTCATTAGATATTGCTTTAACTAGTTGAAGGATTCTTCACATCTTTCCTCCCATCTAAACGGGACATTTTTATGTAGGAGATGAGTGAAAGACAAACATTTGTCAACCAATTGTGCGATGAATCTCCTAATAGATTATAGCCTTCCTTGTACAGATCTTATTTGACTGATGTTTCTGGGAGGTGACATCTCCATGATTGCTTGAACCTTTATGGGATCTACCTCGATACCTTTTTTTGATACTATGTAGCCCATGAGTTTTCCTGAGGTGACTCCAAATGCACACTTCTTTGGATTCAATCGCACATTGAATTTCTCCAATCTTTGAAAGATTTTATCTAGGATCTCAAGATGTTCCTCTCTCGTGAATGATTTAGCTAGTAGGCCATCTACATAGTTCTCCATGAAAGTGTGCATCATATCATGGAAGATTGTGGTCATGGCCCTTATATAGGTTTCTCCTACATTCTTTAAGCCGAAAGGCATGGCGTTCCAATAGTAGGTATCCTAGGGACATGTGAAAGCTATTTTATCCTGGTCTTTAGGTTCTATCTTGATCTGATTTTAGCCTAAGAATCCATCTATGAGTGATAACATGGCATGTGCTCTTGTTAGGTTCATAATTGTGTCTATGCTAGGCAAAGGAAAGTAATCCTTTGGACAAGCCTTGTTAAGATCCCTAAAATTTGTACATATCTTGATGCTTTTATCTGGTTTGGACATAGTTACAATGTTGGATATCCATTCTGCATAATCTAGTAGTTGAATGAATCCTACATCAAGTAGCTTCTTCAATTCCACTTTAACCAAAAGTGTGACTTGTGGGTTCATCTTTCTTAGCTTCTGCTTGACTGGTTTAGCTCTAGGAGCTATAGATAAATGGTGCATGACCAAATCTAGATCTACCCTTGGCATTTCTGCATAGGACCAAGCAAATTTGATTTGCTTTTCTCTAAAGAAATCAGTAAAATCAGGTAATTCTTGTCCTGTTAATGATTCTGCTAGGTGTATGTTCTTTGTTGCTACTTCAGTGCTGATGTTGATTGATTGAGTTGGCTCAATCAATATTGATGATCTCTCTTGATAATTTTCAATAAGAGTGTCAATTGTCTTTCATCCTTTGGCACCTCAAAGAGGTTGACACCATTGGATCCTCCCTTTTTTTTTACCTTTTTTATGATCTAATACTATCATTGAATGGTTTTCACCATTAGATCAAATTTTTTATTTATTCATTTTGCGACTAAGAGACTTGGCACTCCCCTAATTGAAAGCTTTGTTATGAGGTGCACTAGTGGAACATGTTTCCAGATTTACTGAACAAAGGTAATGGACAATGGCTTCATCATCTTGAAAGATAGGGATATCAAGTGGTTCATTTTGTTCCCAATGAATGAGCTTGGGATGTATTAATGGTAAAGAATCATCTAGTGGGATAAGGTCAGAAGCAGTGAGGGTAATGATAGATATGTTGTCAAAGTTTGTGATAGTGAAGTCAAGGTCTATAATAGTACTCTCCTCAGAATTGTCTATCTTGCTCGAAATATGATTGTCTTCACTAGAGTCATCGATATGTTGTGATCCAAATTCAAATGGTCTAAACCCTGAGCCTTGTCCTTACTAGGGTATTAGTGTATATATTTGGATGATATCAATGTCTTTCTCATCACAAGATATTTCATCAAGTGAATCCCATTCCCGTTTATGTGAGTATGTTTTAAAAATAGCTTGTAATTTATGGATATGCTCATATAGATTTTGAGTAGCTTCCTCTTTCTTGATAGAAATTTCTTCTTGTTTTTGTTCATATTCCTCTTGTTGTTTCTTTCATGTTGTTTTTGCCTATTGTTGTTTGCATGCTATTTCTTCTTCTTGTCTAGAAACTGAAATGTCTTGACCAAAGCCTAGTCCTGATTTGTCTTTAGGATTTTGAGATGGAAGTTGTATTGGTTCGGGGATACCTTATTTTCCTTTGCCGAGAGGACCATTGCCCTTGTATCCCATGTTTTTCATGATTTTGAACTCTTTACCATATTGTTTTGTTTGGACCCAGATATTCATAGTTGCTTCTTTATTTTCTTCATCTTTGTATAGCCAGTTTAGGACGTCCTTGTCATTAGATCCATCCTCTAGAGTTCATGCTCTGACATTGTGCCATTAAAGAGCTGGTGGGTTTTGAAGATTTTTGTGTAGAGGTTGAGGGTTGTCCATGAGATGTTGGTGAAATTGGCATTTTGGATAAACATAGAGAATGTTTAAAAGAATATTCTCTCATTCCCTTGTCTTTTAGCTTCATCTTCTTCTCAAAATCTAATGACAAAGAATTGAGTTGTGTATTACTGTTGGATGAAGTAGAAGGGAGATATTCTCTATTGTGCGGTACAAAGACATCTTGGACCATCTTGAGATCATTGTAGTATTGAAAAGGATTTGAATATGTGGAGATTGAGATCTCTTGCCCATTGCAAGAAAATTTTAAACATTGGTGATATGTAGATGGTACTACTTGCATTTGATGGATCCAAGGTTGACCCAAGAGTATGTTATATGACAAGTCCATGTCCAAGACTTGACAAAGTGTATCCTTCTAAACTGGTCCCACTTGGATGGGTAATACTTCTATTCCTTCATAATATCTTTCTTCATCATCATAAGCCTTGATAGTTATATTTTTCTTGGGATCTATGACATTTTTTTAGAAACCTATTGCACAGATAAGCTTTAAGGTACATATATTTAAATCGACTCCTTCGTCTATTAGTACATGCTTGACTTGGTGCTTATAGATAAGAAGTTTAATATGAAGAGGGATCTTATGCAGATGACTCAAGGAGACGTCATCATTCTCTGAAAATGGTAAATTGTAAGGCATAGTTAAATGTCCCACCATGGCTTGAAATTGATGAATTTTCAAATTGTTTGGTATTGTTGTGTCTACCAGTGCTCTTTCTAGAATCTCTTTATGCGTAGACAAGATCTTAAGGAGTTCTAATATGGGTATTTGGGTTGGCATCTTTTGAATTTGATCCACTAAGTTGTATTGATTTGAAGGAATAACTGGCACTTTGGATGCGTTACCTTTCAATCCAAACTTGGATTATGCTCGTGTGGTTATATTGACTGGTCGGTACTCTTGTTTGTCCTTGATTTTTATGACATTTATTTGGTTGTCAGATGTGGAGATATGATCAATGACATTGTCATAAATGTAATTTACCTTGTTTCCTTTGTTATTTGATGAGGATGATTCTCCCTTGTTGTAATTAGGAAGAGGATCTTTGAAAGCTCCATGGTCATCGTTTGTTTTGTGTCCTTTAACTGTTATGTCACCTCTATCAAGAAAGTCTTGCACTAAATCTTTCAATCATTGACAATCGTTGGTTTTGTGGCCTTTGCTTCAATGAAACTCACAATGATGTGCGTCATTCCACCATGATGGTTTGAATTTTGGCTCAAAATCACGAGTATCTAAGAATGTTATAAGTTTTTTTGCCAAAAGTTCTCTAAATGTTGATTCAAGTGATTGTCCCAAAGGTGTAAACTTTCTGCGATATGGGGTAGGTCTTAGTTTTGGTTTGGTGTTATCTGGAGTGTTCAAGGGTGGTGTTCCTGATAAGTTCAAAACTAGTTGTTTTGGCTTTAAGTTATGTGCACCAACCACACTGTCATTGACAATGTTCTTGTTCCTTGTCCAGAATTTGGACTTATCATTGTTATTGGGATTGTTGTAGTTGTTAGAAGGACGAGCCCCTAGTAAAGTTTTAGCATTCCCTTTTTGACAAAAGCCTCTTCAATTTCGAGACCATTTTAATCATTTTTTGAAAAAATGGTCGACATTGCAATTGAAGTTGATAACACATTTCATCAGCTAAGGTATTGATGAATATGTCCATCTTTTCTGCTTCTAGTATAGGATGAGGATACCTTGAAAACAATCTTTTCCACCTTTGTAAGAAGGTGAGGAAGGGTTCACCACTTTTTTGTCGTGTTTCATAAGTTGAGCATGGTGACTTCATGTTGAATGTTATATGAGTATTGAGACACAAATTTGTCTACCAACTTGTTGAATGTCCTGATCCCTAATGGGAGTTTTGAGAACCATTCCATTCTTGGTCCACCTAAAATTTATGGAAATAATCTGATTAAGTAAGTCTCTTTATGTGCACATTCCAATTTCATAGTTCAAAATTCCCTCACATGATCTTGTGGGTCAGTTTTGCCATTGTACTTGTCATACCTTAGAATTTCACAATTTGGTGGAAAAGGATGCATGATTATGTTCCTATCAAATGGATAGGGACATATGGCTTCCACATTATATCTCTTTGTTGTTCCCATTTGCATATCCTACATTTGTTGTTGGAGAATTAGGATTTGTTGAGTTAATGCATTCAAGGGATTGTTGTTATTGTTACTTAACTCTGCTTCTGCTTTCCTAGTATTGGACTCAATGGATAGTTTGGCTCCATTATTGTTTAACATTAGAAGATATTTTTCTTTATCATTTTCCAAAAGCTTCTCCATAAATTTTTGGAACTTGGGATCTTGTTATGCTTCTTGAATGAGTTATTCGCTTATATCTTCTATTTCGATATCTTGATACCTATAAAGGGGGTTTTGTTCTCTGTTTGCCATGGTTGTTGGTGGTGTTGTTCCCTTTTGTTTTTATTTCTATTTTTAAGCTCTAGTTAGATGGGCATGTGGGTGATCTAATTGTGATTGTCTCAATATGTGACCTCTGGTTGAGGTAGATATGACAATTTGATTTACCACTCATATTGATACCTTGAGACAAATGATATCTTTGTTAAAAGGCACGTGCTTTTAGAGACTCTTCATCAAACTCAATTCCACGATCGGTAGATATTCATGAAATCAGAGTAAAGAACATGTGATGTTTTAGCAAGAGTTTGCGGTTTATGTAGAGAAATTTTCTCCTTTTCAAAATGGCCTTCTGACTAAGTTTCCTCTTCTTTGATTGATGATAAATGGTCATACAAGTGTTTATGATTGGCAAAAGGATGTTTTGATTGCAAAAGTTGCTTGATTGACTCAAATTTACCAAGTCAAAATAGGAGTTTTGATGTTTTCCTATTGATATGACTAAGTGTGCCAAATGATTAATGAAGTTTCTCGATTGAGGATGATATATCTTGATATAGAAACTCAATTGATTTGACTAACTTGAGTAAACTAGGTAGGTATTTGATTATTGTTTTGTTAAAAAGGTGAAAATGGACCACTTGTTGAAGTTCAATTTGTTTTGATGCAAGAAAACTTGTTTGTGGTGATTAGATCTAAAAGAGTGCTGAAAAGGGTATCCAAAACTCTTTTTAGTTTTTGCAGAAAATGCTCAGAAATGCCTATGGTCTCAAATGCACCAAAGTAAAAGCACTAAAACATTTTTTATTTGTGCCAGTAAAATGGTCAAAAGTGTCATTGTATAATGCGTTAGAAGATTGATCAAAGGCACCACAGAAATGGTCAAATGCACCGGATAAATGATCAAAGGTGCCAGAGTAATGGTCAAATATGATAGGCTTCAGGTTTTTCTAAATTTTCCAAGTTTTAAAATCTTTTTTTGATTTTGTTGAGTTTGTAGTAGGATGTTTTTATGATTTTTGACAAGAACACATCAACAAATCATGCACATAGTAATAGATTTATCTCTAATCTAAACATCGAGTGTATGTTCCTTAGGATCTTTTCAAATCCTAATTTGTTTTTCACAGGTTTGGCACAATTGAATACAAATCAACCAGACTCTTATAAGGTCAAAAGGTCATTCATAATATCATAGCCCACATTTTGATACTCCTTCATCTCAAACAACATTGTCACACCCAAGGGTGCACCCATATTTTTGCCTTTTCCAGAAGTTGAACCAAAGAGATTCACTTCTCAATTGGATCATTTTCTTGGGAGATGTATGGTGAGTGTCTTGGGGGCAGATTCTTCCCCACCCTTGCATTATGATATTACAAATGTTTGGATACTGACTCAACAAGGCTTCTAATTCTTAAGGTTCGTAATAAGGCTACCATTTAGTCTTTAGTGATAAACTCCCCCAGTAGGCTTCTCAACCTTTAGAACAAAGGCTTTACTTATCAGGAGGATACTGGGGGAAGGCTAATCAATGAGAAAAACCATTGGACATGATTTTCATCACATCCACATTTGATTATAGTGGGTTGGAATACTTGGCATTAGTTGTTCCCCACTTAGGTCATTCCCCTCTCACTGGCCTTATGGGCTTCTCGAGAGGGCAAGGTTGCTAAAGGTTGTATCTTATTTGCAAGAAATGAAAGAAAGCAAAAAGAGTGAGTTTAGATTTTTGATCACCCAATTAAGGGGAGAGCATATACCTATCACTTTCAAAACACAATAAATAATCTTTCTTTTTAGGTCAATATCACAAAGTGATCTAAATTCCATTTGGAGATGTTGCTTCAACAAGCATGGTGGTCTTTTTATCCCAGATATCAATGGTGAGTTGTTATTTTTAAGCCAAAATCATAATTTTTTAACTTTGAAAAGATTTTTGGAAATGAAACATGGTCAACAAAACAAAAATCGTGAATCAAATATTGCAATGATGAGCATTTTTTTGAGAAAACAAAGAAATGGAACTTTTGGAAAAATGTCTTGTTCTTTTTACCTTGCAAAAACAAAGTGTGAAGTGTTCTTTTTACCACTTTGTAACAAAAAGAAATTTGTTATGTTCTTTTTATTTTGCACCAATGAGAACTATGTACTAATCTTGCAAGAAAATAAATGTTTGCTTTGTGGTTCTTTTTACCTTGCAAGAAAAGAAAGATGAGATTCTTTTTAAGCCCCATAACACAAGTGAAATTCTTTTTAGGGAACACTAAAAGAAACGTCTTATTCTTTTTAGGAACTTTTGCAAAATGAAAAGTGAATTCTTTTTAATTCCCCAAAAAAGAAAACTTTGAAAAAAATCTATTCTAACTCCTCCAAACCTTCAACAAAGATTAGAACCTACAACTTACAATCCCAAGTTCTTCCTTGAGGTTACAAAAATTTTGAACTTTGTCTCTGTCTCAAAAGCACTAAACCAAAAACCAAATGCACTACAGAAATTGTCAAAAGCACCAAAAGAATGGTTAAAAGTGCTATAAGGATAATCAAAGGCACCGACAGAACCATTAAAGGCGCTAGAAGAATTATCAGAAGCACTAGAAGACTTGTAAAAAGCACCAGAATAACTGTTAAAGGCACCAAAAGAACTATCAACAGTACTAAAACTCCCGCATTATGAGCTTGCATAAATCCTATGAGAAAAAAAATGTTAAAACATGGGTTGCCCCACGGTGGGTGCCAAAAATGTATGCAAGAAAAGTGGTTAGTGGTCAATTAAGAACTAAATGAACAAGCATACCAATGGAACATTACATATGAAGGATAAAACAAGTTAAACAAGTTTAAACCAAAATCCTCTCAAAATCGTTCCATTGTTCTCTATCTCATAGGATTCCTTGAGTCATGGTTGCTCTAAGATCATTAAGAAATTGACTTTTGGAATGACAACTTCAAGAATGAGGGATGAGTTGATAAAATATCTATATGCAAATGCAACTAAGATCTATGATATGATAATGAAAGCTAGTTATGATGGAGATTATGCTATGATAATGAAACTAACAATGCTATGATATGGATATTAAGCTATACTAACATGATATGCTATGTTATGATATGTAATTCTTCTAAATGCTAAATATTATGATTAAACAAAGAGGGGAAAAAGCTTAAGACTTGATGAAATGGACTATAATCTAGATGCATGAAAATTGGATGATGGATACTGAGAGAAATGAGGCTTATTTATAGAAGAAATGGGCAATTGGATGGTTAAGATTGAATACTATTAACAAGGGTTAGGATTGAAGGATACTCAATCCATGTGACACTTTAAAACCAATCCCATGTTGACAAGTGTCAATATGAGAAGGCTTGAGAGGGGAGAGAAGAGGCATTAAATGCCAGAGGAGACATGAGGGTCACCCTCAGAGGGTTTGGTTAGGGTTGAGTTAGTGGATAAAGCTTTTATCCAAAGGATAAACTCTTGTGCAAGAGTTAAAGGGACAACCATGGTCAAAGCAACGCGTGCTTAAAGAGATCCCTGGGCTAAAAGGACGATTAAGTTAGAGGAAAGTCTCTAACCATGGGTCAAGGGTGAATTAACCATTGATGGTTATGTAAGAGCCTTACATGCTTTGGAAGACTTTGGAGGTTAACTTGTTGAAGACACAAACCCTTTAATGGTTTATGAAGACTTTGGAGATTTTTGAGAAGTGGCCCTTTTCTTAAGGAATTTGCAAATGATTAAAGGTGGATTAGACTAAATTGGAAGTGATAAGAAGATTCTAGAAGGGGTTTAGGCATGCAAGTGGATTTTTTAGGAGAATACAAGTGGGAGGATTTTTTAGAATTTGATTGAAATAAAATTGATTTATTTCAAAAAGTGGATTGCAACTTGCATTGGGTTGATTTAAATATTGATTTATTTAAATGGGAAAGAGATTTTAATTAAATGTGAATTTAATTAAATTTGAAAAGGGGGGGTTTAATTAAATAAATATGATTTATTTAATTAATAGCTAAAATGCGGCTAAATCAAATAAATTGAATAATTTATTTAATCAATAGAGGAAGGAGCTGAATTAATTAAATATTAATTTAATTAATAGAAGAATTGTTAGTGAATTAAATAAACATTAAATATTTATTTAATTTGGTGGTCAGAATTATGTGTCTACAGTAGTTATTAGATTTTATGACAGCTAATAATGTTTTGTTTGGACTTATAGCTATATAATAGGTCTATGCATATTTAAATATCTTAGTTTTTATCAAACTCCCCCATCAATTGCTGGTGGGGATAGATGTTGATGAGACCAAATTATGTCACTTGTCTTCCCTTTGAATTGTCCCTTTTTGTTTTCTATTCCTATGTTTCTTTTACCATTCCTGTCACTGTTTGGTAAGGAAGAGGAAGAAATTATATAAATATGAAAGAAAAATTAAAAATCAAGCTTATATGAAACCCTTGGTTATTTGTTGATTAAAATCGCTTGAATGTCATCACAGGTAGACAATAGGAGGATGAACGCATATGGACAAGGGTTTCTCATGGTGAACTAGTACTAGTCGATGGAGGGTTAAATTAGGAAGGAGATCAAGACTGTTTTAAGTCAGTTTTTAATTATCATATAATATAGTGGCCATAGTCTTAAAATAGTATATATCGCTAGTTTGTTTAAGTTTGTTTCACCTACTGTTAAGACTATTTCAATTGTGTGACTTACGACCTCAATCAATTGAACACAAGGTTTATTTTGTTTTATGTATTTTGGTTGTAAACCCACAATAAGTGAAGAAAGAAACACTATATAAATGAATGTATGTATCAGACTAAGGTACCCGATAATATATGCAAGATACTGTTGTGTCATCAATCATTTCTATATGCATTGTGTTATGTGTAATTTGAATTAGCAAAAGTTAGAATTAGTGTATCGCCTGGTGATTGAGGAGAAAGGGCCCACTTCTCGTATTACCAGGTGATTCTTTGTTGGTGTGGTGTGGTGAGTTCTATGTTTGTTTTATTAATTTTGCATTTGTAAATATATTTTCCATATTGATATCTCATTCATTACCAATTTCACTATTGCATGAGTAGCTTTGAAATTGGAAGAAGTTTATTTTTATGGTTTGTATTTAATTAAGATCTCAGCCTGAAATCCATACACACTTTGGTTTCTAATTGCGAACTAAAAGAAGAACATTTTGGCTTATAAGATCGAATCGTGTCTCAAACTAATCATCTAGCAATTGCACAGTCTCTATATTATGATTGCTCCACACTATGATAATAATTAAAGCAACAGTGACTTTGGAACTTTTACCTTTTTACACTCTGTTTACTTCTTCTCACAATAGTGATAGGAAGCAAAACCTTTTATTCTATCTTTCAGATTGAAATAGTGTGAAGTGGTAACCGGTCTGAGAAGTGTCATTTAATTAAGGATTAGGAATTACAATTATCGTGGATCAGTTTAGAAGTGTGGTTTCATTAATTGCAGAGTATTTTATTTATTTGTAGGAATGTGGAGATTACACAAAGTATGTTAATAATAAGATTTCATTCATTCACCAAGTGTGTTTTAAATTGAGCTTTAAAGTAGAGATGAGTTTTAATTAAACATGTGCATTAATTAGCAAGTGTGTTCATTCTCATAGGTGCATTCATCCCCGCTTAGTTCATGATTTTTGTCCCTTAGGTAAACAACCACAATATCCTTCACAAGTGTACGGATCTTAGATTGACACAGTTAGGAAGAAACTAAAGGAATCAATATTCAAGTAAAATATAAGATAGAAATTGCTCATATTTAAGTCCTCAGTTTTGCCCAACAGATGTTTTCTAACTTAGGCAAATGGTTAGGGTTGGGATGCCTCGAGAGTTGGTAGGCTAGTGGGATGCCTTGAGGGTTGGTAGGCTAGGTAGGGCCCTCATTTGTTTGTAAGGGAAAGGGTTGTGAAACTATTTGATTATTACACAAATAAATACATTCTTGCCAATTGCCTCAATGATATTCAATAATCTCACCAAGAGATATATTTTATGTTCTTCACATTATGGGATCAAACTAACTATGCCAACATATTAGGGTAGAAAATTTAATGCTATATGAAGCACAATTCTATTCTCCTAGTTTCTTGATCCATCTGGGCTACACACTTTCAATAAATTATCTTTAAAGACATAAGAGGGAAAATGTCACAAACTTTGAAGGAGAAATTCTTAAAATTTGTGGCACCTAAGAATTTTTTTAATCTACAACTGTATTTGAGGTTCATCTATAATATTCTCTTAGTTCTCATCAATTCAAAACCATTTGAACATGTGAGTAAAAAAATGAATTGTTATAATTTCCTCAACAGTGTTCAATATAATGTTCCTAAGAGCCATATTTAATGTTATTCACATTTGAGATTGAATTGGTTGTGCCAATAGATTAGGGTAGGAAATCAAATGGTAAAGGAGGAATCATTGCACTATTTAGGGGCCCCAATCCTTCTATCCTTCATAGTTTTGATAAAGTATCTTAAGAGACCTAATAACAAATAATTTATAAACTTTTAATGAGTAGTTCTTAGGGTTTTTGGCAACAATGAATTCTCTATTTGGACCTATAATTATATGTTATTTCCCTCAAAACTAAATTATCAAATTTTTATCAACTCAAAAATATTTGATTATACCAACAACAAATACATTCTTGTAATTATATCATTATTATTTAGCATAATGTTGCCAATAGCCATATTTTGTGTTCTTCGCATTGTGGGACCATACTATTTATATCAATACATTTTAGTTTATTGGTGAATTATAGAGAATCTATTAGGATTCAGATTACATCAACCTTGTAAATATGGGAAAATTGGAGGAAATGATTATGTGTTGCATTGATGTTTTGTCATTGATGGCAACATCGACTATTTTGGTTGTTTATCGATTTCCGGTAGGTTCTGGTATAACGGTTGGATTATGATATTGATCTGGTATGCTCCAGTATGATTTAGTTTGTGGAACTAGTTTGGATCTATCATTCATTCTATTCAGATGTGTATCACGATCATTTGGTTTGGGATTTGATGACTAAGGAGCTATCATTTGTTCTAGTAAGCCTTTTGGTCACCAGTAAGGGTTTTACTAGCAGAGCTTTCTTGAAGATATTTTGATGCACTTGATAAGTGGTGTTGGTGCATCTTATAGACGGATTTTGGGATGCTGTTGGTTATCTTGTTTGTGTCCCTATTGATCGGCGGTGTTGCATTTAGGACCGGACCTAATATTATCTTATTCTACTAGGTTATGGACCAGTTTATGTAACGTATTAGTGGATGATCCTGATGCATTACCAGTTGGATTTATTGATTGGATTATGTTGTTTCGATCTTAGGCTGACTTGGTTGATCATTAGATTGCGGGTTTATGTTATGAATTTATTGTATTATCTTTTAGGTGGCTGACCTAATTGTTTAGGTCCCGGGTTGGTATAAATATGATGTAAGATCTCTTTGTATATCATGGTTATGGTTATGGGTTTATGGTTTTGAGGGTTATGTGACTATCTGTGTTGAATAAGGTTGTAATAATATGTAGAGGTTTTGGTTGATCATAGGTGATTGAATTGTGTTTGTGAAAGAGGTTTAAGACCTCTGGTACTGAGCTTAATCAGAACTATACTCAGACATAGGAGATGCTATTCTTGTAGTTCACTCTTCTTTCTAGATTGTAGTATGGATTTATTTTGTAGTTTGTGAGCCTCCTTTTGTGATGAGAAGTGTGCTCTAGGCTATTGGCCTTCTTGCATGTGCAGGCCCCTCTTTTTGCAATCACATACTTACTACAAAAGTATTATCTGACTGTGGGTAGGCTTCCCACCATGGTTTTTCCCTTTACTGGGTTTTCCACGTACAAATCTTGGTGTTATCTTTTATGGATGGTTGGTAAATTTTCTGTGGCTTATATTTGTGCTTAACTATTATATTTGCTATTTCGGTATTTGGTTTATGTATTTCGATAATAAGGTTTTAATGCTTAAAGTTCTATAATATGTTGACAACTAATTCAACCCCCCTCTCAGTTGTCCACTGGTTATCCGAGTTGTCTAACAATTGGTATCAGAGCCTGGTCCTCTCTGTAGAAGCTTAACCGCTTGAGGAAGATCCTATGGCATCTAATAGTTCAAGTTCATCAAGTTCATCTGCAGCTATTTTTCAGAGAGAAATTCCTAGGCTTGATGGAACAAATTATAGAATATGAAAGTTTCAAAGGGAGACTGATATGAGATGTCTTGGCAAGGAGATTTGGGAGATCACTGAGAAATGATATACACCTCATAATCCAACATGTGGAATCCTCCTCTGGCAGGCTTGGATAAGGACATTGAAAATAATGGTAGAGCTAGAGAAGCCCTTTTGTGTCCACTTTTTGATTAGCAAGTTATGGGACCAACTGACAAATCAATTGCAAAGGCTATATGGAATAAATTGGAGACTCTTAATGAAGGTGACCCTATTGTTAAAATTGCTAAGCTTGATGGTTACCAGGTGAGATATGAGAACCTGAAGATAGAAGAAGATGAAAGGATTACTGATTTTATGGTGAGAGTTAATGAAATTGTTCTAGGAATTTAGTGATGTGGTGGATCTCTGAGTGAAGATGAAATAATTTCTAAAGTATTGAGAGCTTTCCCACCAACTTAAAAAATGAAGGCTACTACAATTAATAAGTTGAGAACAATGACAAACACCTCTGTTAATAGGGATACCTTGGTTGGGAAGTTATCTACTTTTGAGCTTAAGGAATTTGGTCCTTCTGGAGTTGCAAAATTTGAACTTGCTTTTCATGCATCTACATCATCTACCGAAAAGAGTGATTGGAAAGCCTTATATGCTAATGAACTAGAGGACATGAAGAAAGAAGATGAAGAGTTTGAGCAACTTGAAGCACTATTTGCTAGAAGAGTACCTAAAGGTCTGACAAGAAGTAAGTATGAAGGAAAATCACCTTTTAAATGTTTCACATGTAATAAGATAGGTCATTTTGCATCTAGATGTCCTAAAAGGAATTCAAGATTTTAGGAAAGAGATTGAAGATATTTTAGGCCTAACCATGATTATTAGAAGAAGCATAAGTATAGGAGGAACACAGACAAATCATGCTACTATGCAGATGAGGAAGGTGTGTCTGATTTTGATGATGAACCGACACAAGATTTAGCTAGTGGATCCGGAAATGGTAAGGAATGGGTATTTTTGGCTATCAAGGAAGATGATCCAATACCTGAAGAAAAGGCCCTTGCTGCTAAAGTTGAAGACAAGGATGAACAGGTGATAGATAAAGGATGTTTACATCATATGACTGGAGATAAAAGGAAGTTTCTATGTTTGCAAGAATTTGATGGTGGTCTCATTAGATTTGGAGATGACAAAGCATGTATGATCTAGGGAAGAGGAACTATATCATTGGATGGTAAACATGATACTGATAATGTTTTTTATGTTGAAGGTTTAAGGCATAATATTTTGAGTGTAGGACAGTTGGTGGATAAGGGATTTCTGTTTCAGTTCAAGGATGGAAAATGCAAGATTGTCAACATATCTGGATTGGAGATTGTAACCTGTACTCAGACTAAAGGTAACATCTTTCATTTTTACTCTGGTGAGAAGACATGTTTGATTGTACAAATTGATGAGAGTTGACTATGACATAAGAGGTCATGTCATGTGAATTTTGATTGCATTGTAAAGATTAGTTCTACTAAGGCAGTTAGAGATATAAGTAAGATTGTGAAGCCCTATAATCTAGTATGTAAGGAATGTCAAATGGGAAAGCAAGTCAGAACTTCTTTTAAGAGTATACAAGACAAATCTAATAATGTTATTGATCTTACTCATACTGATTTGTGTGGTCTTGCTAGAATCAAAAGTTTTTCAGGGTGATAGATATTTTATGCTAATCATTGATGACTATTCTAGAATGATGTGGGTTACTTTTCTAAGGGAGAAATATGATCCATTTGAAAATTTTAAGATCTTTAAAGCTAAAGTTGAGATAGAGATAGGATTAAAGATTAAATGCTTAAGGTTTGACGGGGTGGAGAATTCACATTCACTGAATTTAACAGTTATTGTGAAAAGAATAGGATAAGAAGACAATTATCTGCACCCCAGACACCTCAACAAAATGGTATTGTGGAAAGGAAGAACAAAACTATCTTGGATGCAACTAGAACTATGATGATGGAAGCTAATCTGCCTCATATCTACTGGAGAGAAGCTATGAGCATGATGGTATACATATTCAACAAAGTTCATATCAAAGGAGACACCTGTAAGACACTTTATGAGTTATGGTTTGGTCATACACCTATAGTTAAGTATTTCAGAATCTATGGTACTAAATGCTCTATCAAAAGAGATGATTCCATTGGAAAGTGGTGCAGAAGCACGTCAAACTTAGGCTAGTAGTTTTCTCAATTTTGGCTTATATTGACCCTAGCCAAGTCAGGTAGTGAATAAGGACTCCAGGAGGGTCCAAGAGTGAGTGTGATGAGTGAAATGTAGGCCTAGAAGAGTTAGTTTCTTCCTAGGTTTGCATTTTGTGTAAATAGTGGTTTGAGTAGGTAGTTGACCTTCTTGTTGGTCAAAAGTGTCAAAAATTGGTATAGGCATTAGGGGGGGTTAAATTAGTATTAGAAATGTTTTAAAATTTATGTGTGATGACTTAGAATAGGCCTCATAGGTTGAGAAGGCCAAAAAGTGAAAAAGTGCAAAGTTGCAAAAAGTTGTCATGACAAATTTTGAAAGTTGTCATGACAACTTTTGTCCTAAATTGGTTAGCGATGGAGTTAGGGGTTTTCCAACACCCTAGGATGACTCCACATGTGGGGAATTATATAATAACCCTCTCTTTCATGGTTACCAAGGTTGGAGCTATTGTTTTGTAAGATCAACAATCTGAAACTACTCATTTTCCAAACTAGATGACAACATTTTGGCTTGTTTTGTTCATTTTGTAAATGCAAATGGATTGAATCCATTGATCCAGTGATGGATTAAGTTTCTATAGTGTTTTTTAGAGCATTTAGTTTCATCTCAAGCTTTGTAGATAGTTTTTATTAGTGTTTTCTTGTTTTGGTTTGCAAACAACCAGTTTTGGCTTGTATATAGTAGTTTTATGTAAAATGGTTGCCCATGAATTCCACATGTGCTACCATCACAAACTGTTAGGAAATGAAGGGAAACCACTTTTACAATGTACATATGTAGGGACAAGTTATGGAGATGAAATTTAATGTGACTGTCACCTTGTTCTAGGTGAATCCAGGACCAACCCGGCTAGAGGAGACAGGGTGAAATTGAAGTGCAAAGTGTAGGGGTGAATGCCAAACCACCATCTAAGATTTTGGAGGGGTCAATAAAGTTAGTAAAAAGTTTCCAATTCAAGGGGAAGCCTTTACAAAGTCATTTGTTTCCCAAACACCAACTTGACTAATCACTACCGGTTAGAAGGCTTAAAAACCCTTCAAAACCCTCATTTTAGGGTTAGAGTATGGAACAGTGGGATAAGGAGCCAAAAACAAAAAAATAACTTTAGGTTAGGTGTAAATTTGAAGAAAATCCAAGCTTTCTATGGGATCTTTTGGACCGTTTTCACTCGAGCCCTACAAAACCAGATTTTGGAGGCCTAATAGGGCTAATTCCTTGTAGCCCTTTTCTAGGCAAAATATTGAAATTGGTAAGAAAGCTAACATTTGCAAACATCAAATGGACCCAAAAGGAATTAAAAACATGTTAGTAGCTATTTATGGTGAAAATGGATAACAACAATGTTGGAAGACTCAATAGATTCAACCACAAAACCCTAGCCTAACAACAACAAAGATCTACCATAACATATGAAGATTACCTAAGACAATGCAAATCAAATGAAATCACAAAGATTATACCATCACATGTCCAATAGGGTTTGAATCTCCATTCTTCCTATCTCCATTGATCTTGCTTGATATATTTGCTCTCAGATTTTATATGTGCACAAGATCTCAACAAAGAACAGAAATGTGGTTGCAAGTAGGATCGCATGTAAAAGGCGTAGTGTAGTTGAGTGCGCAATTGAGTTAGTCAGGATGCATAGTGAGGGTTTGATAATGAAGGAAGCATCTCCTTATATAGAAGACACTATAAGAAATGGAGGGATAAGATTGAGAGGTGTAAAAGAGGTCGGCTATGATTAGAGGGTAGGTAAAGAAAATAATAAAATAATGAAAGGGGTAGGTAGTGTATGAATTAAGAGATGAATGACATGTGTCATGGGTAGAAAAGGTTAATGAATTAATTAAATAAATAAAGATTTATTTAATTAATAGAAGAAGTGAGATCAATTAAATAAATAAGATATTTATTTAATTTAATAAGAAAAGGATAATTTAAATAAATAAATGTATTTATTTAAATGAGAAATAAGGCTAGAAGAGGATAAATGAATTAATTAAATAAATAAAGATTTATTTAATTAATAGAAGAATTAGGCTAAAGTAATTAAATAAATAAAATATTTATTTAATTAGACAGGACAATTTTAGGTGTCTACATTTTGCCCCTCTTTGAGACAATGCATCTTTTCGCATTGTTTCAAAGAAGATAAGATGAATTGATACAAAGTTGCCCCAATATGGGAATGATATGCCCCCTTGAGAGATTGGATGAAAATATCTGGAAAGATCGCAGGTAATCTCTTGATAAGAAAGAAAGGCTAGAATGGACTAACCCGATAGGTTAGAGTGACAGAGTCACGGGATAATGAAGACTGACTCGGGACACTAGAGCTAGGGAAGTCTATAAAATAGACCACGAGGGGAATACATCCTCATTGTCATCCACACATCCAAGAGATCAAAGTGCAGAGAGAGAATAGAGCAGTGACAGTCAACATCGATGGCATTGGTGCATAGATTCGATCGCGTTCGCCGATTTCAGAGGCCAACAGATGCAGGAGAGCCAGTGAGTACCACAAAACCTCTTTGTACTTTGTTGCAATAAATGTTGTCATTAATGCCTGCTAGGTAGCGCAATAAATGTACGTTAGGTATGTTGCAAAAAATGTCAAAAAAAACACCGAGGTGCATTTGCGTCTTCTAGGCCAAATCAACAGTTCTATGATGAACATCGCTGTTGATTGGATAAGCTGTCGAGAGGATACACTCAAGCAGGTTCTCTAGGGAAGACAAGGATAGAAAATAGGGCTAGGATTGACAATTCTGTGATGGAACATACATTGCCAATTAGGAAACTACTCAAGAGGTTACACTCAAGCAAAGGCCCTAGGATAAGATAGATCGAGGCAATTTGTGATGAACAGGGAGTACCAAGACATAGTACTTTGTGATGAACAGGGAGTGCTAATATGAGCAACACTTTGTGATGAACAGCGAGTGTCACTAGGATAGAAGCAACACTTTGTGATGAACAATGAGTGTCACTAGGATAGAGCGCCATATGATAAATATAAGCACTAGGATAATAAGCAACATTTTTTGATTAACAGTGAATGCCACTTTAACTGACACAGTTGATTTTCTTGACTACAAGAGTACTTGCCTATGCTGGAGTCACGAGAGAGATTCTCGTCGACTCAGAGGTTATGACCAGAGTTGACATTTGAGGACAGAGCAACTATTGAGGTTATGGGTCTTCGATTTATTATGTATGTGCCTAAGTTTCGGGTGAACATGGGTTTGGTGACTGCTTTAGCTGAGAGATGGCACTTTGAGACATGCACGTTCCATTTGCCGATGGGTGAGATGACAGTCACCTTGGAGGATGTGTATAGGATTATGAGGATACCGATTGATGGGGAGTTGATACCCTATGATCAATATGGAGACAAGGAGGCATTGAGACGAGTGTTCTAGGATCTGGGACTAGAGATGAGGGTGGGACATGTGGCATGGGATACCATGACACAGACTGGATTGGCATTACTAGCAATGTTGGGAGGAGTGATCAGTGGGTTCCTCTATCCAGATAGGGAGACATGAGGATTGGTTGTGGGATGGGAGAGGACTATGGAAGTCAATCAAGAAAGGGGGATGGAAGATAGAAGATATGAAAGTGAAAGAGCTTCTTGTGCGTTATCATCATTGAGCTTTATTATGGAAAAATAGGTAATGACAATCAAGGCATATGTTTGACCCAGAAAGTCATTGTACCTGTTTGCGTGGAGATAAGACAGTCGCAAACAAGGAATGCCCCAATTCATACTAGACTCTTAGTGTCCTCATATCCCTGGAAAAGTCATAGCATTACTAAGAGACAATCTGTAGACAACAAAGAAAAATAGGTGACGATACCTCATCCTCGCCTTTCTAGTCAAAGACATCCTGGAGATAGAATCTCTAGTCAGAGACATCCCAGAAAAGCTAAAAGACAAGTCACCAGAAAGATAAAATCAAAAGAAAACCAAGACTCGATACCAACATCCACTGTAGTCCTCAAGTTTTAGTGTCTCTTGTCACTTGTATAAGTCTTATTTGATTGTGGTCACAATGTTTACTTTCACAAAAAGGATAGATAGCACTGAACCATAATGTAGTCTGAGTCTGTTGAAAGATTTGATTTGTTGAAAGTCTATTGTTGTTGTTGTGTCTCATCTGAAACTGAATGAATCCATGAAACTAATACTTTATTGTGAAGAAAACGGAACGTTATTGCAGATTGGCGATGCAAATGTTGCTTTATTGCGGATTTTGTGCAGATAGACTGAAGAAAATTGGAAGAAACTGTACTCCCCAGAACAAGAGATGCTCTCAGTTCCACACCCATCACTAGATGTAGGATTTGCCTTAGCCACAGATAGGAGTTGATTTATTATGGATGGAAAGGGTGAAAAGGAAGGTTTATTATGAATGGCTAACCAATCTTAGGTAGATCAATAACAAGCCATGATGTGAATGTGTAAGTTTATTATGGATGAAGAGGTTGTGAGTGTGTGCAAAGTGAAATGATAAAATGGAATCCTGAAGGAGGGAGGAGCAATGTCTCTATGCATGGTGCTAGTGACCCAGTTTTCACCATGGTACTTGCCCAGGGTGCCACCAAAGTGGTTTTCACCGTTAGACGAAATGTTTTTTCTTTACTTTTTTGATTTTTTTGTATTTTTTTAATTTTGTATTTTTTTTTTTGTATTTTTGAATTGGGATACTCTGAAGAGCTATGTGTAAAACTTGCGAAGGTGCATGCTATTGATAGGATCCTCCAAGGGTTCACCCTCTATGGTTGAGAGTTGATATGCACCAGATCCATATGCTGCTGTGATGATGTAAGGACCAAGCCAGTTTGGTTCGAACTTGCCCTTCTTCTCTCTGTCTTGCTGATTTTTAGGATTTTCTCTGAGAACCAAGGCACCCACCTCAAATGTGTGAGGCTTGACTTTATGATTTTAGCTGAGATGTTCCTTGACTGAATGATGTGTAGCTTGAGTGACTATCTTCCTTGATAAAGGAACTGAGATAGAATTACTAGTGTGTAGACTACATAGGCCCATATGGGTGTCACCTGAAGAAGTTAGGGCATCCCTGATAACAAAGTCCTTCAAGGAAGCTTCATTATAGGTCCATGATGTATCGCCATAAGGGAAAGGATGTGTGGAACAATTGGATGAGTTATGAAGGCTTATGATTATGAAAATAAGTGAAATTAGGATAGCATGATGGAGACTTAGGATCAGCAAGTATGTTTTTTGACTTGAAATTGTAGAAATTTTGCTCCCAGTTATTTTGATATCAGGGGAGATCAACTCTTGTTCTTTTTTGTTCATAGGATTTTTATCCTTGACTTTGATTTTTGTAGAGTCCAATAGATTTTGATTTTGATTTGGACTGAAGGACTTCTCTTTATTTTTGAATTTTAGATTTTTCTTTTCAAAGCTTGATTTTTGATCCCCAATTGGTAAGGGCTTTTGTAATTCTTGTTGATCCAAGTCTAGGGGAGGAATGGAAATGGAATGAGTGGATGATATGGTAAAGCTATGTGAGTTATCAAGAGGGATAGCGATATGCTCAATAGATTCTTTGTTGGAACCACTCCTAGGACTATTGATATCAAGAGATGCTTGCACCACTAGAGGAGATCTGCATTCAGACTTAGTAGCCACAACACTAGCTGCTTCATACCCAATTCCTTGCAAATTGTTTATAGATTGTTCATGTAGATTGAATACCTTAGGAGATAGTGGGAGTTGATCAACATGAAAGATATACTCACCACATCCCATGTCTTTAATCTTGATCTTTTCTTTGATCTCTGCTTGCTTTGATGTAGAAACTTTTAAGAATTCTAGATCCACATATGTTCATTAAGGAACAACTTCTCTGTTGATTGGGATTGTTATTTCTAATCTAGGTCATAGATTGTTGCAATATATGAATGGGTTTGGGTCTACTTTGATGGTCACTTCAACTCCATTGTGTGAAAACTTGATACATCGATGATATGTAGATGGGACTGCGCTCATCTCATGAATCCATGGACGTCCTAGCAATATGTTGTATGTGAGATCGAGATCTAGGACTTGACAAACCACATGCTTTGTAACTGGCCCAACTCTGAGAGGTAAGGTGACTGTGTCTTTGGATGAATGCTCTTCATCATCATATGCCTTGATGGTAATTTTGTTTGTAGAATTCACAACTTTATCAGAATATCCCAATTGTTTAATAGTGCTCAATGTACAAATGTTTAGACTTGCTCCTCCATCTATTAGGACTCATTTTATTAGATGTTTGTGTAGGAAGGCTTCAATGTGTAAAGGTGCATTATGTGGTTGACTTACGGAGGCATCATCAGCTTCTGTAAAAGTAAGGGAGTGTGGAATGGAAAGGTATCCCACCATGGCTTGAAACTAGTCCATGTTTAGATCAGTAGGGATAGAGGTGTCTCTCAAGATTTTCTCAAGAATGGCTTTATGTGCAGGGAAATGCGTAAGAGCTCAAGGATGGAGATGAGCGCGAATGTCTTCCCTAATTGTTCTACAAGGTCATACTCAGGCTTGGTGATGTTTTTAGCTGGAGTACCTTGCAAAGTGAATTTACCTCGACGAGTTGTGACATTACATTCAGAGGTAGGTTTGGAAGAAGATCCAATGCCTTTTAGGACAATCTTGGGTCGTTGGGTAGAATTTTTAGGTGTTTTGTCCTTGATGATAATGGTAGAGACATAATTGTCCATTGAAATGTGATTGATAGTTGAATCATAGTTATAAGATGCTCTTGTATAGTTGGTTTAGTCATCTATGGTTTTGGCTTTTCCCTTGTCATGTTTTGGAAATGGTTCCTTAAACATTTCATGTTCTTGATTGGATGAATGTCCTTCAATCTCAATGTCACCTCTATCAATGAGATCTTGTATGATGTTCTTTAGTTGATGGAAATTTCCCATCTTATGTCCCTTGCTCTTATGAAATTCGCAATACTCATCATCATTCCACCAATTTGGTTTGACCTTTGGTTCATATGGAGGAAAATCTAGAATAGTGATTACTTTGTTCGCCACTAGCTTCTTGAAAATTGACTCAAGTGGTTCTCCCAATGGAGTGTACTTCCTTCGTGACTTTGAAGTTGTTTGAGTATTCACTTGATTATTTGTAGAGCTTTATCCTGAAAAAACAATTTTGGGTCGCACTGTATTGGCATCAACAACACCATCATTGACTGTGTTCTTGTTTTTGTTCCAAAATCATGGCTTATCTTTTCCTTTAAACTCATCTTTGTTTTCCTTGAATATCTTAATGACTCCTTGCTCAATTAGGACCTTCTCTGTTGCTAAGCCTTTTTCAATGACATCCTTGAAGGTGGACAAACAAGGTTTTCTTAAGTCATAACCAATGTCTTTGTTAACATTTTTGGTGAACATTTCTACCATTTGCTTTTTGTGGAATTTCACAAGAGCATCTGCTAGCTAGATTCCTCCATCTTTGTAAAAATGATGAAAAAGATTCTCCATCCTTTTGTTTAGTGTTGCACAAGGTAGTGACTTATATGTTTGTCTCTATGTTGTATGAGAAATGTTGGATAAATGCCTCTGCTAAGTCACCCCATGACTTAATATCAGGTGGGAGTTGGGAGAACCATTCCATAGCTTAATCACCTAAGCTTTGTGGGAATAATCTCATCAAATATGTCTCTTCTGCTGCTACCTCAATGCAAGTTGTGAAAAATTGTCTTATGTGTGCCTTAGGATCCCCTTTTCCTCTATACTTATCAAACTTAGGTGTCACAAAGTGTGTAGGAAAAGGAGGCATTGGAACGCTCTTGTCAAATGGATAAGGACATATGTCTCTCATTGTGTATGTTGGCTTCGGTTTATTTATGTCCTCCATTTTCATTTGTAAGTCCTTGATTTGCTATTCCAAATTATTCTTAGGTGGAGACTGACTTCTTGGGCCATACCCCATGCCTAAAGCACCGAGTGGAGGAGGATGTTGCATATATGGATGATATTGATCATACACATGTTTATATGGAGGAGGTCTATAATAATGTTGCATATATGGACCACTTGGTATAGAGTCATGGTGAGGAATGGAATATCTGCTTTGTCCATGTATACCATACTCTATAGGCATGTCATGAGTTTGTTCTAGTGTGTTGCCCTCAAATTTGACGTGGGGTTTCCTTGTGTCCAAATTTTGAGCATGCCTTTGAATATCCAATTGCTTTGGTGGTTGATCCTTAGCATTGGTATGTGATTGAGCATATTTTTCTGCATAAGACTTCCATAATGGTCTGTGAAGGTGAGTATCATATGCTTGACCATGTGTGTATGGGACCTCTGGTTTTTGAAACAAACATGATGGTGATTCAGGCACAAGATGTGGTCCTTTATTTCCTCCACTATTAGGCCTCTTTTGATCCATATTGGAGTGAGTTTGTTGCAAAGGTCGATTTTCCATTATTTGAGACATATCAAAATCACGAGGGATCTTGGTTCCACTTTGTGCCATCACTTGTAGAAAGTATTGTCTATCCCTCCTCATTATTTCCTCAACCAATCGATTGAAACGAGGATCCATAATGGAGTTTTCCACTTCTGCTGAATGTATTGAAATGTTGTCCATATTGTCATTGTGTGTATCATTGTTGTTTGTAGTGTGCATGTGCTCAACATTTGGAACGGTTCTATAAGCATCCGTTTTAGGTAATGTAGTATGATCAGAATTGAAAAAGATATCATTGTCATACTCATAGGAACTCATGTTTGCAGACTCTTGAGCCTCTTTAGTTTCTCTCCTAGATTTTTGGGAACGAGTTTCAACCATGAACTAGGTATTGACCAAGATGTGTGAGACTAGATGAAAATGGAAAAGAGTATGGAAGACCAAGAGTTGGATGGAATGTAAATGAATCTGAGGCTTACTTGCAATGTCCAAAGCGTAAGAACAAGTATGTATGTAGTAGAGTAGGTGTGGCTTCCAAAGAGATGATAGTTTCTCTTGATGAGGTAAGTTGACCTTGACTCTAAGTAAGACCAAATGAGACCCAAAGGTGATAGACCTTGATGAGGGACCACTTAGCAAAATGTTGTTGTATGTAGTGTGTTGACAAAGCAAGATGAGGACAAGCAAGTGACCTTTTGACTCAAGTTTAGACAAATGTGAATGTAATGCAAGATGTAAAGCAATGATGGACTTTGTAAGACCCAAAGACAGGTTGAATGCTAGATGAAAACCTGAAGAGATAGCTTAAGAAGCTCAATAAGTCTGAAACTGACTATTCTTGTTTGTTGAATTATGAAAGTTTTCAATCCTGAACACAGACGTGCCTGTATACTTCACAGACGCGCTTAAAGAACATAGATGCTATTCTGTCAGACACAAATGTGCTTAAATGACACAGACATGGTTCTATCAGACATAAATGCATTTCTGAGATGCTGCAATGTTGCTCAAAAGACACAGACACGTTTCTGCCCTTCACAGATGCATTTAGATGACACAGATGCGGGTCTGTCAGACACAAACGCATTTCTACAAACTTTGTGCAATTTTTCCAATCTGTGAAGTTGTTTTGTTGTGACCAAATCTAAATGTTTGACTATTTTTCATGACAAGAGGACACAGTGTTGATGAGGACCCAATGTTTGCAAGTGTTTAGACTCAAAATGACTCAAAGAAAAGTGTGTTGTTTGATGTAAAATTGTTTTGCATACACTTGAAGACACAAAAGACACAATGTTTTGGTGTTTGGTCTTGAATGTTTGATTGTTCAAAATAAGTCAAGCACAATTCTTATGGTTGGCCAAGACAATAGTTGCTGATCCCACATGGAGTTTCCCCCGAGGCTACGCTATTCAGAGCGGATACTTAGATGCTTGACCCCACTGGCTTCACCCTCGGCACTCACTTCTCAGGGCAGCCAAGCATCAATCCCCACAAAAACTCCTTGTAGTGAACTTTGTATTTCTACTAAGAACCGTATGTGTGTGGGCCACTACTAGAGGTCCGACCTCCTGCCCCAACAACTAGAAGGATTTTGGCTTCTAAAACAAAAAGGTGCTAGTAAGGGCATCCACTCGTGTGGCCATACATGTAGCACTTTCAGCTCTGTAAATACAGAAGGCTCCCAACTGATAGGGGTTACACCCTACAAATGATCAAATAAATTTGATCAAACGGGTTTATGGGGAGACACAGTGTCGGTATGAACTAATCAGCACACGTTATCCATAGTTTTCACCATGAATATAGTTGTTTATAGTGGTTCGGAAGAGGTGGGTTTTCCTTGCTACCACTTGGGTCATTCTCTCCTCACTATTAGTCCTAATGACCACATAGGGAGATAGGCCCTCTAAAGATTAAACAAAAAGAGCCTATTGCCCAAGACACAAAGGACACTGGTTCAATTTTAGTGCACCAATTGAAGTGTTTGATAATCTATGAAAACAAGGCACACAATAAAGATCAAAAGAAAATCCTTGTCAAGGTCCTGCAATAAAGATTTGTTAGTAGTTTCGATTGTTTCAAATGATCACCCCTTCCTGCAAGCACACACGTTAGGTAAATTTTAGATCCAAAAGACTTTGTGAAATAGGGGCCTTCAACAATGCGTTTTGTTGACCAATTCAAATATCTGATTCATCAGAAAAAAAGACCACTTGTAAAATTTCAATATATTTCCAAAAATGTAAGAAAATCCAAAAAATTTGCTAATTTGTTCCAAAAATTAATTTTTTATGAAAAATCATAAAAAAATCATATAAAATGAAAAATCAATCCAAAAAATCTGAAATTTTTACTGGAGAGTCCTGATGGTGTTCCAAACCTGCCTAAAAACATTTCTACAACAAATCCAATTAGTTTGTGAGATATGAGTAAAATAATACAAAACCCTAATTTTCAAAGATCTGATTTTTGAGGAATGATTTTGCATCAAATTTAAAATCACAAAGAACATATCCTATGTATAATTCTGAGAGATTTCCAAAAATGTAAGAAAATCTGAAAAATTCTCTAATTTTCTCTCAAAATTAATTTTTTATGAAAAATCATAAACAATTCATATAAAATGAAACCTTTATCTAAAAAATCTGAAATTTTTACTAAACACCTCTGATAATTTTCCTGACCTAAAAAAAATTTTGATGCCAAAATTCGAAGCCGTTTGTGAGATCTGATCAAAATAAGGAAAAACCCTAATTTTAAAAGATCCAATTTTTAGGGAAATATTTTGCATCAAAATTAAAATCACAAAGAATATATCATATGTATAAATTAGAGATCTTTTCAAAAATATAAGAAAATCTGAAAAATTTGATAATTTGCTCTCAAAATTAATTTTTTATGAAAAATCATAAAAAAATCATGGAAAATGAAAATGTGCTCCAAAAATTTAGAATTTTGGATTGAGAGCTTTTAATACGTTCCTCAACCTGAAAACAAAATTTGGTGCAAAAATTCTTAGCCATTTGTGGGATCAGATCAAATCTCTCCAAGATCTTGATTTTGTGTCCAAAACCCTAGTTGCACAAGGTTATTCTCCAAATTGTTTTACAAAATAGCAATATAGGGTTAGAAAAACCTGTAAAAAATATAGATCTAACAAAAATCCATGTCCCATGGGGTGTGCCAAAATGTTTATGGTGAAAATGGATAACAACAATGTTGGAAGACTCAATAGATTCAACCACAAAACCCTAGCCTAACAACAACAAAGATCCACCATAACATATGAAGATTACCTAAGACAATGCAAATTAAATGAAATCACAAAGATTATACCATCACATGTCCAATAGGGTTTGAATCTCCATTCTTCCTATCTCCATTGATCTTGCTTGATATATTTGCTCTCAGATTTTATATGTGCACAAGAGCTCAACAAAGAACGGAAATATGGTTGCAAGTAGGATCACACGTAAAAGGCGTAGTGTAGTTGAGTGTGCAATTGAGTTAGTCAAGATGCTTAGTGAGGGTTTGATAATGAAGGAAGCATCTCCTTATATAGAAGACACTATAAGAAATGGAGGGATAAGATTGAGAGGTGTAAAAGAGGTTGGCTATGATTAGAGGGTAGGTAAAGAAAATAATAAAATAATGAAAGGGGTAGGTAGTGTATGAATTAAGAGATGAATGACATGTGTCATGGGTAGAAAAGGTTAATGAATGAATTAAATAAATAAAGATTTATTTAATTAATAGAAGAAGTGAGATCAATTAAATAAATAAGATATTTAATTTAAGAAAAGGATAATTTAAATAAATAAATGTATTTATTTAAATGAGAAATAAGGCTAGAAGAGGATAAATGAATTAATTAAATAAATAAAGGTTTATTTAATTAATAGAAGAATTAGGCTAAAGTAATTAAATAAATAAAATATTTATTTAATTAGATAGGACAATTTTAGGTGTCTACAGTAGCCACCTCCACACCTCTTCATCAACTCATGACAGTAGGAGGTCAATTTGACAAGTTGAAGCCAAGACAACCATGATGAGCACATGGGAAGCATTGTGAATTGGTAGGGTTCCTAGCTAAAACACTTGAAGCAAACACCTTGGAATGGTTAAGAAGCAAGCCCTAGAAGAGAATGAGAAGGAATTGGAGGTTTAGAGTGCAATTAGGCCTGGAGAGTTGGTGGAATTGAGCAACACCAACTAGATGAAGTGTTAGCAAACTAGGCGAACCCCATCATAAAGTTTGATCCTAGATGTGATGAAGGGATATTTATTGGTTATTATAATGAAAGCAAAGAATATAGATGTTATAACAAAATATTGCAAATAATTGTGGAGATAACTAATGTCAAATGATGAGCTAAACAAAAGTCAAATTAGAACTTATGAGAGAGAACCAATGGTGGAAATAATCATAACTAAACTGGCAACACCTACACCAAAACAAAATGTTGAACCAGTTACTTTGGCAGTATTAGAAAATTCAACAGTAACTGAAGATCAGAGAAGATGAACAAAAAATCAGAAGACTCCTAATTATGTTAGGTTAAATGATTCAAAAGATTAGATCATTGGAGACAAGAATAAAGGAGTGATGACAAGAAGGTTGGTAGCTGATGGGGTATGTTTAATTTCTCAAGTTGAACCAACATCAGTAATTGAAGCATGTAAAGATTAATGTTGGATGAAATCTATGGAAGAAGAGTTAGATCAAATAGAAAAGAATAATACATGGACTTTAGTTCCCTGACTTAAAAATAAGAATGTTATTGGGACTAAATGGGTTTTTAGGAATAAATTGAATGAAGATGGACACATTGTAAGGAATAAAGCTAAATTGGTTTGTAAAGGACATTCTTAGAAGGAAGGAATTGATTATGATGAGACTTTTTCTCTGGTAGATAGGATTGAAGTTGTGAGATTATTTCTTGCTTATGCTACCCATAAGAACTACAAGGTTTATCAAATGGATGTTAAGTGTACATTTTTGAATGGAGATCTTGAAGAGGAAGTTTACATTGAGCGAACTGATAGATTTTCACTTTCATATGACAAAAAAATGGTTTGCAGGTTAATGAAAGCTTTATATGGATTGAAACAAGCCCCTAGAGCTTGGTATGCAAGATTGGATAAATATGTTTTGAAGCTTGGTTTCACTAAAGGTAATGCTGACAATAATTTATATTATAAGATCACTGATGATGACATATTGATTGTTGAAGTCTTTGTTGATGATATTATTTTTGGAGGTGAGGATAAGTTATGTATGGAATTGTCTGATAATATGAAGAATGAATTTGAGATGTCCATGATTGGGGAGATGAAATTTTTCTTAGGTTTGCAGATTACTCAAACTGATAAAGGTATTTTCATCTGTCAAGCTAAGTATGCTAGGAAGTTGTTGAAGAAATTTGGTATGGAAAATTCTAAACTGGTTGGTACTCTGATGGTTACAAGTGAGAAATTGACTAAGATAGGTGCATTAGCACTGGTAAATCCTACAAGGTACAAGTCTATTATTGGAGTTTTTTTTATATCTGACTCAGGCTAGACCAGATATAATAAATGCATTTTGTATTGTATCAAGATATCAGAGTGATCCTAGAGAGAATCATGAGAGCATGGTGAAAAGGATTTTTTAGGTATTTTCAAGGAACAAATGAATATGGTTTGTGGTATCCTAAAGATGTTGGTTTTAGACTATCTGCATATACAGATGCAAATTGGGCTGGAGATGTTGATGACTAGAAAAGCACATCTGGTGGAGCTTTCTTTCTTGGAAAGAAACTTGTTTCATGGATCAACAAGAAACAATCATGTACCTCTTTATCTACTGATGAAGTTGAGTATGTTGCTGTTGCTACTAATTGCACACAAGTTCTATGGATGAAGAAAATGTTAAAGGATATAAGGGTGGATTGTAATGAACCGATAGTTATTTACTGTGATAACTCTGCTGCTATTGACATATCAAAAAATTTGGTATTTCATTCTAAGACAAAACACATATCTATCAAGTACAAATTTTTGAAGGAGAAGGTGGAAGTAAATGAAGTCAGACTGGTTTATGTGAACACTAAATAGTAGATTGCAGATATATTCACTAAACCCTTGCCTAAGGAATTATTTGAGTACTTCAGAGACAGATTGGGGGTTTCTGCCCCTTCGATAGAGACCCGAGTGATGCTTATTGGCATCAGTCTGGTATGCATTTATAGAGATACTATTCATTCTGGATTGATGTGTTGGTGCTACTACTCAGGGGGAGTAGTAAGTTGTGTGGTTCAGTGGATTTCTGATTTTTATTTGATGTTTATGTCAGATTTTTGGCATTGATGTCAAAGGGGGAGAGATAATTGTGAAAAACAAAGCTTAACATAATATCAGTCAAAGGGGAGAGATCAAAGCTTAACAGGGATATCACTCACAAGGGGGAGTTTGTTAACTTCATTGTAATATCATCTTATGGGAGATTATTAGTTGTCTTCCTTTGGGGGAGACTTGTTTGTCATTTCTTGGCACTTGGATGTTTTTCACATCTAGTTTTTCCATCAATGCCAAAGGGGGAGATTGTTGGAAAATTTGAGGAATTGATTATGTGTTGCATTGATGTTTTATCATTGATGACAACACCGGTTGTTTTGGTTGTTTACTGGTTTCCGGAAGGTTCCGGTAGAATGGTTGGATTATGATATTGATCTGGTATGCTCTGGTTTATGGAATTGGTTTAGATATGTCATTCATGCTATTCAAATGCATATCATGATTAGTTGGTTTAGGATTTGATGACTCAAGAGCTATCATTTGTTCCAGTAAGCCTTTTGGTCACCGGTAAGGGTTTTACTGGAAGAGCTTTGTTGAAGATCTTTTTATGCACTTGATAAGTGGTGTTGGTGTGGCTTTTCGATGGCTTTCGAGATGTTGTTGGTTATCTTGTTCGTGTTCTTGTTGATCAGAGGTGTTGCATTTAGGACAAGACCTAATGCTATCTTATTCTGCTAGGTTATGGACCAGTTTATGTAACGTATTGGTGGATGATCTCGATGCGTTACCAGTTGGATTATGTTGTTTTGGTCTTAGGCCGGCTTGGTTGATCATTGGATTGTGAGTTTATGTTATGAATTTATTGTATTATCTTTTAGGTGGCCAACCTAATTGTTTAGGTCTCAGGTTGGTATAAATATGGTGTAAGATCTCTTTGTAGATAATGGTTATGGTCATGGGTTTATGGTTTTAAGGGTTATGCGACTATCTATGTGCAAATAAGGTTGTAATCATATGCAGAGGTTTTGGTCAATCATAGGTGATCAAATTGGGTTTGTGAAAGAGGTTTAAGACCTCTGGTACTGAGCTTAACTAAAACTGTACTTAGGCATAGGAGATGCTATTCTTGCAGTTCACTCTTCTTTCCAAATTGTAATCTAGATTTATTTTGTATTTAGTGAGGCTCCTTTTGTAATGAGCAATGCGCTCTAGGTTGTTGACCTTCCTGCATGTGCAGGTCCCTCTTTTTGTAATCACATGCTTACCGCAAAAGTATTATCTGACAATGGGTAGGCTTCCCACTGTTGTTTTTCCCTTTACCAAGTTTTCCATGTACAAATATTGGTGTTATCTTTTGTGGATGGTTGGTAAATGTTATGTGGCTTATATTTGTGCTTAAATATTATATCTTCTATTCTAGTAATTGGTTTATGTATTCTGGTAATAAGGTTTTAATGCTTAAAGTTCTATAATTTGTTGACAACTGATTCACCCCCCCCCCCCTCTCAGTTGTCCACCAGTTATCTGAGTTGTCTAACAATAAATCCTTGAATTAAATATTCTCCTAATTTTAATTGTAATTTACCCATAAGAGGTGAAACCATTTAATCAACGGTGGTGAAAGAACTCATGTAAAGGCAAAGTTACACTTACCATTTGTCCTCTAGGAAAATGACAAAATAGCTAGGCATCCCCTTTGGAATATCCTATTTTGAGGTTCTTGTAATCTTTTTTATGATTTATAAGTGCATGTACAATGGTTATGATAGACATTATGAGTCACTATGGTCCAAGAGTCCTATTTTGGTCCATGGGCATCAAAATTGGCTAGATGTCATATGGCAGTTATAAGAAGCATCTGTAAGAGACTATTTTAGGATGTTGGAGTGTGATTTTATAGGTGGTTTTGCTACCTATTTTTTGGTTCAATACCACATTGTTGTTCACTCATTATAATTCTTATAAATTAGGGCCTTGAGCCAATGCTTTCCATCAAGTTTTGTTCAATGTACAGGTAACAAGTTCTCCTAAATTTTACAGAGGCCTACAAAGACGTGTATTGATGTTGTAATCGTTATTGGATTAGTAATATACTTGCCTCTTTTTTGTGGTATATTTTTTTCAAGAAAGGATTTCTCCATGTATGTCTAGTGTTATATTTTTTATGGGTTTGTTTGTGTATTCTTGATTCTATAATCACATACATTTAAGGTTATTTTTTGTTTCAGATTTTTAATTAATTCAATATAAATTTCATATTGCAAGCTTTATTCACCTTTTTTTACAACATTTGGTACCAGAGCTAATAGTTTTTTTGAGGGAGTGGTGGCTTTCTCTTAAGTGTTGAAGGCTCTTTGCTATAGTGGGAGCTTTTGCTTTGAGGGGTTTTTGCATATTTGTGGAAAGTTGAATAGCATGGCATCTACCATGCATCAAGATATTGAGAAGTTCAATGGTACTAGTTATGAGATTTGGAAGTTGAAAGTGAAGATCTCCTTGAAGAGAGAGATTAGTGGTTGCTTATTTCAATAGACAAGAAACCAAAGGACTCTACATTTTCAGAAGATAGTAGAAGATCCACCAATGTTTATTATCTCACAACTAATCATAAACCATCTTGTTGCAAAATATTGATCAATATGATACATGTAAATGGTTATGAAACTCCTTTACAAGCCTATGATCATTGTTAAGGGTGGTTATGATACTCAAATTCCTCAACCTCCTAAGAAGCCTATGATCATTGTTAAGGGTAGTTATGATACTCAAATTATTCAACATCCTAACAAACTTGTTATCATTGTAAAGGGTGGTTATGATACTCAAATTCCTCAACCTCGTAAAAAACCCGCAATCATATTTAAGAGTGGTTATGATACTCAAATGCATCAAACTCCTAGCAAACTAGTGATTATGATTAAAGGAGGTTATAGTCCTAAAGGTCCTCATGAGTTTGCTAAATAAATTACTCAAGAGAGTTATAATATTATTTCCCACATATATAAAACAAGAAATAATATCAAACCTAATCCTCCTCCAGTTATCTCTTCTTCTCTTCATATTTCCCAACTAGTGCTTCCTCTAGCAACTTGTCTTTCTTGACATCTTGGAAAGGAATATGTTCTTATTGAAAAAAATAGAGCTACACTTGGCCAAGATATATGTTTGGGAGTTGATTCAAACTTCACCCAAATATCATGGAATGTTGCAAGAGGCCTTAAAGAAAATAGGTTTTCCACATGCTATGACACCTACTAATGATATGACTTCTTTTATAAATTATGCAAATACAAGTAAGGTTGACATTATGTTTTCTCAAAATAAATTATATCAAATAGATATTCAAAATCAATACGATCATCTTATGATTGTTATCCTTATTAATGGTAATGCTATAATAATAACTTTGGTAGACAATGGATCTAGTCTTAATGTTTGTAGCACTGAATTGTTACAAGATCAAAGTAAATACTTCTCTTATTCAACATGATTGTATTTTTATTTGTAGCTTTGACAATTTCACTAGAGCTTTGTTAGATACTATAACCTTGCACATTAAGTTACCTACACATCCAAGTCATGCCCGATAACCTTACTTATAACCTTCTTCTAGGGAGACTTTAGATTCATGCTATGCAAGTCTTTCCTTTAACTCTTCATCGCAAAATCAAATTCATTTATGAAAATGAGATGTATACTTTGCAAGCCGACACAAATTTACAAGATTTCTTGGAAACTTCATCTGAATCTCAAAGTCCTTTAAATTCTTCAATTCCTTCTTCAATGAAAGTTGAAACACCATCTCCTCCTGAAGATACACTTTCACCTAAAAAATTACTCTTAGAACATGATTGGGGGTTATTAAATTTTACACGTTCCTTTGTGGGAGAATATAAAGCCCCTCCAAGAGAATTTAAGACCAAGGAGGATGATATGGTGCACCCCCAAAAATTGTCAACTTTTTCTAAACTACTTAGTAACAATTTTTTGGCCACTTAGATAACAATTCTTTAAAATATTTTGAGCTAGTTCATCTACTTATGACATTGAGATGTATGAGTCCCCACCATATCTTTTTGATATGGCATCTCTTTATGGTCTAGGTTTTCATATTCTAGCTAAGAATGGATACAATGAAAATGGTTGTTGTGCAAATGAACAAAGAATTAGAGTTCCTCTAGAGAATAACATATGCAAAACATCATTTGGACTTGGATATATTCCTTTAAAGCCCACAAAAGCATCTAGAAGACCATCTCTCAATGTGAATGTTACCTTTTCTTCTAAATATCTTCCTCTAGTTAATCCTCATCTCATTGATTTTGATTCTATCTCATCTTCACTTGATATATTTTCAACAAACGATTCCTTAGTTGAGTTCTTAGGAGTTTATGATAACCTTCCTCGATATTGTCATAATCATGGATTTACCTATTGTTTAAATATTGAAGTATACTTTGAGAAAGACACTAAATTATAAGTTAATGTTGAAGACATGCCTCAAGAACTCCCTTAGCTAATGAATGTTTCTCAATAAAGAAATCTCCTTATAGGTGATACTATGGTTGTCAAAATGGATCCCTAAAAAATTATCAAAATTGGGAAGTGCCTAGAAGATGATGAACAAGAGGAACATTCTTCTCTTTTACATGAATTTCCTGAAATATTTGCTTGGACCTATTTAGACATGCCAGGTATTGATCTTAAGATTGTGACTCATAACATTGTGTTAATCCTTGATGCTAATCTCGCTAAGAAAAATATAAGGAAGATAAATCATAAGATAACATTGCTCATTAAGGAAGAGATTGAAAAACTCTTGGAAGATGGCTTTATTCATCCTATTGTTTATTCTCCTTGGATTTCAAATATTGTGGTAGTGGCTAAGGCTAATAATAATATTAGAATGAGTATTGACTTTCTAGATCCTAATAAAGCTTCCTTGAAATATGACTTTCCCCTTCCAAACATTGATATGATAGTTTATTCCACTGGTGTTCATTATTTATTATCCTTTATGGATGGCTTCTCTAGGTATAACCAAATCTTCATTAATCCCAAAGATCAATATTAAATAGCTTTCACAACACCTTGGGGTATTTTTTGTTGGGTTGTCATGACTTTTGGATTGAAGAATGTCGATGCGACCTATCAATTTTCTATGACTCTTATCTTTCATGATTATATGCATAAAATCTTAGGAGACTATATTGATGATATCTTAGCTAAATCTAATTTGCACTGAGATCATGTTAAGATCCTTCATCGAATCTTTGAACAAATTCATAAATACAACATACACTTGAATCACCAAAAGTGTGTTTTTGGTGTAGCTAGTGGAAAACTATTATGATTCATTGTTTTGCATCATGGTATTGAGGTGGACACTAAGAAATAGATTCCATTGTTAATATGCAACCTCCTAGAAATATCTCTCAATTTTGTAGTTTACAAGTAAAGGTTCAGGCTATTCGTAGGTTTGTTTCTCAACTCACATATTGTACTTTCCCTTTCACCTAGTTACTCAAGAAGGATATTGCTTTTAAATGGGATGAATATTTCCAAAAAACTTTTGAGGATTTGAAAGATTACTTAGCCAATCCTCCAATTTTACAACCTAGCATCTCTAATAAACCCTTCTTTACATTTCTACTTCTTCTAATGCTCTTGCAACCTTATTGGCACATCATGATAGTGATGGTAAAGAATGTCCTGTGTAATACATAATTTGTACATTGCTCGATTATGAAGTTTGATATACTAGTATGATAGAAAAGAAAAGTTTGGCTCTTGCTTTTGTAACTCAAAAGTTATGACATTATCTACTCAATGTTTAAACCCATGTTATCATCAAATTTGATCTATTAAAACATCTCTTTTCTAAAATTCATCTTTCAAGACATTTAGCAAAATGGGTTATGTTGTTAACTAAATTTGACCTTAAATCTGTCTCTCAAAAAGTGATTAAAGGACAAGCCTTAACCAATCATTTGGTTTATACTCCTTCCTCTTTTAATTTACCTAATCTAGACTCACATCTTGGTGATCTTGTGATTCCTTTAGAGGTGGACAAAACTTGGAAACTATACTTTGATGGATCTAGGTGTTAGATTGGTTCAAGTGTAGGTGTTATATTAATACCTCCTTTAGGAAAACCAATTCCTTTATCTTATCATCTCAATTTTATTTGTACTAATAATATTGCTAAATATAAATCCCTTATCGCGGGATTGAAAGCGATTTTATACTTTAAATTTCAACATGTGAGTATCTTTGGTGATTCATAATTGATTATAATATGGTCTGAGCTTATCAAGATAAACAAACTAAACTTTCTCAATACTGTGATAGTCTTATCATTGTTCAAGAAATTCGATTCTCACACCATAGATCCTCTCCCATGGAAAGACAAATCTACATGCAGATGCAATGACAAGTGCAATTTCTCTTATATCCCTGGAAGACCCTTTTGTGGATTATCAACCTATCATTCATAACCTCTCATCACCTACTAGTTTTGATAGCCCTAGTTAAATTGTGTATTGTTATACCTTAGATTCGAATGAATGGTACTCTCATAGTTTTTAATATCTACATGATAGTACTTTTCCTGATTCCACAAGTAAAAATTCTTGAGCTTGAATTTTGAAAGCTTGCTATGTGATATATAATTCTCTCCAATGTACTTTATAGAAGGGATTACAATGGCCCACTCATGTGTTTTCTCAACAAATTAGAGATTCTCATTGCCCTCAAAGAATCTCATTCAGGAGCTTGTAGGGAGCATTTTGTTGGTAAATATTTTGTTCAAAGGTTTCTCCAAATGGGATATCGTTGGAAAACTATGGGAAAAGACTCCCTTTCCTCAATCAAAAAGTGTCATCACTACCAACAATATAATAGTTTGATCCACACTCTTGCTCATGAACTTAGAGCCTAGGTTGCTTCTTGGCCATTTTCTATGTGGGGTTTGAATCTAATAGGTAAAATATCCCTTCCTTTTCCCAAGGACATAATTTTATGATCACAACTATATATTACTTTACAAAGTGGGTAGAAGTCATCCCTCTTTGATCCATTACTACTAAATTAATTCATCAATTCATTCTAGACAATATTATTTCTCAATTTGGTATACCTTCCACATTGGTTTCTGATAATCATACTTCATTTGAGAACAAAGATGTGAAGAATTTTCTCAAGAAACACCACATTCAACATAGATTTTCAACTTTTCACTATCCACAATGTTGGTAAATACAAATCTTCTGATTGAATAATCAAGCAAATCTTTTGTAACATTGTCAATAAGCATGGTAAGGACTGGCATACTCAGAAATCCTATTCTTTATGGGCCTATCAAACTAATGTCCGCATAGCTACGAGTACCACTCCTTATAATCATGTTTATGGTGTTAGTGAAATTATGTTTATCTTAAGGACATCATTGATGATGATTCTTATCAAGAACAACGTCTTCAACAATTTGAAATGCTTCATGAACAACGTGTAAAAGCTCTTGAGCATATTCACGCCTACCGAAAAACTATGTTGCGAAGTTAGAATGAAATATTTATTCAACACTCTTTCTTTGTGGGTGACCTAGTTCTCTATGAGAATCAATGCAATGTAAATTCTCTACCAAGAGAAAAAGGAAAATTTAGTCCAAATTGGCTTGGACATGTAGCATCGTAAATTTTATCATCATACAATTTTGTCCTCATCTAGAACTCACCTTGGCTTTCTATTTTTCGATGCCCAGTGTTTGTTTTGACTCTACTCACACCTCCCACAAACTTACATTTTCACTTTCTCTTCTATCTTTTCCCTAGAGCTAAGTCTTGATTCTTAGGACCAGGGCACCCTATTCCTATCTTGAGACCATGGTGCCAAAGCGCCTTGGTCCTCTCAATTAGGACCCAATTTTGGTCTTTACAATAGTCACTTCAAGTGAGTGAGAATTTAGGTCTTGTGTCGGCCTACTTTAAAAATTCAAGTAGTTTTTGGATGGTTAAGTATAATAGTATGCCTATCCATCTCATTTAAAACCTAACTCCAAATGCAAGCTATGATCTCAATTCCATTCAAGTGAGCAAGCAATCAAGCATTGAAGGAGAAGTTTAGTCAAGTTCAAGTGTTGAAGATGGCATCCATGATCAAAATTCTATGAAGAAATTCTTCATAACATCCTAAAACTCTCATGTGAGGATTCAATCAAGCTTGATCAAGGTATACACTTCAATTACAAGCATTCAATTTCAAATCTAGCCTTTATCTCAAAAGAAAAGCATCTTGCTACAATTCAATTCTATTTCCTTTACAATTACCATTTCAATTTCAAGGTTAATTCCTAAATTGGGGTTTGATCCAAGGCAAATCCTTATCCATAACCCCTTTTCCTCTCTTGTTGTGTGCAAGATACTGATTTAGGAACTATGATTGAAGACTCTGATAGAATTAAATATGATGAATAGGTTCATATTTTGGAGAAGCGCAAAGTGGAGGACTAGGGTGACCTACCACCACGGTCTTGAGAATTTTTCCCGATCTTCAAACAATAGATCCAATGTGTCTCCTTGATATGGAAAATATCCCACTTGCCTATTAGAGAGTTACACAATCAAGGTGACTTACCACCCCGATCTTGACAATTCAACCTGAATTTTGAGCAATAGGTTTTGATCCTCTTCTTCTACTCAAATATCTATCTGTAGCTTTGTTCGATATCAGTAGCACTTTGTTATTACTATTTCACTTTAGTTATCCATTACTTTGCCCTAAAATTCACAATTTACATCCAATTTCAACTCAAAAAGGGGGTGGCAAACAAACAAGTAAATATGATCAATATCTCAACCCTTTAACTAATATAATTTTGTCTAGATCTATTGGATTTACCCCTCTTTTAAAGTTTTGGTTAATTAAGTAAGATTAGTGATTTTATTATCTTAATTGGTGAAACCTTAATTTTTCCCTCACACAAACTTGAACATACATAATCACTGAAGTGTGTGGATTAAACACTTATAAGATAGCAGATGTGGAAGGTACGCATCTTAAGGAACCCATTAATCTTATGCACCTTTGTAGAAATTTTATTTCTTATCTAATACTAAATAGCATACTAGTATGTTATATTAGATAGTTTGATTGTCTTATCATTTGCTATTAAATGTTTCATTCTTCACAAGTTTTTTCCTAGTTTTGTCTTGATTTCGTGTTTGTAATTTCTTACTTGTAGAGATTACATTTATTTTTGTTAGCATATTGTTTGGTATTCTTTGTGCTTATGTTAGTTAGATCTTGATATGTTTGGTTAGAAAACATGTTAAACTAGATCACGTAGACATTTTGTTTAAACATAATTACATCATATCATCAATTGTAGCATTTACTTAAATACATAGTAAGCTATTTAATTAAATCACACATGTATCCATTTAACTATTACAACATTAATTGAAACAATCTACATTGGTTGATTCAAATTAATCATATGTGTGTTAAATGAGAATATAAATGTACATCACCATATTTGTTGCTTTTGATCAAATCAAATATAAAACATATTGTTTTGCATTAAAATTAAAAGTATGTGATACATCATCATATATAGGTTTTGATACAAGATATACATTATATCACCTCTCATACAAACACCATACAAAATAAGGTGAATTATCATACATCCTATGGATGAAGGCTACTCGTGATCTTAGACCCTATCTATGGTGGTCGCAAAGAGGTTTTTCTATGAGATGTCATGGAGTGTGAGTGACTCTTAGATGATTCCCCCCCCCCCCCTCTCTCTCTCTCTCTCTCTCTCTCTCTCTCTAGAAATACCTCTATACAATGTGGTCTCAACCCTAGCCTCTATAAGATCATGTTGTAGCCACTCCCTCTCCTCTCATGCAACCTCTAGTTATACCCTCACTGCATCAAAGATATCCTCGTGTTGTCTCACACTACACTATGCTCTAGGAGTAATCTGTGAGGACCATGGGATATGCACTGAAGTGATAATATCTCTGAGAATGTGACTTATAAAGTTACACTATCCCTGTGTGCTAACTACAAGATGAATATATATTAGTAACATCATCACCTGTATTAGAATCAAAAAAATTAAAAACTACAAACCATCACAATATCTTACCTAGGTCTTCCACTTGCCAAGTATGATCAACTATGGCTAGGTGTTGAGATACACCATCTGAGGACATAGTTATACCCTCTTCATGCTCATATCAGTGGGGTATCTTTATGGATTGTGATGGTGGAGATGATCTTCATGCTATGTATGTATGCCTTTGAAGGGGTGCATCATCATCATCATTATCATCATCATCACCTGTAACTTCACCTCTATCCTCTACATGTGGTGGATCTTGTACCTCCTTTTTAGCATGAATAGGATTCTCATCATGAACCTTCTCTTATTTATCATCATGTCTCTCCTCCCATCCCTCACTATCACCTATTGGCTCATCATGCAACCTATGATCTACTACTAGCTTTGGTGGTCTAACCCATGGTCATGGACCTCTTGTCGGATAATTTGTTGAAAACACAATGCTAGGATAAGTCACCTCCCAGAATATTGTGCACACATGTTGAACACCAACATCATCCTCAAGAAGGGGGACATATGCACCACACCTCTCATCCTTATCCTCATAAGTAAGCTCCACATCCACTACTATTGTTGTAAGAAAAGATTGGGTAGGTCTCAATACTTCAAGAATGTCAGATGTAGGCTGGTATCGTAGTAGGAACACCCTATACTTAATTGAATTAGTGCATCATTCTATCATAATATAATGGCATGATGATGTAGTGGTGGTGAATCTCTAGCAAACAGTCTTACTATATTATGTCCATCTATCTTCTTTGCTAACCCCATATATACATGAGTCTATATGGCCTCCAAATGATATCAGCAAGTTGTAGATGGTCTAATGTAACTCCAATAGAATAGATCCCCTCTTTTCCAAGTAATTCCACACAGATATGCATGTGCTTGAGACTGGTCAAAGGTGATATCTAAAGGATATCCCATAGGTCTCATACATGCTATACAATAAAACATCCACACTTGAGGGAGAGTGTAGGTCATTAAAATCTTACCCTCTCAATGCATAAACTTATCTATGTCATGGTAGAGATGGATGAGCATGCTACGTCCTCATGAGAACACTGTCTCAAGTTCCTCCATCTCCTGAATGGTATGAGTAAGTATTCCAAGAATGTGAGTGCCTCATCCATCAAGTGAAACTAAGAGTGCTATAGTGTAGATAAATATCTTTCAAATCAATGGAATATCTCTAATGGCATGCACTAGTCATCATATAAGAATTTGCCCTCAAGGATCTCTAGGTGTTGCCTACCCTATGCACTATATTTAATCATCCTTCACCGTAGTAGGTGAATGAGAGTCTTATAGTCTGATGGTCTTGCCTTGCATTGGTAGCTTCAAGATTCAATAGACATCCTCTAATGTGATTGTCATCTCCCTCGTCAGAAGATGGAAAGTGAAGGTATCTACATCCCATCGATCCCTCAGAGCCGTGAGCATAGAATCCTAATATTACATAGAAGGTATGCAATACACCCAGTAGAGTCCTACATCTTGGAGGAAATTCTTCTCCTCCATACTAAGATCTATGAATCTAAACAAAACTATCTATACATGGAGTCTCTATCATATTCTCGTGTAAAGGACATCTCTTGCAATGGCATCAATCAATATTTATGTTAGATTTATCATATCTACCAATGCATCTGTCATCATTAATATAACCTTGAATGTTCCTAGTGGTGCCTAATCTTGGACCATGCCCTCCTTGAGGATACCATGTTTCCCTAAGGGTACCATGGAACCTTGTCTGAGTAGGTCCCCTTGGCCACCTTAGGTTACATGTGAATCAACAACTTAAAAATAGTAAAATCACACAAAGCAAGGTTAGCCAACCTACCTTGTCTAGTGGGAGACCCTCCTCGATGGACTACCTCACAACCTCCATCCTGGTGGGCTAATCTAGTTGTCTGGATGACATTTTTTCCCTCTTGGTAGATCCCTCTACATGTCAAAACCAAAATTCTGAATAAGACAAGCCAATAGTGAACAAGTCACTGTTTAAAAGTAATTTCTCTTAAAACTCCGATTTACTTTGTTTTAATTATCATCTCACATCTTGAGCTAGAGAACTTTGGTTTTAGTTCCATTTGTTGTATTTCAATCATGATTCAATTTCTTATCTTTCTAAATACTCATCAAGTAGTTTTGGTTCTGTATTAGGCCTTGTTGAAAGCATTTTTCATTACCTACCTTACACAATTTAAAGTGGTAAAAATGATACCCTATTTTTACCTCCTAATTAACAAGCAGAAAAAGGGGTGACATATAGCTACCCTCAAATTTCATCACTCTTAGTAAGAATTCTAGGGTATTTTCAATTTTGACTAACAATGTGGTTTTGTAGAGTATAGTTCCTAACATTATACTGCAAATATTGTTGGGGGATTCATTCAACAGTTATGGAAATATCCACTTTCAAGAATGATTACTCTTTTGTACTTTAGCTTTCATATGCACATAGTTTCATATGACCGCTAAAGTGGGGATAAATGTAGTATGGTAAATTGTACACCTTTAATTGGGGTGTCTAATTCCATGCATTTTAAGACTATCATATTCACTTAATTAATAATTTACTCAGAATATGAGTCCTTTCTTGATTCTCACATCATACTATCATTTCATCCCTTAATCTTAGGTGTTCCTTTTATATTTTAATTATTTTAATTTATCATATCTCCTACCCTTTTTTAAATACCAAGACATATTTCCCTTATCTAAACATCTATATTGTTGCAAAAAAATAATTTTGACATTAGAACCCTATTATCTTGCATTCCTAAAAAGTTGGGTTGAAAGTATCGAGACCAAGACAAAAATTGTTAGTGTGATCCTATACTTTCTATCTTGAATTTTGAGAGGATAATAAGTGTGTGGGGGAAAAAGTGACACTAAGAAAACATGCCCTAATCTCACTTTCAATCACACACTTGTGGAATATGAAAGAGCCTAGAGGTATCACACAATTGGCTACTTCTTTTTGTGAAAGAGAGAGCCACGGGCTACCTATTAGGATTTCTATTCCTTTGTTGTAATTGAAAGATAAAATGATGCAAGTTCAATCCCTAACCCCAAAGTGCAAGTATGAACTAATAACGAGATTGTAGAATTGAACTTAAACAATGGAAAGCTGTAAACACAAGAACAAGACAAGAATGCAAATGCATACTCGGGGTTAAAATCTGAGTGAAAATGTTCGAGACGAGGGCGCGGGCGCCACTGTCCTGAAACTATTCCGGAAACTGCTCCTGAAACTACTGTTTTGCACTCTGGAAAACTGTCAAAAATGCAGTTTTGCACCAGGGCGCCCAGTGCCCCTGTCCTGGCAGGACCAGGGCACCCCATGCCCTTGTCCTGGTCTTTTGCTCTGAAACTTGGTATGGAGTGCTGTCTCGGCCTGCTTTTCTTGGATCTGCAACTTGCGGCATCCTTCAAATTCGAAAATCTGCACTTATATCTGAAAAGGGTTGTAGGTGGCTATATAGGGTTTTGCCTTAGTCAAACCCCTGCTTTGGTGATTTCCACCTCCACAAATAGCCAAGTTGTATTGTAAAAAGTATTGTGTGTGCAGACCTTGTGTGTGTGCAAGATCCTAAAATGCAAGTAAGCAAACTAGAGCAACCTAGAAAGTAAACCCTAATTGCTTGTGAATGATAATGTAAATGCTCTAAATCAAGATGCAAAGTGATCTAAAGCATGAATAAATGATATATTGAAGCTTATGCAAAGACATGAAAACAACATAAAATCATACCCAACCCCCAAGGGAGGGGTACAAGCCAATCTTCAGTCAGTAATCTCCTATTGTTCTTCAATGTCTTCCAAGCCCTAAATAGATGAATGAAATTGATAAATGCTTGATAGATGGATGTTGAATGTTGTTGAAGTCTTCAAAGATCTGCTCTTTCGTTGCATAGAAGGTCCTTGAAAGCCAAAATTCGGATCCTTTCAAATGAAGAAAGAGAGCTCTTATATATGAAACCCTAGGTCTTAATTTCAACTTTTGGCCGACCTAGAGATTGAATCTCCCACCAATTTCTTGGGGTTAAGCTTTATTTTATGATTGGATCGCACTCCTAAAATTTCGAGAAAAATGTCCGGGACCATGTGCACTTTGGGCGCCATGGTCCTCTCCGGGTGCCATGGTCCCGACAACTTTTCACCAAATTTTTAGGGCCATCGGATATGATGATTTTAGAGAGAATCCCGAAGTTACAAGTGATTTTGAGATGTTTTGACCCCCGAAATCAAGCCCCCAAGTTCAAAATAGGACTTAATTAGGGTTTTTGATTAAATGATGTATAGGAGGAATAAAATGAAAAGGGCACACTTTAATGAAAGGGCCCAACTTTATGATGTGGAAGATGATGAAATAGAACCTTAGACCTAATTAATTTAATTAATTAAGTGCTAAAGGGGAAATGCAATGCAAAATACAAAATGCGCCAAGGCGGGTGCTAAACTAGGTGTGAAATTGTACCACCCTAGCAAGTGTGTACAATTTACAACGCTACATTTAGCCCCCACTTTAGCGGTCATATGAACACTACGTGCATATGCAAGCTAAAGTACAGAAAAGTAAACATTATTTGAAAAAGGATATATCCATAATTCTATCAAACAAAGCCCCCAGCGGTATCTGCAGTACTCAGTCAGGAACCACAACCTACAAAACCACATGTTAGATCACAAAATCACCTAATGCTTACTAAAGAAGGTGATGAAAATTTGAGGGTAGCTATATGCCCCCCCCTGTTTCGGCTTGCTAATTTTAGTGAGTTGAAACAGGGTATCATGTTTACCACTTCGAATTGTTAAAGAATATTGATGACAAATGCTCACAAGAAGATTTGATATGAGATCAAAAACTAATGGAGAATCATTTGGTAAGAAAGAGGACTAAATCTCAATTCCAACACAACAAAAAGTGTGAGGATTTGAGAGTTCTCTAACACAAGATGAAGGATGTAAATGGAAACAAAATGCAAAGAGAAGAAAAGAAAGGAAAAAGCATGAATACACACATTGGTGATCCATGAGAAGAATAGTGAGAGAGAAAACATGGACTTCTCACCCCTAGATCTTGTCTAGGTGATCCATGGGAAAAGGACATGGAAAACTAGCCCCTAGAGTCTGTCTAGGTGATCCATGTAAGGGAGGAGAGTGAGAAAGTCTAGCCTTATGCCGCTAGTTCCACTCAACTTCGTGCATGTGTGTGTAAGGGAGGTTAGAAGCACCTCATAGGAGTCTAAGCCCGAGTATGCTACAACCTGTATATGTATAGTACAAAAGCGTAACATCTCTCTCTAAGAGTTTGTGCTTTGGTTCTGAGAATAATCACCTTGAATAAAAGAAAAATGGAGACATCTCGCTCTAAGAGTCTATGCTCTGGTTCTGAGAATGACTCATTTCTCAAAAAGTGTAATGTTTATGTCATAAGCAAAGTAGAACAAGGATACCTTCCTTCATCACAAAATAAGATACCCCAAAAATGCAACAATGTCATAGATCCAAGCAAGAGAGTTTTGCACTCTTTAAGCAAGGATAAGATAGTTGAAAAGGGATATATTGTAGTATGTGTAAAGGAGATCCTTAGAGGAGAAGAGATCTTTGTACAAAAGACACCTATCCTCGAGAGGAATTGTCTTAGACAAATATAACACCTTCTAGAATAAGACAAAGAAGAGAATAAGAATGCAATACTTCATTCTTTTGCGAGGTGAAAGTGATTCTTAATGAAGGATGACGCTCTTTTTAACTCAATTGGGAGAGTGAATTCATTATGGATGTATTTTACCAAGTGCAAAAGAGGTTGTAGTCAAGGACTTACACCTCTTGTAAGAGAGAATCCTTGAACAAACAACAACAAATGCATACAAGGAATAAAATCAAGTAATAAAGTTCACACCATCCACAAAATAGGAAAAAAGTGGATCCTTAGATAAAAATAAGGAAAGATCATTGCCTCCCAAGGATAAGGACAATGAGAAGGACTTACACAATCTTCTAGGGAGAGATTTAGACATAAACAAAATGTACCACATACTCATATGAGTTCATGCAAGCAAGACATTAGTGTATGTAAAATGCTTCTCACAAGAAGTGGGTAGGATAAGAAAGAGGATACACATCTTCTCCCATATCTAGGAAAAGAGAATTATAAAGAAAAGATGATCAATATTTCCACACTATTACCCCAAAAAGAAATTTTAACCATAAAAAGAAGAGATGTATGAAATCACTCTTGTCCCCATTGGAACAAGAGATAACATAGAAGATTAGGCTATTATGTTGCTTCAAAAATATGATTGCACTTGAAATTGTACCATCATGAATGACAATGAGCCCCCAGTAAATGAGCTACCAATGTCACATAATGATGAGCAACATAACAGCCATTAATGTTATTTAAAGACATGATAGATTGAATGAGGTATTTGAATATGAAATGCTAAATGCTCAACTATAAGTGAGATAAAAAACATGTATAAAATGATAAAAATTGAAGAAGAAAAGTCAGAAGAAATCTTAGAAGAGGGATGAGTGTAATTTATTAGAGCCTTATCCCTAGAGGAAAGGACTTTATGATGAATAGGAGATAAAGATTCATAAATGGATTTAGAAATTTGAAGGGATTCATAAAGAGATTTTTTCATCGCCAAGATTTCCTTATGAGGGGAATGAGAGTTGATAGAAGTAGAAGATGATTTAGTTGAAGTGAGATCATCATCACTACTAAATATAGCATTCACATTGAGAGATGGTCTTTTAGATGCTTTGGTGGGCTTAGAAAGATTATATCCAAGTCCAAATGAATATTCATGCATGTTATGTTCTAAAGGAACTTTAATTCCTTGTTCATTTGCGCCACAACCATTTCCACTATAGCCACTCTTAGCCAAAATATGAAAACCACGACCATAACGATTAGCCATTTCAGAAAGAAAAGGTGGTTTTTCATAAGACAAAGAATCAAATTCCTCAGAACTAGAGGTGTGAGGAGAAGAAGTTTGAGAAGCGGCCACAAAATTATTGCTCATAGGTTCAAGTAAGACTGATTGATCTCTAGTTTCTTCCTTCTTTTTAACTTTAAGCTCTCTAGGAGGAACCCTATACTCACCTACAAAGGTGGGATTAAAATCAAGAGATCCCCAATCGTCTTCTGTGAGAACCTTCTCAGGATCAAAAGCCTTTTCATGTGTAGATTCAAGTTGAGAAGAATCTTCTTCAAGAACTTCAGACTCATCCAAAGAATTTTGATTATCAGAGGGTGATGATTCATCCATAGGTATTTTGTTTAAAGAGTCATCACTGGAAAAGGAAGGCTTAGAAGAACTCCCTTTGGAAGTAGATGTTTGCAAACAAGCTTGAAAATTAGTATCACCTATCAAGGTATATGTCTTATTGTTATAAATAAATTTAACTTGTCTATGCAATGTAGAGGGGACAACTTGCATATTGTGAATCCAAGGTCTCCCTAATAACAAGTTGTATGTTAGATTTCCCGACATAACATGGATAGGAGTAGGCAAAGTAACAGGTCCCACTGTGATGGGTAAGGTGATAATACCTAATGAAGACTTAGCCACATTATCAAAGCCTCGAATGGGACGAGAATTAGGCTCAATAAGGGATGTATCCACATTCATCTTATGCAATAGATTAATGCTACACACATTAAGGCCAGAGCCATTATCTACCAGTGTTCATCTTATAGCAGTGTCATTTATGATAACTACAATCATCAAGGGATCATATTGATGTTGAATTTCACTAGTAGGCAATTCATCTTGAGTAAACACAATTTGAGCTTTAGGATTCATCACAGAGTTAACCAAAGACACTATATTACTAGATGTATTAGGTGGAGGAACATTCAAATCTTTCAAGGCATCTTGTAACATTCCATGATGAGTGGAAGAAGTTTGGATCAAATCCCAAAGGGATATCTTAGCAGGGGTAGCTTTAAGTTGTTCTATGAGATCATATTCCTTACCGAGAACTTGTGAAATACGTGGAGCTTGCGGAAGAATTGGTTGGGAAGGAGGAAGTGAAGTTGGGATAACTGGAGGAGGATTAGGTTGCCTATTGTTTCTTGTGTTATAGGTATGAGCAACCACATTATAACTCTCTCTAGTCAGTTGCTTAGCATACTCATAAGGGCTCTTAGAAGAATAACCTCCTTGCATAGTAATAACAGGTTTCTTAGGAGTGCAAAAAGAATCATTAGCATAACCACCTTGAACCACTAAGATAGGCTTATTTAAAGGTTGAGAATTTTGAGAAGGACAAGCACCTTGGACAGTGAAGAGGGGTTTGTTAGGTGTTTCATTCACATGTATCAAATTGATTGAGGATGGTTTAGAGGAATGAACAAAAGCATTGGAAGAATTATTGATAGTCTTCTCTTGCACTAAAATCTTATCACGGATCAAATCAATTTTAGGAGAGAGACAAGGGATAGGCATTGATGTTCTAGTAGGAAGAGTAGTACTAGGAAAGGTCATATCATCCTTTATCATCAAAGGATCTACATGGGGAATAAAATCTCTAGGAGAAGGATCAACATTACTCTCTAAAGTCTCACTTTTGAGAGGGAGATCTTTGAAAGAGATGTTAACCATCTTGCTTTGAACTAGGGTATCCTTATGAGTAGAACCAAGTTGAGGAGAGGGAGATGCTTTATTTTTAGAGGGAGAATAATTGAGATTCAAGGAAGGTGAGAAACTATCAAGGGAGTTTTCAATCTTGATTTCATCCCCTTTGGCTAGGGTTTTCTCACAGGGTAGAGAATAATCTACACCTTCTTCAAATGGTTCATCCCAAATAGTGAAGTGGTTGAAAGGAATGTTTGAAGTATTGTCAATTTCGGGAGAGTAGATAACATTGTTTATTAATTCCTCATCCTTAGGAGGGAGAGCATCAATAGATGTGTTAAACTCATCCTCTTTCCTCAAAATATGTTCAATATGATCTTTAGGGGAGAGAGAATTAAGGAAATTGCTTATTATTTCATCTTCTTTCTCTAAGGTATGCTTATGGGTAAGACAAACTTTAGGAGAAGGGTAAGCATTTATCATTAATTCATCATTTCTAGTGGGAATTTTGTTGGAAAAGGAAATGCCATCACTAGGAAATGTAGGGATAATGTCATCTTCTTGCACAAAAGGATCCTCATGAAGGGAGTGTTTTTTAGGAGGAACATGAACATATTTCTTCAAAGATTCATGCTTAGGAAGGAGATCTTTGAAAGAAGTGTTCATAACCTCTTGTTGCACTAACATGCCCCCATTGGAAGGACCAACTTTAGGAGAAAATAATTCAATGTCCATCAATACCTTTTCACTTAGAGAGGCATAATGTAGGGAAGGTGAAGTAACATTAAGAAAGGTGTTTATGATATCATTCTCTTCCTCTAGGATAGCTAAATAGGAAGGGCACATTTTAGGAGAATTGTCAAGTTCACTCTTAAAGTCTTCATCCTTAGAACATGGGAGAGTCTCAAAGGGATTGGTATCAACTCTTTTAGATACTAAAATGTTGTTATAGATGGGAGGAGGTTCTTTAGGAGAAGGAAAAATTGAAACAAGGGAAGCTAACCCATTATCACATTTATGAAATGAATGCATCATGACAACAATTTTCCTCTTTCAAATGATAACACATGCAAAATAGAAGGAAATGCTTAATTTTAACCAATGCAAGAACTTAGAATGTAGATTTAGAAAATGAAATTTATGATTCAAATGAGTTCCTAAATCAGATTTGAAATTATTGATCCAATTAAGCTATCCACAAGTTCAACTTTGAATTGAAAAATTAGGGTTTTAGCAAAAATTTGCTCTAAATTTTTTGAATCTTGCAAGAAATTAAAACTTGTAAATACAAATTTGAATTTGAAATAGCATAAACACTCAAATTTGAAAACATAAATCAGAATTAGAGAAGATTGGAGTTCACGTCGGGTTCACCAAAATGTGTGGGGGAAAAAGTGACACTAAGCAAACATGCCCTAATCTCACTTTCAATCACACACTTGTGGAATACGAAAGAGCCTAGAGGTATCACACAATTGGCTACTTCTTTTTGTGAAAGAGAGAGCCATGGGCTACCTATTAGGATTTCTATTCCTTTGTTGTAATTGAAAGATAAAATGATGCAAGTTCAATCCCTAACCCCAAAGTGCAAGTATGAACTAATAACGAGATTGCAGAATTGAACTTAAACAATGGAAAGCTATAAACACAAGGACAAGACAAGAATGAAAATGCATACCCAGGGTTAAAATCTGAGTGAAAATGTTCGGGACGGGGGCGCGGGCACCACTGTCCTGATACTGTTCCAGAAACTGCTCCTGAAACTACTGTTTTGCACTCTGGAAAACTGTCAGAAATGCTGTCTGTCAGAAGGACTAGGGCACCCAGCACCCCTGTCCCAGGGACCAAGGCACCCAGCACCCCTGTCCTGGTAGGACCAGGGCACCCCATGCCCCTGTCCTGGTCTTTTGCTCTGAAACTTGGTATGGAGTGCTGTCTCAGCCTACTTTTCCCGGATCTGCAACTTGCGGCGTCCTTCGAATTCGGAAATCTGCACTTATATCTGAAAAGGGTTGTAGGAAGCTATATAGGGTTTTGCCTTAGTCAAATCCCCACTTTGGTGATTTCCACCTCCACGAATAGCCAAGTTGTATTGTAAAAAGTATTGTGTGTGCAGACCTTGTGTGTGTGCAAGATCCTAAAATGCAAGTAAGCAAACTAGAGCAACCTAGAAAGTAAACCCTAATTGCTTGTGAATGATAATGTAAATGCTCTAAATCAAGATGAAAAGTGATCTAAAGCATGAATAAATGATATATTGAAGCTTATGCAAAGACATGAAAACAACATGAAATCATACCCAACCCCCAAGGGAGGGGTACAAGCCAATCTTCAGTCGGTAATCTCCTATTGTTCTTCAATGTCTTCCAAGCCCTAAATGGATGAATGAAATTGATAAATGCTTGATAGATGGATGTTGAATGTTGTTGAAGTCTTCAAAGATCTTCTCTTTCGCTGCATAGAAGGTCCTTGAAAGCCAAAATTCGGGTCCTTTCAAATGAAGAAAGAGAGCTCTTATATATGAAACCCTAGGTCTTAATTTCAACTTTTGGCTGACCTAGAGATTGAATCTCCCATGAATTTCTTGGGGTTAAGCTTTATTTATGATTGGATCGCACTCCTAAAATTTCGGGAAAAATGTCCGGGACCATGTGCACTCCGGGCACCATGGTCCTCTCCGGGCGCCATGGTCCCGACAACTTTTCACCAAATTTTTAGGGCTATCGGATATGATGAGTTTAGAGAGAATCCCAAAGTTACAGGTGATTTTGAGATGTTTTGACCCCCGAAAGCAAGCCCCCAAGTTCAAAATAGGACTTAATTAGGGTTTTTGATTAAATGATGTATAGGAGGAATGAAATGAAAAGGGCACACTTTAATGAAAGGGCCCAAATTTATGATGTGGAAGATGATGAAATAGAACCTTAGACCTAATTAATTTAATTAATTAAGTGCTAAAGGGGAAATGCAATGCAAAATACAAAATGCGCCAAGGCGGGTGCTAAACTAGGTGTGAAATTGTACCACCCTAGCAAGTGCGTACAATTTACGACGCTACAATAAGATGGTCCTATCCTATTTAATTCTATATTGGTGAATAAATAAAAATCCTAGGCCGTCTATTAATCAAATAAAACCTATAATATCATATATAAGCAATTATTTTCCTCATTTGTGATATCTAATCTAGCATTGAAAAAAGTTGGAGATATCCTTGTGTAGTGAAGGTGCTTCTTTTAGGATAATTCAAGATCTACAATATACTCATCATCAAATCTTCATCAAAAGTCATCAACCATGGAAGCTTCAAGAGATATTGGAGGATAACAGGGAATTACCAATTGACGATTGGCTTGCATCTCTTCCTATGAATTAGATATAATCTTATTTTCTAATGTATGTTTGTAATTAAGCTTCATATATTATATTTTAGAATTCAAGTCATTTATGCATTAGATCATTTACATCAATATCATTCTAGGGGTTTTCTCTAACACACTTGAATAGATTCTAGTTTGCATTTACATACATTGGCTCATAGCAATCTTAGACACACTTAGGGTTCAAGAGCACACACATTATTTCAATTTCAATACTAGTTATTCATGGAGGTGGAAATCACCAAAATGGGGGTTTGACTAAGGAAAAATGACATATAGCTACCACCACACACTATTTTTGTCTTGTAGGTGTATCTACATGTTTTCAATAGAGACATAAAGATAGGAAGGTAATTAACAGGAAATCACAGACTTGTGTCCAGAAGCAAAACTAGAAAAGTCTGGAACAGGGCGATCTAGTCATCCTGGTCCAAGACCAAGGCATTTTGGATGCCTTGGTCCTTAGAGTTTAGTGTCATATTTCAAGGGAACAATTTTTAGGTCCTCAATAAGCATTAATTACATCTATGTGCAAAAGTGGAAGGACTAGAACACTTTAGGTGCATTGGTCCCATCAATTCAACCCAAAATTGCAGTCATAAGTGCTCCTCTATATCTTCTATTCATTTATGTATCTGTTGCTAAATTTCTATCTGCACATTGGTCTGTTATAGCATTCTTAGTTTACATTTACATTGTGCTTAGATCTTAGTCTGGCATTATCACAAATAGATACACTTTACAAATAAGCAAAGGAAAAGAAGTCATAAGTTGTCATTTCACCCTCTTTGACAAGAGTTAGTCAGGTTCAATAATGTCTGTGGTGACTTTATATTCCAATGTTCATGTGAAAGTGGATCTTGGTCTTAAACACACCTAGTCCATTTTCATATGAAACACCCTTATATACTATTTCTTTGGACCTTTCCCTAATATGGAAAGTGTTGGTGTTTCCAATTGATTGCTTAAGGATTACATATGAATTTGCCAAATTAGGTAAAATGAATCTTTAGATCAGTGGCCAACAAATGAGATTTTAGCTCAAAGGCTAAAAGATCTCCTTCTCTTCAAGATCCGCAGGACCTAAGGGGTGACCCTTTGCAATATTCAATGAACTTATGGAAATATTGACAAATAGTGTGACAATGCAGATGACTCTCAATTAAATTTAACCATATTTTCCTATATTTAACCTTGAATTAGCTAGATCCTTGGTTATTTAACACTATTTAGCACAATTATGAATGAATTCTAAACCTAAGCCTATTACAAATAGAAAAGGGAAAATGGATTTAACAACAATTGAAATGGTGTCTGAAATTCACTTAAACTACTAAAGACTAGTGCCTAATTTGTGTAATAGAGTCACAATTGCAATAACTTTGAATATTTCATGAACACTTAACCATTCAACTACTTGGACCTTACACACTCATGCTTGATATAAATACAAGTTTACAATTCTCTCCAAATTCTGCTTACTAATCACCATAATGCCCTTTGAAAATGTTAAAACACACTTGAAAACTTTAATCTCTTCCTTGAAAAGAACCTGCAAACATATCTCACATCTACAACTAAAATCGTAGAGACAAACTCTCGATTCTTAATGGAAAAAATCCATACACATTAAGGAAATGCACAATGGGAGACAATTTGTAGCAATTTTTAGTCATTCATTAAAAAATAGCTGATCAATTCATGAAAATACTTAGTTAATACAAGAAAATGACATTCTATTACTCAAAATAAGACTCATTATTCCATCCACCCGGTCACTGTGATGGATAAAAATCGTATCAGATAGTTTAGGACCTAACCTCACTTTCCTCCACAAATTAGAATATGAAAGAGCCTAAGGAGATGATTCACTTTAACTACTTCTTGCAAGAGAGAGTCAAGGACTATCTTTAGGGTTTCTATTCCTTTGCTACTATGAAGAGGAGATGTGCAAAATGCAATGCAATGATCAACTATGCTAGGAGATAAACAAAGATGCGAATGTCAACTGAAAACACTAAAATTTGCAAATCTAAAACTGAGATACTAAATATAGACCAAGAAGAGGAATTCAAATGTGCACCTGTCCCTAAAATTTTATGTTGACTATGCAGGACCAAGGTGCCATGCCTTGGTCCCTGATACTGTACCCTAATGTACTTTTGGAATCTGGATCCTGAAAGTCTGAACTATGGAACTGCCAAAAGAAGTTGAAAAACCTAGAGGAACAGGGCGCCATGCCTTGGTCCTGGAATAAGGAACCATGCCTTGGTCTTAGAAAACCGAGGTCTTCTTTTGAGATTGAGCTTATGCTTATGTGGATTATTGATTCCAAATATCATGCTCTTGTCATATTTCTGTACTTGCACCCACAACTTTAAAAAATGGTGTGTAGGTGGCTATATAGGGTTTTGCCTTAGTCAAACCCCTTGCTTTGGTGATTTACACCTCCACAAATAGCCAATTATGTATTGAAGATGTGTGTGCAAGAATCTTGTCTGTGTGCAAGATCTTAAATCAACAAGAAAGTAAATCTAGAGTTCTACCCTACACTTTTGAGAGTAAACCCTAAATGAGTGTAAACGCAAATGTAAATGCTTCTAATAAAAAATTCAATAATGGATCTAAAGCATAAATGTAAATCTGAAATTAATTTATAAAGCTCATACAAAGACATGAAAATAACATGAAACCATACCAAACCCTAAGGGAGAGGTACAAGCCAATCAACAGTTAGTGGTCTCCTATTATTCTTCAATATTTTCAAAGACCCTATTGATGATAAAAATAGTTGATGTAGACTTGATAGATGCTTGATTTGTTGATTGAATACTTCACATAACTTTCACTTTCACTTCATAAGAGGCTCCTTCAAAATTTCTTGAAGATGGATTGTTGGATGCTTCAAATGAGGAAAAGAAAGGCTATATGTATGAAACCCTAACTTTGTTTTTTATCATAGGCTGACCTAGAATCAATACAGTTTCACAATTCTCTGGATTTAAACATGAAAATACCACCAAAACATGCTCCCAAAATTTAGGGAGAAAAAGTTAGGACCAAGAGGCCGCCTCTTGGTCTCGACCAACTTTTTTCCAAATTTTAAGGGAAGCAAGATATTTTGATTCTAAAGTCAATTCTAGAAAGATGTGACAATTGAAGGTGTCTAGATATGCGAAATCAGGCCTTGAAGGTCGAAATAGGACATAATTAGGGCTTTTGATTAATTCATTAATTGAAAGAATAAAATAAAAAGGGGCACACTTAGGGTAAAGAGGCCCAATTTTATGATGTGTATAGTCATAAAAGAAGACTTTAGATTAAATTAAATTAATTAATTAAATTCAAGATGCAAACACACTAAGGTGGGTGCTAATCTAAGCATGGAATTGTACCATCCAATTAAGGGTGTACAATTTACGACACTACATTTAGCCCCCACTTTAGTGGTCATATGACACTATGTGTATATGCAAGATAAAGTAAAGAAAAGTAAACGTTTCATGAAAAAGGATATATCCATAAGGTGTCAAACGAAGCCCCCAACGATATCTGCAATACATTGTTAGGACCACATCCTACAAAACCACATTGTTAGATAAAATCACAAAATTGCCTAAATGCTTACTAAGGAAGTGATGAAATTTGAGGGTAGCTATATGCTCCCCCAGTTTCAGCTTGCTAATTAGTGAGTTGAAATGGGGTATCATGTTTACCACATAGAATTTTTAAGAAAAAATTGATGACAAATGCTCACAACAAAGTTTAACACAAGATCAAAACTGATGGAGAATCACTTGGTAAGAAAGAGAACTAAACCACAATTCCAACAGAACTAATATTGTGAGAATTGGAGCTCCGCTAACATAAGATGAAATATTAAGTGGAAAAATGTAGAATTAGGGTTTAGAAAAGAATTACCTTGACAAGGAGGAAGATATCATTATCCAAAGACATCCACCTCTGATAATAGAGGGAATACTTGATAACGATAACATCTTTTAAAGGAAGAGAAGGAAGAGAAGAATACACACCTTTTCCAATATTTAGGAAAAGATGATTCTTAGTGAAGGATTGCACACTTTCACTAAGGAGAGATTGTTCATGAAAGATGTATTATTTCAAACAAAGAATAGGTCCTAGATAAGGAAGACACATATTCTATGCAATAAATGATATCAAATAAAAAATATAACTCAATAAAGGAAAGGTGAATCATTGGAGAAAATAATAGAGGATTTAAATATCATTCTTGCCTCCCCAAGTGTAGAGACGAGGACATCAAAGAGAGATCATTTATAAAAGAAATATTATTCTAAAATAAGGAAAGAGATCCGCATTAGGGATATGCACGTTCACAATATAGAAGGGTTCCTTATAAAAGATACCACTCAATGAAGAAAATAATTTGATTAGTAATTGAAGACTTCCAAAACCAAGGAATAGGTCCTACTTAAGGATATGTACTTAAGATCCTCATTAGGGATACTTGTTCCAATATGAGAGAGGGAATTCCCAATAGGAATATACACCTCTATATTCAATAACTGATTCTTATGGATGACACTACTTCACAAAGGGGAAATTTTTTAATCTTAATAAAGAGAGATGTTTGAAATGATTCTTACCCCCATACATAAAGACAAGAGATGGGACACAAATATGCTATTATGTTGCTTCCAAAGTATGATTGCACATGAAACTTTACTATCATGAATGGAAATGAGACCCCAATAAGTTAGCGACCAATGTCACATAATGATGAGAAACATAATAGCCACTAATGTTATTTGAATATTTGATAGATTGGATAAAAAATTTGAATATGACATGTGAAATGCTCTACACCGAATGAGAGCAAAAACATATATAAGATGATGACTATTGAAATGTCACGATCAAGAAAGTAGTTTGTAGTAGAAGAATAGACCACTAAGTCATGCTCTTCTTTCACAAAAGAAACGTTAGAAAAGGGAAAGGTATAAATCATTAGGGTCTTATTTATAGAAGAGAGGATATTAGAATGAATAGAAGATAAAACCTCATAAGTGGGTTTGGAAATTTCTTGGGGAGATTCATAAAGAGATTTATCAATCACCATAATTTCCTTATGAGTGGGATGGGTGTTGAGAGATGTAGAGGATGATCCAATTGAGATGAGGTCATCATCACTACTAAATATAGCATCCACATTAAGAGATGGTCTTTTAGATGCTTTGGTGGTCTTTTAAGGATTATATCTAAGTCCAAATGAAGCTTCACGTATGTTATTTTCTAAAGGAACCTTAATCTCTTGTTCATTTGCACCACAACCATTTCCATTATATGAACTCTTAGCTAAAATGTGAAAATTTGGACCATAAAGGGATGCCATATCAGAAAGAGATGGTGGGGCCTCATAGGTCTCAATGCCATAATTATATGGATAAGAAGAAGATTCTGAAGAATTGTTTGAATTAGAAGCAACCACAAAATTGTTAACAAGTTCTTTAGACAACGTGGGTTGCTTTTTAGTTTCCACCACATCATCTTCCTTTTCAACCTTAGGTTCTATTGGAGGGACTTTGTATTCTCCTACAAAGGTAGGTGTAAAATATAAGGATCCCAATTGTCTTCCAAGAGAGCTTATTCTAGTGAAAAAGTATCTTAAGGAGGAGCTGGTGATTTAGTGTGAGTAGAAGAAGAACCGAGAGTACTCAAGGAAATAGTCATACTTGAAAATGTAGAAGAATTTTCAGAAGAATTGGATGTAGTTGAACAAGAAGATGAGGTTTGAAAAAAATCCTTTAAGTTAGTATCAACAAACAAGGTATACATCTTATTGTTGTAGATGAAATTCAATTGCCTATGCAAAGTAGAAGGGACAACTTGCATACAATGAAGCCAAGGTTATCCTAATAGAAGATTATAATTAAGATCACTGCGCATGACATGAATAGGTGTAGGTAAAATAATAGGTCCCACCTTAATAGGCAAGGTTATAGTACCTAAAGAAGATCTAGCAACATTATCAAAACCATAAATAGTAAGAGAATATGGATTAATAAGAGATGTATCCACCTTGATTTTATGTTGTGTAGGGAAAAAAGTGAGACTAAGCAAACAAGCCCTAATCTCACTCTCATATGCACACTGTGGAATACGAAAGAGCCTAGGGAGGTAACACACTTTAGTTACTTCTTGTGAGGAAGAGAGAGCCAAGGATTACCTCTTAGGGTTTCTATTCCTTTGCTACAAATGAGAGGAAGAAGTGCAAATTTGAATGATTTAACCTAGAATACAAGTATGCATAAACAATCCTAATCTGGAAATGCAGAACTAAGAATAACTGATATACTGCTACAAAGTATAGATTAAGAGAAAATTTCAGATGTGCACCTATACTAGAAATCTAAGCAAAAATGTTTGGGACCAGGGTGTTGTGCCACTATCTTGATTCTGTAGACCTGAAGTTGTACTTTGTGAAATTGGAATCTGAGATTTGAAACTTGCTATCTTGCCAAAATCTGCCCAAATCTAGGAGGACCAGGGTGCCATGGCCCTACCCCAAGGCTTTTTGATCAATTTTGGCCCTCAGAACAGTCCGTGTGTGCTTTGTCGGTCCTGAAAGTTGCAACGACACTTTGATCCCAAATCTACACCTGTAGCTGAAAATAGGGTTTTGGGTGGCTATATGGGGTTTTGCCTTAGTCAAAACCCTGTCTTGGTGATTTCCACCTCAACAAATAGCTGATTTGTATATTAAAATAGTGTGTGCAATAATCTTGTGTCTGTGCAAGATCCCAGGATGAGAGTAAACAATCTAGAGCAACCTTAAGAGTAAACCCTAATTGCTTGTAGTTGACAAAGTAAATGCTCTAAATCGATGATGCAAAGTGATCCAAAATATGAATGTAAATCAAATTGATGTAATGAAGCTCATACAAAGACATAGAAACAACATGAAATCATATCCAACCCCAAGGGAGAGGTACAAGCCAATCTTCAGTCAATGATCTCCTATTGCTTTGCCCTATCTTTAAAAGCCCCCAGTTGATGAAAGAATGCTTGATGAATGATTTATAGGTGTTGTTGAAGATTCCAAAGATCTTCTCTTTCATTGCATAGAAGGCTCATTTTAATCGCTCGAAAAAGATTTTTTTCTAGATTCGATTCCTTAGCCCTTCAAATGAAGAAAGAGAGCTCTTATGTATGAAACCCTAGGTCTTAATTTCATCTTTAGGCTGATCTAGGATTTGAATTTCCCACCAATATTTTGAGGTTAAGCATTATAGTATCATAGAATTATGCTCCCAAAATTTCAGAAAAAATGTCGAGGACCATGTGCAAAGTGCACATGGTCTGACCAACTTTTCACCAAATTTTCAGGGCCGTTATATATGATGATATTAGTGAGGATCCAAAAGTTGTAGCTGATTCCAAGATGTTTTAACATGAAAAATTAGGCCTTAAAGATCAAAATAGGACATAATTAGGGTTTATGATTAAATGATTACTTGGAAGAATAAAATGAAAAGGGGCACGCTTAGGAAAAAAGGGCCCAAATTTATAACATGTGAAGAGGTGAAGTATGAATTTAGATTTAATTAAATTAATTAATTAAATACTTAAAGGAGATGTTTAATACAAGATGCAAAACACACTAAGGCGAGTGCTAAACCAAGCGTGGAATTGTACCACCCTAGCAAGGGTGTACAATTTACGATGCTACATTTATCCCCCACTTCAGCGGTCATATGACACTATGCGCATATGAAAGCTAAAGTACAGAAAAAGTAAACATTATTTGAAAAAGGATATATCAATAAATTATCAGACGAAACCCCTAGTGGTATCTGCAGTACACAATTAGGAACCACACCCTACAAAACCACATGTTAGATCACAAAATCACCTAATGCTTACTAAGGAATGTTTACCGCAGTGAATTGTGATGAAAATATTGATTAAAACATGTTCACAACAAGGCTCGATTGTAAATCCAAGCACTTTATGGAAAAAATGTGGAGCAAGAGAGGAAATTCATGATTTCGATGCCACCGATGACACGAAAATCACATCTCCCTAGGTCAAGTTATGATAGATCAAGTAAAAAGGGCGAAATTAGGGTTTTTAACTTAAAACCATAAAAGTAAAAAGTGCATACAACATAAATATGAAAGTGACACTCTCATTTGTCACTTTTTGACTTTTGGCACTATTCACTGCAAAGGAGCCCACACATCAATCATTATGCCTCGACGTTGACCCGAGCAACCCACACAGATGGAGATTCTGTGTCGAGCCATTTTGACCAGTGGACGAATTGATGAGGTGAGATGACATTCCGTTGACTCTTCTTTGACTTCATTGATTGCATTGATTTTCAATATTGATGACATCATCACCTAGATCCTGCATTTGCCCCCTATTTGGGCCCCACAAGCCCTAGGGCACCCTGGTCCTCCCTGGGTGCCCTAGTCTTAAGAGGGTGCCATGGTCCCAAGGGGGCACCCTGATCCTCCTAGGGTGCCATGGTCCTAGAGGGGTGCCCTGGTTACAATTCATAGCAACCAAGGGTCACATGGGATCAGGTGTCAAACATATAGGATAGAATGATGATACTTTCTATTAGATGAATATGAGTGATTACTAATGATTTGGTGTTTTCAATTTGTAGATTCTTCCCTATATTCATGAGCATACTATTGGTCACACCTTCTAGAGCCTACGAAGTCGAATTCCATGACTCTCACTAGAGGATAGAGAGTTGCTTCACGCTGTAGGGTTGTGGTACATGATGACCATGCCCACCATCAAGTTCCATCTAGCGATGCTAATGGAATTAATGGAGAGATGGGTCATGGATACCTCCATATTTATGCTACTAGTGGGGGAGATGATAGTGACCCTTGAGGATGTATATCGCATTCTTCGTCTTCCCATTAGGGGAGAAACAATGAGATACTGAGCCGACCGCACCGCTACCTCTTACAGGAGGGAGCAGGTCTACTACATTGGGAGAGAGATGCTCCATGAGACGAGGGGCCGCATTATGATCAGTTGGCTCCTACATCCCACCGGTGAGATTCCGCTAGGGCGTGACACACATATGCATGGCGGTCTCACTTACGTAGTTAGAGACATGGAGAGACACCAGAGGGAATTCTCCTAGGGGTGGAGCATCTTAGCCCACCTCTACCATGACCTAGGAGAGTACGTGTTCAGACAGGGATGCAGCCTGATGACTTGCACACTTATACATATATGGATATTCAAGCACATTATGTGCACTAGACCCAATGGGGTACCCATTGACTTGGTTCCAAAGTAGCCTAGAGTATTTGCATATCCACTTACCCATGAGTGGTGGTTCGGGGATCTGCTGCATTGGAGGATAAGTTTTTATAGATTGACAATGGAGGCCATCAGATGGAGACCCTACCTTAGGATGTTCATGTGGGTGGGGAGACATAGGTAGTTGTTCTACATGTAGTAAAACCATCTACTAGAGGGATGATACAACCACCTCGTGGTCCCATTCTATTTTGATCAAGTCTGGTGACAGTTTGTGTTTGAGTAGTGTGTTCTAACAGATGTGCCTATCTATACTCGACATTCATGTGTGACTCCTAGGCTGGGAGCCATTCCAAGGCCTACCAGTGATGAGATTGATATCACAAATTTAGATGGGTCGGATTGGGACATTGTGACCAATCATAGAGATGATGTGCACACCACATGATGGGATAGGACATATCCTAGAGACATATTTCTATTAGACCATCCTAGAGGGAACCCTAGACCATGGAGACACACATGTGACGAGAAGGAGCCTGACACATCCAAGGATCTTGTTGAGGAGAACACAAATAACCAAGATGATGATGTAGGACAATAGGATGCTGATAGTGCAGGAGAGGGAGAGCAGGATGGTGATGATGAGGAGGATGGAGAGGAGGAGGACGAGGAAGATGAGGATGACAAATAACATTTGCATAACCGTTGCAATTATGACAAACACCATTTGCATAACTGGGAGAGGGAACATGCATGTATCTACTCCTGGATACATGTTGCTGATAAGCATGATTTCTATGAGATCCTACATTATTCTTTCTAGATCTCTTTCTACATTCCCTTTCCTTATGGCCATAAACAATACATGTAAAATAGTAGCTAGTAAATGATTGCATATGACTTACATGTTTAGTTTGCAATGCATGAGGAGATCTTGCCGGTTTTGCATCCCCATCTTTTCCTTTTTGAGAATGGACCCTTGGTCATCCATTATGAGCACCTCTTTCATCTGATCTCTTCTTCTTCACATGCTTCCCCCTATGGGTGGTAGCATTTATTTTCCCTCTGCCGGTGGAGGGTCTCCTTCACTGCTTCCTCATCTTCCTGCTTCTGATGAGGTTTTCTTCTCCCATCTTCTCCTTTCCTCTAGAATCTGGATGGAAATGCCTTCTTGCAACATTGATCTTCACTTTTGTTTGCAAGTCTACACTGGTTGTGGTCAGGTCAATCTCTTTTAGAGGATCACTCCTAACTGAAGAGATCTGGCCTTTGTTTTCTTCAAGCACCCACTGAAGTTTTTTGTCTTTTATTTCTACCTAAGAGGCTAGATCTTCACACCTGCATACCTTGGTGTCTTTTACTTGAGTCTTCAACTCTAAGATACATTTCTTTGATTCTTCAAGGCATTTGACTAACTGGTTCTGTTCCATAATAGCAATATTCTTGAATAGCTTGTATTCTCTTTTAACTCTATTGAGTTCTTCAAGTGTATTTACAAGCCGTCCTTCAAGGTCAACTTCACCTGCTTCTGCATCATTAGAGGGATCTTGATGGTGAGATCTATTTGCCATGTCTTCCTCTTCATCATCATCACTGCTCAACACATCTTGTTGAGGAGTGGTGGTTGCACAACCACTTTCAGATTTCTGAGCCACAAAGAGTTGAGCTCCTTCTTCTTTACTGTGGCGGCTGCAGGAAGATCTATCTTCCTCATCCAGATAAATATGAGATGTATTTCTCATATTTCCTTCAAATGCAGGATCTACTGTTGAGGGTTCATTTCCATAGAGCTTCCTCAATCTTTCCCATAAGCTCTTTGTTGTTTTACACCTTTCCACCTATGAAGAGACATCACCAGTGAGTCCACTAAAAATAGCCTTCATGGCTTCTTCATTGCACTGATTTCTTCTTTCTTCTACAAATCCGATAGGAAGACTGACCTTTCTAGGGAGACCATCTTCTACTGACATCCATACAACAAATCCTAAAGAGGATAGGAAAAATTCCATTCTGTAACTCCAAAGAGAAAAATTTGAGCCATCAAATATTGGAGCGGAGATAGATACTAAATAGACCATTGTGTTCTTAAGCTAAAATCTACCCAATTTGGAGAACACTCTTCTAACTAGGAACCTAGGCTTTGATACCAATTGTTAGACACAATGCACCACTGAGAGGGGGAGGGGGTGAATCAGTGGTTCTAAAAAATTTCCCTTTTAACTATCTTTTGTGAGTGACACCGGTTTGTGAATCAAGCATAGTGCAGACTTATCGGTTAGTGATGAGCCTAACTCAAATACACACACATACACAAGGAGGCATCACATAACACCAGCATATATGAGGAAAACCCAAGATGGGAAAAACTTCGGTGAGTAATGTTGTTGGAGTCTACCGCTCCAATCCAACCTCATAGTAAAACACAGTTACAAAGTTTAGGGTATGAAACCAAGGAGCACCAACCCCTACCTGATTTATGGGCTACAACCCAAAGGAGGACCAACCCCTAATTTTAGGGCACCAACCCAATGAGCACCAACTCCCGTACTGAGCTACAACTCAGTATTCACAATATAAAATTCAAATACATAAGTTGTTATCATGTTACAAGTGAATCTTGTAACCTTATCAAATGTATTACTCTGTCGGTGAAGTACCTTCCCTCCTTTACTGACTCACTCTTCTTCCTTCTCTGCACCTGCTTCTTTTTTGTTGGATCTACACCTCACTCGTAACACATCATAGGTATCACACTCTATTGGTATAAGAACTACCAATTCTTCTCTCCAACTGGTTGAAGGCTTCAACCAGGTTCACTCTCACTCTCTTCTAGATGCTCATTAAGCACTCGACTGATCTTGTTCTTACATGCAAAAATCTATCACTCCACAACTACACAATATTCTCCCTATGTAGTAGCAACAAACAATCTGTTTGGCCATTTTACTTATAGCCCAAATTTCTCGCCAAAAGCTAATTCAAAGTTTAGGTAGTTAGGGTTTCCTCACCATCCTCGAGGCAAACCAAATCCAATCAAATCTTGCACGATCTGATCTTTCTAACATTTGAATGCACATCTCTGCCATAGTTGCATCTCCTCAATCATGCCTATCTTTTCTAGCGACTTTCTTTTTACCCTCATAGCTAATCCTTTGGAAAATCACAAAAGATCTTATCATGTTGTTTCCTTCATCGCCTTAATCTTCTTGATTTCTCTTAGTTGTCTCATAGTTGTCTGCTTGACCTCGAGGCTCAAACCCCTGCAATCGCTCTGCAACATGTCTCGTGATTTGGGTGACTTTTCCTTAAAGCTGACCAACCCTACAACAACCCTATCGTTGTACATTCTATCTTTATCCAACCATGGGTTTGCCATTTTGACTCCATGTCGACTATCTACCAGCTTGGCACTTCAAGTCGATCCAAGTAGAATCATCAAATAACCACCCTACTAGTTCCTTACTTTGGTTGGTTTGATAACCCTTCTGGTCTTAACCATTTTACTGGTTACCTTGTCATATTTGCGCTCATCTTGAACTGTCGATGGAGCTCTCAAACTGGTCTCCAGACTAGTAAATCCTAAGTATGCTCATTCCCACAATGAGGAGGTTTTTTGCAACTGCACCTTTCTTATATAACCGATTGACTTACATATCGGTTACCACTCTTGATGACACCATGTCATCATTATTTCTCAAGGATCCATCTTCTTTCAGTCAGGTCATATTCCTCTGTTTGCATCTACTCAGCCTTTCCTTTTCCCTCTTCATTCTTATCTCTCCAAACTAAGATGCACTTAAAGCATAATAGGAGATAAGCTCCACTTACATGATGGAGTAACACCTTGTCTTCTGCATCCTACAATTCTCTTCATGTGACTTCCCTATTTGTGCAACATCTCCTTAGACAGGCACATGTGATTTGATGTGAGCACATTCACAGTCAATCACAGCTTCTCATGATAACTGGTTCTTCATCCGATGGGAGTCCTGCTATTTTGCAACCTTGCAACGTACTGGTTCATTATGGTCTTCCAATGTTGATGTGATTCAGGAAACATTCCACCTCTTCATCACACGCAACTGCCCAAAACACTTCTCCATCTCATCACACAAGTTATGTACTAACTTATTTATTACCTTTACCGATGTTCTGCAATATAAGGTGATATCCAAGATATCACATCCTGTACTTCTTCAACACTTTGTTGCACATACAGCTCTTCTACCAGTGGTCATCCCATACCGGTTGACATCAATGACAACATGATGCCAACAAGGAGCTCCTCGAGGAGTCACTCACTCTCTGCATCACGATATACACCCACGAGCCCACCTCCACGGCCATATCAGGAGGGGACATCAAGTCACCATCCTCTTGCTACTAGTCCTAGGGATAGGAGATGATCATGATATGATATTTTTGATGTACAGTGATAAAAATGTTATTTTAATTCATAAAATAATGTATGCATTGCTATGATTAAAAGTAACATATTTGGTAATGAACATGTATGTCTAATTTAATTTACATGTGATTGATTTCTCAATGCTTCATGATTAAATTGATAGATGTCTAATTTAATTAAATAACTAAGTATTTAAATAAATGCCACCTTAGTGATATAGATGGAAAATATTTTAAGCTTAAGAATTATATGACTAATGTGATTCGATTAGCTCTAATTAAGCACAACATGATATAACCCTACTTAACACATAAGAAATCATATAACATGCTAGCACATATAAAATATAAATCTATCACAATTTACATAAATGAATCCAAGACAAACAATAAAGTGGAGAAACATGCTTGTCAAGGTTCATCTACTTTCTTGGGTAAAAATTTTGATTATGAAAGTAAATTTCAGATTCTGGAACTTTCACAACACATTTACTTATGCATTTCATTCCACTCACAATCATATCATCCTCTATCTCAACAACTTCTTTCTATGCATCCTCTAGATTTCGTACCTTCTTACGTTTCAACAAAAACTTAATTTCAGGATGTAATGCAACAATAAATACACACAATTGATTATTTTCAATCGATTGAGACCCTAGAGGAATCTTTCCAACACACCGATTAAATCTTTCAATGAAACTTCTAATGGGCTCATCTTCTTTCTTTTGTATTTGAAAGAAATTAAGCAACAAATCATATGTATCAATCACAGTTTTAAATCTTTCAAGAAATTTTACCTTTAAATCATTCTAGTTGGTAATGCATCCATATTCTAAATTCTGAAACCAATCTGCAACATTTTCGATGAGGCTTCCAACAAACAATCTCACAAATACATCTTCTTCTTGCACTCCAAGAATACCACATGCAACAATAACTATTTTAATATGATCATCTGGATCTTGAATCTTATCTCCAGCAAACTTTGGAAATCATTCGCTTGATCTTTTAGGCAAGGTAGAATATTGTGGTAGAGCAAATGGACCAAAATGAGTTCCCCATGACTGTGTTACAACCAACACCATGATTTCAGATTGGAATTCTTCAACCAGACATAAACAAAGTCACTAATCTCCTTTCACACAGAGGTGTCTTTAAAACCTGAGGAAATAAAGGATTGATCTTTTGATTTCGAATCCCCAACAGAGTCACCAAAAATCTATTAGTGAACAAATTTATCCCTAAAAAATAAATACACATACTAACTCCAAATGCCTAGGATAAAGGACAAAGAGCACTAACAATTGGATAGATTATCATTGAATTGAAAATCTTCCTCTGAATTGAGAGGTACAAATCCCTATTTAAAATATTTACAATGAATCAAAATGTTGAATATGTCTTTAACCAGAAGACATGAAGACACGTTAACACTCATCCATCAACATGGCATGAATGTGATTCAGGATTTAAATAACATAGAGAGAAACAAATAAATAGCACACATGCCATCTATTTGATCTTCCCATATACACAGGAACAAAGGGAAATTTAACATTTCATTCTACATATATGAATGTACAAAACCTACTGATTTTCTAATACACACATATACTTGACAAGATAGAACAAAACAATACAAGGAATATGACTGAAGTGATCAACAGATCAATCTCAATTAGAAAAATAAATGTCCATACCAACATATCTGAAAATATATTTCTCCTTATTCCAAATGCATAAATAAAGGTGACCAACTAATCACTCTATCCCTACACCCAAAATCAAGCTATGCAGAATTAAAAATCAATTCTTTCCCCCTATCCCTGTTACAATGAAATCCAAAAATAATCTTTCTTCTTGTAGCCAACAGACTGCCGGAGAAAGAAAAGTAGAACCCCCCCAACTCTTTTCTGGAGAAACTTTCCTTAAATAATCTTCATCTTTTTCTATAGCTGAATCTTGAAAAAATTATTAATTAATCTTTTATTTTATCTTTTATCTTCTTCTTGATAACTCTTCTTTTTTTTTAGCTTCAAATCTTTTATCCTCCATTCCTTTCTAGGAAATATTTGTAAAATTTTTAAATTAAATACATCTATCTATGTGTTGATAGGTGCACATATTTTTTATATCTCTGGGATAAATTATTATCTGGGTCTCCATTTCAAAAGAGTCCCCACCGTGAGCTTCTCATAATAATCTTTTTCTCAGAAATTTTATAGACCCATACTCAGAGATCAATAACTTTTGAAACCAATAATATTTTTCCAATCGCACCAGTGAGGAATTTGAAAACTAGGTTTCATAAAACATATTAAAAATTTGTCAAGATCCAACGGTTGAATTGAGATTTATACCTCCCGTAGAAAGACTGATTTTTCTGTCTCAGAAAATTTGTGGTTATAGGTTGCATTCAAAACTACAAACAGTATACATGCCAAAACTTACACATGGATCACCACTTTGAGATACCATTAAAACTGACATTAATCAACTCCAGGAGCACCTCCGAAATACATTGAGCATTAGACAAATCACCATTATCAGCTTGTTTGATAAATCAACATGTTATGCTACAACTCATGCCAATGTTATTGGATTATTAAACTCGTTGAATTTTGAACTCACACACTCTGAACCTGCATCTATTTAATCTGATGAATCTCTAAACTCTAAAATTGAACCTGTGAACCTTGAACCTTGAACCTATGGGGTTCAATCAGAAGGTTCAAAATTACAAACTTTGCCCACAATATGCTTCATTAATCACTTTGTCTTCAAATTTATCTACATGTTGAACCTTTGAACCTTGAACCTTGAACCAAAGAAGGTTCAAAGTTCAAGTTCAATGACCAAAAATTACAAAGATCTTACACTCATAAAACTAAAGCTGCGATACAACCCGCTCTAGTTGAACTCAAACTTTGAACTTTGCAGACGTTCAACCAATAGGTTCAAGTTCAAGAAAAAATTCAACAAGACAAAAATCGAGAATTATACAAGGTAAGACTGAATAAATACTTTTTATTTGAGGATGCGAGAGACATAGTGCAAGCAAAAATATGGAGGGTAACACATAGGAAGAACCACGTACGAATTGTTTTAGCTTTAAAATCATGTACGCGCTTCTTATTGAAAAAACATCTTGTACGCGGTTTTATTAAAAAAACCCCATACACGGTATTTATAAAAAAGAAAGCTCGCATGTGCTTTTGACTATTTAGGCTTGTGAATAGGCTTGGATGACAAAGTTGTGGGTTAGAAGTTTGATTTCCCTCCATTTCCCTCCTTTTTGACATGCTTTGTTTTATCAACTTGGTTTCTTGACTTTGTCATCATTAGGTTTACACTTCATCAAGTGGGCATTTCTAAAATTGCCACCATATTTTCACCCATCTTCTGAGCTTTCTAACCATATAATTTTTTTTAAATTTGAACAACAATAACATATTATTATTGAATTTCTTTTACCAGTGTCTCCATAATTCTCAGAGACATGCGTATACCATTTTTTTAATAACTTTTGATCTACTTATCCAAATTTAAAAAACTTTATATATTATTGTAGTGCACTTGATTCTTTACAATTTAAAAAAAAATGCATTTTCAATTTTTTTAGTGCAAGTTATGTTTCGCGCACAAACAAGGACCTGATTTTCCAGGATGTGCCCGATTGGAAAAATCATAAAAAAAAATACTCAACAAAAAATTACAAAAAAATATACAACTTCTAGTGCTCACTCTTAACTATCTTTCAACTAAAGGATTTGTTAAAATACTAAATCTAACTATGACTTTTTTGATGTGCATGTTAGACACTATATTATGTTTTTTTTTAAAAATCAGGGTCTTTATTTCATGCGTGAAGGATTTTATCCCCTTAATATTATCCAATTTTGAAAAAAATTAGTAGTTTGGAAACTAGATTCAGAGTACTACAATCTTTGTTCTTTGAGTATCTTCATATCTTGAGTGGATGACTCTCAACTTTCTCCTCCAAGTTCAGGTTTACCTGATTTCAGAAAAAAGTGTCCACTTATACCCCCTTTTTGGACACCATATTTGTGTAGTTACCCAAGCTTCAAGTGAGTCAATTTGAACAGTCCTCTTCAATGGCTCCAATAGATAAGAATGAAAGTGCTCAACAACATTTTGCAAATTTTAAACCAAACAAGGGATTCATCAATTTTAATGACAACAACAATACTTACGTAGCATCTGTGACAACATGTGTGCCTTATTTATCCAAGTATTTTAAAAAATAATTTACTCCTTTTTTATGAATCTTTGCATAGTATTATGACACAATTATTGAACAAAATTGTGTTGAAACTTCCTCCCATCAAGCCGATTAACACATCCAAACCTTTGCCACCTTATCATGATTCCAAATCTTTTTTCCAATATCATCGTCAACCTAGTCATGACACTGAAAAGTGTTATTCCCTAAGGAGTAGAATTCAAGACCTTATTGATAATAACTCCATGTCTGTAGCTGGTGTGAATGACAAAGGAAATAAATTCGTAGCTCATCCAAATCAAAACCTCCAAATATTTACTAATCCTTTACGTTCTCATACTAGTAATGTGATTGAGTCTGAGCATCTTGCCTTTTCTCCTAATGGTCTTGCCCTTGAGTCTAATAATGTGGTGAACCTTATTGATAAACCTAAGCCTCCTAAGGATCTATGTATTACCTTTGATCCTAGTGAGACTATTGAAGAACCTGATTGTCCACTATATATCACCACAAAGATCAAAGACATACTCTCATGAGGGGTGCTCATTGATCCAACATGTATGGTGAATGTGATAACTAAAGAATATCTTTATACCTTACAATTTCATCAAGTAACTATGATAAATCAGATGTGGTGATTAAGATCTTTGATGGTTTCTCTTGTCTTGTTATTGGTTCTATTACTCTTCCCATTGAGGTCAGTACTAAGTGCTTCGTGTAAGGAAGTTAAGTAGTGGAAACAACTTCCTACACTAACCTTGAGAGGAGGGTAATGCAAAATTTTTTCAGATCGTTACAACAGTTACATAAAATAGAAATAGATATAATAACATTCATACCACAACACAGTGATTTACGTGGGGAAAACCCTTTCGGGAGAAAAACCCCACACTCCAAAAGCAACTCAATATTTTATTCAGCAATCAAAAATAGATTACAACATACTTACAGAGCAAGCTCTTCGCAGGAGTACCACTAATCAGAGATTCAGAGGCAACTCAATAGCCATAAGACTCTCACACTTAGCCTCTATCTCACACACCTCATAAATAGGAGATACAATACAAGAAACCGTCAAACGGTATTACAAAACCATGGGCTAAAACCACCCAATAAGGTGTAGCCGACCTTATCTCCCTTCTAGATGCCCTATGACATGTTAAAGCACACATCAACTCATGTCGCTCCCTTTTACAGCTCATTTATGTATCCGATACAAATTATTTTTCCTATTTCAGGAGTACAAACTTCCAGAGGCCATAACTTGAGAACCGGGTGTCCGATTGACGAACCGTTTGAAGCGCCGGAAAGCTCGTGAAGTGCTCTATCACCTTGTAACCCGCTATGCCAGTTACAACCACTTTTCAAGGTGTTTCGGAGCCTCTAAAGCCCCCAAAATTAAGTTTAAACATTTTATCACACCCCTCCAAGATGAAAACTTTAATATCTTCAAAACTAGCTATGACCTTGCGACGCAACTTTATCGGAATGCTTATCTAGCCAACCAGAAGCTTTAGGGAGAGTTTTGCACCATTTTGTGCTCAAATGAAAACTTACTATAAATAGTAACCTCGCATAAATGCAAGGTTGAGACACCATTTTTCCCAACAAATCTCCCACTTGTCGAACACCTTGCAGGAGCGGAAGGGAATGTCAACACAATGAATCAATTGCTAGGGGCCATAAGGCCCATAGACTCTGAACACCATCTGAACTTCTCTATGCTCACAGCCTTAGTTAAAGCATCTAAAACATTCATCAAAGTTTCCACCTTAACCAGCTTCACCCTACCATCTTCAACCATATCTCTAACAAAATGATACTGAACATCAATATGTTTGGTCCGGGCATGAAATGTTGGGTTCTTAGCTAGGCTAATTGCACTCTGACTATCACAGTAAAATGTCACTATACCTTGTTTTATTCCAATATCCAAACACAGTCTCTTAAGCCAAATGGCCTCTTTACAAGCATGAGTAGCTGCCATATACTTTGCTTCAGTAGTGGATAAAGCAACCACAGCCTGTCACTTACTCATCCAACTAATTGCATCACTAAACAAAGTAAACACATAAGCACTGGTGGATCTTCTGCTATCAATATCACCTGCCCAATCTGAATCTACATAACCATGGATATCAAGGGAAGTCATGTCTCCAACTGAATTACCATGATAACACAAAGAATACTCTGAAGTACCCTTCAAATATCTGAAGACTCTTTTGACTGCATCCCAATGAACTCTACCAGGATTAGACATATATCTAGAAAGTACTCCCACTGCTTGGGAAATGTCTGGTCTAGTACAGACCATAGCATACATTAAGCTTCCAACTGCACTCTGGTAAGGCACTCTGCTCATGTCTTCCATCTCCAATGGGGATGTAGGACAATTTGAAACAGATAGTTTCGTTCCAACTGTAAAAGGAACACTCAATGGTCTACAATTCTACATGTTGAACCTCTGTAACACTGAATTCACATACTTACTCTAGCCTAGCCATAGCTTTCTATTCACCCTATCTCTTCTATTTTCCATCCCAAGAATGTGCTTTGCTGCACCAAGATCTTTCATTTCAAATTTAGCAGCGAGCTGAGACTTCAGTTCTGAAATCATACCTTTCCCTTTACCAATGAATAAAATATCATCAACATACAATGCAATGAATAAGAAATGATCACCATCAGATTTATAATAAACACAGTGATCTGATTTAGAACGTTCAAATCCCAAACTCAACACATATGTATCAAATTTCTGGTACCACATCCTAGGACTTTGTTTGAGGCCATACAAAGATTTCTTCAATTTACAGACCAAATTATTTTTGCCTTTCACCACATAGTGCTCCGACTGTGTCATATAAATATCTTCCTCCAAATCACCATGAAGGAAAGTAGTTTTCACATCCATTTGCTCAACCTCTAAATCATAAGCAGTAGCAATAGAAAGCAAAAATCTAATGGACGTCATTTTTGCAACAGGAGAAAATATCTCACCGTAATCAACACCCTCAACCTGAGAGTAGCCTTTTGCAACCAACCTTGCTTTATACTTCTCAATGCTTCCATCTAAACCAATCTTTTTCTTGAACACCCATTTACAACCAACAGGTTTTCATCCTTCAGGAAATGGTACAAGATCCCATGTATCATTCTTTTTCAAAGTTGCCATTTCTTCCTCCATAGCAATCTTCGAGGATTCTGCATCATTCATACCTAATGCCTCTTCTGTAGATTTCGGTTCATCCACACTAGTATTCAGAGCAAAAATACATCTCCAATCATCAAGTGAATACCTTTCAGGTGGTTGTCTATGTCTTGTAGACCTTCGAACAAGATGAGTTGGAGGTTCTTCCTCCTCTTTTGAAGATTCAGAGCTAGACGAGCTCTCCTCAACTTCTTGTCTATCTAGGGATCTCGATTCAACTCTTTCAGGTGTAGAAGGAAGTTGAATCACATCTTCTTTTTTAGTCTGTTCTGGCTGCAATGTAACAGAAGGAGACTTAATTTCTCTAAAAATAACACTTCTACTGTGAATTACCTTTTGTGCAACAGAGTCCCAAAGCTTGTATCCTTTCACACCATAACTATACCCGATGAAGATACATTTCACAGCCTTGTTCTCCAACTTTGTTCACTTCTCCTTTGGCACATGTGCATATGCCTCGCAACCAAAAACTCTAAGATGTCTCAATGAAGGCTTGTGACCTGACCATGCTTCCATAGGCATTTTATCAACAAGAGCTGATGTAGGAGACCTGTTAATCAGGTAGCAAGCAGTGGCAACAACTTCAGCCCAAAAATTTTGTTCGAGACCAGCACCACTCAACATACTCCTAGCCTTCTCCATCAGTGTCCTGTTCATTCTTTCTGCAACTCCATTCTGCTGTGGAGAATACGGAGTTGTCTTCTTCATGTTAATTCCACAGTCTTTATAGAATCTATCAAAATCATTAAAGCAAAACTCACCGCCATTATCAGTTCTCAAACATTTTATTTTCTTTCCAGTCTGCAACTCAACCATTGCTTTAAATTCTTTAAAATGACTAAAAACTTCAGATTTACTCTTTAGAAAATATACCCATGTCCTTCTACTAAAATCATCAATAAATGAACATAATATGTGGATTTTCCAATCGAAGAGACATCTACTGGACCAAACACATCAAAATGGATAAGATGCAAAACACCACAAGTTTTATGAGAACTCGAGTAAAACTGAACGCGGTTTTGTTTTCCATAAATGCAATGCTCACAGAAATCAAAGTCAAGATTACAATCATTCAAACCTTCAACAAGGTTTTTATTTTTCAAGGTCCTTAGACCCTTTTCTCCAGTGTGGCCAAGTCTCTGGTGCCATAACATAGTCTTCTCTGTAGGTAACTTTGCTTCAGATGAAAGAGCACCCTTAGGTACCCAAAAACCATTTCCATCTGCTGAAGGTGAAACCTTCAAATCTTCCAGTGAAGTATCTGCAGATTTACTTTTTACAGAAGTGCTATTACACTCAACAGTGTATGCTTCAAGCTTATACAAAGTGCCAAACCCGACACCTCTAGTAACTACCATAGCACTCTTAACATCTTACATCCTGCTTTAGAAAAGACTACCTACACACCCGCATCTATTAGTTTGCTCATAGATAACAGGTTTCGTTTTAATCCAGGGATATGCAGCACACCATTAATCCTTTTTATTCTACCATCAAAAAACCTGATTCTAACTTTACCTCGACCAACAATGTCTAGAGGTGAATCATCACCCAAGTACACCTTACCTCCATTAAATCCTTCATATTCAGAAAACCAATCTCTATTGGAAGTCATATGAAAAGATGCACCTGAGTCAATTAGCCAGGCATCATTACCTGCATGAGTCGCCAAAGCCGCAATAAATGCATCACCATCTTCCTTGTCGGACTCAGAATCAGAATCAAACTTTTTCTTTTTCTTCTTCTTCTTTTCTTCTTTGCAGTCCTTACGGATGTGACCCAGTTTACCGCAATTCCAGCAAATGAATTTGGACTTTCCAGGAGATTTCGATCTCCCTTTGGATTTGGACTTGTCGCGCTTCTCATTCTTCTTGCCTTTCTCCTTAGGTCTTCCACGAACGGTTAGGGATTCCTTTGAACTGATGGATACCTTCCTTCGCATCTCTTCACTGAGTAGGGCACCCACCACGTCTTCAGATTTCAAAACAACAGAAGTACTACGGATAGCCATAACAAGAGAATCCCATGAATCAGGCAAAGAACAAAGAAAGATCTGACATTTCTCCTCCTCGTCCATCTTAACACCGATGGATACTAATTGAGCCACCAACCTATTGAATGCTTCTAGGTGGTCTGCAATTCATCCACCCTCTTCCATCTTCAAGAAATACAATTTCTTTCTTAAGAAAATTTGATTTAATAAAGATTTCGCTTGATACATCTCACCAAGCTTAGTCCATAGCTTCTTTGCAGAGTTTTCTTCATGGACATTGATTAGAACAGAGTCTGCCAGGCACAGTCTGATTAGACCCTTGGCTTTTTGGTCCATAACATCATACTGAGCTACCGAAGTAAGATCTGAGGGCCTTTAGACATTCGCATCAATAGCATCCCAAAGATCTTGATCTATTAGCAGATCTTCCATCTTCAGCTTCCACATTTCAAAATTACTTCCATTAAATTTCTCCACCTCTATTCTCCCTGACGAACTCGCCATCTGAATATTCCTACAACAAGATCAAAAAGTGTCTTCTGCACAAGCTCCCACTCAAATCTGGATTAGTTCAAAAAACCCAACTGCCCACAATTGAAACCAAAGGTGATCAGGCTCTGATACCACTTGTAAGGAAGTTAAGTAGCAGAAACAACTTCCTACACTAACCTTGAGAGGAGGGTAATGCAAAAAATTTTCATATCGTTACAACAGTTATAGAAAATAGAAATAGATATAATAGCATTCATACCACAACACAGTGATTTACGTGGGGAAAACCCTTTTGGGAGAAAAACCCCACACTCCAAAAGCAGCTCAATATTTTATTCAGCAATCAAAAATAGATTATAACATACTTGCAGAGCAAGCTCTTCATAGGAGTACCACTAATCAGAGATTCAGAGGCAACTCAATAGCCATAAGACTCTCACACTCAACCTCTATCTCACACACCTCATAAATAGGAGATACAATACAAGAAACCGTCAAACGGTATTACAAAACCATGGGCTAAAACCACCCAATAAGGTGTAGCCGACCTTATCTCCCTTCTAGATGCCCTATGACATGTTAAAGCACACATCAACTCGTGTCACACCCTTTTATAGCTCATTTATGTATCCGATACAAATTATTTTTCCTATTTCAGGAGTACAAACTTCCAGAGGCCATAACTTGAGAACCGGGTGTCCGATTGACGAACCGTTTGAAGTGCCAAAAAGCTCACGAAGTGCTCTATCACCTCGTAACCTGCTACGCTAGTTATGGACACTTTTAAAGGCATTTAGGAGTCTCTAAAGCCCCCAAAATTAAGTTTAAACATTTTATCGCACCACTCCAAGACGAAAACTTTAATATCTTCAAAACTAGCTGTGACCTTGCGACGCAACTTTACCGAAATGCTTATCTAGCCAACCAGAAGCTTCAGGGAGAGTTTCGCACCATTTCATGCTCAAATGAAAACTTACTATAAATAGTAACCTCACATAAATGCAAGGTTGAGACACCATTTTTCCCAACACTTTGATGTCATTTTTGCTATCATTCCTACATCGGATGAAATTCATGTGAAGTTGGGACATCCTTGGCTCTCTTCCATGAAAGCGATTCCTTTTACTATTCATAAGTGTTTGAAATTCCCTCTTAATGGAAAAATCGTAATAATTAATCATAGCATGTACCAACCCATAGTGAGGCGTGGAGATGTTAATCATGATTACTTTTGGTCTTAACAATTTGTACCTCTTAAGCCTCGTAGTGATGCTCTTTTTCAATCCTATAAAAAGTGGAAGAATGATATGATCATATCCTTGAGTAAGCCTAGAGATCCTAAACCCATTCCTCTTCTTCATGATATACCTATTCCTCCTCCTCATGATGGACCTAGTCTCCTTCCTACACCCTCTATTCCTCATTTATATGTTGCAGTTCCACTTCCTACATCTTACAAATGGAAGTGCCCAACATCTCCTATCTTTCAACCTAAAAAACCTTCTCTCATGCATCCTTTTTTAAAGGAAGAGAAGAAGCCCGTACCTATTGATTCTAAAACTTCACAACCCTTGACTAAAATTAAAAGAAACCATTGTGCAAGAGAACGCCAAGAGAGACATCGTGTGAAGGCTTGTGAATTTCTTCTCAACCCATTTCCTCCCTGAAGACTCCAAATGATGATATGATCCCATTTGTCCAGCCTTCGCCTAACCCTAGTGAGGAAGTTCAACCTAAATATCCAAGACATAAAATGCTTAAGAGAGATGATGGTTCATGTTATATTCATATTAAAGATCCTATTTTTATCAATCTTGATGAAGAGATGGATGAAAATGATGTTCATGATAACAATGCCGATGCTAATGATTCCAATGATGAATATGAATATGTTGATGTTGACAATGATTTATCTAAACTTTTTTCACAAGAATTAATCCTAGCTACTAGTAATAGACAAAGTGATCCATCATTAGAGCATGGTCCTTGTTCAGAACTTGTGGTAGCTCCATCTACCATGTTCGAAGTTGCTCCTCTTGCATATTGTCCACCTTCCCAAAATAATGTTGAGCAAGATTGGGAGGCAGATGACTTGATTTATTAGCTTCATTTGTGTCATAGATCCTCTCTCTCTCTCTCTCTCTCTCTCTCTCTCTCTCTCTCTCCTCTCTTGCTATTTGTAACCTTCATCTATTTGTTTCTCAATTCTTCTATGTTTTGTCCCTAGTATTGTCTACTTGAGGACGATGCAAAGCATTGAGATCCATTTTGGTCTCTCCCATGTTGACTCAAAAGACACATGTTCCCTTCTTCCATTGTGGCTCTACTTTCTATGGGGGATGAGAGCAATCGATGTAAATATATACATGATATACATTATTTATCATAAAAAAGCATACAAACCCCAGAGTTAAGTAGAATCCTTATGTGTTTTGTGATCATTATCCTTTGATTTGTCCTTTCCTAGGGGCATATTATTATGATATCATTCTTTTCTTTTAGATGAATGTATACTACCTTAGATCAATTGCTCTCATTGTGGCATAAAAAATTGCTTTATTGTGGGGGCACACACTTTGCTCAATGTTTCTCTCTTTACATATCCTGATACTTGAGTTACTTTGCAAATTTAGTCTTTTGATTTGTAATTTTGGTATTTTTCTTTTCATGACTCATGGTAAGTGAACCTTACTAGGCTTGTATTCATGGTTCGCTTTCTCTTTCTCTTATGATGACCCTTTTATCTTGATCTTGATGTTGTAAGATACCTAAAAGTCCACTAGGGCTTGGTGCGTCTTGCCTCAGCATCTTGATAAAATCTTTTCAATGTGAATCTTCATACTTTATCAAGAGTATGCTTAGTCTCATACTCCCACTAAAGTGGGGGATAAATTTAGCATCCTAAATTGTACTCCCTTACAATTTTGTTTTCATTTCATCCCTCATCTTGGCGTTCATGTCCTGAGGCCTGATTGAAGACTTGATTTTGCTCAACCATGCATATTTACCATATTTTTGACCCTGCACTTCATTTTACCCTTAATTTTTGGTCCCTGATTGGTTAGGACCAGGTCGTAGCACCTTGGTCCTCCCAATTAGGACCATTTTTGGGCCCCTTAATGGTCACAACATTTGAGCAAGAATCCTAACCATGTGTTGACTCATGTTGGAATATTAAGATGTTTTTCAATGAGCGAGTATAAAAGGAGGTCTACCCCTCTCATTTTGATATACATTCAATACAATTGCCAGAAATACACACACACCAATTCAAGCAATCAAGCATTCAATTTCAAGTGAGCAAGAAATTAGTCTTCTTTCAAGCATTGGTGCAGAGATAAGGTCAAGATTCAAGCATTGGAGTTGACATTCATGTTCTATGTTATTGAAGACTTATTGAAACCCTATTTTCATGTGGAGACAAACAAAACTTCACAAGGAGGTATAACATTTATGTTTCGGTCATTATTCAGCATCTCCCTCAAACAGAACATTTAATTTTTAAGGGGTAAACGCTTTTGACCCAGAGCTATGAACTGGTGAGGTCACAAATGAAGGACCTCATCCCGAATACAAACATCCAACAATAACACCCTAATGGGGTTTGAACCTTGATGATAAGAACAACAACAACATAGCTTAACCATCATATCATGCCAATATTATCTCTCAAAGAGAACATTTACATTATTGTAATTCCATCATATTTCTTTTCTATTTTATGGTTAATTCCAAAACTGAGGTTTGACCTAAGGAAAACCCCTATTCCAACCTATTTCCCTTCTCTATTGTGTGTAGGAATAGATACGAAGCTACAATATTTAGAATTGGCTTTATTTATAGTGAGGAATCAATCCCTTATTGGAGTGCAAAAAGTGCGCAGGACCAGAGCGACCATCGCTACGGTCTCGACAAATCAGGGGCTCCTTCTAGGAACAAATTCGAATAAATTTACATTTCTTAGATCTGAATACAAATCAGGAGCATCTCACAAAGAAGAGGAGAAAATCTAATGGGAAAATAATCCCCCTAAAAAAAGGAAAATATGCTCTCTAATGTATGATAAGTATAAAACCTCAAGTGAAGGAAAAATCCTTCCCATAAGGGAGAAGAGTGAGAAAGATCACATATTCCTCCACATGCCCCCCCTCCCCCCCTCTCTGCCCCATGAAAATTTTCCTACAATGATGATATATGCCCAATAATGAGTGTTGAAGATGACCCAAGCTAGGCGAACAAAATTCCTCCCCTTAGGAAGTAATAGAATTATGAAAGTATGTAGGTTATCTTCCCATTCTTAAAAGGAAGATTTAGAAATAGAAATCACAATGTACGATGCCAGCTCTAAATATTTCTTAATAATCTCTAATCCAACATGCAAAAGTGTTAAAAATTATTATAACATGAATTAGGTACCATAAAAGATATAAAAGATTCAGGTACAGTGACCATGTATATATGGTGATAGCTGAACCAATGAGAACTTGGTACTACCATTATAGAAGAAAATATAGTAAAGGAAAGAATAAGAGAATCTAAATTTACCATAAAATCATCTAAGGAATAAGTATCAACTCCATAAAACTTGACATGAAAGAGGAGATGAATATCCTCGATGGTTTCCTCCAATTTTTCAATGTGGGACTTTACAAATAAAGATGCAATGTTTGCTAGAGATGTATCCCAAAAAATAGTATCTGGAAGATGATTCAAATCTTGCTACATTGAACCATTGGAAACTCTTGAAGAAGTATCACTTTACTCAAAAGTAGAAAAAATAGATGAAGTGTCCTTAAGTGGATATAACATTCAATTAATCATTCCTTAATGATGTTTTCGAACAAGCTGGGGTAGAATGTGCCTCATTAGTATCCAACGAGCATCACGATTAGATGAAGATTCAAGATCTCTAAAAAGTTTCTAGATGATGGTCCAAGAAATGAAAGGGCACTTAGTGTGATTTATGTGATGAAGACATACCTTGTATTCTATAATTCCTATTAGTCCATAAACCTTGCTATTTTTTTTAAATCACTTATTCTTCTTATATCATCATGTGGTTCAAAAACAAATCCAAGGAGATGGGGTAGTAGACCAAGCTCATGGTAGTGATTATTTATACCTTATTTCCAATTTAACTAGTTCTTCTAAGTAATTTTGACAACAAAAGGATGGAATTACGATTTTAGCATGCTCCAAAACCCCTAACCCCCCCTTCCCTGCCGCTAAAAAAAGGGAAAAAGAAAAGAAAAGAAAAGGCAAGAAGAACTTATCTTAGTCCATGATATATGAATGATCTCTCATGATTATCTCAATTAGTTTTAAAATCAAGAAAATAGAAGGAAGTGTGGAAGCATACAAGACACCAACACAAATTACACCCCCTTGATTCAACAATAGAGAGCCACCCTTATAATTGACACTTTATGAAAGCAATGCATCGACATGACCAGTTGCAGTTAAAATAACACTTTAAAAATATAGTGCAAAATCAACTGCATTAGATTGGGCTTAAATAAATACACAATTTGAAAAAATGACACTCGATTTCAAGATGCCAAATGAAAGTTATGGTTGTCTCAATTTTCCTAATTTTGCCTTAAAATTTGTATTACAAATAATTTTACAAATTTGCCATTTTTTGATGAATAGTAGTCATTTTCATTAAAAGAGATAAATGCACTATTCACAAAAAATTTAGGGGGATACAAGATCACCCCTTAGGAGTCAAATGAGAAGTACCTAGATAAAAAAAAACACAACAGAGACAGAGACTAGAGAGTAGAAAACATAAAATGGTCACTTAACCGACTAGAGCAGTGGCCAAAGTAGGTGGATATCTCTCATCCTTAGGACCTCGTACATCAATGGGGTTAGGGTTATCATCTAGAATGAACCACCCTTGTTTAATAGCAACCTCCTTCCTCCTTGTCTTGAGTTGTTCGAGAGAAAATATTGTACAAAAATTATAATTTACAGGAAATATGTTTACAAATAAGAGAGGGGACATTGAGAGTTTGACTTTTGATGCTACTCTACAAACAAAGGCAAGTTGCAAGTCTCAACTTGACTATATGCTAAATTTCAATGAAGTATTATGCCAAAATAAGCAAAAAATAAATCTTAGAGTGCAAAAAATGCTTGTCAATTGCCAGAATGTAAACTTTTGCACTAGAATGATCCTTCTCATGCCACAAATGTCACTTTCAGGTTAAATGAAATGATAATTTTCTACACCAAGGACAATATATTCTTCTCAAGTCACAATAAAATCTTGAACGATGGCAAACATACGCAATAATTTGAAATTGAGTAGATTTGAAGACAAATTCAAATCCAACTTCACACCAAAATGCAAACCAAAAGTAGGTCAATCTAGAATATGCAAATTGATACCAATAAAGAGAAGGTCAAAACAAATAATGAGGCTACAACATAAATTGACTCTTGTTAGTTAACAAATTTGTCCTTCTTAAATACCTTTTAAAAATGACTCACAAATGCTCAAATTGAAAGACACAAAGAACAAACAATTGAGTCACTTGCAATGGTAATTGCAAGTGCTCTCTGAATTTTGATATGAAGGTACAACTCTCTTTGTTGGATAAAATGTATGTTTTCTGAATATGCTTTTAACTGGAAAGCAATAAAGGCAACTGACATCTGTCCATATCCATTGCACAGATGCGAATAATAGATTTATAAACAAGAGGATATTGGAGTAAAAGACACAAAGATCCTTGCCCATATACCCACAACAAAGAGTAAAAAGATTAAATAATTTTCTTTTAGACGTATGAATGAATGAGAAATCAAAGTCTACAACAAACATACACATAACTGGGATGCACAAGAAAGCATTATAAGAATAACTGGAATGACTCACATGCCAAATTATAGTCAAAAGAAATACACACAAACACACAGATCTAAAATATATTTCTTCCTTTCTCAGAATGCAAATAGAATGAATCAAATATAATCTTATTCATGTACAATAATTATGCCCAAAAATAGAAAACTACATTCTTCTTTACCCCTTTTACAATGGAAAATCAAAAATCTCTCCTTGTTGCAATGTAAGTTTCCAGCAAGCAAAGGAAAATAGCCCCTTTAGCTTTTTCTTTTTATTACATATATATCCTCCTTCTTTTTCAAGGAGAATTTCAGTTAAATAATTGGTTCTTGGAAAATATTATTGATTACAAAAATATTTCTTTTTAACCTTTCACCTTCCCGTGGAATTATTGCTTTCCAACTAATTTAAAACATTTTTAAAATGTTTTAAATTGCTACATTGAGGAAATAATATATCATATGGGCTCTTATGGTCATAAAATTAAATCTAAGAATACTTAAGACCAAAATATCAGGTGGGTTGTCTTTAGATTTTTAAAATTCGCAACTTTTTTGGATGCATTTTTGGACTGATGGACATGTATGCAGAATTTGACTATCACAGAATGAACCGTTGAACCTTGAACCGCAGGGTTCAATCAGAAGGTTCAAAATTATAGACTTCACCCACATTATGCTTCATTAATCACTTTTTCTTTACATTTTCATGCCCGTTGAACCTTGAACCTTTGAACCACAGGGTTCAATCAGAAGGTTCAAAATTACAGATTTAGGTGAACATAAAGACTAAAGTCATGAAAATTTTCAATAACAAAGCTATGACTTGGGGAAGTGAAAATTTTAAAATTTTCAAGTTAAAAAATTGGGGTAACAATAGGCTCTGAAGGGGGATGAGGACTACAAGGACGAAGAGAATCCATAACATCTCTGGGTGAGACCGGTACCTTGTCCATTGGGCAATAGAGTCAAAAAAATTGCAAGAATAAAGGGCGCTGCTTTGCAGAGGGGTGTAGGATGGGAACAGGGCAAGAACTGAAAACTAACAAGCCAAAACTGACCAAGCTAAAAAAGAGACTAAACTAACCATAACCAAAATTTTCCTAAGTATGTACATAGTCATAAGACCCTACCTCAAGCCTGCCAGAAATTGGTAATGTGAACGCATTGACAGGCTAGGAGAAATATGTGCCTTTTTAGAATAATGATTTGTGGCCATGATAGATAATCAAGAACCATGACCACCTGGTGACCACTTCACTACTAAATTTCAGATTAATGGTATGCAAGAAAAACCTATATATGTGCTCGTCTTCAAAATGCCACCTTTCATCATAAATTTTTAAATTTCCTTGAACTCCCTGCATGGTACTATTCAAGCTTTTTTCTATTTTTTATAGCAAATAATAACATTTAGAGATTTCTGAAGGGATGGCTGCATTATTTTTAACATTTCTCCTGTTAAGACCATCACCTCTAAAAGAATTCTCAGTGTCCATATCAAGATTGTGATATATGATAACTTTATCAAGCATACAATCTTTGTTAACCAAAGGAAAATCATCTTTCTTTACTGCAATCAAATCTAAAAACTCTTTATCCAAAACCAAATCATGAAATGCATCAATACCCGAACTTACTATAGAAGAGCCTTCTCCTTCAATGGATGAAAAGAACTAAGATATGATTTCCTCTTCACAAAAATAAATGTCTTCCAAAACCTCTAGGAATTATGGAAACTGCAATGCTTTAACAACTTGATTGCTTTCTTTCTCTCTATTCATTTCAAAATCTTCTCTTTCTTTCACATTTTCAAAAAAATCTTCAACAGAGCAAGATTTTACTTTATTTCTAACATAGGTCCCATCAGATAAACAACCTTCAAAGAATGTTATTGCATCTTCATAATAAAATGACTCCAAAATATATTCATTAAAAACTTGTGAATAATCATTTTTACCACTTTCTCCTATAAAATTGAAAGCTTCATATTTTGGTTGTGTGTTAATCTGAAAACTTTTATCTCTAAAATTTTCTGGGACAAGATGACTTCCAATGATTTCAAAACTGAAACTTTCTAAATCTGGAGAAGAGAAAGATTTCAATGAATCTTTATCATCCAGGATCACATCATTCCTTCTGAATGGTGTTAGATCTTTATGAGGCTGACTCTCCATTCCTTAGACTTCTTTCTCACCCAAGACCAAAAATTTGCAAGAATGAAAAGAAAATGAAACAGGTGGAGTGTCCGCATCATCAACTCTAAATTCCTCTTTAAGATGGGATATTCTCTCTTCATGTGCATGCAACAAACGTGTTCTTTCTTCTAGCTCTTTTAGCTTGTGAAACCTAGCGCACAGGCTCATCCATAAGAGTGCAGCTACATGGCACTATTGTATTTAGCACCAATTTTTGACGCATGTTTGTTGAAATTTTGATGAACTATCGTTGGATTACCGATGAAATACCCAACAAAATTTTATCACTAAGATTTCATCGCTTGTCCGACGTTCCCATTTTCATCAAACTCTTGACGAAGTATCGTTGGACGATGTTGTGAAATAATGTGAACAGTTTTCGTCAGAATATCAATGAAAATTTTGTTAGTCTTACGACGAACAATCAACACAAAACTTTGGTGATTATGATGAAAAAGTCATCGCACATACAATATATAAATTTGTCAGATATTTAAGTGGTTTGTTGCAATTGCGATGATGTGGAGCATGCCAATTCGACAAAAATATCGTCGTATATACAACAACATCATCGGATGTCAATTTCGCAAGAGTCAAAAAACAAAGGATGCAAAATGGCAAATCTTTCATTGTTTTGAGTAGTCTAAATATGAAGGATGCGAAATAGAAAACCTATCACTGTTCTGCGAAGCTAAAATAACGATTTGCGAAATGACGAATACATCACCATTTTGCGAAAGACAAAAGTGAGGTTTGCAAAATAGAGAACTCGATGCTATTTGATGAAGGGCATCAACTACCACTTTGGAATTGGTGAAAAGGTCACTATTTTAGAAGGAGGAATAAAGTGGGTTTTCAAAATGGTGTCAGAACCTTTTATGGGATAGTGCACACATGTGGATTGGCCTGAAAAAGAATTAAATATTATGAGTTATCTTAAATACATTTGAATGAATTGTCTTGCGTTATTGCCTTGTCATACACACTGAATGGCTAATATTTAGATGGCTTTAATGTTGTCTTGTGTAGATGAATTGTGCAGCTCAACTAAAACATTCAGAGGAATGATGGCAGAGATTGTGATAAATGTCGATGGCAGATGAATGTCATAATTGAGTGTGAGGTATTTAAAGCTTGAGTGGACTGGGTGGAGTGTTGTTGGAGTGCCATTTTCTTGGTATCATACTATATGCAGAGTTGTCTTGGGTGCCTCATGCAGCATGGAAGCCAATTTCTCCTTCCATACTGACAAGAAATTAGTCCCATTTCTTGGACGATTCACAGATAGGAGGTTGAAAGGTTTTCTTTTGTTTAAGGATGAGAACATGTATGAGGTTGTGAGGATGCTATTGGGAGAGGAAATTTTCCATGTAAGTTATCACCATGAGATGAACATGGAGGCATTTTCATTGATTGCAGCCCGAGGTTTCCAATTTGAGGTTGAGGTGGACAAGGTGAAAAATTCCTTAAGAGTTGTAATTGACTCAAGGTATCTATTAAATCTGGATAGTGTGTGTGCTCATATGGTCCCAATGGTGGGCATTGTTCTTGAGGCAATGGTGGCTGGTCCGGTGGTGCTGCTACCACTCATTTGATGGGTTGATGATTATTTGAAGGCAAGATGCAAATCTCTTTCTTTTTGCGGGTGGTAGGCATTCAAAACTTTCAAAAGGTTGAAGCAATATGATGAGGTTTTAGGGGTTCTTCATGAAGTGGCATGAGCAGAGGTGGGTCGAGAGTTGCAGCCAAGACCCTAGACTTCCCAATTAATGAAGTGACTCTCATAATTATATGAGGACCCGAAGTATAGGCCGCTTCTGGGTTAATCCTGCCATGGCTGGTGGAGTTTGTGTTGTCTATTTATATTTTTTTGTTCTATGTTTGTTTTCTCCCCAATTTTATATGTATGTGGGGATTTCTGCTAGTAGTTTTGGTAGGCCGATTCTACATGTAGTAGGGTTTGGTTTTTGCTAAGATGGTGATTTTGGGTTTTTTTTTTGGGGTGACAAAACTCTAGTGGTTTTTCAATACCACATATACTTGCATATTTGTAATATTTTATTTCCAAGCAATACAATACATAAATTATATATCAATTATGGATTAAGATTTTATTTCCAAGAAATACAATAATGAATGCATTCTAACCAATAAGAAGGGTCTAACAATTTGTATATTCATGTGTATACTCTGTGTATGCTCTGTGTCTTCATATATCCATGTGTATGCCTTGTATTTTTAAGTTTATGCTATGTTTGGCTCTATATTTTTAGTTAATCTAGAATATGAGAATAACAAAAGTGAACCAAAGGGGATATGAACATTGAAGGTCATAGATGTGTCATGCTTCTCACCTTTGTTTGAGAAAATTAAAATCAAAATTGCTTGAGGACAAGCAAAATTGGCAAGGGTGGATTGTAATGTCCCTACTTTGAAATACAATTTAATAATTTAATAATAAATAATAATAATAAAAGTAAGGATTAGAAACTGTAAACTTATTTCTTGGATTAGAAGAATAAAGGTATTTCCTTTGTATAAATTTACACAATTTGGCATGAGGCTTATTGTACATGTGCTAAACCAATTTTGTACCTAGAGATAAATTTATCATTGAGATGTTTTGAATACCCAATCCACCTTTAGACTTATCTAAACTCATGTTTGCTAATGAGATTAGATGGATTTTTATTTTTTTTATCTAGATTTACTTTCCAAATGAAATTTTTGGCAACTCTCTAATTTTGAGACTACTGATTTAGGAGCTTTCAAAACAACCATGTAACAATTGGGAATGGTGTCAAGAGCTGATTTTTTCATTTGTATTCTAGATGACATTAATAACTATTGCCTTTCCAATTAGAGATCCTTCTTTGTAAGATTTGAATGACTTTCTGATAGTCTGAAGGTTTATTTTGAACCATGAAGAAAGGAATACCAAAGTGCTTTCAAGGTAATTCTATCATTGGAAGCGTAGGACCCTAGTATTATTAGCTTTTACAAGAAAATTAGAGTTAAGGATGTATACCTTGGATTTGGATGAATTTACCTTTTGACCAAAATCTAATGAGTATCTTGCCAGCAAGGACTTAAGAGTTGAATAGGGAGAACTGCTATAAGGCACCCTACAAGATAACGTTGAATATGGAGAACTACTATAAGACACCCTACATAAATATATTTTCACCACTATCTCATTGTATGAATCTTTCTTTAATAACTAATTTGACTATACTTATTTATATGAGCAACCCTTAATATAATTATCAGTATTTGTATGAATCTTTCTTTAATAACTAATTTGACTATACTTGTTTATATGAGCATCACTTAATATAATTATTAATATCTTCTGATTCTATTTTGCAGTTGCAGATCAATAGAGGTTAAAGGTCTTTGCTTCCAAAATTTGATCAAAATCTAAAATCAAAACCTTATTTAGTCATTTACCCTAGGGGACATTACAAATTTGTAAAATCAGAACCTTATTTAATCAACACCTTAAGGCACCCTACAAGATAGCGTTGAATAGGTAGAGTTTCTATAAGGCACCCTACAAGATAGCGTTGAATATGGAGAACTCCTATAATGAACCCTACATAAATATATTTTCAACACTATCTCATTGTATGAATCTTTCTTTAATAACTATTTTGACTATACTTGTTTATGCTCTATAGTACATTGCTAGGTACTTTCTCTTGTAACAAAATGCTGAAGTTGGAAGGAGTGCAAAGCGTGGTTGTACAATCTGATGACAAAAATTGACATCAAAATAAAAATTTAAGAACCATAAAATTTTTGGGCAAACTCTATGAAAGAGAGAGTTGTATGCCCAAGCCCATACAAGTTAGGCAATCTCGTGAAGGAGATTTATGCTTTTGGAATCCATGAGAGCTGATATAATTTTTATGCCCCAAAAAACCTTACCCACTCAATGTAAAAGAAAATAGTACTTTAGTATGTGCATAAGTTGGCTCCTCAAGGCATTATACAAGTGTTCATGGAAGTTCTACAGTTGGTTTGATTGCTTATGTATCAAAGGACCCTGAAACTAGTGAAACAGTTCTAGAAAGTGGAGCACTGGTATTGAGTGATAGGGATATTTGTTGCATAGACGAGTTTGACAAGATGTCAGATAATGATCGTAGCATGTTACACAAGGTTATGGAACAACAAACAATATCAATTTCAAAGGCTGGGATCATAGCATCTCTTAATGCAAGAAAATTGGTTTTAGCTTGTGCCAATCCTAGCAGTTCACACTACAACCCTAGACTTTCAGTTATTGATAATATCCAACTTCCTCCAACATTGCTTTCTAGGTTTGATCTGATCTACCTAGTGCTTGATAAAGTTGTTGAACAAATAGATCGATGTCTTGCAAGGCATCTTGTTGCATTGCATTACGATGATCCTGAGGACCAAACATTGGATGCATTGGACCTCCCAACCCTCACTTCATATATCACTTATGCAAGACAATATTTACATCCTAAAATATTTGATAAGGCTGCATAGGATCTTATCCGTGGTTATGTTGAAATGCGTAGGAAGGGAAACTTCCTTGGTAGTTGCAAAAAGGTTATCACAACAACACCTCATCAAATTAAAAGGTTGATAAGAATTAGTGAAGCACTAGCCCGCATTCGATTCTCTAAGTAAGTCGAAAGGTGTGATGTGGCAGAAGAATTTTGCCTACTTGAATTTTCACTTCAACAATCTGCCACCAATCATTCAACTAGGACCATTGACATGGATCTCATCACTATGGGAGTTTCAACCAATAAAAGAATAAGACAAGCCAATCTTGTTTCATCAGTTACGATTCTTACCATGGAAAAGATGCAGGCAGGGGGACCATCAACATGTATAAAAAAGTTACTGGACAAAATGCACAAATAGGGATCCAAGGAATTCAACCTCAATGATATTCACAATGCAATTGGAAACCTTGTGAGCGAGGGGTTTGTTACAATCCACAAAGACAATGTTAAGAGAACCTGAAGGAATTTTAAGGATGGTACAACACCCATATGATAATTAGCAACGATGTATTTCATAAGATTGATGTCTTAGTGCCGTGACAAACTATTTTAATATGCTTTGAGCATTATGCTTTGTAGTACATCATTGGGTACTTTTTCTTGTAACAAAATGCTGAAGTTGGAAGGAATGCAAAGCATGGTTGTACAATCTGATGACAAAAATTGACATAAAAAAAAAATGTAAGAACCATAAAATTTTGGGGCAAACTTTGTGAAAGAGAGAGTTGTATGCCATAACCCATACAAGTTAGGAAATCTCGTGAAGGAGATGTATGCCTATGGACTTCATGAGAGCTGATACAAATTTTCTATCCCAAAAAGCCTTATCCACTCAATGTAAAAAAACATAGTACTTCAGTATGTGCATAAGTTGGCTCCTTGAGGCATTTATACAAGTGGTCATGGAAGTTCTGCAGTTGGTTTGACTGCTTATGTATCAAAGGACCCTGAAACTAGTGAAACAATTATAGAAAGTGGAGCACTAGTATTGAGTGATAGGAGTATTTGTTGCATAGATGAGTTTGACAAGATGTTAGATAATGCTTGTAGCATGTTACACAAGGTTATGAAACAACAAATAGTGTCAATTGCAAAGACTAGGATCATAGCATCTCTTAATGCAAGGACATCGGTTTTAGCTTGTGCCAATCCTAGTGATTCACGCTGCAACCCTAGGCTTTCAGTTATTGATAATATCCAACTTCTTACAACATTTCTTTCTAAGTTTGATCTGATCTACATAGTTCTTGATAAAGCTTATGAACAAAAAGATCGACACCTTGCAAGGCATCTTGTTGCATTGCATTATGATGAGCCTAAGGACCAAACACTCGATGCATTGGACTTCCCAACCCTCACTTCATATATCACTTATTCAATACAATATATACATCCTAAAATATATGAGGAGACTGCAGAGGATCTGATCCATGGTTATGTTGAAATGCGTAGGAAGGGCAACTTCCCTGGAAGTAGCAAAAAGGTTATCACAACAACACCTTGTCAAATTGAAAGGTTGATAAGAATTAGTGAAGCACTAACCTGATCTCAACTGGGACTGTTGACATGGATCTCATCACTATGGGAGTTTCAGCCAGTGAAAGAATAAGATGAGCCAATCTTTCTTCATCAGTTATGATTCTTATCATGGAAAAGATGCAGATAAGAGGACCATAAAATTGACATAAAAATAAATTAAAAAAATGTAAGAACCATAAATTTTTTGGGAAAACTATGAAAGAGAGAGTTGTATTCCCGAGCCCATACATGTAAGGCAATCTTGTGAAGGAGATGTATGCCTGTGGACTCTATGAGATCTGATACAAATTTTCTGCCCCAAAAAGCCTCACCCACTCAATGTAAAAAAACATAGTACCATTTCAAACCTGTTTAGTAAATTGGAAAGATTTTATTGTAGATTTGACGATAAATGGGAGTTGACCAAAATATAGAATGCAACACTTACAGTGGATTTTATAGAACTTGCACTTGTTGATCCTCTCTCCCTCCATTTTTCAATTTCTAGTTGGTTGGATGCTTTATGGGTGGCTTGGTATTCCAATTGATCCTTGTAGTCATTATGCCAATTGGGGTTCTACTGGGATTGCTTATAGAACTGGATTATGCCTTCTATATCATAGCCCCAACTCTCTGCTCCTGCACACATGAGATTTAAGTTTAGGCTTTCATATCTTCTAGGAGGTGTTCAAATAAATTTTTCCTTCCTAAATAGCTTTTAAAAATGACTTACAAATGCCCAAATTGAAAGACAAAAAGAACCAACAGTTGAATCACTTGTAATGGTAATTGCAAGTGCTCTCTGAATTTTGATATGAAGGTATGCATTGGATAAAATGTACGTTTTCTGAATATTCTTTTAATTGGAAAGAAATAAAGGCAACTAACATCTGCCCATAGCCATGACACATATGTGAACAAAAGATTTATAAACAAGAGGATATTGGAGTAAAAGACACAAAGATCCTTGCCCAAATACCCACAACAAAGAGGAAAAAGATTAAATAATTTGCTTTCAGACATATGAATGAATGAGAAATCAAAGTCTTTGCAACAAACATACACATAACTGTGATGCACAAGAAAGCATTATAAGAATAACTGGAATGACTCATAGGCCAAATAAAAATAAAAATAAATACACACATATCTGAAATATATTTCTTCCTTTCTCAAAATGCAAATAGAATGACTCAAAGATCATCTTATTCTTGTACAATAATAACTCCCTCCTTCTTTTCCCCTTTTACAATAGAAAATCAGAAATCTCTCCTTGTTGCAACATAAGTTTCCAGCAAGCAAAGGAAAAGAGCCCCTTTAGCTTTTTATTTTCATTACATATATATCCTCCTTTTTTTAGGATACTTTCAGTTAACATAATTGATTCTTGGAAAAGATTATTGATTACAAAAATATTTCTTTTTAACCTTTCACCTTCCCATGGAATTGCTGCTTTCCAACTGATTTAAAACATTTTTAAAATGTTTTAAATTGTTGCATTGAGAAAATAATATATCATATGGGCTCTTATGGTCATAAAATTAAATATGAGAATACTTTTTTGGATGCATTTTTGGACTGACGAATATGTATGCAGAATTTGACTGTTGCAGAATAAACTGTTGAACCGCAGGGTTCAATCAGAAGGTTCAAAATTACAGACTTCGCCCACAATATGCTTCATTAATCACTTTTCTTTTACATTTTTGTGCATGTTGAACCTTTTAACATTGAACCTTTGATCCACGGGGCTCAATCAGAAGGTTCAAAATTACGGACTTAGGCGAACATAAAGACTAAAGTCATGAAATTTTTCAATAACAAAGCTACGACTTGGGGAAGTGAAAACTTTAAAATTTCCAAGTTCAAAAACCGAGGTAATGACTTTAATAGTTGTAATTCATAGTTAGTATAACCTCTCAAAATTGACATGAATTTGCAAATGAAGAACCAAAATACTGATAAAATAATCCCTACAAGCAATCTTTGTACACATTGAGAAAAAAATTCAAATATTTCTCCAAACTTTCAGATGTTTTACAAATATTTTCATAGAACTAAGTCTATAAAAAATATTACTACAAATTTGAGACAAATTGTAACTATTCAACAAATTATTGCACATATACAAACTTAAGAAATTTTTTTTCCATAATTTAATATAAGTTTCAAATAATTTTCAAAAGTTAAATAATTTCACTTAAAAATCATAGAATTGTGTTGAATTTGTGCAAACCAAGATAAACTTGGAGCACTCACTTCAAATCTCTATACCAAATTTGCTTGCAAAGCATTTGCATCTTCTTTGCACTAGCATAAGCTTTGATTCCATGTGAAAATCGCCAAGAATACTAGACAAATGAAATCAACAAATGAGGGAGAATTGCAAAGTAAAATGAAGATAGATGTATTGAGTGATGTAAAAAATGCACAGGAAAGATATGCATATATAGGAGAAATATTCTACCTTTGCCATCCTACTTACTTTACTACATAAGAAAAGGTGTTACCTCGACAACCACCTAAGCATGATTATTCACCAACATAGGATCTAATTTACCACTGTAAAATCTCGTACCAAATATTTTAAAATGAACAAGCTATTTTTCTCAAATTATGCATGGCATGCATTTCATCAAATAGTTTGATTGCATTCCTCAAAGTAGAGTTTGGGAATGAATTTTTAATGATTTAACTCACCAAATGGTTTGAAATAGATTTTCATAATATTTCATTTTTTAATCATACATAAATAGCTTAAATTGGCTTATGCTACACTTGGAAGGACCCCTAATTCCAATTCCACCCAATCTATTAAAATATGACATCCACATACACTATTTCTTGACAAATATTTAATCTCCACAATGATGTGACAATTTTGTCTTGATTAGAAGACTTCACAATTTGTAAAACTCTAATAATCAATCTAGGTACGAAACCTATGTGATTTCACTTGCACCCAACTAAGGTAGATATCTCACTATCAAAACTGATCCAATTCAATAGATGCTCCTATGAATCCACCTAGGTTAATTGAAATAGGTTTTCTTCAAATCTGTTAAGCTCAAAGCATAGGCTCTCAAAGCTCTCTAAGAAAAATTAAAATTTCAAGAATGAGGAAATGAGATTTCAAATATCCTTTTAAAATGCTCCTAAAACTTTTTGAAATATCAAATATAAAAACCTCTTTTTAAATATTAACTTCTTTTTATATATAAAGTGACTATGATGTTTTTATATTCTTACTCATAAAGTGACCCACTTATAAATTTTCCATTAACATAAAATAAAGCCACTTATTAAATTTAGTAATGTTCAACATTAAATTAGTTAAATATAAGTGCTCCTTAGAAGCTTAGGAATATTTAAAATTTAATTAATTATGTATTTTATGACCTTTCTTTTAATCTTTAAAATTAGTTATCTCTTTTCTATTTTGTTTTGGACAACTTGATTTTAATCATTCAATTATTCTCTTAGGTCAATAAAATGGGATATTACAAGTGTTTGATAAAGATGGAGCCAAAGATAGATGGAGATATTAAGATATATAGAGAGATACGGAGATGACAAAATAATTGAATGAAAAATGAGCTTGTATTGCATAATGTGAGCACATTATATAATGTGTTCATGTTTTGTAAACCATTTTTTTCATGCTAATTTTAGCTTATTGTAATGGAGAAAAATTAGGGCTTCATCATAAGAATGTGTAAAACCACTAATTTTTGCTTAAGGACCAGTACATTAGGGAAAGATAGAATTTGATAGATCTAGTCTCGATAGATCTAGGTTCTGATCAGATTCTAGGGGTTTTAGATGTGCCTCCTCTTTCCCTTTAAATTGAATTGAATTAATTAAAAATGTTGAAATTAGGGTAATTGTGTGGATATTGAAGATTGTGCGGGTATTGAAGAGATCGAGCATAAATGGTGAGCTAAAGTAATCACACAGAGCCACAAACCCGGATCTAAGTAATAGATGAATATTTAAATCTGCTCCCCGAAATCCAGACTAATTGTCGAAACTGTGGTTGTGGTCACCATGGTCCTCCAAACTTTTTGCTGTAAAAAAGGGAACATGTTTGTCTTTGTGAATACTAGCAATCCTCCAGAACACAACTCTATACCTATTCCTACACACAACAAAAAGGGGAAAATGGTTGGGAATAGGGGTTTGCCTAAGTCAAACACTGGTTTAGGAATCAACCTTGAATGAAATAATGCAAATATTAAAATAAATAATGGAAAGATATAGGTCTCAAATCTGTAATTGTTGATGATGATTCTTTGCTTCTTGAATGTAATCACATATGTTGTATGAAATAGCATGAACATGACAAAGCCCTAATCACACACACATTCTTGCATATGAATGATGTAATTTTTCTCCACAATTAATGAATGAAGAATATGTAGCCTTGAATATCTCAAAAAATGCTTAAGGATGAATGCTTCAAGGATGCAAGAGTGATTTAGATTGAATGCAGATGAATAATTATGAGGCTTGGATGAAATTATGTTGATCAAATGTCTTTATATAGGGGTATCTAGGTAAATTATTGATAAGACCAGCCTTCAATGGTCATGTGGAGCTACGAAGATGGATTCTTGCTAGAGGGATAAGACCCCTACCCTAATCAAATTTAGGCCCCACTAAGAGGGACTATGGTACTAGGCACTATGGTTCTTCTAAAAAAGGGACCACAATAAAGCCCTCGCAATAAGGGTACCCCTCCAAGAAGTCCATCAGTGGGTGTACATGGGACTAGAATTGGAGAGAAGACACAAAATGTACCTAGATAGGTGATGAGGATAGGACACACTAATGTAGGGGTACAAGCATGAGGTATAAATTGGCCAAGTGACAATTTATGACACTACATTTAGCCCCCACTTTAATGGTAGTATGAGCCTATGCAAATACTAGTGGTAAAGTAGACAAAAGATGAAAGAGAGGAGCAATTGGGTGCATAATCAAAAGGAGTATAAGACATCACTAATTTTGAGGAATCAAGCCCCCAATATTAGGGTCTTAATTCACTCAATCACATGCAAGGGAACACAAAAAAAGACAAAAAAAGGGAAAACAAAGACAAAATACAAAAGACATACCACACAAAAGCTAAAAACCAAAAACAAGACCTTAAGTCAACTAGCCAAAGAGACCTTGATATCAAAAATGTCTCAACCACTAATATAATTCTTGAAAATTCCATATCAAGAACTTTAGTTATCACATAAAAAGAGCAAGAGAAAGCAACATCCATGAAATACAAATAGCAAATCTATGACCTCATGAGAAGAAAGCAAGAAGCATGGATACACATTCTAGATGTGTTTTCTAGGTGATCCACGAGAAGAAGAGAGAAGACATGGATACACATTCTAGATGTGTTTTTGTAGATGATCCATGTTGGGGAGGAGAGTAGGAATGGTCTAGTTGTGTTTTGATAGTTCCACTTGTCCTCATGTGTGTGTGCAAGTGATGTCTGGTTCTAGGTGTTAATCATTCTATATAAGAGTTTGTTTTCTTTGGTTTCGAGCATGTAACAACCTGTGTAAGACATGAAATAAAAATGCAAATGTGTGTCTAGTATTGGGAAAATATCATGTAAGAGTTTGTTTACTCTAGTTTTGAGAATGTGTAACCCCATTTAAGATAAATATATGCCTAGTTTTGAGGACATCTCGTGTAAGAGTTGTTTGCTCTGATTTCAAGAATGTGCACCCCGTATAAGATATATATCAAAGCTGCCTAGATGGTTTCAGGCATAAAGCATCTCATGTAAGATTTTGTTTTCTTTGGTTTTGAGAATGAACACTTCATTTAAGACATGGAAAAAAATAGTACAATATGGTAGAAAGAGGGTGATATGTATGCCCTCCCTTATGATGTCAACATAGCCCTATGTTGATATCTTAAGGAAGATAGAAACAAGGATACCCACCTTCAATACCAAGGAGATATATCCTTTTAGGCAACAATGTTCATAAATCCAAGATAAAGAGGCATTACTCATACAAGCAAGGATAAGATAGTTGAGAAGGAGATATCTTGAAACAAGTGTAAAGAGGATCCTTGGAGGAGAAGAGATCTTTGCTCAAAAGACATCTACCTCCAAGAGGAGTTCTTGAACAAACATAGCATATTCTACCAAAAGAAGGGAAGGAGAGCAAGAATGCCTACCTTCCTCCTATCGCTAGGTGAAAGGGATTCTTAATGAAGGATGACACAATTTTGACCTAATATGAGGGATAAGTTTATAATAGACATACATTGCCAAGTGTAAAAGGGGTTGTAGTCAAGGATACACACCTCTTTCTTAAGAGAGAATCCTTGAGAAAACAACAACTTTACACAAGGAATGACATCAAAATATAAGCAAACAACACTCATTAAAGGAAAAGTGGATCCTTAGAAAGGATAAGAGAGAGATCAATGCCCCCTAGGTGTAGGGACAATGAGAAGAATCACATAACCTCTAAGGAGAGATTAAACATAAGCAATGCAAAATATAATCACATGAACAAATATTCCATGCAAGAAAAGACATTAATATATGGGAAATGTAACTATAAAGAAGAGGCAATCTTCAAAGATAGAAGGAAAGAATTAGATGAAGGATCACAAACTCCCCTAAAGAGAGATCAATCATAATAGACATACCATTCATTCAAGAAAGGACATCAAAACATGAAAAATACAAGGTCCCTAGAGGGAATAGTGAGACCTTGGATAGAGATAAGGAATAGGATAGAGAAAAGAATGAATTATGTTGCTGCCCCAAGATGATTGTAATTGAAAAATAATCACTTTCTTATGAAAAAGAACCCTAAATTAAGTTAACTACAAGTGTGTCATAGGGTGAGGAACAATGTTATGGAGTGAACATATGTTATGGAAATGAAATAAGATGAGGGATTCTCCCATAATTGTCAAATACTTGAATAATATGAGCGATAAAAAGTTGTCAAATTCTATGTTCCAAATTATCACACTCATTGGTAGAATGTCCATGTATTTAATGATACTGACAAAAAGAAGGATTGTCCATATGTTTCTTACAATTCTCTCTTCGATTTTTGAAAGGTAGAGTAATTAGATTGGCTTTAAGGAGCTCATGCAAAATATCTTCTTGTTGTGATGAAAAGTTGGGATTGGATCTAGTAATTATCGGGAGAAGATCTTTGTGATATTTGGAGGGTCAAGGGGATAAATAGATGAAGAAGGAATATCCTTTGCTAGGAAATTTCCCTTTCTATCATCAGTATTCATGTTTTTCATCTAAGGCTTCATTTTTTAAGTTTATGTGATGAAATAGATCATCATCTTCTCTACAAATATTATGAGGACTAGGAGAATGAAGAAAATCTAAAGGGACTAATAAGTCAACATTCTGGTCTTGCCTCCCTTGTGGTAAAGTATCCTTATTAGAAGAGGATTGTGTTATGTTGCTCTTCAATTATCTCTCCCCCTTAGAGAGATAATTGATAGGAGTATTTACTCTTTCCTCATGAATAATAGTAATTTAAGAGGGGTCCAATAACTCATTAATGCTTCACATTTAGGAGTAACACCATTTATGGAGGGTAAGGTAAGATTAAGGAAGGTTTTTATCATATCATCCTCTTCTTCTAGGATATCCTTATGAAAAAAGGACTCTTTAGGAAAAAGATCAACATCACTCACTAAAACACTACCTTGAGGAGAGAGTTTTAAAAGAAGTGTTAATAATATCTTCTTGCACTAGCGTGTTCTTATGAATAGGAGAATATTTAAAGGAGGGAAAATTATAAGTATGCATGAAAGAAAAACATGAGCTATCATCATATGCACAAAAGGGAACATTATGAAGATCTTGAATTTGTTAGGATTAATGATAGTCCCAAAGACACTGAGAGTGGGGGGGGCGGGGGGGGTGTTGGTGAATCAGTATCTAACCGGTTAACAAAATATTTAACCTTATTAAGTATTTTGCATTCCAAAATAGTGTACCGGTACACAAGAATTAATGCAGTAAATAGGAACAATAAAGACAACATAGAAAACACACCATAACACAAGATGTTTAATGAGGAAACCTGGTGTGGGAAAAACCTCAGTGGGATTTGTGACCCATAATATTCACTCACTGGCCAATGAATAAATATTACTTACAATGAGGGGCATGCACATGCAGGAAGGCCAACTGCCTAGAGCTCACTGTTCAATCTACAAAATGGAAGTCTCACTGACTTACAAAATGGATTATGAAAATCCAATATAATGTACTGATACAATTTAACATCTTCTATGCCAAGTTCAGTACTAGTTTAAGCTCATACTATAACCATAAACCTTATACAAAATCTGCCTTAATATTCGCTCATCACTTCTACCATATATGTCTATCGTTACAAAATGATTTACAAGATCTCATACATATATGAGTCTATTACAATATGCCATGTCGGCTTTACAAAAGATATTTACAATTAAATACAATAAACAAAAGTTTATTCCTGTCGGCTGGGGTGTCGGTATACATTCTTGCCGCTGCCGGTGAAGTGTCTGCCAGTGTCGATGCGTACCGATGATTTACCAAATGAATACCACAAGGTTGCCGGTAGGTTGCCATCAATGACAACACCATCATTTCTCACTAGAGTGTAGAATGCCAACAAATTTAAACTTTAAATTTATAACCAAAGTAATGTTCACTCAATGTGTGTAATAAATTTATGCAAAATTGGATCTAAAAACACAAGTGAAAAAATTATGCCACCCACAAATCAAATTTAGTAAAATAAATTAGGGTTTTTATGAATTTAACCTCTAAATTTATGTAATTTCATTAAAATAAGATCTATGGATGCAAAATTAAAAATTAAAATGTTCCCAAATTAGATCTCAAACAATTAGTCCAAATTAGGCATCCCACAAGTTCAATTTTAGAATTATAAATTAGGGTTTGTTTGAATTTAACCTCTAAATTTATGTAATTCAACTGAAAATTAAACTTGTAAATGTAAATTTGAATTTGAAAATGCATAAACAACTAGATATAAGAACGCAAATCAGAAATGAGGGTGTATGGAGTCGGGCTCACCAAAATGTAATGGAGAAAAAATTAGGGTTTCACCATAAGAATGTGGAAAACCACTAATTTTTTCTTAGGGACCATTACATTAGGTAAAGATAGAATTTGATAGATCTAGATTTTGATTAGATTCTAGGGGTCTTAGATGTGCCTCTTCTTTTCCTTTAAATTGAATTGAATTAAATTAATTAAAGATGCTGAAATTAGGGTAAATGTGTGGATATTGAAGAGATTGGGCATAAGCAGTGAGCTAAAATCATTACATAGAACCATAAACTTGGATCTGAACTTAATAAATGAAGATTCATTTCTACTCCCCAAAATTCGGCCTAAATTGTCGAGATCGTGGTGGTGGTCGCCATGGTCCTCTGAAATTTCTGTCATAAAAAAGGGAACTTATTCATCTTTGTGATTATTGTTGATCCTCTTGAATGCACCTCTGTACCTGTTCTTACACATAGTTAAAATGGGAAAATGGTTGGGAATAGGGGTTTGCCTAATTCAAACCCTGATTTAGGAATAAACCTTGAACGAAATAATGCAAATAGTAAAATAAATAATGGAAAGATATACCTTAGATCTACAATTATTGATGATGATGCTTTGCTTCTTGAATGTAATCACATATGTTGTATGAAATGACATGAACATGACAAAACCCTAATCACACACACTACTCGCATACGAATGATGTAATTTTTCTCCATAATGGATGAATGAAGAATATGTAGCCTTGAAGATCTTTGAAAATGCTTGAGGGTGAATTCTTCATGAACGCAAGAGTGCTTTATATCAAATGTAGATGAGTGCTTATTAGGTTTGGATGAAATTAGATTGATCAAATGTCTTTATATAGGGGTACCTAAGTAAATTACTGATTAGACTAACCTCCAATGGTCATGCGGAGCCACAGAGATGGAATCCCATCGAAGGGATAGGATCCCTATCCTATTTCAAAATTGGGCCCCACTAAGAGGGACCATGGTGCCATGGTCCTTCTAAAAAAGGGACCACAATAAATCCCTAGGGAGAAGGGTACCCCTGCAAGAAGTGTACCAGTGGGTGTACATGGCACCAAAACTGGAGAGGAGGCACAAAATGGACCTAGATAGGTGATGAGGACAATACACGTTAAAGTAGGGGCACAAACATGAGATGTAAATTAAATCGGTGATAATTTATGACGCTACACTTATAAATTGGCTTGGTTAACAAACCTAAAAGCTCAAAATATTAACTTCACCCCATTTTACTGCTAGCATATGACACTATTATGGTGATACTCTGGTGAAGATTGGTGATGTCTGATGCATGATATTTCTTATGAGTTTAAATTGATGGCAACTCAACCTATTGATCTTATCCGATATGGAGTTTGGGATATCCGGTATGAAGATTTGGTGCAAGTCTGTCGGTGATACTCTATGTATAGTTTTGCTAGGCAGTTCTTATTTTCAGTGATGTCTTTTTGGTTTTGGTGATCCGAGTTAAGTTGATTAAGTATGAGAAGAATATTATCATGCAATCATATCCTCTGGAGATATCTCTTTAGCATGTTAGAAGGTCTCATATCCGGTATCCAGTATAGCAGATAAACAAGGTTATCTTCATTGTTGGTGGTGTAACATGTGGATCGGATTCTTCGAGGTAATTCCAGTGGTTATTGGTAATCTCAAGGTAATTGGATTGACTTATGGGAAACATGTGATCTTATGTTTTTGATCCGGTATATGGTTTTGTGAATATTTGGGCCGACTTAAAGTTACATGTCTCATATTTTGATATTTTGTGAATCTGACTTCTTGGAGATTTATTTTGGTGATCCAAATATATAAGAAGGTGTTGGGTGATCTTTTTTAATAAATGTTTTGAATATGAAATTATTTTTGGTGCGATTGAGCTCAATTTCACGTGCACATTTGAGTGTTAATGATTCAGTAATAAGTAATAGAGCAAAACAGAGCAGTTTATCGGAACAACAACAACGAATCATTCCTCACCCTAATTGGAACTAATTTATGGTATTTGTAGATGCTATACTCTAGTTCACACATTGTATTAGCTTTTATATCTCATTTTTAGGACAACTAGTCCTCCAGGGTTGTAACCCTTTTGTAATTGAGCAATTGGCTCTAGGTAGTGTGCCTGAGTGCAAGTGCATTCCTCTCATGTAAAATTGTTCTACTACTGGCCATGGTAAAATAATATTGTGGGTACTCAATCCCATCATGGTTTTTCCATTTCCAGGTTTCCACGTAAAAAATATTGGTGTTATAGTTGTATGCTTATTTGGCTTTTTGTTTCTGCACTTTGCTTTCAGTTATTTGCATCAGGTGGTTGAAGTATCATATTAATAAACTTGTGAATTTGAAAACATTGATTCACCCCCCCTCTTAGTGTTCATTGATTTCAATAATTGGTATTAGATCCTAGTTCCTCTGAGGAAGCATAACAACTTGAGGAAGATTTGAAAGATTGAATCAATGGACTTCAGTTTGCAGAAACAACTTACGGTGGCACTTGAAGATCTTGATGAAGCAATGAAGGAAAGGAGTAGTCTAAAAAGAAATCTGAGTGCAGCTGAAGAATTCATTGAGAAACTGAAAGATCAATTAAACACCTCTAGATAAAAGAGAAAGGAGCTAATGGACAAGTTGCAGGAGAAAGAAGAACAAAGTGTTGACAATCAAGACTTACAAGACAAGACTGATGAATGTAAAAAGATGGCCATGAAAATGTAGTTTTGAAGATGAAATGCAATCTATAGTGATGAAGCTAACTAAAGAGATTGAAGACTGGAAAAAGAATGAAGAAATATTGAGTCAATCCTTGAAGGATAGATCTGATGAATGCTCTAGACTGACATATGAGAATGATCAGTTGAAGCTTGAATTGGCACAAACAAAGAATGATGGACAAGATCTTGAAAGACATATCATAATTCTGAGGGATGCAATGACTACTGCTAATGAGAACAAAGAAGAATTCAAAGCTAGTTCAACCTAGTTGGATGAGATACTGGATAGTCAGAGACGTGGAAAGGATACACATGGAATTGGATTTGAGAAAAGAGAATCCTCCAGTTCTTGTCAAAACAATCATCATAAAAAGGACAAGAAACCTCCGGTAAGACAAGCTAATGCCTATAAATTCAACGGTAAATATTTACTTGTGGTAAATTTGGTCATATGGCAAATCAATGCAAAAGTAGGATGAATAATGGGATGATGAATAATATGAACAATGGTTCTACCCTTACCGGTTAGTGTTTCATATGCAACAACTTTGGTCATAAGTCAAATATGTGCAAAACAGTGATAAATAACTTTCAGAAAAAGAGATGTTATGCTTGTGGGATGTTTGGACATATATCTAACCAATGCAAGATGAGACCAAATCAGATTAACTTTAGGACTATGCAAAGAAATAGTCTGTCATGCATGTAAAAAAGTAGGTCATATTGCAAGACATTACAGAAGCGAGAATGCATCGGTGAAGAAGAACAAATTTGATGAGAAAGGCAAAGCAAAGGTAGATGAAATCAGAGATCAGCATAAGAAGATATGGGTTAAGAAAGAAGATCAAAATGTGCAGAATGGCTCCACACTTGAATCCGGTGATGGAACCTCATTCGGTAACTAGGACTTTTTGGCCTTAGATCATGTAGATCAATATAAACCCCTTGTGGATATTTGTAACTGGTTGCGAAAGGTTGTAGAAGATTTAGATCAAGCATGCAGATGATATCTAGAATATTTGTGGAAGTTTAGAAATCCGGTGAATGAAATGATGAAAAGTAAGGTAACTGGAAGCTTTATGGTTGAGAATTTATTGCAACTCAAAATTAGGTTAAAAGGGCATTTCAAAATCTTATTCCTCACAATGCAATCAAGAGAAAAGTGTGGAGCAGAAGAGTAAAAGAGATTTCTCAGCTAAAAATGAGCTTGAAGTGATCATAGAATGATTTCCTGCACCTAGTTGAGAATCAAGAGGTATTTATTTGTTCGCGAGCTATCTTTTAAAAACCTTAAAATCTTCATGGCATCTGCATCCGATATTTCTACCCCTCTGGTTGTTGAGATTTCTAAGAGGGCAAGACCTATTTTCAAGAGACATCCTTTGAAATTAGTTGAAGATGATCCAGAAGGAGCGTTTTCTTTAGTTCAGTATGAAATTATTCACAATGAAGATATAAGGGCATACATTCACTATGATATTGAAGAACTTGGAAACATAGACATGCTTACACTCTACAACAAGCATATGGTGAACAATCTTGGAAATTTGAAGCTGGAATACAAGATTCTTCACGATAAGGGTTTCGCTTAGTTTATCCATTTTGTGGTATTTGATGTAGAGGAATGGGTCTGGTACATTCTCAGTAGGGTTCATGATGAATTCATCGAGTTGGACAAACAACATAAGATTACAAATAAGGCCATCTAGGTAGTCACATGCTTAAGTGCAATTGGTGCGATTTTGAGCCCAAGGAAAGTGTAGAATACCACTATGCAAGTTGTTACCAGTTCCCAATATGACAACCGGTCAACGATAATTAGATATATAGTTGAGCACGATGTGAGATTTGCCTCAATGGTAGTGACCTATAAAGTATATCAATCCAGCAGACAAAACTCACTCTCTGATACTACAATATTCATTGCATATCAGATGCTTAAGGAGAATAAAAGGTTTGATCTTTGTTCTGTACTTTTGAGTGAATTGTTGAGTAACTTAAAGAAAATAAAACAAGATAAGAAACATACTTTCAAGTTTGGATCTTTAATTGTGTGCTTAGCTCTCTACATCTTGAATGAGATCCTCGGTATTGGAAAAATCCAATGGGCTTATGAAAACCGGTGGCAATGAAAATTAAGGAAGGGTTGTTGGGAATAGGTGACAACACAATGAGAATATATACCTTTGTAAAGCGAAAAATTGAACCCTAGTTGCTCTCCCCTCTCCAACTCCAAGGAGAGAGAAGGGAGGTCACTAGGATTGACGGTTTTCACTTAGGGGAGACTTTACATTCAAAAGAGGGGTTGAAACCCACAAGATCCAATCCCACACAATGCAAGATTGGATCCTAAATGAGTTTCAAGGGTTAAGACAGCAAGGCTACCCTCTTTTGTAAAGAATGTAGATAGAAGGATCAAGCTAGGAATGCATAGAAAGTGAGAAAGATTCGTTTATAAACAGAGATAGGAATATAGGATGAAGCTGCGGACCTAGAATTAGCAGTAAAATGTTGAGACGGCTCTGTCCTGCAAATTTGAGTGAAAGTTGACAGGACAATGGCGCCCGGCGTGCACACGGTCCTCCGAAAAATCCACGAAACGAAGGGGGATCTGTTTGTCTCTGCACAAGGATTCCAGATCTTCAATTTCAGCCGCGTACCTGCAACCTACACATAGAAAAGCGAAGACGATTGGGGGTTTAGGGATTAGGGGTTTGCCCTTAGGTCAAACCTCGGTTTTGGAATTAACCAAGAAATGAGAAATTGCTGTAAATGTAAATGATTGTAATGTAAACAAGTACTGATACCTTGTTGTAAGAATGTTTGTATTCTTACATGCGAAGGTGTAATTGTTGTTGTATGTTGTAAGTTGTAAATGATCTCCTCTTCAATGGTTGAATCCTTGTCTTGAATGCAACACTTAGCCTTGAATGGAGACTTAGAATGATCAATTGCTTGAAGGAATGCTTGAATGCTTGAATGCTTGAATGTTTGAATGCTTGAGTATCGCTTCCGCGTCTTGTACACATATGTCCTCCCTCTTTTTTCCTCCTCTCAAAATGGGAGAGGAAATGTAGTTTATATACTTGTCAATTAGGGTTGATAAACTGATTTTCCCGACCTTAGGCCAACCAGGAAAGATTATTTTCCAATTTGCAAACATAAAGACCCGACGCCCCAAAAGAGACCGGGCCCAAAAATAGGGCCAGGGACCAGGGCACTGGGCACCATGGTCCTGGGGGACCAGGGCGCTAGGTGCCTTAGTCCTGAAGGACCAGGGCGCTGGGCACCATGGTCCCACCTCCAGGGATAGCGGGGTGCAAGGAGGATCAGGCCAGGGTGCTAAAAAATGCAGTTTTTGATGTCATGAACAAGTTTCGGGGTCTCCATTTAGGTTCAGTGTTGCGTCACCATCGTGAAGACCCAAATGCAGTCGAAATTGCAAGTGTCGCAATTTTAGGACGCTACAACCTTATGTGGCTATTTCAATAACTTTCAAGCCTCTATGAATCGAGAATAGTCTAGATCATGCCCATGGGCTATGAGATTGATGCTATTACACTTGATGCATATGCACAACATCTATTGAGCAAGTCGGTAGATCAGAAGGAGCAGAGATTTGGAACTTTCTAGGAAAAGGACCTAGACCTGCATAAAAAGTTCATTGAGTCCAGAAGGAAGAGGAAGGTGAGAAAAGAGGTCGCAAAACTGGCCGAGCAGATGGGTATTATTCGAGAAGAAGTGAAAAAGGCCAGAGAGAAAAATATTCTAAAGGCAGAAGATGTGGTGAAGCCACAAGCTAAACTGGCACCTTCCAAGCAAGCCAAAGCCAAAGCCAACAAATTTGCACCTGCCCTTGGTGTGTAGAAACCGATACCTCCACCTAAGCCTAAACCAACAACATCTACCAGTGGAGCTGAGAAAAGGAAGAAGGAGAAGTCTACAAGAAAATATACTGCAACAGAAGAAGAAACTGAGTCAGATGAGGAGGTGAGGCAAGTAAAGAAGACAACCACCTATGCAAGGGTAGTCCGGAAGCCCACATCTAGTGATGCTCCTCCTGCCAAGAAAGCCAAGTCATAAGGAGAGCCATCAAGAAAGGATAGAGCCGGTGGCAAGAATATAAATCTGAGTTAGATCAAGCTCTTAAATCCGGTAAGCTTGATGGCCCATATAAAATTGTACCCCATTGACTTTGTAGCAGTTCATTGATGAGATTTTGAAAGATGGGAATTTGAAAAATATTTCTGTATATTATGAGAATTTTGAGGATAAAGATCAGCGAGCTATTGAAGAGACGATTGTAGAATATATGGATAAATTTAGTAGGGTCTTGACAGAAATAACATCTATGATTCCCAAAATCTTGTACGACATTTTGGATGCAAGGAGACATACAACTTTGCTTGAGGATGAAGAAATAAAAAAAATGTGCTGGTAAATTTATCTTCTATCATCTCTAGAGATGAGGTCACTCGATTACTGAAAATTTCCAAGGATAGATTCCAAAGCATGAGGAGGGTAAATAAACTTATGATAGGGAAGAAAGATGAGGTAATAAAGGAAATCGAGACAATTTTGAGATAATTTTTTATTGATCAAAGAGTTGATGTGAATCTGGAAGACTCTTCTCAAGGAAAATTTGTTCCGAAAGAGAAAGCAATAGTCTTTGAGCCTAAGGATACTCCATCTATACCTGCAGATGTTCCTGATGAACAACAAAATTAATCATCTGTTGATCTGGTTGGTGAAGAAGCTCCAATTGATGTCTCTGAAAATCAAGCAGTGGATAACTCTGGTGATGCTACTCAGGATCCTCCTGAGATAAAAAATAATTGCAGAGATGATTGCAGAGGAGTTAGGTGAAGTAGGGGAGTATAAAGATGATGGCAAAGAGGGTGAAAAGGATAAGGATGGAACAGTTGGGAAGGAGAAGGCTGAAGAGAAATCAAATGAAACTTCAACAACCATGACAAAAGCTACTGTTCCTGATAAAGGAAAGTAAGTTGCAGTTGAGGACCATCTTTCTCACGGTCCGGTAGATCTAAGCACCCTGTCCCCTCTTCAATCATTAAAGTTATCCACTCTTATGCAAATCAAGGCCAGTAAGGACTTATTCAAGTCCTCTTCAGAAGTGAAAGAGGTGATATCTTTGGCCACTATAGTTTTGGAGAAATTTTTGCCTAGCCTTAAGCAGATTTCCAATGATTCATCATCTGACAAGCTTAAAGATATGTTAAATAAAGTAGAATATGATTTTGTATCATTAGAGAAGGCTGCAAACATAAAGGTTTTGAATAAATTCAATGAGATGAGGCTTCAAACATATTTGAAGACAATTGAAGCTGATGGAGAAGTTTTGAAGATTGCGGTGAAGAGTGTAGAGGATGCATTAGATGAAGGCAAAAACATATTTAAATCATGTCTATTTTTGCCTAAGGTTACTACAGACATTGATCAGCAAATAAGAGATATTGAAGGGAAGCTAGCAAGTATTGGTCATTCATTTGCCCCTCATTCAGTTTTTCCTAATACCCTTGAAGCCCAAATAATGGATTTTAGTGACAAATTAAGGGATTGAATAAAGAAAAAGAGAAAGTGTTAAGTAGAGTAGGAGAACTAATAAGTTTGATCACTCCCCGGATGGACACCTTACTTGGAGCTCAACAGGATGCAGTTAGTGCCTTAGGTAAAGCGGTGCCATCTAATCTCAGAAGTGTTGAAGTTCATGCTTACATGTTTAGTACTTTGATTAATGTATTAGATTATTTTATGAGAGGATGGAGTGGGTACTTGCAATCCTTGAAGGTTACTAATGCAAACATTTTTAAATTCATGTAAATTATTGCATTCATTTGTACATAAGTTTTGGCGGATTCCTACCCTTTTTCATTGATGTCAAAGGGGAAGAGAGTTGGATAGAGCAGTGAAAAATGATGCTTATTCTTAGGGGGAGTCAGTTGAGTGTATAGATTTCAGATTGTCGGATTGCTTGCAATTTTCGGAACACTTGTAATTTTTCATAGTGTTGCCATGAATGCCAAAGGGGGGGATTGTTGGCATATGACACTATTGGACAGTGATGCTCCGGTAAAGATTGGTGATGTCTGATGCATGATATATATTAGGAGTTGTCATTGATGGAAACTCACCTATTGATCTTATCCGGTATGGAGTTTGGGATATCCAGTATGAAGTTTTGGTGCAAGTGTATCGCTGATACTCTATGTATAGTTTTGGTAAGCAGTTCTCATTTCCGGTGATATTTTTTTGGTTTTGGTGATCCGAGTTAAGTTGATTGAGTATGAGAAGCAGATTATCATGTAATCCTATCCTCTAGAGATATCTCTTTAGCATGTTAGAAGGTCTCGTATCCGGTATTTGGTAGAGCAGTTAAACAAGGTTATCTTCATTGTTGGTGTTGTAACATGTGGACCAGATTCTTTGTGGTAATTCCAATGGTTATTGGTAAGTTCAAGGTAATTGGATCGACTTATGGGAAGTGTGTGATCATATGTTTTGGATTCGATATATGGTTTTGTGAAGATTTGGGTTGACTTGAAGTTATACGTCTCATATTTTGATATTTTGTGAAGCCGACTTCCTGGAGATTTATTTTGGTGATGCGGATATATAAGAAGGTATTGGGTGATCTTTTTGAATATATGTTTTGAGTATGAAATTGTTTTTAGTGTGATTGAGCGCAGTTTCACATGCGCATCTTGAGTGTTAATGATTCGATAATAAGTAACAAAGTAGAACAAAACAGATTATCAGAACAACAACAACAAATCATTCTTGAGCCTAACCAGAACTGATTTCTGGCATTTGTAGATGCTATACTCTAGTTCACACATTATATTAGCTTCTATATCTCATTTGTAGGACAATGAGTCCTTCAGGTTAGCTTCTATATGTGCTTGAATGCAAGTGCATTCCTCTCATGTAATATTGTTCTACTACTAGCCATAGTAAAATAATATTGTGGTTACTCAATCCCATCGTGGTTTTTGCCTTTCTGGGTTTCCACGTAAAAAATCTTGGTGTTATGGTTGTATGCTTATTTAGCTTTTGTTTCTGTACTTTGCTTTTAGTTATTTGTATTTGGTGGTTGAAGCATCAAATTAATATACTTGTGAATTTGAAAACAATGATTCACCCCCCGTCACTCTCAGTGTTCAATGATTCCAACATTCACATGTTTTTCACTTTCAATGGAGTTTTTCAACGTACACATCATTAAGTTTACACATTATATAATGATATTTTATAATTTATTTCCAATCAAAATATTACTAAAATTCTTAACTTTTTAACCATATAATATTTTTTTTCTAATTTGATATATAGATTTTTTAAGTTCTTTTACTAATGTTTATATTTTCCAAATTTTGAAAAAAAAATATAGAGGATTGTCCTACATTTTATTCTCTAGACATTAATACACCCACAAACACACACAAGTACATTTTTCATGACCCATCCACTTTGAATTTTTTTTTTTTAAAAGCATATTAAATAAAAATGTATTAAAAATACACAATTTTAAGTACTCGCTTTTAACTATATTTCTCTCAATCATTTTTTAAACATACTAAATGCAATAGAAAAAATAGTGGGGTGCACAACATACATTATATAAAATTTTACTAAGAAACCAAAACAATTTTTGTGTGTACATAACATTTCACCCTCTTAATTGTAACTCTTTTTTAAAAAACTTTAATAGTTTAAAAACTAGATTCATAGCACTACGATTCTTGTCTTACCATACATTCAAACTTTAAGTGCATATATCCCAAGTTACTCATCCAAGTTCAATGAATTTAAATACGAGTGACCACTTTTGATACCTTTTATATACCATTCCTATGTACTTATCCAACTATCGAGGTAATAGTATCATTTACATGCCTTAACTACAATAAAATTAATAATCTCAACTCAAAGTTTTTTATATTATAAACTAATTCATAATTGGTTTAAAAGATAGAATATACTCCATAGCAAACCTCCAATTCATATTCAATATACATTTTAGATCCACACCAAAAAGCGACTCCAAGACTCACAAGACCAAGGATAGCTCACTCTGAATCTAGGACTTGCTAGCAAGTCCACCCTTGAGCTAGGAGGCTCTTTTAAAATCAGATAGCATAACACAAAACATATGCAAACACCATCAAGGGAGAGTTGAGGGAACTCATTAACCTCATGGAGAAAAACAATCGAAATAGAACAACAATCTCTACAACCCATTTGACACACAGAAAGGCAGCATACTTGCTAATATTTAGTAAAATTTGTAGTGCTTTTCACTAAAAAATTGTCTTGTGACGACTCCTTTTGTGGACTCGAAGCTTGACTCCATACTTAGTAGAAATTATGATTCCGTATTGGAATGCTAAGGGTTTCTCCATCAATGGAGAATGCTCAAATGTAAACATTTGATATAGATGAATCACTGCTAGTTTAATCTCTTGTAATGAAAATCTCATTCCAATGCAAACACGAGGTCCAGTTCCAAAAGGGATTATGGCATAAGGGTGCCTCTTCTTTTCTTCTTCGCGTTCAGGATCAAATCTCTTAGGCTTGAATTTATTAGGCTCTGGGAAATGAATAGGATCATGTGCTGGTACATTTAAGGCCAACCATATCCATGCTCCCTTAGGGAATAGGTACCCTTCTATCTCAACATCTTCTTTAGCCTCTCTTGCAACTAGAGGAGACACCATATGTAAACGCATAGCCTCCTTTATTACCTGTCACATAGTAAAATAAATAAACTTAATATTCTCAAGTAATTTAAACACAACAAAGATTTTTATTTGCCAGCCTTAAACCACACACACTAAGCAACATGTTAAGCCTAGAGAATGTTATTCAACTCGAGTGTGTAACACTTTTAAGCCTAGAAGTATATTCTTAGTGTGACCACAAACCTTAAGCAACATATTAAGCCCTAGTTAATGCTGCTTTACTAATCAAAAACATATTAAGCCTGAAAAATGCCGGTCAACTTTGAATGTTTTAACACTTTTAAGCCTAGAAATATAAACTTAATGTGTGATTTAAGCCATTCCCAAAATTTAGATGATGATTTTACCTGAGTAAGCTAAGGAAATTTATCAAGATCTTCAGCAGTGGGATTTCTTCCTGTGGGCCCAAAAGCATCGATTTCTTGAAGCAATTTCTTCTCGACTTGGTGGTGTGCAGAAACAAGATACAACACCATAGCTATTGTAAAACCAGTTGTAGTTGAGCCCACCAAAAGATGCTCATAAGCTAGAGCATTTATATGATCCGGGCTAAACAAATCTTTGGCTGCTTTACTGGACTCCCTTGCATTCAGCAGTGAGGAAAGAAAATCCTTCCTCGATTGCAACTCCAAATCCATACTTCTCTTGGCCACAAAGCCATTCAATCTGTCCATAACCTTATGGTTGCACTGTTCGTCCTTCCATTCACGTGTGCCAGGAATGCGAGCCAGGATTTCTCGAACGGGCGTCTGTAAAATTGGGAAGAGGAATCCCACGATTGTAGAGAAGGTACCACTTAGGTCCAGTCTCAGAGAAATGGAGTAAACTAGCTCCTTCACAAACTCAGTGACTTGGAATTCCACTGGTTGTGGTGTTGTGGATGGTGTGAGATTGAACCTCTCACCAAAGGCTGCCTCCCCAATGATGTCTGAAGCGACCTTCCCCAGGAGCTCTGAGAAATTTATGTCTTCTTTTTCGTCTTTGGTGGAGAGATATTCTTTCAGGATGCAGATTGTGCGTTCCATTAGAGGTACCTCACTCGCTATATGGCTCGGTTGGTACAGAGCTTGTACCGCCCCACGCATTGATGACCATCTTGTGTCCCTGAACAATGGGAAAATCATTCAAGAAAGGGTTCAGTGATCGTCAATTATCATTCATTCGATTTCATTAATCAGAACTTAGTGAGTCAATAGCCATTTATTCATATATTCATTCAAAAAGAAATTAATTATTAAGTTATTTGTGCAATTTTATTGGTATACAGCATTTATTGGGACATTTGTGCATAAGTATAAAATCAGTTGTGCAAATTTTATGGTGTCCAATAGAAAATATGTATGAGACATCAACTCAAAATAATCATTTTTTGACCTTTGAGTGTATGACAATCTCACAGCGATCGTCATTCATCCTGATGATGGATCATAAAGCATGATCTAAACATTGATGTAAAAACTACCACACGATCTAATTCAGAAGCAGCTCTTCCATATCTAATGAATTGTGGAAACTTGATGTCTTCAATACTACCCCAAACCAAAATAACAGCCATAAACACTTAAGTCACGTATAAAATTAACAAAAAAAACCAGTCAAAATCTGATTTACCATTTAAAAACTTATAATATACGAAATTATATAAGCAGTACGTGATTTTTCCAAAGGAATCTGAGAATAGTAGTTTGAATCCATATTTGGTCATAAAGAGTCCCTTGACGTGGAGAGGAGAAGCAGACATGGACATCGGAATACTTCTATTTGGAAAAGATTTGAATTTCTTAACCCCTACCTCTCTGCACAAGTCAGCATCTGCCACTATCACTAATGGCTGCCTTCCAAAGTTGAACCTGCAATTACATACATAATCACACAAATCCAGTGTCAACAGACAACGTTTTTTAATATATCTCTTTCTGAAAAAAGTACCTTCTCCTTAAACCAGAAACGTCTAAAAAATCTAGATAAAATGACTGAACTTTTTCTGGGTGTGAAGAAAGGAATTGACCTGTAGATTGGACCATATTTGCGAGCCAGGTCAATAAAAACATCAGTCCCTTCCTTGGCAAAGAGAGGCAAATGGCCGAACAGCCATGATTCAGGGGGACTGGGAAGGTTAGGCAATTTCCATGTGGGTATTCTTGAATAAACATACAGTCCTGTAATGGCCCCTGCAAAACAGATTAAAAGCACACTAGTCCATAATGAATTTCCCAACCACAGAAATATCTCTGTGAGAATGCTGCTTGCTGAATCAATACTGGTAGCCATGTTCAGATAGCTAATGAAACTGGAACTGGCTGGCATAATACGAGACAGCGGTTCTCAGAATTTATTGAATGTGCAATCCAGTTTTTTTGGACGATCCTGAGGAAGCATCTCTGCATTATTCAGAATGGAATCCAATGCGATGTTTTCATAGGTTCGCACAGATATGATTGCCACATGTCATTAACAAATTTTATAATGAC